>NC_091416.1:622990-1235980 GCF_032191515.1 Phaenicophaeus curvirostris | reverse complement strand
CTGAGTAGGTCATAGCCTCTCTGTGACTCAGCTCCTCCAATCGTAATAAGTTCACCATGCTCCTATTTTCAGAGAGCCCACTGGGAGTTTCCAGACGAGAGAGTAATTGTTCTTGAAAGATTTTCTTCCTTACCTTACTCAAAAGGAAACTAAAAGTTGCTCCCAAGAGTGGTGAGACATTTGGGGGGGTCCCTTTAGCTTTAGGCTGAACTCAGACCAGAATCATTTGACAAACTCGCCAAACCTGGACTTACTTCTCCTCACCAAACTCAAATTTCCCAGGACCATTTCTCAGAAGATTGCCATTAATCCACTTGGGAATATGTCCTTTGATCTTTGCTGGGATGGGCTGAGGGGTCTCCTTTGCTGTCTGCGTTAAGGGCAAGATGCATTGCAAACCCCTGGAACTACTGAAGGTGATTTCCTCTTTTGATGAGCTGGGCAGGAAATTCTTTAAACCTGCAAAGAAAGAGGCAAGAACAGAAAGCAGATGACTGAGATTTTCAGTTGAATAAACAGCCAATTGCTACAGCCTGAGTTTGGGTGTCTGGAAGAACAGCATTCTGCAACCAGCCCAGCTGCAGTGGATGTTCAAACTGAAGCTGTGTTCCCATAACACCCCAGGCATCCACAGGGAGCTGAAAATCCAGTGGATTTAACTGTACTGTAGTTAATCTATTAGAAACACCTGTTCTGCAGTACAAAGGAGGTAATGAAGTGCATGATGATAGGAAAGAAGGAACTTTTCATTAAGGAAGCTTATAGTTGGAATTTATTTCGATAAGTAACTGAGAGCAAGTGACACACAGATATTTGTTATAAGAGCACATGGAGGGCTTGGCTAAGCTGGCGTTATTTGAAATACAGTAAGGCAGAAGCTCATAGGCTCTGGGCTACTGAAGTGGGTAAGGGGCAATTCTCAAACTTGCCAGTAATATCTGATTTCAGAAGCTCAAAAAGGCAACAGCTGGCTTTTCCCCTTGCACAAAAAAAACCCCAAAACAAAACCAAAAAACAACCGCAATCCCCCCCAAAAATGGAAGTCAGGAAGAACACAAATGAAACGGAGCTGAAATCCGTTTACAAGACAGGACAAAAAAGATTAAACAGATTTACTTGATAAGCAATAGCAGAAAAGGATCATTTCTGACAGAGCTTCTTGTTGAATGCGATATCTCCCCTATTAGGCATTGTTATAGGACAAAAGGATCACGAAGGCATGAACTGATGGGAATGCCAGTGCTAACAGCACAGTTATTGGCTCCAGTAGCCTGGCTTGCAAAGCCTCATCAACACAAGGATTGTTTTAGCAATCCATTTAGCTGCAGAGGTGGATTTACCTGGAAAGTACACAGGCTGCTGCCTTCACTCCAAGCACTGCCACCTCCTCAGCTATCGCAGGCCTCACGTCCCAGCTCAGCGGAGCTGCTTTTCTGCACTGCTTCGCCCCCACCATTAAACCATTAAGCCCCAAACTAAACTAGAACTCGTGAAGATTTAGGTGTAAGCTGAACACTGATAAAAAAGGACAGCATAGCACACAGAAGTCCATTCCAGGACCAAGTCTGGCACAAACAAGACCACACATTAATCAGAGTTCAGGTTGATACTGAACTTCACTCTGATTTTTTTTATGTAGTAATTTGTAGGCACTTTCACCACTGCTCCTTCTAGCCTGTGTTCTTTAATCCAGGTGATTAAGTGAAGCTGCTGCCCAATTTACCTGCAAGCCTCAGAAACCATGTGTTTGCATCTACAGAGGAATCATGCTATTTCAGACAAGAGAATATCTGCAGAGGAACTGAGCTGGCAGATAGTGTTTTTCTAGGCTTGCTTCTGTAGCCACAGACAGAACGAGTGGTAGGCATGGAGGATGGTAAACAGCAAGATCCCTTCAATGGCTCTCTGGCTTGCCAATCCTCAAATCCTTCTTTAGTAAGTCAGCCTGATAAAGAATTCAGGATGTGAGGCTAAAGCAATTAACCACAAACCACCAACATCCGCTCCCTCTTAAAATTCAATTAAGTTCTGATCAAATCCTATATGAAGCACTCAATCTGATCACAACATGAGCGCTTCAGAGTACTTTCTTAGATGTAAAAAAGAAGGGGCTTTTCATATCAACAAGCACTTGGCAGTTTTAGCGTCTGGCACCAATATTTGCAGAAATGCAGCTTTAGTAGGAGAAGCTGAAGGCTGTAGAGATGTAAAATATAAAGAAAAAATAAGAGCAACGTGTTCCTAAGGAGACATTTTTGCTGTAAAGATGCTGTAACCAAGGACAGGACTACACAGAAATTTCCTGGAGAGCAGCATAATTGTATCTGGGAATCTGGAAACATAAATTTCACAAAAGAGCCTGGACAGGACAGGAATAGATCTCCTGGGTCATTGCCTTCTGAGTGCTGTCCCAGAAGTCATATTTACAAACTCTGTCTTAAAGGTTACAGTGTTTCCTGGCACTTACCCCTCTTCAGAAGTCTGCTCATTGCTCAGGTGTTTAGAAAAGTCCTTTGAATTTGCAGAGGGACTTTATTCATGGGGCAGTTAGCCCCCCTGGTTCTCCTGTGACTTTGGTAGTTCTCCCTCTCTCGTGTTTATCACACATCGTATTTAGAGTGAGCAATCATATCACTTCCTAAGCTAAGCAAGCCAAGTTCTTTTCATTTTCCTTCTCCTGTGATAACCTTGCCATTCACGCGATCATCTTGGTAATCCTTCCTGAAATCCGATCTAGTCGGAATCTATCTAGTTAGAATTCATTTCAAGCTAGATATGACGGCAATGTGTAAGGTAACACCTCATCCTGTCAGAGCAGAGAGAAGGAAACAATCAGAGCACGGTAACAACGTACCATCTTTCCTCCTGGGAACAACTCACATAAGCTAAAGATCCTGCCAGTAATGCACGCAAAATGTAATCAAATCATGGTGAATCCAAAGAGAAGGTTTTGGAAACATGACAAGTCATTCATTCTAGGACAATCCTGAAAAGCCAGGGTGCAAGAAAGGGTGCAAGGGAGGAAAAAAGGCAATTTTGCTCCTGTGAGTTTGTTCTGAAGAGATTCAGGACAAGAAATAAACCATAAACAAGTAATGATCTCCTCTGAACCTGGCACAACACAAAAAAATTGTCTTTTCTTTGCATTCTGTGAACTGCCTCAGCATTGCAGGTCTGGAAACAAGGTGTTGTCAGGGGGTTCTTTAGTGGCCGTCATCTACAAAGCAACACAGCATCTATGCAGCACAAGGGTGGTTGCCCAGATGCGGACAAACAGGTTCTTTGCAAGGATGTTATGCAACTTTACCCTTTGTTATCTTTTTTTAAGGAATCATTATCCGTGCAGCGATGGAACCTTGATTTGGGCACTGGAACAGGCTGCCCAGGGAGGTGGTTGATTCACCTTCCCTGGAGGTGTTTAAGGCACGGGTGGACGAGGTGCTAAGGGGCATGGTTTAGTGTTTGATAGGAATGGTTGGACTCGATGATCCGGTGGGTCTCTTCCAACCTGATTATTCTATGATTCTATGATCAGCCCTGCAGAATTAAACACCACAGGTGAATGAGCCCATGGAGCTCAGACCAGAAGGCTTCATGCAACTCATTCCTTCCTGCCAGCACTGGAACGGCTGGTGTTTATTCCAAAAGAATCAGGCTGCTGCAAGAGATATGCAGGACAGAAAAGTACTGAATAAATGCACCAGAGGAAATAGTTTGTTGCTGGTCTGCGAGTCACCATCACTGTGTTTTAAAAAAGCCCATCACAGCTGCACATTCTATGCTTCTTCCCTATTAAAAAAATAATAAATCTGAATAAAGTCTACCCTCCAAATTTAATCATAGTTTAATACTAAAACCTGCTAAATTTATCTGTACCTACTCTGAAATACACTGCGCAGACAGAACACAAACACTTCCCACTGGAATGAGCTGACCATGAGCAATTGTGATAAAGGTATGTCTCCTTTGGATATGAGCTCTGTCCTAAAGCTTAACCTATTACCTCATCCAGCTACACAAGAAGACACCGATCTCTTGCAAAGACAGAAGACAGACTGGTTTTGTAATGTTCCGCAATATGTAAATAAAACTAAATATTAGCTCTGCTCTACTCTTCTGGCTACAGTCCAAGACAGTAGGACTTGGCAAATCAAAGGCAACATATCCCAGTGGGCATTACTGTAATTGCTTGAACGTGTTACCTGAAAATTTGCACCAGATTACACCCTGACATCTCAAAAATCTCATTTCTGGACTACAATATCCATTTTACTTCAAACTCTGAAAAGCAGCCATAAGAACTGAACTTCTTTCAGCACACGAGAGTAGAAGCAGTGCCAAAAGTAGCATTGAAACGTCTCCTCAAATATTTTCTAAAGCTGGTAAGCAGTTACTACAGAATTACCATTGCCTGGCATTGTTTTCTCATGCACCATTTCCACTGAAAGAGAGGTGTGCCATGATTTCTCTGCCTGTCCCAAACTGACATCCTAGCATGGATTCATTATATCCAGAAACAGTGGAAAAAAGGACAAGCACCTTGAAGAACTTTCTGTTCTGAAGCAACAATGAATCAGACGGTAAATTACACTTAACGAGCCATGGGTGTAACAGATAATTGTGACAGAGGATTGGGGAAACACGGAAGCCATTTGCTAACCACGAGATTAAAATCACATTGGATATAGGAGATCCACTTCGATTTTAACGTATGTATTCAATCTCAAGACACAGGGACCACCGACATTTGTCTCTACTTGCAACTGCATAGCTGATTGCTTCTCAGGGCATCCAGGACCAGACTTAAGGGCAGAGCTTATCAAACAGAATGCCCACAGCTGGTATTCTTCAAGCAGGGAATGTGAATCAAGAATTCTGTTTTCCCTGAGGATTCCTGCAAATTCAGAATAACCATACAGCTGATTTGGAGCTCCCCTGGCACAAGCTTTGAGCCATTTTATGGTCCCTGTAAATCAGGGATTGGAACAACCAGCTTTCCTCGCTCCCCGCTCCCGCCCGAGCTGAAGCTGCTGTAACTATCGCTTTCTGCCATCTGGATTCCAGTTTTCAGCCTCTGCCTTCAGCAGGGATAGACCCCTCAGCTCACCTGGGTGCCCCACACCGATTTCTGAGCTGGAGTTGTTGCACTTGCCTTGTGTCTGCTGGGAAGTCCCCGTACTTGACTCCTTGTTCCATCTAGCTTGTTGACTTCCCATTGCCGGGGGCTCAGCCACCCACTTCCTCGCTAACAGGTAAAGAAGCAAAGAACATCATAAAAGTGACAGAAAACACAGGAGAAAGGAAATGTAGAAAAAGAGGGGAGAAAAGCTTGGCAAAGAGAGGTAAGGCAGAAAAGCAGCTCCCAACCGTGCATACTTGTGCATATGAAATATCTACCAGTTTCCCAGAAACACCCATAAAAACAGATTCTACACTTTGAAACTGGTTCTTTTTTTGCTGACATGAAGAAAGCAAAATTCCTCCCTTCAGCAGATTTAAACAATCAAGTCCTTGGAACACTTAGCCTAGAAAAGCGCAAGTAACAACTGGGGAGCTAGGAAAAACTTGCTGGTGTCATAGGAAATGTATCAGAGGGAATAAATTTTATTCACTCATTTATTATCACCGTTTCACTCAAATGCCTGAACAAATAATAGAGGAGTTTATTTTTCATGGTTCAACTGTCTCACCTTTGAGCTAAAATCAGACAATGCTACACCAGGAATCTTTTTCAAGAAGGCTTTAGTAAAAGTCAGGGAAAATCCATGATTTTCAAAAAAGATACAAACAACAAAGCAAGGGAATTTGCAGCCTTTTCATGTCATTCAGGTAATCAAGAAAAGAAACACAGCTCTTAACGTTCCTACACAGTTCAGGTTCAAGTCATAACAAAAGAGATAGAGTGCAAGAGAATTTAAATTAGCAGAGACCCCTGCTCAGTCAGTATTCCACGGCTGTACTATCTGCTAGCAGATAGAACATCGTAAAATTTATGCATACAGGCTTTTTTCCCCCAGCAGAAAGGTGTTTCACCATGCCCTGAAATACAAATTCAACAGGTTGGTTTTTTAAACATTCCCAACACTAGACTTAATGTTTGGTCATTTAGTTTGCATTAATTACCCAGTCTCTGAGTTTTCTGCATTCCACCTCCCAGATGTAGTTGACGGGACATGCCTGACAACAATTTTGTAACACATGCAGTGAAAAGAAACCTCTTGAGTTGTTCCTAAATGCGTATCCATGGATGTGCTCTGGTGGCACAAGAAAGCAGTTTGAGAACCTTTCATGTCTTTGGATACCTCAAAAGCAATCCTTTCATTCTAATGGGGACAACAACACCATCACCATCAAAAAGCAGAGATTCTGATTAATTAAGCCACGATCTTTATTAGTTTCTCTTTTGTGATAACAGATCTTGCATTTTTAGACAAAAAAAAGAAAACAAGACAGCTCAAGTTGTGCAACAATGGCACAAATTGCAGAGTTCAGTGGTGGTAAAAAATCCCTTGTTGCAGTTTCCGACTCGTATGTTCGGACCATAGCATCAGTAATGTTGCTGTTCTGAACAATCCTCTCCCTTTCACAGCCCACTTACACTCTCACAGCAGGCTCTCTCGTGGAGAATCTCCTGGCTGCTGGTGTTTTAGCTCTAAACCATCAGTATCTGCTAGTAATCCGAGGGAAGCCATGCACTGCACTTGCCGCTCCCAATCGTCTTCAACAAATAACGCAGCATTTCTAGCTTCTAGCAAACACTTCAAATAGCTTAGTTCCTAACATCTGATCAATAGAGATGAAATCACTCAACTGACCTGTGTCGGCAGCAACAGAAGCCAGCTTTGCAAGAGGATGGGATAAAAGCATTTGTTTGTTTACGCATTTTACCTGGAATGAATTGCATCAAAGAGCAGAGGAACTGCGGCAAATCAGCAAGCAGGAGGCTGACGGCGGACAAAAGGATTCTGAAAATCATATTCCGCTCGGGAGAAGGCATCGGATCAGAGATGGTCACCAAAGGTACGGTTGCCAGGATGGTAGCGTGCAGCCAGCACCGATGGATCGGTTGGAGAGCGCTGCCTGACATCATCGCTTCAGAATAAGAGCCAGGAACGTCTGCCCTCGCAGGGCAGGATCAGCGATCAGCCGGCTGCCAGCCTGCCAGAGTCTCGGACCGCACCAGGTGAGCTGCTGCAACGCCAAGACAATCACAGACGGTGTTACTATTGGTGGAAAAAAATGCTTTGTTACTATTTGCTGCGGCAGCTGGGGAAACTGGGAGAAAGGGGAGAAGAGGAGATGTACCTGTGTACGGAGGCAGACAGGCTTCAAGGTAATTCTCGTGAAAATTCTTGTCACCTCACCTTGTCTTTTTCACCCGTCAAAAATACTTTTTCTTTCAAATGCTGAGTAAGTATTTCCCGCTTCAAAGAATCTCAAGGCTTTAGGGATACCGGTTGAGACCACTAAATCAGGTAGGGAAGGACCAGGGACAGGTGTGCCCGGCTGTTTAAACTCAGGTGGACCTTATGCACACCCTTTCCTCCGGATGCCAAGGGGGAGCTGCTGGCACTTTGCAAACATGCTGCGATAGCTGTGTTTGGTTTATATTATTAAGCAACAATCAAAACCTGCCCCGCTCCTTGAGAGAGCACAGCAGCGTACACAGTGCCCACCCCACTGTCCTTGAGATGCGACAGATTATTCCTCACCCTAAATCTTCTGCTGCAAATTAAGCTGATTTCGACGTGTCCTTCCTACAAGACACAGTGAGCACCTGACTGCTGTCCTCTCTGTAACTGATCTTATTGTGCTTTCCCTTGATTTCTGCTTTCTCTAAATTAAACAAACTCAGCTGCTTCAACCTTTCCTACAGATGATGCTTTCTTTGCCTTTTATTACTCCTGTTTCCCACTTTAATAAGCAGACCCCTCCTCCAGCTAAGAGGGGAGGGGACAACTATGTTTTTATATCCTATCTGCTATCCTAAGCTAACACACCTCAGCTGGTTTTTCAACACACAATAACAACACATCAACCCCAGGCATTGTTGTGGTTTGTAACTAACACGCATTATATTCCCCCTGGTGCAGCGCTTTTCCTTGGCTTTTTGAATTTTACCATGATTTCAGATTGGCTGTTCATCTACAGCAAACTGATGTTTATGTTAATTGACGCACATGTTCTTAATAGCATTTGCAACCCCTCGTAGCTTGCTGCCATTTCGAAAAAGAAACTGTGTCCTCTAAGGTCCTCTTTCTAAATCATTCGGGATAATATGGAATAAGCAAGGCTTGAAGCAGATCACTACCAGATGCCTCCTAGGCTGACCTGTCCTTTCATTGACTTTTTAACTCACTCACTTAGCCCCTACTTCCTGATCGCTCTCATTTTTACGTAACGTCATACAGGATGGAGACAGTTATCTCGCATCAAGATAACCCCATCTGCCATTTTTCCATATTAAAGCAGCTGCTCTGATAAAGGAACTTCTTTAAAACACAAAATTATTGTTCCACAGATGATGATAAAGTCATCGTTCAGAAGGTGACTCTCTCCGGTATGGGAGGTACGCTAATTGAGCCATGATCCTTTGCCCTCTTTTTTTATGGCTGTTGTTTTCCAGTGCTGCTCTCATCCCTGGGTTTTCAAAGACGAAATATAACGATTCAGCAAAATTGAGTTCTAGAAAAGATGACACAAGCCTCAAACACACCCACTACCTACTCAATTTGGTCTTTTCCTATTACTTTCCACATTCCTCTGCCTATGCCAGGAGGCAGTTTCACATTAAGTAAGCAGCCACAATTAGCCTTTTCTCAGGGAAGAAATCTCTTCGTGGAATAACTCAGCTGCCATTACATTGTCTGTTATTTCCCATTTTTAGCTTTTAGATAAGAGCACTGAGAGGAACCAAGTATTAGTTTTCCATCACTTCCCCTTTCTAGACTGTGCAGGTACTCAAAGCAAGCTCAGAAATGCAAAAGATTCCCTTGGAAACTTCGTCTAAGGTGTTTCCACATTTATTTTAAAAAATCCATTTATTTTCTGTTACTGATCTGTCATCTTATACGTTCTTGTTCACTTATTAAGGCACTGCTGCTTAAACAACAGGAGGAGAAGCTTAATGAAAACGTAGTTACCAGCTGAGCTTTACTGATCAGATTTGGCAGCTTTAAAGCCAATTAATTTTCTGTTCAAACCTCCTTCAGTAACATTAGAAAGCGGATAGGGATGGGATAGGCGCCAGCTGGGTTTCAAGTGTAGCTCATTCCCTAGAGATGGAATGAACTAGCTTTTAGCTTCAGGTCAGAAGAGAGTAAAAAAATTCATTTGTTTCTCCCAATAAATACTGAAATACTTGAGAGAAGCAATCAGTACAGAAATATCATTAGTAGGGCAGACAAATTGTAGACAAATAAGAAAACAGTAAAATTTTATCTTTTGATAGGTCAGAAGGAAAACAGTGTGTAATGCTTATTCCTGTACAGAGAGCTATTGAAGCAGCCAGAAGAAAAATGCTCCAGATTTTTAGCCAGCACGGTAATTATAGAAGGCTCACTTTCAATCAGGAAGAAACTTATGTACAAAAGCAACCAGTAAGTGGGTGCTTCCAACACTGAAGTATTTTTTAATTTCAGAAGAGAAGAGACTGGTTTATTTTCAACGGATGTTTTAAACTTGCTGAACTTACCATTTCAAGATGGAATTTTATAAAACTATATATTTTATTAATTTTACCTGGTCAGTGTTTATTTTTGTATACTTCCTCACATGAGTTTGTTCAGCAAAAACAGGAGCTTTGTTGCTCCTAGTGATTTAGAAATTATTTTTTAAAACACCTATTTCAAAATCTTACAAAGCTTTTTGTGCTTTCCCTTTAACAAGTACAACCACAGTGTCCTGAATCCCACAGAAGTTACTTTGGCTGTACTGACTGACTTTACTTTCTGTGTCTCTTCAAATACTAAAATCCCCTTTCTAGCACAGAGAGCCCACTCTCAATTACAATGTGTAATGACAGCCAACTGTGTAAGGAATCACTGCAGAAAAACACAAGTCACCATTTAGAGAGGTATGTTTGAATTTAACTGCACCTGAATGCCAGAGAAAGCATTCTTCATTCTTCTAAGGAGTATAATTTTACTTCTTTTTATTGGATTTTATGAAGTATTAAATTGGAGAAGACTGCCACAACAGTAACTCTGGGTCTGTGCCCTCCTGATCCCCTGAGGGAAGAAACATAGTGTGTGTGACCCCATAGATTTTTTAAGTTCTTAATAGCACTTAATACTAGAGCCAAAGGTTTGCAGCTTAGATATATTAGGCGCATAAACTAAATCTGGATGATCTAAAAAGGTTGCATCACTTTACCAAGCACAAACAGATAAATTGCTGCAAGTTTCTGACTTGGATAGCAGGCAGCCTTTCAATAGTAATGACATTTGTGTAATTTTTCTTTAAAGGCTTACATAAAGAACTAAAGGTAAATTTCTGAGTTCAGACACTTCGCAGGTGACAGTTTAAAACTCTGAGTTTTGTCATCATTACTGATGGCTGTAGATTTTAGCACAAGGAATTTAACTGCTGTAGAAATTTAACTACTTCTTGTTTTCTCCCACTTCTGCTTAAACAGTGTTACTGAGATTGATTACAAAATGAGATGTGGTTGTTAGGAAAAAGCAAGAGACTGGTAAAATCTAGTATAGCCTAGTGGAGAGATTTTTCAAAGCCTTGATATGCTAAAGAAGCAGATAGGCACCTTATGGGATTTTCAAAAATTCCTAAGCATGTAAGGCGCTTACTTGGCACTTAGGCACTTGGAAAATCCTACTAAGTACATATCTGCATCTTTAGGTATCTAAATACCTCAAAACATCTCACCCGAGATGTCCAGTTTCTCTCAGTATTTGTTTTAAATAGTATCCAGTAGCACATTTACTTGTGATTTTTATCTAATAAAGGCAGAAAGTAGGATTGATTAAGTCTGAAAGGATTTAAAGAGAAAATTAATACAGGGAACCAGAGTAAAGATTTAAGTATCTTATGCTGGCAACAGGACCCTCTAGCACTTTTCTTTATTACATTAGCCTCATAATTTGTACAAACTATGCTTTGTATGTTTTATGGTTTATCTTATTTTAACAGAGTCAAATCACAAGAAAGAAAAAGTGCTCAAAAAAACCCACAAGCCATCAATAAATGGGACATACAGCAACCAATAATGATGCATCTAAATAACAAAATGAGAGAGTAGTGTAATTCCAGATTATGTTGACATTATCTATTTATTGTCATTACCAGCCAAGTTTTGATGAAGTCCTTTTGTGTTTATATCAAAATGGCTCTGGTTTCATTTGAAAAGCTGTAGAAGCATTAAAATACATTTTCAAATTAAGATTTTATAACCCTATACATCTAGTGAAGTAGTATTCTTAATAAAACTCCTGTTTCTAAGGAAATGGTTAATATTAAATCGTCTGAGGTCTTTTTTCAGTTACATTGCAAAATCCTATATTCCACAGAAATGTTTCTATACTATGTCTGTCTGTGGCAATAAGAGCAAAAACCATCCTTAGCAGTGACATTAGAAATACCACAGCTGCTTCCGATTCAGTTGTATTGAACTTCTATAGCCTTAAAGCCAAACAATGCAAAATTTGTCCTACATTCTTTTGAAAATGCTTCCAATATGTTATAGGGATGGAAGCAGAGGGAAAGCCTAAGTGATGAGTCAACAAGTAAAGAAAGCTATTTTAATTTGTAGAACCCCTTGAAGTCACAGGATTTTAAATGGACATTCAGTTTTGTACTAACTTCTGTCCATATTGTACCTACACATTAAAAAAAAGTTGCTGCTTAACTTGTTGAAAGTTCCCTGAAATGCTAGAAATATTTCCATAAGATATTTATGAAACATTCACCATAGCACTCATCATAGTTTATTTTTTAACACACGAAATATACTATAAGATTTGCTGCATTTCTGCAATCTGACAAACTCTGTTTAGTTTTGCAGCGTATTTGCGATCACATTCAGTCTCTGTTTCAGACTCTCCCTTTTCTGTTTTAAGTGGTTTTCTATGGTCCTTGCTTCTTTTAAGATTCCATCAAGTTCTTGGACATAAGAAGCATCCATCGCTGCTCTCTCACTTAATTGAAAAAATCTGTAGTTAAAATCAATCCTAATGCCATTAACTTTCTCACTACTTAGAACTGCTTTTACACTTTTCTTAAAAATGTGTTGTCTAACAACATTCAGTTTCTGACCAAATTGGTGTTTCTGTTGTAACAGAAAACGACAACTTTATTTCAAGATCTGTGTTAGATAGTTTTCAGTGCTAATTTCTCTGAACTACAGCCACAGTAACCAGTCTTACCTAGAGAAGTTAGAAAAGTGCTGTGTGTGTAGGATAAATTTAACTTGCCTTATAATATGAGCATATTTTGAAAGCAGGTTCATAATTTCTTTGTTCATCTCTGTTAAAAGAAAGTAATTTTATTTGAACATTTGAATGAATTGTCATCTCAACATCAAATTAGATAATTACATAAATTACTTTCAGTATATTTAATACATCACCGTTTAAAACTTTTTCCAGTGGTTCAGGTTTGTAAAGGGACTGTGAGTCTTCAGAAAAAGCCAAATCCGTTTTGTCAAGGGAAGTCAACTGAGGATTTTCTGAAGCTTCATTCTAATAACAAAGCACATTAAAAAAAAAAATTATAGGTTCTAGGACTTAAAACAAGCTTAGAGACAGAGTTACAAAACAAGCACGGGTAGAGTTTGACTGAAAAAAAAGAAAAAAGGTTTTAAAACAATCTTTTTTCCAAGAAAGCACAAGTGCTGTTGGCTTTACAGCATCAACACCATCCTTGTTATCTAGGGGACTGGGTGGGAAGCAGGGAAACGAGGGAGCAGATGGGAAGCACACGAACTAGGGGAGTGGATAGAAAACACACAAGCAAGGGGTGTGGGTGGGAAGCACATGAACCAGGGCGGCAGGAGGGAAACACGCAAACGATGAGAGTGGGTGGGAAGCACCAGCTTAAGGTCTTTGATTCTTTCAGTGGAAGCTGGTGTACTTCAGAAGCTCGCTCTCAAGATGTTGTACATGGAATCATAGAAGAGTTTGGGTTGGAAGGGACCTTGAAGATCATCCAGTTCCAGCCCCTCTGTGATGGGCAGGGACACGTCCCACAAGAACATAACTGTGTCACAGCTTATTCCCAGTTCTCTTGGTCTTCAAACACTTACAGAAACCTCAGAGCATCATACAATGAAGCCATTTGTGCTCCTCCCAACCAGCATTAACCTGCACGGAGATCACTGCCCTCTCTCCTCGACAGGGAGCCAGCAGCACCAGAGAAGGACATTGCATCGCTCCCCTGGCCCCTTCCTCACACAGCACTGCTCACCTCCGTCTCTCTTTTACGTTTACTCCTATTTTCATCAGATTTTTGTGTGGTGCTGGTCATTGTTGCCTGATGAAAAAAACACATGGTGTTTGGTAAGAGGGTACTTCATGCAACTGGAAAATATAGCTCTACACGAACGTGTACAACCTGTGCCTGTGCCTCTGCAGCCCTGGAAAGGCGTTCTCCTCCTCAATGGGGAGAGGCAGAGCCTCCCAGCACAGCTGGAGCGCGGATCAGGGCTGGAGACCTCAGTTCCCAGCGCCGGGGCCAACCTAGGCCTGATACAAAAAAAAAAGAGTTAATTATCACAAAAAGTGGATTATTTTGATTTAAGCTAAAGAAGGGTTACATTCATCCAGGTAACTATTTTTTCAAGCTTAGACAGAATGTCCCTCAGACAGCATGGGGGTTTTTAACATGTTTTTTTTCAAATAGTGCTTTTCCAGACACTGTTACACCTTGTGTTCAGCCTGATCTGTGCTGCACAGAGGTGTCTTTTTCTATAATCACCCCTGTTTGCAGCCTTTCCCTGTCTCAAGTGCGAGGCCAGACACAGAGCTGGCTCCAAAGCTCCAAATTAGCGAGAGATTTGACTGCTGTGAAGTTCATATTAACATTAAAAACAATCCTTGGGAAGTCATAGGTCTTGTCTGGCTGTACACAACGGATCGAGATGGCTCCCTCACGTTGCCCTGAGAAAGGGCTTTCTAAAATGACCCTTAGAGAGTTTATCCACTGGCATTTTAGTTGTCAGGCCATCCCGGGGCTCTCAGAAGGGATGCAGGGTGCTTTAAAGCCAGACTCAGGGGGTGAAAAGCCAGTCCTAAAGGGATTTGTGCCTCCCACCCGCCCAGGAGCTCTCCCCTCCTCGAGGCCTGTAATGGCCGCCTTGGGGGGGGGGCACCTCCTCGGAGCCCGGGAGGGAGCCCACCCTGGGGCGGCTGCGGGGGGGAAAGGAGGTGCTGGGACCCCCCACAGGTGAATGGGAATCGTTGAGGTTGGAAATGACCGTGGAGCCTCAACAGCAAATCCGGTGCCACCACGGAAACGTGTGCCCGGAGCACCACATCGTCGGCCCGGAGAATCCCTGTCCCGGTCTGTCTCCTAAGCACCCGCGGCGGGTCCACAAACTGCTGAAATATGAGGCGTTTCTGTCACCAAAATTAATAAAGCCCCTATATTGAGAGAGTCTGAGGGGTTCCTGTCACCAACATGGATAACGCCCCTAAAATAAAACAATCTAAGAGAATTTGGTGATCAAAATCAATAATGCCCCTAAAATCTGAGAGCCTGAGGGATTCCTGCCACCAAAATGAATAACACCCCTAAAATAAAACAATCCAAGAGAATTTGGTGATCAAAATTAAAATAGCCCCTAAAATCTGACAGCCTGAGGGGTTCCTGTCACCAACGTGGATAACGCCCCTAAAATAAAACAATCTAAGAGAATTTGGTGATCAAAATCAATAATGCCCCTAAAATCTGAGAGCCTGAGGGATTCCT
Organism: Phaenicophaeus curvirostris; assembly: GCF_032191515.1. Lineage (NCBI taxonomy): Eukaryota > Metazoa > Chordata > Aves > Cuculiformes > Cuculidae > Phaenicophaeus > Phaenicophaeus curvirostris. Next base: position 1,221,058 of record NC_091416.1, on the reverse strand, counting down.
CTCACCAAAATTAAAATCTTGGTTTTATTTTAATTTTAATCTTATGTACGTTATCCAAACAGGCTCTGAAAGTCAAAACTCAGGACAAGAAGTGAAACCACTGAAAGAACAAGAATGAAATACTTCCCCAAAATAGAAGCAGCATTCAATATGCCTCCATAGCATTAAATTCTCCAGAAATAGTGAGATTTTAACATTGTTAAGAATATTACCTACACATTAAGAAACAGATCTGAAAGAATATGCTGGGAAAATATTCTTGAAGTGCTTACCTGATTGAGTTTCCATGACTACGTTGAGATATTTTTATTGACAGATCCCTTGAATTAAGATAAATTAAATATCTGAATTGCTTACCACTTTCAGTCCCTTTTGGGTGTGACAGTCTATGGAGAAAGTTCAGACCAAAAGTAAATAAAAATTATTTAAGCCATTACTTGAAAAGTGTTTCCAGTTCCTTTAAGTCCGGAGATATGAAAATGCCAGGAAAAAAATGAAAACTTAAAACTTAGAACAGAAGCTATTGTTTTGAGTTAGACCCTGGTCCTTATAAATGTCAACATGTACAGATTAAGAGAATAAAATTGCTTTTATTCAAGGTGCTGAATGGTGTAACTGAATTTTAGGATCTGAAAGACTGACAAGAAAGACCAAGTTTTCCTTCTTGGTAGTTTTCCTCCAAGAGTAGAAACAGGCATGGGGCCAAGCAGTGCCAAGTTCTACATATGATACAAAATACTGGTTAATTATTCATTCCCAAGTTTGCTTTCCTGGTTTTTATGGCTTTGTCTCATCACGTCACACCACTGCAGTTACAGCAGCATTTGTAGCCTCAAGCACTCTCCCACCACCAAAGGCAGCTCTTACGTTCTGGAAAACACTGTGCTTCAGGAACGTAGCCGTTTGGTGTGAGCAGTGGCTGTAGCAATTAATACATACCTAGGAAACAACTTACAGCAAACAAATCAGGAACTATCTATTAATCAGGCTTCACTAGCCACAGCTCCTGGCTGTCTGTTTCCCTGGAAGGAGCCCGAATCCCTCCAATGAAGCTATTTGTGCACAAAGAAATGAACAGCTTGATGGTCTCCCGCCAGACACCAGTGATGTACAGGGTCTAACGCAAAAAAAAAAAAAAAAAAGGACTGACTGTATAGATTGGGAGCCAGGAGTGGGAGGGGAGAGACAAAGAGATGGGTACAGAACATGCTCTGACCTGTCACGGTGAGGTGAGGCTCCGTACAAGTGGACGTGGGTTAAAATAGAGAAGTTTCCTTACCCTCAGTCAGAAAATGTTGGTGTGCAAGACTGAACAGCATGTGAGCATCAAGTTCTTGCAAAACCGAAGAAATCCACAACAGAAACTTTTCAATCATTGACTGAGGCTGATGATGAAAAGAGCTCAAAGAATCAGTTAGTGCTCAAAGGAACCATTTTTTTGTCAGTAGAAGATGTGAAAGGAAATTGATGGAGATCCTCAACATTCTTTCAGCAAATGACTTGCAGAATTGCTTTGGATGCTGGCAGCAGCATGTTGCGTTGACCCAGCTCAGAAGGGAACTGCTGCGAAGGCGGTCATACCCGATCATCTTAATTTGTTAAATAAAGAGAGTTACAAGCACAATCTTTTTTGGTGGGGTGTGTGTGTTAGATCTCGTATGCCTTGCTGTAAAGAGCTGGATACACACAATGGGTTTTCAGCTGGCTTCCCCCAAGGCAGATGTGGTGTTTACGAGCAACCTGCAAGCGTGTGGAAAAAGGGAAGTCTGGGTGCTGACAGCTGGTACCTGTTTCAAAACTGCTGCTTGAGGCTTTAGGGACCAAGCAAAGGGACGGCAACATGCTGGGTAGACATGAATTGTTGTCCTCTGACGACATCTGTATGAGATGAAGGGAGTAGCAAAAAGCAACCTCAGATTTGCACGATTTGCTTTCTCTACTGAGGAAGGGAAGTGCTGCAGAACAAATGCAGACGTAGGCAGATATCTTGGGAAAGACTCCTGATTTCCTCTGCACTTTGGCCAGCCCGCTTTTTCTGTCATACAGTGATGCAAGCTGCTGTCAACCCTCCCTCCGTCGGTCACGCCAACAGCCACCGCCTTCCTCCTGGTCTGTAGGAACGCATGCAGGTGCCAGGGCTGTGACGGCCACGCTGGAACAACCGCAGCCCCCCGTGACGGGACTCAGCAGCCGCTCGGCTCTTGGATCCGTGCCTCAGGTACCAGAGTGGGCAGGGAAAGGGGAGTAGGGAGTGGGACAAGGTTGCTTTCCAAGGGGCTAGTGGGGTAGGGATGTGTCAGAAACTGGGGCAGAGTGGAGAAACACAGCCAGCACAGTGATGGTCTGAGACGCTCGCTCTTTGCAACGTGGGTAGGACATCCTGCTGTGGGACCAGCAGGGGTGGTGATGGAGGCATCCCTGCAGCCAGCAGCTCTCCCTGACCCTCACCATCCACTGGGGCTGGTGATGGAGGCATCCCGGGGACCCACAGCTCTTCCTGAGCTCAAGCTAATATAGTTTTACCTGTTAAATGAAGGGCTACATTATCCTTAGTCCTTTATCATCAAGTCCTTCCTCTCTGTTTTACAATTGCAGAGGAGTCCTTACTTCTTGGTTTACTATGCAGTGAGTCATGTGTTGTTTGTTGGTGTTGCATTTCATTTTGAAGGCTTGGAGGGGTGTGTTTGGGAACTGAAGATGCAGTCCTCTGCTGTGAACCTGGGCATCTGTTCCACACAGACCAGCTAGAACTGCAGACCATATGAAAAACAGGATAAGAAAAAAATCACCCTCAAATACATTCCTCAAATTGCTTTAGTGGAGGGACAAGGAAATTGCTGTCATTCCCACCCCCCATCCCTAATGCTGATGGATGTAGTTATTTACCTAAGTTGACACTGCTCATCTGCTTTCTCTAATAAGCCTTTTCCAAGGGTGAAAAAGAGCCTGGGAAGTAAGCCCAGTGTTTTGACTATATGATAAAATCCCACTGCAAAAGCCAATTCTTACCATTTTTTTACTGAGCTTTAACACATTTATTACATTCATCATTTCTGTGGCTGGCGAAACGGGAAAGAATACCTTGACAGAAGCTGGTAGATTTGCATCAAGCACTTCATATTCCAGACTACTTACACAAAGCGACTTCAGTGTTTTTGCAGTCACTGGTGTTGACTTTGTCCATTTGATGCCACCTCCGTGCATGCTCCTGTGACTGTCTCTCCTCCCGAGGTTTGTACACAGTGGCTGAGCACGTAGCTCCAGGCGAAAGACTTCACATAGATGCTGGGCTCTGGAACGGTAGATGTGATGGTGAATGCCAGCCTGCATGGTACTTTGTGCATCTGGCTACAAATTTTACAGCAATCACAAAGCCAAATGAATCAGATCTTGCAGACAGTAAAGTCGCCAGATGTTATTTTTGGAAATTAAAATGCCTTGATTTCCTAAAATGTAGATAAAACAGATATGAACATCGATACACAGAAAGCATTTTAGGAAAATGAACTAAAAATTTACAGACCAAAATGGAAAAGGAAAGATGGAGACACCCTGCATTTCACAAAACTAGGGCACAGAAGAGGACATTTTAAAACTTAACTGTCAGAGAACAGAAAGAATGAAATACTTTGTCACATCTTCCTCTGTGGTATTATAATTCCTTTGTTCTATTTTTACTTTTTTCTAAATGTAGGGGAGGTGATTTTTAATCGGAAGATGACATCATTATTTATTCCCATGTAATGTTGCGTAAGTCAGTGGGAAGTTTTGTAAAATAACGGAACTCAATGGATGCTCTGTGTTATTCTAAAGCAAGACAACAGGCAACAGAGGAGGAGAACAATCACTTCAATAACCAATTTTCAACAGGTGGTGAAACGTGCCGGCCCTACTACAGCATTGAACGCTAGAGGAGAACTAGCCCAACATCTCCCTTGCCTTACAGAGTAAGAAGCCCTGTTCTTAATTCTGGCTCCTCTCCACGTATTTTTGGCAGAGCAAAGATGTGTAGTGAAGAGATTCTTGTGTGCGCTGTCCAACTGGGAGAAAATTTCTGCCTCTACTTTGCAGGTAATTGTTCCCTGCTGCTGAGAGAGACACGCTGTGTGTTCTTTCCGCATGGAAGACCAAAAGCTGATCTACTATTGAGCTGATCTACTATTGGGCTAGCATCCCTGGTTTTGGGGAGTCCTGGGTTTTCTCCGTGTGTTACCTGAGCAATCCTTAAAGCAGTTACAATGCCTGCCCGCTTAGCAGAATAAGAGTTCGTAGAGTGTGGAGCTGGGTTGCTCACTGCAGAAAGAATCTGAGTCTGAAAGCTCTCCCAGCATGTTAACAGGTCAAAACTGTATTATTGCTGAACACCTTAGGTGTTTAATAGCATCTCCTGTTTGAATACTGCTAAAACAATTCCTGTATTGGTCTGATTTCACCTAATTTTCCTGTAAACTTCAGTTTGAGATATTGTTAGCCAAGTATCCAAGGCAGTGGAATATTTGTTGCTTCACACAATATGTTCCCATAAAGGACACTCAGAAGGGTTGTAACACTGTGGGGCAGACTGGGGAGAAGGGGATAACTTCCAATCTGATGGGATAAAGTTAGCTAGGAGCCAGTCTCCTCTTTAGAAGCCACTTGTAATGATTGCTTCTTGTCCTTTTGCTCACCTAGAATAAAGGTGCTGATGAAAATAAGAATTTGCATGCCAGTTATTCCTTGATGATAGGCTTACACAGACCTCACCCTTCAGTAACCCTGAAACATTTTGCATGCTTCTTGGTTTGGTGGCAACTCCAGTTCTCAAATGACTGGTGGTTTCACAATCTGTTGAGTCTGTTGTGCTCACAAACGCGCTCTGTAGGCAGAGCTCTGCTGGGTGAGTTGGTGGCACTCCGGAGTACAACTGGAAATGCGTAGATGGCTGGCAGGCTTCCAATCTCTCGGAGCAAACCCGGGTAGTAAGTGGTTTCTTTTGTGGAGGCAGCGCTTAATGTTTGTTTTTTTCTTTCTTTTTTTTTATTGCTCGTTTGGAACCCAGATGACGATGGTAAGCTGAAAGCTCATAATTTATTACCTTTGTTAGCAATTTTCCCTGGACTGACCTGCTCACGCTTAGTAACCCTCAAACACTTTGTGTGCCTTAGAGAACGAAGTCTTCAAATGAGTAACAGCTACTGTGAAAAGTAGACCTACACCTCACCTTCTCCTTCTGAAGCTGAGGTTGCTTTATTCCCCTCCGCTGTCATAAGAGAAAGAGCTTTTAATACAACTCTAATTGTTGGGCAAAAGAGAGAAGTGTTGCTTCTAAACTCTCATTAACAGATATGGGAGCTTCTCTTGCTTATATGTCTAGCCTGCTGTATGCTCAGAAACCTTCTGTCTTGCCTGGACTTCTACAAGCCAGGGGTGGACAGAATGACATAGACTGCTCCTTGCTTGATGTTGCCATTCCAAGAATTTATTTCACCTTGTATCCTTGAAGATAAGATCAAGCCTGTAGTGAACTGTCAAGATCCAAGGAGATCACAGCTAAAATATTTGATCCTCTCTGCTTCATATTTCTGCAGGGCTGGAATGTGATGCCTTTTGTAAGGACAAAATTCTCAACGGATTCCTTCGCAATGTAAAGAGCCAGTTGCTTGTGGTTCGCCCTGATTTAAACGTGGCAGCATTTGAAAATGTGACAGATCAGGAGATGAAATCTGGTACCCATCACACCATTTCTTTAGTTTAGATGTGCTCTTGTTCTTAGTACTCACTGACTCTAAAGGATGAGTAAAGACTTAAACGTCATTTGTAAGAATAAAGTTAAGCTGAGAGAGCTGAATTGTTCCATCTTGCGCACTGGCAATGGATTAGATTCCTGTGTTAGGCTGAGGTCTGCAGAACAGGACAGGCTGTTAAGATTTTTGGTTAGCTCCAATCACAAACTAAACTCTTAATCCCTTTTTGCTTGATTTTGTGTATGTTGGATTACTAAAAAAACATTTCTAGGTTTAAACAGACAATGTATTTAGCACTAAAAGCCCTTCCTTTTTTCTAACAGCAGCAGTTAACAATGTACTTACAGTTTTGTCTCTGAGTTTCTGGGGGCCTTTGGTAACTTGTTCAGAACTGTATATACTGAACATATTCATTTATATAATCACATAGATACAGATAGAATATGATTTGCTGATAACTATTTACAAATCCTATTCTCACTTGATGCATGCGTGCAAGAGAATTGGAAGATCCTACCTGTACTAACAGGTAATCCCACATGCTTTCTTGCAAATTCCAAATCTTGGTTATTGAAGGATTGCAGAAAGTCAAATATATGCTACCAGCAGTCATAAAAAATCAAGTTATGGCTCTGTTATCAGGAAAAGTATCCAGGGAATACAGCAGTTGCAGGTGGAATCGTAAGACATAACAGGGTTAAGTTGTTGCAGCTCCCTCCTAAGCTGACCATTAATAATAAACAATTTCTATCTAGGCCATGGAATGCACTTCAATATTCACTATTACAAAACCACCACAATTTATGCAGGGGTACCTGTCGCATTCAGCATCCGGGTAGAAGGTAAAAGTTATTACATGTGCTGTGAGAAAGAATGTGGAAAACTGACAGTTCGATTCAGGGTAAGTAGCTGCTTTCCATACCTTACTTGTATAAAAGGAATAGGCAAAATTAAGAATTCGAATATATGTGAGCTGAAACAAAACTGCTCAGCTCTTGTGTTGGGACAAACTCACTCCTTTTTCCTTTCTCAGGAAGGAGAAGTTCCCAAAGACATTCCTGGAAAAAGCAACGTAATCTTCTTCCAAAAACCATTTACCTCTTGTTGCTCCAGAGCGTTTAAGTTTGAATACTCCCTAGAAAAAGGAATGTTTCTGGCCTTTGAGGAAGAAGGCTGCTTAAGAAGACTAATTCTAAAGAAATTGCCAAGAGACGATGAAGTGGATGAAACCACAAAAATAACTTTCTAACTTGAGTCAGAGTGAGTCACAACCTGTGACACATTCGACCAGTCTTAAAGTGTACTTTGGCATCTTTATTAATTAATCTTATTCTTTCTTTACCCAGGCAAGCCAGCTATATGTTTTAGCTACTGCAAGTCAGTGCAGAAGTGAGCCTCTTACAAAAGCAAATTAAAATTCTTGGCAAAAAGAAACAGGCGGTTTTCCAGTCCAACAGAAGAAAAGATAATTATATAGGGAAGAAACAAAACTTTGCATGTTCTCTAGAAGTTTGATCCCTAAAATCTTTACTGCCTGTTTATCCGACAGCATTTCCTTCAGGTGTCTCAGAGACGTAGACCTGTTTTGGGGCACGAGAGAAAAATGCTTAAAATAACAGATACCATAAACAGAGCACGTACCTGGTCAATAAGCAGTTTTGAGTAGACTTCTTTGCATCAAGATTATTTCCTGAGCACCTTCATCAGTCTCAGTTACACGGTGACGCTCTCGACATCAGCTGAAGTAGAAACAACAGACAATTTTTACCTTAATGGAAAACCTTGCTTAGAAAACTGCTTATTTCCTGAACAATTAAAGATCTAATAAAGCTGTTTGTCCTCAAAGGGCCAAGAAAAAAAAAATGCTTTTATGTAAAAGCTTTTAAAATTATCAATAAATTGTAGACTAGAGATGAAATGACACAGACATTTGTCCTTCTCACAGTTCGGAACACGTGTAGCTCTGGCTGCCTCCCTTAAGGACCCAGCCGTGACAACATATTGGGGTCAAGCAGTGAACACCATTTCACATTCAGAGCTGAGCAAGCACTGGGTTTCACCAAAACTAAAATGAATATATTGCATTCTGAACATTTCACCTGGAGGAAATGAATATGGCATATATTATTCTTTACTTATCATAGAATCACTTGGTTGGAAAAGACCTTTGAAATCATTGAAAACCTGCTTGCTACTAAACCATCCCTGAGTGTCTCATCTGCCCGTCTTGTAAACACACACAAGTCTCAAGGCTCGTTTTGGTAAAAAACAAACCTGTGATTTCAGGGGCTTTAGCAAAAGCGCAGAGGTGAAACTGCAGGGATAACCCCGACTGCCTCAGCCTTTCTGTTAGGTTCATGTCCCGAGCTGCTGCAGGAGGCAGTAAGGAACCGATTGTTTAAAACCAGGCACCCCCGAGGGCTGCGGGGGCTTAAACTCAGGGGTGTCTTTAAAACATCTGAATACCCAGCAGGACCGAGTCCCAGTTCTGTGCCCTCAGTGAACGTTCAAAACTGGAATTAGACCAGATGGCTTCATAAAATGAAGAACAAAGTTAGTAGTAGTTACAGGGAACTCATTCAGTCTCAACAGGGCTGAGGAACACACGTGATTCAGAGAAAGCTGTGGTCACTACCGCTTCATTCTTGCCTCAAAACCACAATGAGCTGCCGGGCCCTAACGCTGCAGGTCTGGACTTGCACGCTCGGAGCTCTTCTAGAACTCATTTCTCACACGAAGTATCTCAAACAAACAAACAGCACATACAGCTGCACCTCCTATTGGTCTCACAGAGGTCGAACACTTTGGGTGGCAGGTGCCCAGACCGCAGAGGTGCTCAGTGATGACTCGGACACCAGCACCATCCTCACTAGGGTGAAATAACAAACGTTCCATCGGTATCTCAATCAGACCACATCAGACTGAAGCAGCCATCTCAACTCTCACCACAAGATTAGCAGAAGAGGCCAGCTACATGGCGTCTCCCAGGGGTAAAGACAAATAAAGACTTTTAAAGAATGAAATCAATTCAGAAAGTCTTGTAGAATTCAAACAGCAACTTATTCTTCCTGCTTATTGCATAATAAGACTAATGGTAACAGACCATTCTCTTCCTCTTACTATTAATAGTATCACAGATGTGCCATTAGAACATGGAAACAGTTAACCACTACTCACTACCGTTAAAGTAAAAAAAGATAAAACAGAGAAGAGAGTTAAAAACCAGAATCTTACCTTTCCCCTCCAAAATGCTCTAAAACCTTAAGACACAGAGACAAACACTGCCTGGGTCTCTACAAGAGAAAAGGCAGTTTTGTTGTCTTCCCAGTCACACAGCAAAGTCCGCACCCGTGTTCATTTAGAAAACCAATGCCCAAAACTGCTGCAGATGAACGCACAGGTTCCATGCTATGAAAGCTCTGTGCTATTTATAGTTCCAAAAAGCAATCTGCAAAAGTCTTTTTCTTCTAAGACAGTCACAGCCGTGTTTCCTAAAGAACATTGCTCTTGTATTGAGTCACACTCGAGTCGCCTCTGAATCAAGGACAATGGACATTCATAAAAACATTTCAAACAGCCTAAATAAAGTGATGCAGAGTAACAGCAACGCAATGGCATGAATTAGCATTTAAACTTGATTTTAGAAAAGAAAACCCCTCTCTGCAGAGAAAACATTTTAAGTAACCCAATAGTCGTAAAAATCATTCGGAAGGACAGACAGACACACACACAATTTCTGTAAATTCTTTATTGTATGGATTAAGAAAAAAGTTTTCCCTTTTTTACATCAGCTCTCAGGGTCCAAAGCGTTACAGGGCGCCGTGCGTACAGCTCAGTTGTTGTGATGTCAGAAATAAGAGTCTCATATTCCACAAGTCAAGTAGTTTTACAAAACAGGAAACTAAACAACAGTTATTTTAAAGAATCACTCACTAAAGCTGCCATTCCAGGAAAGTGACCTTCAGCCACGCAAGTCTGTCAGCGAGGCCATTAGCTCCTCCCAATTTACAGTGCAGCTTAAGTCAATTCCCTCTCACCTGGACGTTTCCCACTTTAAATCTAGTATCTTTCCTTTCTAACATTTAGACTGCTGGTGGGTGTTCATTTCTAAAAGTCAGCTCGGAGCTTGCTGCAGGACGTACTCAATATGAACCCATGGTTATTGATTCGTTTTGCATTAAACAAGTTGGTAACGACTCAATGAAGCGGAGGCAGCGGCAGATAACAGCGTTTGCCAGGGATTCAATCGCTCTCAGAGGCTCCACAGCATGGAAACAGCCTTGCAGATGCCGACATCGTGGTAGTTGAAGTAGCAGAGGCCAGCGAAGGTAACGGCCGACAGTACGTACAGCCCCGTGTTGGCCACTTTAATAGGTGTCTCTCCATGCACATAGTCAGTTATCACCTGCCCGAGGCCCCTACGGAATAAGAGGGAGAAAAAAGCTGCAATCAGAGAAAAGCATTCCTTACTGAGATCCACCCAGGAAGCATTCTGCTAGGATGTCTCAAACACATCATTTTTTTCACCTCCTGCCATCAACCTTTCCTAAAGAATGCACTCAAAAAGAAGATGCATCTGTTTAAAACACAACAAATTAACGTTCCAAACATATTGAAGAAATACACAGACTGGCTCAGAATTTTCCTAATAGTACCAAGGAAAGAGGGTACTGAGCTCGGTGTTGAGCTCTTTCAAACAAAACAATTGCTACAATTTGCCCCCAAGAAACAGCAGGCAGCGTGCTCGACTTCCACAGAGCAAGGAAAAGAAACAGCGTGTGACTTTACAGCACACGAATTAATTCCCACAAAGTCCTCGTGGGGAAAGAGCCCACAAGGCAGGGAACGGGTGAGAAATAGTTGATGTGCCAGACACACAACTCAGCTCACCACATGGCAGCTCCACTGGGCAGAGGAACCTTTATTACACACCAGCAAAACCAGTAGGAGATAAATATGGCCTCAGGTATCATGTGTGAGTCTTCCGACAGGCCTGTGTTTGGATTGATAACCACCTACATATCTGAAGCACTGCTACCAACGTATTTTAGGACAAGAATTCCTAAGGAAAAGCATAATGAAATGTGAAAGAAGATCCTTCAAAAACATACAAAATACTCCTCTGCAGTTTCTCATCAGCTACTGGAGGCATTATCTGAGCCATCAGGAGAATCACATTAATGTTTACAGCAAGCAAACCATATTTCTTGTTTTAAAGACACATTTAAAATTATAAGATATGTATTTTAAAGTACCGAATACCTATGGAAGCCCAAGAGGAGAATTTTCCTACCTAGGGGCAGCTTTAGTTTTTTAAGACAACATTTTGCAAGACAGGAGTTTAATACTGGAGGAACTTCCCAGCTTAAAAAGAGAACAAAAACCCACACTAGTGAGAGAGGAATCTTCCCCAATGGAAGTTACTGGCAGAGCCAGTAACACAAGCATCGAGATGTTTTTCTCACAAGGGAAATCCCCACGTGGCTTATGGAAAAGGGATTTCCAACACAAACAACCCTGATGCTTCTGTCAGCAAATAACCAAAGGAGTGGACGTTGACACGAAACGCCACTCAGAGAACTCGTTCTGACACGGTGAGCTCCACATCCAGGAACCACCCGGGAAATCAGCCACGAGATCTCCTGTCACACACAGATCTAAGCTCTGGCGCTCGGAGCGATCGCGATGAGCAGACTTCACTGCTGCGCTTACCAGTGTCCGTGCACGGTGAGGGCTGCAGCCAGGGAATAGTCCATGGCAGGGCCGGGGTACAGATAGGCTGCCGGCAGGAGGCCCAGCAGGAGGACGCTGACAGCTCGCTCCCCCGTCCAGTGCAGAGACGCAGCCTTGGAGCCGCCTGCAAGGAGAGCTCATGTTCAGTGCAAAGGTCCCACCCGTAACCTTAAAACCAGAAACCGCATCCTGATCTGCACCACGTGACTCCACGTTCTCCCCGACCCGATCGCTAAGCTTCCATCAAAGCAAACCAAGATGCCTTTGAATTAAAGCCGCAGAATAGATACAAATGGTGAATTTTAAATACTTTTCTCTCTGCTGCTGCTACAAGAGAAGCTCCTACTACTACAAAGGAGCAGGAGCTCGACAGGTGAAGTCAAACCACACCCCACATCTACTTCCCCAGCCTGCAGTTCAGGACTAAGGTCCGAGCCAACGCTCACAGAAAAGAAGGGTCTGTGGAGGCAAAGTCTTTTTGTCCAGCAGATTTCCTGATGGTTACGAACCACGCGCTACTCCCACTTTTGGAGAAACAGCCTCAAGATCCCAAGGGACACAACTACAAGCTCCAGTGAACGGCACACCATGATAGCTCTGAGCACAGCTCTGCCCAGGAAGCAACATCGCTATTTTTAACTGAAAAGTGCAGATTAAACTGCTGGGGCCACTATGGAAACAAAAGAACCCAAAATCAAACGCCTAGAAGGTACTAGAGCAAACCAAAACCCTATGACCACAAGCAATACCTTGAAGGAGCACATCAGCATCAGCCCAGGCTTAAAATATACCAGGGCCCCATGGCCAAGAGCACTTCACAGCACACGCGTGAAGCCTGTTGTTAGTGTGAAGTCCAGACCAGAAAGGAAGGAAACAGCTTAGCTGTGTTTAAACCAATTTCTTTAACAAGCGTTTCATCACCCTTCCCACTTCTGAGTCGCGCTGTAATGACTCCAAAACATCCGTAACCTCTGGTCACAGCATTTCTCATACTTAATTGCACAACTGAAAGCTCAGAGCTCAGTCTCAACAGGTTCTTTTATCACCACTGGGTAGTCTTACAACACGGGGGAGTTAAAAACAAACACTGCCTGCCTGCGGATCCGCCTGCCCAGATTAACCTGAGGGAATCAGAAGCTCTGCTGCTCAAGAAAGAAGCCACAATTGCAATGTTCCCATTTCACCACTGCTACCCAGCCATAAGCATCCGAAAGGAATCCTGCAGGGCATTTCCTGAAAGAATGTTGAGGATCTCTGTCAATTTTTCTTTCACATCTACTGACAAAAAAATGGTTCCTTTAAGCACTAACTGACTCTTTGCGATCTTTTCACCACCAACCTCAGTCAATGATTTAAAAGTTTGTACTGTAGATTTCTTCAGTTTCACAAGAACTTGATGTTTACTTGCTGCTCAGTCTTGCACATCAATGTTTTCTGACTGAGGGTAAGGAAACTTCTCTATTTGAACCCACGTCCACTTGTACGGAATGAAGTGACCGAGCTGAGCCTCGTCTCACCGTGACAGGTCAGAGCACGTTCTGTACCCATCCCTTTGTCTCCCCCCTCCCACTCCTGGCTCCCAATCTATACGGTCAGTCCTGGGTTTTGTGTCAGACCCCACGTATCTTGTTTTAAGCCAGACCAGGGCACAAGGCAGATTGACTGGAAACGGTCCTCTTGCTAGTGACGACAACGCTTCTAGTAAAACCAGTAATGCTGCCCTCAGGATTTCCTGCCCTCATCACCCACTGCAGCTGTTTAAAGTTCCTCAAAACCCAGCTGTCCCCAGAGCCGTGGGTCAACGGCACTTAGAGACAGGGCTATTTGGCTGAACCGGAGGAACCATCCCTGGCTCAGCGCTGGCCGATGGACCCGGCGCCAGCACGCAGAGAACGAGCCCCCTCGGAATGCCCCCGCGCCCCGGGACCTACCGTGTCCCTGCTGCTGGGCGCCGTGTCCCTGCCGGGCAGGAGCACTCTGGTGGGTGGCAACAGCCAGGACAGCGGGGCGGCAGAGCAGGGACCTGCCGAGGAGACCTGTGGGAGAGGAGAGGGGAGTCGGGGCAGGATCCTGCGGGGAGAGAGGACGGGGTGGCAAGGGGGATGTGTCAGGGTGCTGGAAATGGGGCGCCGGGGTCAGGACAGGGGGTGGAGAGAATGTGTTGGGGCGCCAGAATAGGGGTACTGGTGTGTCGGGGAGTTGGGAGTCCTGGGGCACCAGAGCAGGGGTGTTGAAGAGGGGATATCGGGGTGGCAGTGTTGGGGTGCAGGGCAGAGGAAGCAGGGGTGTCGGGGGGGGGTGGGGGTGTGTCGGGGTGCTGGGGAGGGGCGGTCAGGGCATCAGCACAGAGAGTCCCAGGGCGGTGAGGAGGGGGTATCAGTGCCGGGGTGCAGGGCAGGGGGGCAGAGGTGTCAGTGGGGATGTGTCGGGGTGCTGGGGAGGGGACGCTAGGGTGTCAGTCTCGGGGTGCAGGGCAGGGGGTGTCAGGATGTCAGGGCGGGATGCATGGGGGTGCTGGGGGGTAGTGAGGATGTGTCAGGGTGCTGGGGAGGGGTGGGAGGGGCGTCAGGGGAGGTGGGGTCGGGGCTTCAGGAGAGGGAGACCCGGGGTGCTGGGGAGGGGACGCCAAGGTGTCAGTGTGCAGGACAGGAGGGGCCGGGATGTCACGGCGGGATGCATGGGGGTGGTGGGGATGTGTCAGGGTGCTGGGGAAGGGGGGTCAGGGCATCAGCAGAGTCCCGGGGTGTTGGGGAGGGGTTATTAGTGCCGGGGTGCAGGGCAGGGGGGCGGGGGTGTTGGGGAGTGGTGGGGATGTGTCGGGGTGCTGAGAAAGGGGGGTCGGGGTGTCAGGACAGAGAGTCCCGGGGTGTTGGGGAGGGGGTATCAGTGCCGGGGTGCAGGGCAGGGGGGGGCGGGGGTGTCAGTGGGGGCGGTGGCGATGCGGCAGGGCTGTCGGGGCGCCGGGGGAGGCAGCAGGGATGCCTGGGGACGCGCTGGGGTGCCGGGGCAGGGGGTCTCACCGCGCGGGGCCGCCCCCCCGGCCCGCAGCAGCAGCGCCGCCGCCGCCATCCCCGCCGCAGCCCAAGGGCAAGGCTCTCGGGCCGCGCCGGAACCGGAAGTCGTCGACGCCGGAACCGGAAGTCGTTGACGCCACAGCCGCTTCCGCTTCCCGGGCCGGAGGAGCCGGAGGGGCTGGAGGAGCCCGAGCGCCTCCCGTGAGGCGCGGAGCGGGGCTGCGAGGGGGCCCGGCGGCTCCGGCACGAGAACCGGGACTGACCGCGGACACGGGGAGCCGGGAGCGGGAGGGGAGAGGCAGAGGGATGGGCGCGGGGCGTGCCCTCACCTGTCACAGCGAGAGGAGGCCCAGCTCGGGCGCTTCGCTCCGGAAAAGTGGACGCGGGTTCAAATCAAAGCGTTTCGAAACGTTGGTGCGCGAGGCTGAGCGGCGAGTGAGCGTGGAGACGCCGCCCCGGCCCACGGCGCTGCGTCTGCCGAGCAGTTCGTAGCTGGTGCCTGTGCTCCAGCCCCCACCCCCTTCGCCAGACCCGTCTCCCGCTGCCCAGAGATCCAGCCGGGGCTCTGAGGAGCCTATTTTCTGCTGGTAGAAGACGTGAAAGCAAAACCGACAGGGATCTTCGAGAGCCTTTTGGGAATTGCTTTGGATGCTGGCAGCAGTGCGTGCGGCTGTGGGGCAGCTCAGAAGGGAACCGCTGTGATCAGAGTTGATTTTCTTACTTCGTTAAATAAAGAGTTACATGCACAGCCTCAAGTGTTTTCTTGTAGGACCTCGTACTTGTTCAGGTGCATCCTGGCAGAGCTGTGCTCCATCCCTGACGCTCGCATTGATGCAGCACAGTTCCCCGTGGCTACTTCCCACTCTGGCCTCCCTTGTTTCATCTCAAATCCCTCCACAGCCTGCTCCAACCATGCAGGGAGAGCACACGGAGCACCTGGGCTTCTCTGGCCTGTGCTCCGTCCCTGGGCTTTACTCCAAAACAGTGACAAAAGCATCGAACACCTCTGGATTTGTTTATTTTGTGAAAAGGCTTGGCTGTTCGCTGCAGGGAGAACGGGCTGCTACCAGTTTCCCCAGTAACCCACTGGGCGGACCAAAGACAGAACACAACACCCTTCTCTGTCGGCACAAATGGTTTCAGCATTCCCCTCAGGAGGACAAGGAGAGGCAGACAGCGACCAGCCCACGCCAGGGCTTGGAGAGGAGGCTACAACAAGCGAATGCCCTGCTGTCCATCGTTACGGACGGAGCCGCTGCACCTTCACGCTCCCATCTGTGTCCTGCCGACCATAACCCACCACGCAGGGCAGCTTTTGTTGGAGGACGGGAAGACAAAGCTACCACGGGGTTAAATCCAGTGACACTCCCACTGTCACCAGACTTTGTGCCTCCCTCGTCTCCTATTGCAAGTCTTGGTCATCGATTTGGTAACCAAAAACCACAATCTGTAAAAACTTCTTTGTAAACCAAATAAAAACGGAGCAGATGCACCTGCTTTCCCCCTGCAGACACAGCCTCGAACACCTTCATGTATCAGAGGTCAACCTGGTCACAGAGAAAGAACTCGAGCTCGGCAGGACCGGCCTGTGAGAGGGGCGCCGGCTCCATCTCAAGTCAAGGGAAAGCAGAGGAGCAAGCGCTGCCGGCCGCCACGGCTCCGTTTCTCCCCCACAGGCCAGCGGGATGTATAGAAACCACAGTGTTGGAACAAAGTGAACGTGGGGCAGTGCTGAAAGATAAATACCTGCCTCTGCCCTCTGCCTCACTGTCCCAGCTGCAGCCTAGCTCGTCAGTCCTCATCGGAGCTGTCCTCTGACTGTTCATCAGGGGCCACTTTCCTGTTCTTCCTCTTGCTCCGTTTCTCTGCTGCTTCACTGTCCCTCTCCGACATGGAATTGGTTCGTTTCTTTCTCTTTTTTGGTGGCCGTTTCTCTTTTTTCTCCTCAGATTCACTGTCCTCGGAGCTGCTGGTGGATGAGCTGCTTGCATGAGAAAAGTCACTCTCCTGCCCAGAAGACGAGGTAGGTTCCCTGGCAGGCACTTTCCTGGTCTTTTTCTTGCGCTTGTGTTTCCCTTTCCGGGTGCCTGAAGTCTCCTCTTCTGAGCACTCGCTCTCCCGGGAAGAATCTGAGGATGTTCTCCCCTGCTCCTTTTTCTTTTTCTTTCGTTTTTTGTGTGATCGTTTTTTTTGCTTCTTCTTGTGCGATTTCTTTGTTTTTTTCCGTTTGTGCGACTCCCGGGCTGTGTGCTTTCTCAGATGGGATTTCTTCTTCCCGTTGACAGCATTTTGTTCGTCTCCTTCTTGCTGGTCACTGTAAGAAGAGCAAAGGATGATCAAAAGGAAGCAGACAGGCAGCTGAACCCTTTCTGTCTGTGAGTTTTAAACAAGCCCATCAATTCCTTCAGCTGCAGCAGGGAAGCAGCCGCTTTGACCGATGTGGTCATTTCAATTCCTTACTAACAGCCTGGGTCCACGCCTCAACTAATACCCCTGCTCAAGATATTAGAGCCAGAAGCAAGGGGAATGCGTTCTGAAAGCCACTGAGCAATGAAATCTCATTTATAGCAAGTTACTTCAAATCTGTAAGCCTGACAAATATTGCACTTGATAACTCTGCTAAGTGTAGTTTGAATGTAATAGGTGTAGTTTAAAAATAATTCATTCTAAGATTTTATTTTGCAGTTAAGTCTCCGCTCTCCAGGATGCTGCAAGAATCTGTATTCTCAAAATAAGGGGAAACACAGAAAACAGAGGTGCACTAAGACTCAGACAAGGAGGAATCACATTAATGCGTGAGATTTTCTCCAGCCGGTGTCTGTAACCCAACCGCGCTGCTTCGCGGTCAAGGCTGGGCTGCAATCAAAACCTAAACCCCAGTTTGTACAATTCCCTGCATAACCCAAGAGAAAACAGACTGCGGGTACCTTGGTAACCCTGCTCGTCTTACCTGTCCGTATCGAATTCCTCTGGGTATAACTCTTTATAGCCACTGTGACCCCACCTGCAAGGGAGCAGAGCCATCCGTTAGAGACAGGCTAAAGCGTTCTGGGAAAAACATGACTGTGAAAAGACAGAGGCACAGAATGAACATGAGCTGAAACAGGAGAGAAGGGGAGCAGTCAGAACCTTCCCAACAGAGAGGGAAGGAAATATGACCGATGTGTTTGGTATATTTAAATATGCCTTTGTTCTCAGTATCTTTTCCATTTCTAATTGGGGAAAACCACAACTCGCATTTCTTTTAATAAACCTAGAGAGCCCCAAAGTGAATACTCCAAGGTTTTTCAAGTTCCTTGGGCAAAGTAATAAATACTGAGCTTATTGCTATGCTTAGGGGGAGCTTTTGCTGCCTGCTGCGACTAAGGAGCTCAACAGATGGACTCAAACCAAGCATTCTGTGTCCCTGAAAATGTTCTTGCATGTTACTTACTCATTCTTAAAAAGCCATCAGGCATTATTTTACAGAGGTACATACTGAAAAGAGAATCCAGAGGGACACCTCCCAGTGGATCCAGTTGCTCCAAGCCCCATCTAACCTGGCCTTGAACATCTCCGGGGATGGGGCAGCCGCATCTTAGAAAGGTACAGGACTCCCAGAAAGGTGTTTTAATTACAGTTATAACCACAAAACATTCATCCCCTCCTCAGACCTGTCTGGCAGGTTGGCTTCACATTCATACAGCTTTTTGTTCCAGGATCGGGCCCGAAGGAGATCATCTTCGACAGGGTCAAGGAATTGCGAGTTCTTTGTTTTCCAGTCAGCCCTGTGGCCCTCCTCATCGAAGCCATCGCTGCGCATCCGGCTGCTGCAGAGAGAGAACAGTTCTGTCAGCTCTGATGGAGAAACTTTCTGAGCAAGGAGTTAGTCCAGCAAGAGGAATAAAATATTAGTGAGTCCTGGGTGTCCGTCTATGCAAGAAAATCAGCCACCATTTAACAGGCGGGCATCGTTAACAGCTCTCACAAACCCGATTCAGTAGCTAACAGTGGTTTTCACAACTCACTGCAGCCTCTATGCACAGCAAAACTCCTGACAGAGCTGCTTGCAGTGAAACTTAGTGGAAGGGTTCACCTTGTCAGTGCAGTTGTTCTAGTCTAGAGTGTCAGCAGGAGCAGCGAGCACAGGCCAGGGAAAGCAGCAGAGGTGAGACTGAGAAGAACTGAGTTATTGGAGCTGCGATTGGATCAGGGACCAAGACAAAGACCCCCAAATCCACAGAAAGCACCAAGAGGTTTTAGTTACCTCACACACCTGTGGCTCTAGTTTTGTTTCTCACTTGAAACACTGCACTTCCTGAGCCCGGCAGCACCTATGGGCTCGGCACAAGTCTAAAAACGTTCTCCCCGAAACACCAAACCGCCTCCTGCAACATTCACGCTTCCGAGAAGCCTTCATGGCAATAAGCCCCCTCTTTCCTCAAGCCCCACGCTATTTTCCTGTGGCCTGTGAGCTCCTCCAGCACCACAGACACCACGCTAGTGCTGGTGCGTGGAGACAGAGCAGGACCCCACGCAGCAGCCTCCTTCACCGCTGACCTCAAGGGTAAAGCAAGAGACCCCCCTCGCGACGCTCCCACCCCAGGGCTGCGGGCAGCCTGGCCAAATCCATCTTCTATTTTGATAACAGCACAACTAGAAATGGAGATAAAAGGCCCAGCTTAAGCACAAGTCCAGCCTCTCTCCTGTGACTCACTAAGGAGGAAATAAACCTGTCTGTAGTTTTCACACACTCATCACAGAACAGGCTAGAAGTGTGATAACACAGAAGGGCTCGGCGCTGAGCCAAGCAATTATCTCTCCCACAGGGCTATCACCCACCTGGAAGTGTCCGACAGCATTCGGCTTTGCCTCTTCCAGTACGTCTCTTCTGTCTGCTTCTCCCACTCCCTTATTTTCCACATTTCTGTCTCTTCCTGAATCTGAAAGACACAAAACCCCCCAAATGTAACATCGGGAAAACTGCAGGAAGGTGACATCAGATCCTGGCTCAGCACTCTCCCTCACAAAACTCAGATCGAGCTTCCCTGCTGTACTGGAAGAGCTCGTTATTCCCAGCTATATCCAAGGGCAGCAGGAAGACTGAACCTCGTCATCTGCTACCACCCAAACACAGAGACTGTGGGAGAATCCAGGATACAAACACCACGTGGAAGGACGGATTTTCTCTCTGGATACACACGTTCTCCCTGCGACATAACTCGGGATCAAACCCGAACCATGACCAATAACGGAGACGGTTCCAGGGCCCTTCCCTCCCTGAGACCCGTTCCAGCACTCCCACCTCCCGGTGGGAGCAACCGGGGACGCTGCGGGGACCCCACTCAGAGGCGACCGGGGCTCCCGGGGACCCTGCTTGGTAGCAACCGATGCTCCCGGGGACTGAGGTGACCGGTGGCACCGGGGACCCTGCGCAGAGATAATTGATGGCACCGGGGGCTCCACCCGGCAGCTCCCGGTGCTCCTTAGAGCCCCGTGCAGAGGCAACCGGGGCCGGTGGTGATGGCAGCAGGGAACCCCCTCGGCAGCCGCCGGTGATGCTGGGGACCGCGCACCGAGGCGACCGGTGCTCTCAAGGCCCCTGCTCGGTGGCGACCGACGCAACCGGGGACGGCGGAAACCAGCGGTCCCAGAGACCCTGCTCTACGCCAACCAGTTCTCCCGGGAGCCCCGCTCAGAGGCGGCCGGTGATACCGCGGTCACCGTGCTGAGGCGACCGGCGCTCCCGGAGGCCTCGTGGCACCGGGGCCGGCGGCGACCGGCGCTGCCGGGGACCCAGCTCGGAGGCGAGCGGCGGCCCCGGGGCCCCCGGAGGCCTCTCCCGGCTCCCCCTACCTTGTTGTGCGCGCCCGTGTGGCGGATCACGTTCCGCAGCAGAACCTTCCCCACCGGCTCCCGGGACATCCCCCCGCCGGGCCGCGCGGCAGCGCCCCGGAAGTGACCGGCCGGTCCCCTCCCCACAAACCCCCCCTGCCCCGCCCCGCGCCGGAAGTTGTGCGTCCCCAAAGCGCCCCGCCCGGCAGCGCCGCCGCAGCGCAGGGGGCCGGGGTAGAGAAGAGCTTGGGGGGGGCGTGGAGGGCGACCCCGCACTGGGCAGCAAGTGGTGCCTCTCAGGGCTCGGTACTGGGACCAGCGCTGCTTGATATCGTAGAATCACAATGATTTGGGTTGGAAGGGGCCTCAAAGCCCATCCAGCCCCACCCCTGCCATGGGCAGGGACACCTCCCACTGGATCAGGGGCTCCAAGCCCCATCCAGCCTGGCCTTGAACCCCTCCAGGGATGGGGCAGCCACCCCTGCTCTGGGCAACCTGGGCCAGGGCCTCCCCACCCTCACAGGGAAGAAATTCCTCCTTATGCCTAGTGTAAACCTGCCCCTCTCCGCTTTATCCCCATTCCAGCTCGTCCTATCACTACAAACCTTTGTGAACAGCCCCGCCTCAGCTTCCCTGGAGCCCCGTCAGGTGCTGGGAGGTCGCTATAAGGTCTCCTTGGAACCTTCTCCAGGCTGAACACCCCCAGCTCTCTCAGCCTGGCCTCGTACCGGAGGTTCTCCAGCCCTCGGATCATTCTGTTCTCCTCCTCTGGCCTCGCTCCAACAGCTCCATCTCCTTTTTACATGTAGGATCCCAGGACGGGATGCGGTAACTCCAGCTGAGGTCTCACAGGAGAGGAACTGAGGGGCAGAACCCCCTCCCTCGGCCTGTCCAGGCCCCTCTGCCGCGAGGGAGCCGGCGGTGCTGGTTGCCGGGGGTGGCGATGGCGCTGGCGCTGGCCTCGCAGCTCTGGGCGCTGCTGGACGAGATGGCGGAGAGCGACCCCCGAGCCTATTGGCGGCTGCAGCGGCGGCTCCAGGGGCGGCCTGAGCCTCACCTGAGCCTGCGGGGCCGAGCACAGGTGCGGGGACGGGGCAGGGGGCCTCGTCCTGGGCAGGGAGCTCAGCCAGGGCCTCGTCCATCACGGGGCGCTGGGTCTCTCACGGGGAGCTCAGCCCTGTCCCTCCCGGGGCCTTCGGTCCCTCGCAGGGTGCTCAGTCCCAGCTTGGTCCCTCACAGGGCGCTCACCTGCATCTCCCCCTCTCGCAGGGCGCGTCAGGGCCGCTGTTCATCAACATCTGCAGCTGGAAAAGGGTCCCGGCCCCCCAGGGCCCCTCTGACCCCACACCCGTCAGCACGGGGCGGCTGGAAGAGGTGACCGAAGGAGAAGGTAAGTGCCCAGGGAGCTCTGCCTGGCGCCACAGGGATTTCCTCCTGCACCAGCGCGTGGCATGCGAATCACAAAAGGATTCTGGTGCAGTAGGAGCTCCCAACAGGGATCCAAGTCCCTGAAAGTACTCGGGTACTTGGGATCTCTTAGAACACGTATCCTCATCAGCTTGGATCGCGTTCCCTGCTTCTCCTCGAACACCGGCAGCAGGGTCAGCACGTGGCGAGGTGTCATCGCCAGAGGAGGGTGATGGAATGAGCTCTGCCACAAATTAATTCCCTTTGCCTCTAAATCAGATTATGAAGCACACAGCACGCGGATCCACAGCAACTGTTCTGACACATAATTTGTTTTCCTAGCCCTTTACAGCATTATAGATGTTGCATTTAACCCAGACGTTCTTCAGAGGGGAGAGGAAAACCCAGAACACACGGAGCACTTGATCCGTTTGACACTTAAATTCGTTGAGGAACGATGCAACCTCGTTCTTTCCGATTCGTACACCATGGAGTCATTCAGGTTGAAAGGAAGCCTGGAAGCAATGCAGCAGCGCCTGGCAGGAGGGTGGATGCCAGCTCCATTTCTCAGCCAGCACACGAAGAAGGGTACGTAGAGATCTGCGTTTCCTCCTGGAGTTTCATAGTTGTGGTGATGCTGGAATTGCAGATTTACCTTTTCCCAATATCCACCAGACACGGGAGCTCTGCTGAGGTTGCATCCACTGAGGTGCAAAGGTTCTTTTGTGCTAACCTGAGCAAAGGGGTTGCTGCTCTAAGCAGTGCTCGCAAAACAACTTTCAGCCCCTTGGCACTAAAACCAAATAATGAGTGAAGAAGATGCTGCCAGTAACAGTTCTGCTGGCAAAATTGCTAATTACAGCTAATTACAGTTAAAACTTCTGTGGCATTTGTCACCCTCCAGGAACGGTGACTCCACCACTGCCCTGGGCAGCCTCTGCCAGCACTTGACAACCCTTTCAGTGGTGAATTCTTTCCTAGTATCTAATACAAACCTCCCCTGGCACAACTTGAGGCCATTTCCCCTCATCTATCGCTTGTTCCTTGGGAGAAGAGCCCAGCACCCACCTCCCCACAGCCTCCTTCCCAGGAGCTGCAGAGCACAATGAGGTCTCCCCACAGTTCTTGGTAACTGAATGATGTGCAGAAAAACTTGTTTCTCCTGAAAGAACTGACGCTGGATCAGGTGCTGCACGCGGCAGAAGCCGAGGACGCTGGGAACGCTCCTGTGCTGCTGCGGGAAGAGGGAACGGCTCAGTCCAAAGCGTGTCTGATAGAGGAAATTGCCAGCTGTGAGATGCCAGAGAAGCCGAGCACCCCCGCC
The DNA here is from genome assembly GCF_032191515.1 of Phaenicophaeus curvirostris. NCBI lineage: Eukaryota > Metazoa > Chordata > Aves > Cuculiformes > Cuculidae > Phaenicophaeus > Phaenicophaeus curvirostris. The sequence goes on along the minus strand of NC_091416.1, from coordinate 1,198,043 downwards.
TATGAACTGACCACGGTGAGGGATGCAAACAAGAATCCGCTGCGAATTGAGCTCAGGGTCGAGTTGCCGAGGGCTGGCTCTGTTGCTGAGTGTGATCTGAGTATTTCAAAGGTAAGACAGCAGAGTCACCCACGCTGCGTTGTCTGCCTGGTACCCGACTCCTAGGAGTGCCCACTGCTCATTCCTTCTCCAGTAGTTAATCACTTGTTTTCATTTTCTTCATTTAGGATGACCTAATCATTGAAGTCCCTGGAAAGTACAAATTGCAGCTCGATCTGCCAGAGCCAGTGGATGAAGAGGCAGCCACAGCCACCTTCAACAAAGGGAAACGGGTCTTGGTGGTCACGGCACCGGTTGCCAGGCCAGACCCTTAGAGAGGGCATTGTATCCAGCGTTTGCTCACAGAGGACGGGGTTCTCATCCCGGGATTTCATTTTGTTCTGCCTTTTAGATGTTTTTTTTTGTTGTCCTTCTGGTCTTTGGAAGCTGCATGTAGAGCAGGGAGCCCCGAGGAACACTGGCACCACCAACTTAGGGAAAACATGAGTGAAGACTGTAACTCCCACGGAGCGCAAGGTTATCATAGCAGCTGTGGTGAGGAACAAACCGTAAACGCATAGATGTTTCACTTCTTTCTTTTTGCCTCAGTGAACAGCTACAACAGCTATGAGAGTTCTTTGCTAAATAAATTGACTGGATTCACGTGGTCAGAGTGGCTCCGACTGGTGTTTAAGGCTGGAACAACCAGCAGAGGTGTGACAGGCACAGGTCTACCCCTTCTCCTGCCTGATGTTGCTGTTCTCCTCAGGACAATCCCCGCGGATCTGAACTGGAAGACGCTGTGTCATCTTTCAGTCACCCAGTATGCTTGGCCTCACTTCTAACCGGTTTGGTGATCTCTGGGAAACACCAGAGCCCTTCAGGGCTGTTTGAAACAGCGCAGGGAGAGTCAAAGCTCAGCGGGAAGGTACCAGCCAAACCCAACCCTGGAGCGCTTCAACTAGGAAAACCATCTGTGTTCGTTTACACTAAAACCCAACATAGAAAGTCACACAAAGCAACATAAAACAACGTCAAGGACTGAGCTTAATTGGGAAAAGGACAAACCCAAGTTTCAGTGATCCTCGTTCCATGACTGCTTGGGCAGCACAGCTGCACTATGACCATGATACCAGAGCCGAAAGGGAAATAAACAGGTTTTGAGCTGCAACTTTACAATAAAGGCTTCGGGAAGAGCAGCAACTCCCAGCTTTCCCTCTTCTTTTTTTCAAAGCAGCTCAGCAACTGCACCAAAACCCTGTTCTGTGGTTACCATTCCAAGCTCAAGCTGAAATCCTGTCGCTCCCTGAGCTGGGCTGGGCTGCTGCAAGTTGCAAACAGCACAACTCAGAATGGTCACCATCAAATGTTCCAGAGCCTGGCAGGCATTCTGGGAGCGTTTCCACAGAATAAACCTTTTAGAGTTCTTACTGCAGAAAGAAAGGGAAAGGTCTCCAAGGCAGGAACCAGAGGTGCTGGTGAACACTGCAGCAAGGAAGCCAGAGTTCATTACTGCACAACTGTAATGAACTATGTATTATTTTAGAACATTTGTGATCACAACATAAGGTTAATGGGGTTAATTACAGGGTATTTAGGGTGCTGCTGTCAACTGCAAGGCTGATCAGCTCTGATGGTGCAGTCAGAGCCACCACAACCAGAGAGAAAAGCACCAGCACGTGTTTTAGTAGTTGTCAATTCCAAACGTTTAATGGAACGTAGGTTCACCAGCGCGTCCAGAACCAAGAGGTTCTGGGTCATTAAAGAAAAAACAAAACCATAATGCATTTCTTTGCTTAAGCCAGGCATGAAACCCAGGTATGAAAACCAGGTATTGCAGCAACCAGACATTAAACAGTTCCCACAAAAATATTTAATTTCCACAGTATTTTCTTTCAGTATCTTTAGTGGATTCTGTAGAGCTTTACAGCAGACAGCACTGAATGCAATACACAGAGAACAGGTCAGCTTTAACTTCTTTTAAAACTTCTTTCCCACTATTTAATTCTCCTGATTACATAATTACTGCATGGTTGTCCTTTTTACATGAACGTTTCCATGTGCAAAGTGGAATCTAATAAGAGTTCAGCACCGCACCCCTTTCAGGGTACAATCACTAGGCTAACTGGACACAAGTCCAAAAAATTATGGAAGCATTCCTTACATACAACATATACACGGAGAGCACGTTCTGCAGCTCACTGAGGCGGGACAACAGAGACAACTTGGGGAAAAACCACAGCACCAGCAACAAACTGAAAGTCTCCCATGTTAGAATGCCTGAAAAAAAAGTAATTCCAAACACTCAAGCCTGTATAGGGTTCCAACACTCAGATGCTCTTGAACTTTCTGCAAAACAGGCACTTCCAGGGCATCGCAGCCTGATATTAACTTAGCAAGAGAAACAGCAGTTAATCAAAGGAGCATTAAGGTTGGAAAAGACCAGCCCCACACTGCCTAATAAATCATGTCCCAAAGCACCACATGTACACGTTGTTTGAACCCCTCCAGGGATGGAGACTCCACCACTGCCCTGGGCAGCCTCTGCCAGGGCTTCACCGCTCTGTCAGTACTGAGATTTTCCCCAACATCCAATCCAAACCTCCCCTGGTACAACTTGAGGCCATTTCCTCTAATCCAATCACCTGTTACTTGGGAGAAGAGCATCCACCTCACCACAACCTCCTTCCTGGAATCTGTAGAGAGCAATGAGGTCTCTCCTCAGTCTCCTCTTCTCCAGGTTGAACAGCCCCAGGTCCCTCAACCACTCCCAGGACCCCTGGGCTCCAGACCCTTCCCCAGCTCTGCTCCCTTCTCCAGATGCGCTCCAGCCCCTCAATGTCTTTCCTGTACTAAGGGGCCCAAAACTGAACCCAGGATTTGAGGTGCGGCCTCACCAGCACCGAGGCTGGGGGGACAATCCCTTCCCTTGGCTGATCCAAGCCAGGATGCTGTTGGCCTTCTTGGTCATCTGGGACCTCCCCTGTTGACCAGGACTGCTCATAAATGATGGAAAGTGGTTTTACAAGCTCCTCTGTCACCTTCCTCAGCACTGTCAGATGGATCCCACCTGGCCCCACAGACTTGTGGGTGTCCAGGTGGTGCAGCAAGTTGTTTTCTGCTTCCTCATGGATTAGGGGGACTTATCCTGCTCTCCACCATCCAGCTCAGGGGGCTGAATACCCTGAGGATGACTGGTCTGAAGCAAAGGTGGCATCACGCACTTCAGCCTTTTCCTCATCCCCGGTGGCAATGTTCCCCCTTGCGTCCCATAGAGGATGGAGATTCTCCTTGGCTCTCCTGTTGTTGTTAAAGTGTTTCCACACGAAAAGCACATGTAAGTGGAAGCCCACGAGAAGACAGCACGCTCCCTGCAATACCCGAGGATCTGTGACCCTGCAGACAGCAGTGCTCTTTCACCTCTCTTTAAAATGCTCAGAAGGGATCACGCAGCTGAGAAGGTCCAGACCGGTGCCAAATTCCAGGAAAGATTTAGAACACCAGTACTTGGCCTTTGAGAAACTATTCCCAGCGCTTTGATCCCTTGGTGCATCTGCTGTACTCGCCCACCCCAGCGGGGGAACAGGATAACAAGGGAATTTGCCTTCTACTGACCTGCTACCAGCTCACCTGAACTCCTGTGAAGAGATGTTTATAACTCAAAGTTCTGAGAACACCAAGGTCATGAAACTGCTTGGGATGCATCCTCTCTTCTCCCTGGCAGGGAAGCAGATGGCAGTGCGGACACTGCCTGGATCACCTTTAAATCTGGGATGCTTCCCTTTGCTTTGGAAGAGTTTGCAAGGTAACGGACTGTATAAAAATACAGCTGTCAGAGTGCTCTGAAAAGCACTTTTGCAAACTTTTTCTGTACAGACTGGTAATAACATTACCAGATAATAATATAATACATATTTAAAATAAAAAAGGAACTCTTTTAATAAGTCTGAACACTAAAGTCTAAATAGCTTGTTGAAAACAAAACAGTGTGACCCAGGAAAATTTTACTTGCACAGTTAAATTATAGCAGCATGGTTACTGGCTTTTCAAGGAAGTTCTTGAACTCAGCAAGCCACTGTGCTCCAACCGCCCCGTCCACAACACGGTGGTCACAGCTAAGCGTAACGGACATCACATCGGCCACATCAAACCTGAAAGGAAATGAAAAACAGAAGAAAAAAGGCTTTAAAACAATATTCAAGAGCCAAGTCAGCGCTGCTAACGAAGCAAAACCGCTTTTACCAGAAAGACAGCAACAACAATTGGTGCTTCGTAACAGATGTTTTTCCCTGTGGACTTCTAGAAAAAACTACATGGGAGAACAGATCATATTAATTTCTTTCCTACAATTATGAAATATATTTGTATGCTGCCTTTCGGACAGGGAGATCCTTTGTATCACAAGAGCAGTCCCACAGGATGGAAGGGAAAGAGCTGCTTTACGCCATGACCTCCAGTTCCCCAACGTGTCAGTGACAGACGCCTGGGACTGGTAACAAGTTTAATAACCCTAAACCTTCTCGTGGGTCTGTGCTAGTTCAAGCTCCAAGCAACACAATATTATACACAGGACGCTCGCACTAATCTGTCCTTAAGTTTTCCTTCAATGCAAATTTCAGCAGGCTGATAGAGAGGAAGAGGTGCATAAGCTGTTGTGGATCCCAGACTCTTTTCCACAGCTTAACCCTGCCCCTCAAAGAAACAAACAGCCTTTCCTTCCCCTGCAAAGGAGTTACAAGAATCCACGTATGGCAGATGGTTCATCAGTCGCTGCATTTCTCTAATGCCTGTGTGACCCTTTTGTACAAGATCTCGCTGCACCTCTTTCAGAAGGCACCCAGAGGAGGATGGCAACATTAAGTTTTATTTTTTTAATGATGATCTAATGGAAGCATTTAAAAAACCCCAGCTGTTATTTCAAAGTCTGGATTCAGCAGCTCAGCGCAGGCAGAATGAGGTGAACACTCACCCTTTCTCATTATCAGCTGGCACCAGCGTTTTCTTTGAGGAACCAACTGCAAGGATGCAGGCTTGAGGTGGATTGATTATGGCAGAGAAATTCTTAATTCCATACATTCCTAAATTGGATATTGTGAAAGTTCCACCCTGCAAGAAAAACACATTCAGCTGAATTCACTAAAGCTGTTTCATGGGGAATATCACAATTACGCGGCTGACACGTCACAGAAAGGTGTCGCTCACTCTGAATGGGGCTCTGAACAGAGGCCAAGGGCACCAAAGTTTAACAGGAATCCGAGCTTCTCACCTGGAACTCATGAGGCTGAAGTTTACCTTCACGGGCTTTACTTGCCAAAGAGACCACGTCCTTACTAATTGAAGCCAAGCCCTTGATGTGTGCGTTAAACACAATGGGGGTTATGAGCCCTGCAGGAGTGCTGACTGCAACGCTGACATCCACCACATGATTTCTGCAACACAGAGGAGATGCCAGTTACTCCAGCAAAGTAACAACGGAAAAGATACTCAGAACTGCTCAGACAACTCTAAATTAATATCAAATTTACAACAATTACTTCACCTTGCACACAAGCCTCAGACACAGGTTTCTCAGCACTTTAATGGAACCCCCTCAGCCTTTGCATTATACCTGCTCCCCTCCCTCCTCAACATCCCTGCAGAAGGTCTGCTATTTTGCCATGAACTCTTTACTGAAGAAAGAGAAAGTTTCTGGCTTCGACCGTACCATAAACTTACTGCCTAATAACTGTGTCCATCCATGAAGAATTTGCCTCAGGCACCTTCAAGCATGCCAGAGCAGAAGCCTTAATTATGAAGTCATTGACAGAAAGCTTAATGTTATCCGAGACCTCCTGAAAATAGAGAGATTTGAAGTGTCGGTTAGTCTCTAAGGAATTAATTCAATTAACTTGGAGAGTAATAGAGTCACAGAATCATAGAATGGTTTGGGCTGGAAGGGACCTCAGAGCCCATCCAGTCCCACAGGCAGGGACACCTCCCACTGGATCAGGGGCTCCAAGCCCCATCCAGCCTGGCCTTGAACCCCTCCAGGGATGGAGCAGCCACCCCTGCTCTGGGCAACCTGGGCCAGTGCCACATGCCATGCAGCTTCGTTTAAAGTGTTAGAAAGCAATCACACTACTTGTAAGCATTAATATTTTAAACACCAAAACAATTTAGGAGGTGAACACATCTCCTCCACAATTTAAGAAGGTTCTGCTTTTCCCTAGATTTGACTTAGCATTATTATTTGGCTTAAATTTTCTACCCTTTTAACTCTTAAAATCCTTTTGACCCTTTTTCCCTACTTTCCAGCTGGAAGAACTAAGCACCAAGCAGAGAACCAAGCAGTCCTTTTGGGGGAGTCAGAAATCAGCACACAGGACAGGGTAAAAGCCTCATCAGTCACAGACAGTCCAGGACTGATCCACAATAGGCAGAAAAGGCACCTAAAGGTCTATTTTTCCCATGAAAATATGGCAAACCAATGAGAGAACGCGGCCTTCTCCCCACACACACACTCTCACCATGCCTAAATGCTTTACCTGATTGAGTTCTTTCCTTAGCACCAAAACTTCTCCCATGTTGACATCAATAGAAAGGTAGTAGTGAGGTATTGTTTGTTTAGACAGCATTAGCCGCTGAGCGATGACCTGCGGGTAAGCAACAAAAGTGATGAAAATAAACCATCCTGGAAAACTCGTGGCTGCGAGCACTGAGCTCAGAAAGGAATACAAAGTTCTTACCCTCCGAATGTTGCTGATAGGGATATCTGTGAAGGTCCCCACAGGTGCTGCTCCAACTGCGGCGGCTGCAGGAACTGCCTCTGGTGCTGGAGCCTGCAGAGAAAGGCAGCGTAACTCACAGCACCACCCAAACACCAACAGGTCACACGCGAGGCTAAGCTGCCTCTTGCCTGCAAGCAGCAGATAGTTCTGCCCTCCAACTACCCCTCTGTGGTACCCCCTAGGTTCTCTATAAGCCCTACATTCAATTATTCAATGTAGTACTGGATGATTTAGGAACACAGCACTGATCCCACTGCTACGGAGCTCCCAGAGTGCTCAGCCCTGCCGAGCAGCTGGGGTTTGACAGAGGGCACTTCGAGACTGCGCGTTCCAGCAGGACACAGCAACACTTCCATCATCTCTTACAAAATGCAAGCATCAGTTTAAGGAACACATGTGTGGCTAGAATGAAGCAGGCTGTTGGTTCGTAAGCCTGGCTTTCATTTACCACTACCTGTTTCCAGCAATCTTAGATCAGCTGTGACCGCGCTTACCTCACCCCACAACAAAGAAGCAACCAAACTAAGGACTGGGAGCCACAACATTTTTTCTCCGTGAAATACCAAAGGGATAAACAAAATAAGAGGACTTCGTCTCTGTTTCTGAGAGGTTAAGCTTCACAACCTAACAGTCACCACAGCCCACACAGCGTCATAACTCAACCAACTCAAAAATAACAGTTCCATACAACTGATATATTAAAACATCCATTCTTAAAGCCCTCAAGCCTACTCACCGGAGCAACCTTTGGTGGCACAAAGGACTCCACATCTTTCTTTGTGATCCTACCATCTGGTCCAGTACCTAAAAGGGTCAAAGAAAAACATAACAGGATTTCAATTACTTGCTTCCAAAGGTACTGGTTTTATCCCTTCAAACAACTTCTGGTGAGGACGGCTGAACAACCAGGATGTTCCCAACAGGGAGGAAAGACACGGATGGGCAAGCATGTGCCTGGAGGGCCACACGCTGCACAGCGAGAGCAAGGAAGGGGAGGGGTGACCTACCTTTCACCTGGGCAAGGTCAATTCCTCTTTCTGCTGCCAGTTTCTTTGCCAGGGGACTAACCACGATCCTTCCTTTCCGGGGAGGCGGCCCAGCCGTGGGGACCGCAGGAGCAGAAGGAACAGCAGGCTGGGGAGGCGAAGGAGGAGCAGCGGGAGCTGGTGCCACCTTAACAGAAGAATCAAAGCCACTAGGGTCAGGATTGTTCAGCAGAAGTATTGAAGGTACAGTAAGAGAACAGGACCATTTAATTACTAGTCAAGAGAACAGCAAAAATAGTCACTAATCCGAAAGAATTTTCAGGTTCAGAGATGTTTCCCAGTGCCAGAAACTATGTCAGAAATTTCCTGAGAAGGAGGCCAACTAAGCTACTGAACTAGACACCAAATAGAAGTGAAATAAGTAACTTATTCTCCCAGTTTTCAAGGATGAAGCATTAGAAGTGGCACAAACAACAGGCTGGAGAACAGACTGTAATGAATTACTATCCCCCAGTTTTTGGAGGGCAACCTAGCAATCACATCTTATGTCACCAATACATGCGTAGGCCTTACATTCACAGAATCACAACAATCGCTGTTGGAGCCAGGGCTTCACACCATCATATCAGCCAAAAAGTTGACATAGGACCCTCTTAACGGTCCCTACAACTTCTCTCATGTGCCAAGAACGGTCCTTACCAGTGGAGGAGGTGGAGGAGGAGCTTGTGCCTTCATGTCAGCTACCGCAGTGGCCTGGTAGTCAGCAAAGGCAGGAATATCAGACTCTTTCTCCACAATGATGCAGAGCGCTGTTCCTAGTGGCACATCTCTTGTTCCTTCAGGCACCAAGATTTTTGCCAAGTAGCCTTCCTCCTGCACTTCAAAGCCTATAAGGAAAACAAAACTCATTTATCACCTGAGGCAGCTGAGGGTCCTTCTAAATGCTGTTTCCCAAGCCTCTGGGAGCTGAAGTCCTGTCCTATTTTTAGCAGGCAAGAGAATCCTTTTCAATACCACCAGTAGGGAAACATCTCCAAGCACTGTGAATTACTGAGAAGGACTCTGATGAAGAAATAGTGGTTTTAGGAGCACCGATGGTTGGCTCGCCAACAGAATAGGAAGTTAACAAAACTTGCTTTAGTTTCCCCACAGCTTTACATCGTGAGTAGCCAGGAGAACAGCTGGCACAGGGTCTGTTCTGGATCCTCCCCTTTTAAGGGCACCTCGTCCTTTCCTGGCTTTGGAGCCAACTCACCTATGGTGGCTTTATCTGTCTCAATTTCTGCCAGCAAGTCTCCCTCACTCAGTTTCTCCCCAACCTTCTTCTCCCACCTCTGCACTGTGCCCATGGTCATGGTAGGTGACAGGGCAGGGAGAGTGACCTGTGGAACCAGAGAAGGGAAGAGGGTCAGGTTCTGGTAATCCTAAAGGAACAGGATCATGGTCTTGACTCCTGACAAAACAATGCTAACAGAAAAAAAGCAGCCGGCCTTTAATGCACTCCTAGACACATCTCTTACAGCAAAGCCCACTGATTTTCTATATTATCTAGTCTGGCTTCTTTTATCAAGGCCTAAAACAGAAAATAAGCGCAACAAGGCTTAAATCATCAGCAACATGCTCTCACCTGCATGTGAGGAGGATAAGAGCTGCCAGGAGGCTGAGGAGAAGGCGGAGTTGGTGGAGAGGGAGCTGCAGCTTGAGGGGGAGGCACTGAGGCTGCAGGGGGAGCAGGCGCCGCAGAGTCCAGGGTGTAATTTTTAAAGGCATCAACATGTTCAGGCCTAGAAGGAAACACAGAACCGTAAAACCAGTCAGATAACTGCCTGTGAGCCTTTCACACGGGACACCCAGGAAGCCCCAAGACACATAACTCAAGGGTTAGTAACTACTTACTTTTCTACTGTGATACATATAATGGACCCAATAGGAACATCTCTTGTTCCCTCCGGCACCAGGATCTTGGCCAAGTAGCACTCCTCTACGCTCTCAAAGCCAACTGTTGCTTTGTCTGTCTCCACCTTTGAGAGAGAAAGGATATCATAACGGCAATGGAAAAGACCAGTGAGCTCAGAGCCTTCTCTCTTACAGTGCAGGGTCACAACAGCTCTGGAAAAAACACCCCACAGCAGCGGATCTTTGAAGGCGAGCTCTCAAACAGGAGAGGAGCTGCTCCTGCTCAGGAAAAGCAGCAACCAGCTTTGAAAGGCTGCTGGCCACTCATTCCCAGCAGCATCTGTTGGGAACTGTGATGCTGGCCCAAAGGTGGCTGCAGGAAAGCTGGGGAGGGATTCTCAATCAGGGAGTACAGGTGGATAGGCCGAGGGGAAACAGTTTTAAGCTGAACAAGGGGAGATTAAGATAAGATCTTATGAAAAAATGATTTCCTGTGAGGCTGCCCAGAGCAGGGGTGGCTGCCCCATCCCTGGATTTGTTCAAGGCCAGGTTGGATGGGGCTTGGAGCCCCTGATCCAGCGGGAGGTGTCCCTGCCCATGGCAGGGGTGGAACTGGATGAGCTTGAGGTTCTTTCCAACCCAAACCATTCTGTGATTCCACATGGAACCCAAGGTCTGTACTGAAGTGAAGGCAGCCAGGGGCAGAGCCCAGGACACACACAAAGCCCCTGAGATGCACAGCACAGCCTGTGCACCAGGATACCACGATACCTCTGCGATGAGCTCCCCTTCACCGATCCTGTCCCCCTCCTTCTTCTCCCAGCGCGCAATGGTGCCCATCTGCATGGTGGGGGACAGAGCCGGCAAGGCCACCTGGGAGAAACAGAGCAGTGTTACAACCCGGGCAGCACTGACAGCAGGGACCCCCAGACGGAGAGATGGATCCTGGCACAGGGACGGGGGCCTGACTGCAACCCCCCAGCGCACCGGGACGGCCGCCAGCTGCCGGCCAGAGCCCAGGGCAAAATGACCCTGGGGTGCGGCGATGGGGCTGGAGAGACCGAGGGGAAACAGTTTTAAGCCAAAGGAAGGAAGATTAAGATAAGATATTATGAAAAAACGATTTCCTGTGAAGGTGACGAAGCCCTGGCCCAGGCTGCCCAGAGCAGGGGTGGCTGCCCCATCCCTGGAGGGGTTCCAGGCCAGGTTGGATGGGGCTTGGAGCCCCTGATCCAGTGGGAGGTGTCCCTGCCCAGGGCAGGGGTGGGACTGGATGGGCTTGGAGGTCCCTTCCAGCCCAAACCGTTCCATAATTCTAAACCACGCCTGAGCACCTCGTCCGCCCACCTTTTAAACCAGTCCAGGGCGTGGACTCCACCGCCTCCCCGGGCAGCCGTTCCAGCGCCCGAGCGCCCTTTCCAGAGCAGAAATTTTCCCCGATGTCTAATCCGAACCTGCGCTGGCGCGGTTTGAGGCCATTTCACCTCGTCCAACCCCGTGGGGGAAGAGCCCCGCCTCTCCCCGGAGCCGCAGCGAGCGGCGAGCCCTCCCCTCGGCCTCCTCTCCCCCGCGGGGGCCGCTCTCACCTTCTGGTGCGCCGGGAGGCTGCAGCGCCGCACCGGGACGAGCCGCGGCGGGGCGGGCGGCGGCGGCAGCAGCGCCGAGCGGGGCCGCGGGAGGAGCCCGCAGGGCGCCGGGCAGCGGCGGGGGGTGGCGGCCCCGCTCAGGGCCCTGCGGCCCCGCGCCAGCCCCGGGCCGGGGCCCAAGCGCCGCGCCAGCACCCGCCACATCCCGCCCGCCGCTCCGTGACCTCCCGCCACCGGCCGCAAAGCGCGACGCCGCCGCAAAGCGCTCCACGGGGCGGGGCCGCGCGACGCCGCCGCAAAGCGCTCCACGGGGCGGGTTCTGCCCTTGACCGAGCGGGGAGGGAGGCGCTACCGCGCGACGCCGCCGTAAAGCGCGCCGAGGGCGGGGTCCGGGAGGGGGGTGTTACCGCGCGACGCCGCCGTAAAGCGCGGCGGCGCGGCCCCCGCTCCTCGGCGGTGGGTGAGGAGCCCCAGATTGTCCTCGCTGGGGTTACAAAACGGGAATTTCGGTTTTTTTCTCCCTATCCCGGCAGCCCAAGAGCAGTTGAACTGAAAGAAACGCCTCACGCGTTCGTGCTGTGCCGAAAATCCTGCCGTGGGGGTTTATGGAACGTTTATTTCTAGTGTTTTCCCCCCCGTCCTTGCAGGGAAGCAGATGATCTCATAAGGTCCCTTCCCTTCCACCCCTTCAGTCTCTGCGTTACCCTTTTGTTGAAATTTCCAGGTCAAACAGTCATTTCCTGGTGTGAGAATTGATAAATTTTGCTGCAGCCGGTTCCTATGTTTAATTTTCTTCTCCTATAAATCCGTCCCGCATCAAAAGACAATACACAGACAAGCCCCTCACAGATAAATAACCTGAAATAATCAACACTCTGTTCCAAGTGTAAGAATTTATGGATATGGTTAATTGTCTTGTAAGACGGAGTTGTCTTATGTCAAATGGTAACTTGAAGGAATCTCAGGACAGGGTTGGATAACCTAAAAACAAACATTCGTTGGGGACTTAGACCAGTTTTTGTTTTAAACTAACACCTCTAGCTCCTGCTTTTAGAGGATGGGATGCCTTTTGTAGAAGGGCATCCAATTCACTGCTGAATTGTAAAAGACATTATTGCCTTTGCCCTTTCCAATATTTTATCAGTGAATAAGTGTTTTGCACAGTAGAATGAGTCAGGTGGGTCTTGCTGATGTGGGGAGACAAAGCTACCCCCCTCAGGGACGAGGCTGCAGAATAATGAGTGCAAACAGCAGATTTTCTATGAAAATATAATTTTACACAGTGCCCGTGTGTTACGGAGGGAGGTACAAGAACCAGAAGGGGACTTTAAAGAAAAGTGGACAGAAACAAACCAGTTCAAAACAGCAAAAGATACAACTCCTGGGTCTGGAATTAAGAGCACAGCCCCAGAATAAATCCACTGAAGTCAAAGTGATTTTAAAACCACCTCTTCTGCTTTTATCAGAAAGAAAGAACACGCCCAATATTCCAGACCCCGTTCTGTCAGTCACACAAGGTTAAGAGTCTGAGAAAGTTTGCAGTGTGCACACGAAATTGAACCTAAACTGTGCATAGGATACAGCTCAGAGCAGCAGTTCTGCCACAAAAGCAACTCCTACCATTTCACCCTCGCTGTCGGAACTATGGGCAGAGCAGCATTAGTGGTCATCTCAGGATATTTTCTTTTGCCCTGGCTTATGTGGGAATGTCAGCATGGACTACAAGCCCCACTGCCAGCCCCAGGCTTTGAGCCTCTTGTCTAGTCGTGGCTCTTTCCGTTGCTCAGGAAAGTGAGTTTCCATGAAGGATTTGGTCCTGGGCTCCAGCTGTAGCCGTCAGTTACTGATCTGCTCCAAGAACAAGAACCTGCTGCCTCCTGCATCAGCTAACAACTTTTGTTTTGTTCATGGGAAGGCTGGATGGAAGCTCTGATCGCATCAACAGCCTCCTGTATCCTAAGAACTTCACAACCAAACTGTTTATCTTGGCAGAGCAGCAAGAGGTATGGAATTGGCAACTACAGAGCTTGAAAATGGTCTTAATTTTCTCCATGAAATTCTAGCCTGGATGCGTTGGCTCTTGCTGAAACAAAATCACTGAGTAAAACCTGAGGAAAAAGAACACTTGAGAAGCATTTGCAATTGAAACACAATGAATTTCAGTACAATCCCATGCTCTCTTTACCAACCACCAGAGATCATGCAACAGAGAAACTGTTTCCAAAGAGAAAGAAAATATTTGTTTCTTTCCCAGGACAGATGTATTCCCTCACTGCAGCCCATTGAGGAACTTTCCTACTGCCGTCTGTGAGAAGAAAGTCACCATAATATGCTGTCCAGAACAGGAGGCAGGTTGTGTTGTGCCAACGTGGTACAGAGCCTCAAGCGACCTCATGGACAGCAAAGCAGCGAGAAGAGTAATTGTTGCTGCCCATTAAAGCTAGCAAAAATATAAAACCCAGTAGGAACCAGTTGCATTTCCATAGTAAAGTCATGAGCCCTGTGTGGCATTAACAGGAGATGATACAAAACATCTCAGCATCCACTAGAAAATGAGTAAAACACAGTATAACGCGTGCAGAAATATACAGAAAGCACTTGCACTAGTAGAAAAATATCCCACAGTCCTCAAACAAATGTAAACCAGTACAAAATTCCAACAACAGGAACATGTTTACAAAAGGAGGTGTTAATATAAAACAGCACAACCAGCCTCACCCTCTCCCAAGGCTCATGCACAGCACAGACACCCTGTGGCCCACAGAAGAGCCACAGATACCAGGAATGAGCAGAGTTTTGATGCTCCATTCGATGTTCCGAGTCGGCAGTGCTGGTTGCACTTCGCTGCCAGCACTCAGGACCTACAACCCAAGCAGCAGGAGGGCAGCAACAGGCAGAAAACCCCACCCACAGGGATTTTAGGGCTCGTTCTTTCCCAATCTTTTATTTCCTGATCCTTCAGGCATCCCAGGAGCCGGCATAGCAGGGAACTGGTGGTGTAACTGGTGTGGGTGGGTGTTTGGTGGCCCTGGCAATGAGTGGGCAGCCGCACACAGCGATGCTTGTGCGCAGGAGGGGACAAACGGCCTTGCTGAAAGAGGAGAGGGCAGGAGTGCAGGGGAAGAGGCTCAACAAGGAAAGGGGCTATCAATACACCAGGGAAGCAGCCGATTCCAGCTTCCCTGCATATGAAATCCTTCAGCAAACAGGCAAACATCACAATCCCACAGTCCCTATGGCAACAAAGCAAACCCAGAGGGCCTGGGAAGTGAGTACAGCTTTGGAGAGCAAGTGGGGAAAGCAGTGCTAGGAAATGGAAGCCTGAGGTTTGGGAGAAAGGGAGATTTGCCCAGCTGGTGATCTTCGCTTTAGATCATGCACAAAGTCTCCAGAAGACTGTCTTCCCTCCCCGGTCCAATTTTTATATGGTGTGGAATGTCCAGATCACTCCACTCCAGCAGCATGTGCAAGTCCAGGACCGGAGCTGGTTGAACCTTCAGCTTGCATACATTAGCTGCTTCTGACTCAAAGGCAAAGCCTCACAATTTTGCCATCAGTGCAGATTTACGTAATATGACATAGAAGAAACCAGACTCAAAACATCCAGATCATCCTGCAGCACATACTGCAGGAACAAAGAAGCAGGAGAAGGGAGCGATGCGTCATTAAGGCCTCCAGGGTTCAGTTGACAGGACAAAGCACAGTGCTTCTTTCCCACAGACCTGTCATTTCAGTCTCAAACACTGCGTCTGGCCACAAAGTCAGATGCCAGGCATCCATGCACACAACATGCATCACCCGCTGTTCGCAGAGAAGCCCTCTGTTTTGGCAGCTTGGGTTGGACTCCTTCCAGCACACAGGCTTTTTGGTCATTCTTTGAGCTCAGCAGCCAGTTACAGGTTTCCATAGTGACAAGACTTCAAAGCTTGATTAATTCTCCCCATGGTCTTCTTCCACCCAGGCTACAATTTTCCCCTCCCAACCAGGAATGATGTCATCATCATGGAACACCTACAGAAAACAGGGAGTCCAGTCATGTCTGGAACCTGGACGCCACTCTTCTACAGTGTGAGCAGCATAAGAAGCAGACAGAGATCATCGCTCAGTTCGTGAACCTCATCAATCATTCACATTTGAATTACCTTTTCAGGGTTTAGGTAAAACAAACAAGTCAGGCCCTTGCTTTAACCAGTAAGCATCAAGATTATTGGTATGTTTTTGACAGAAATGCTAAAATAAAGCAAAGAAACATGTCTCTTCTGTTGCAGACTGCAATCTCCAGCTGTTTCTGCAGAACGGCTGGGGAATCAGCTGGCTGTTCCCAGAACAGGGAACCCTCTGCACATCGGTCAATTCATGGAACAAGAACTACGGCAATAACCTTTAGCAAATCCAACCCACACTAACACCAGCCTGAGCCTAAACAGAGCTGCAATGCAGGATGCGAAGGAGAAGAGGACACAATTATCTCTGAAAACCTGTAAAAGGAAGTAGGAGAATGGTATCTGTTTTAAATAAACCACATTTGCCTAAAGCATCTCTCATCACAACAGGTGACTCAAAGGTTTAGGGGTTTGTCCCCTGAGCAATGCTGTGTCACAGGCTGCCTTTGCCAGGAGCCAGCTCTTTCCCAAGATAAGCTTAATCTACAATTGTGGAAACAGAAGTTTTAGGGGCAAGTTCAAAGCTTTCATTAGTTTACAAGTGAGGTGACCAGTCTCCAGGGCTGTGTGGTAACATTGACCCCGAAGTGGCCAATGGCTAAATGCCATGCTTACCTCCTCCTTGACTGTGCCAAACTCTGGATCCAGAGCTTTGAAATGGTACCGGTGGGTTCCTTCACGATCAATAGCTGCCTTAAAATCCTTCAGAGTCACTTCCCCTAACCTGCAAAAGAAAGGGTTTGGCACTACCCCATGGTACAGCATCAGATTTAGCTCAAGCACTACTGCATGGCCTGCAGAACCGCAGCACAAGTCTAGCCAGGCATGTGGCACCTCTTCGCATCCCTGTGCCCCTCTAGGAACACAGCTGTAAACTCCAAGATCCTCTGCAGAGGAAGAATTGCCTCCCAGTTTAATGAGAGCCACCTTAAAAGAGCGTTTTTTGCTTTTTTTCTTTTGCATTGACAACCATAGTTTTGAGAAGAAGTTCCTACACTACATGCCACAACAGAACTGCTTGGCTCTTTCCTCTTGCTCTTGGGAGTGAATAGAATAAGATGAATCTCTCGGGGCTCTACAACAAATGCATGAGCTTGGGATATACTTTAGGCAATTTTTTCAAGACTATGGTATGAAATTCATGTGCTTTTTCCAAGACAAGGGTATGAAATTCACATGCTGAACCTGTGCTGGTTGTGACCATACCCAGAAGAGCAGAGAGTAATGCTTTAAGAGAAACAAGCAGCTCCCACAGCGTCCCTGGAGCAAAGCCGGACCTCACCTCTTTGGTATGCTGACCATGAAAGGCGTGAGGGAGCGGTCGGTGAAGTAGAGCACTTTGGTGCAGGCACTGGTGCTCATCACTGGGGTGCTATGAGAATGAGGCAGTTCTGCAGAAGAGAGAGCACAGCCACTGGGGGACAGCCTGTCTGCTGCCACAACAGGAGACAGAAGGGGCTTGTCCCAGCAAATCTGCCCTTGCAGTAGAGAACCTGGTGACGGGAAGAGATTCTTAGGAAGTTGGGTAATCATCCATGTTGGAAAGGGCCAGGTGTTCACTTGCTTCCTGGAAAACTTTGCATTTTCAGGTAGAGTCAACGTCCAACTGTGTTGTTAGCATGGAAGATTAGCCTAGCACTGTCCTCCAGGATTACTGTCCCGTCCAAGGAGGGGCTTGCTGCCACCCTCTATTCCACAAGCACTCTATTCTCTACCTCAGCAGCGAGAGAGGAACCTTTCTGGAAGAGGAAATGACTGAACAGTGCAGCTACATTACCACCTGCCTTCACTTGCAGGTAGAGCAGGATGAAGTGACTGATCACCACCCAGATTTCATGATAAGTGGCAAACATGGAACTGCTGCAGCTGACCCCAGGAAACTTGGCGTCAGAAAGGGTTCTATGTGCCCACTAGATGGTGCAAACCAGCAGGAAAACTAAAAAAGCATCCCATTTCCTACTCGTCCCCAGGGTAACGGTTTGCCATAGTTATTTATACTGCAGTAGGACCCAGACAGACTCCCACGGTGACGGTGCTTTGTAAACAAGCAGCTAGAGAGTCTGTCTGCCCCCTTTCCTTCACAGTGGTCTAATTTGTACAGCAAATAACTGAAGTGAGGAAAGTGAGCTCTGGAAAAGGGAATAAGAAGCTGGAGGTGGCAGATTCCCAAGGGGATGCTACACCCTGGACTGTGCTCAGGAGACCTAAGTAACGAATTTAGCAGTGGGAGGGCAGGAGCTGAAAGTCACTTACTGGATTTGGGAGGCCAGGAGTCTCTACACTCATTTGTTGCTCTGCTTGCTGGCGATTTCCCCCGGATCTAGGTGCAAAGCCAAAAGAATGAGGAAAAAAAGCATCACTTACAAGTCGGAACTCTCATTGCTGCTTAGCTCTGGGTTGTGCGTGAGGGAAGAAGTTAAGAGTCAACTGTCCTAGGAAATCTTTACCCTTCTCTCTTGCCTCTTCTGCGTTTCCATGCGATAGAGCCTTTCCATCAGGCTGGAGATGCCCTGCTCCAGGCTGTCAATGGTGTGGTGCTGTGGATCGTGGCCACTGAAACTGTTCCTGAGGCTGCGAAGGGCATCACGAACCAGCTGCAAGTCATTTGTCTGCCCAAGAGACCACAAATCAGTCAAACTCCAGGCTGCTTTATTCTCAGGTCTTGTTAAGATATTTCCCCCTTCCAAGATAATACCTTCCAGGATATCTGGAGCTCTCACCTGCATCTGGCTGGGGCAATCTCCTTTAGGTGCACTTACCCCTCGGTGGGTTGTGGGAGTAGCTCCTTTTCCTGCTGTCTGGAGGAAGCCGTTGCTTTGAGCACTGTGACCACTGTGACCCATCACCTGGTTGAGGGGAAGACACAGGCCCCACTAGAAACACAAGAGTTAAGAATTCTCCAAAAATTCTAGTTTCCTAACTTCAAAATAAGGGGGCATGAAAACTGTACACAGTGATGCAAGTCCCATCTC
This sequence comes from Phaenicophaeus curvirostris, assembly GCF_032191515.1. Classification (NCBI taxonomy): domain Eukaryota; kingdom Metazoa; phylum Chordata; class Aves; order Cuculiformes; family Cuculidae; genus Phaenicophaeus; species Phaenicophaeus curvirostris. The sequence continues at coordinate 1,179,634 of NC_091416.1, read as the reverse complement.
TACCAGGTATGAACACTTACTAAGGAGTGTGCAGGCAGTCCTTTAGGTCAGGAAAAAAATATGATTCCTCACATACAGGTGGAAAAAAAGTAAAAAGAGACAGGAAGAGGCTTGCTGCCACATCTGAGGGCTCTGCCAGCTCCAGTGAGCACCATCAGCATTCAAGTGGCACTGTGCTGGCACCAATATTGGGACCAGGCCAGGCAGGTTGCAGGGCCAGGCCCCTCTGGGATGAAGCGGATGATTTCTGGAGACAGGCAGCTAGAGGGTGCTGGACAGATACACCACTCCAACAGCCTCATGTGTAGACCAAGGCTTCCCATACCTCCTCAGCTTCTCTCTTCATGCAGTGAGCCAGCAGGGCCTCCTTGTGCTCCAGCTCCCGCTCCAAATCCACCTGTGAGGGCAGCAGAAGAGTGAGCACAAGCTGAGTCAGCTCTCAGGGCACCAGCGTAGCCCACCTGCTCTGTACCTGTTGGTAGCTGGCTTCAGAAAGCTGCCGAAGCATTTCATCCAGCTTGGTCTGATGCTGCTGTAAATGCCGATCCTTCTGGCAAAGTTCTTTCTGCAACACAGAATCAACAGAACAGTGAGTAAGGCTCAAAGTCATCTTCCTATGGCAGGGAAGGTCACATTGTCTGCTAGGACAAGGTTCCCCTGCAGGGTGACTTACACAATATCCATACTTCTAGTTAGATGCTAGAACTGAGGGTCAAAGCTTATTTTTTTTTTTTTTTTAGAAAAAGATTGGTCATGTGGTTGTTGCCTGGAGTCCCCAGCCCAGCAAAAAGTCCACTACTGGGGCCAGACAACTGTCCCAGAGAAAACAGATTCCTGAGGGATCAGTGGACAATCAAGTGACCCAACCTAACCAGACAAGCTATTGCACAAGTGTTAGATAACCAGCAAGCCACCACAGAAAAACCATGACAAGAAAAGATCTACTATAAAAGCTGTGGGCAGAACACAAAGAACATCCAATCTCTCCATCCCATTACAAACAGCCATGGCTATTGCAAACTTATTCACTATCCACAGTGCCGCTCCCAGCAGTGACCAAGGGCCAGGGAGACAGCAGTCACATTCACAAGACCAAAGAACCAGCAGCTGCTGCCCCCAGCAAAGCCTCCAGTGCAGAGAGGTTCCATTACTTTGTATTCTGCCAGTAGCCGGTTCCTCTCTTCAACCTTCCTCTGAAGGTCAACCTGTAGAAACAATACATGGGTGTGAGGCAGGTATTTCCAGAGAGTTAGCAATAACCTTTTTGTTCCTTGTGCTAGAGAGTGACCAGACACCAAAGATGTGCAGAGTCCAAGGGAGCTGGTGGAACTCACATTCTGGTTGTGCAACTCCTCCTTGTCCATGTTTGCTCTCAGCAGTTCCTGCTTTAGTTGAAGGACTGAAGCATCTTGTTGAATCAGCCTTTGCTGCAGAGCATCCTAGGAAAACACGTTATCTGTAGGAAGGTGTAAGAAGGAAGCAGAAACCCTTCCCTGGGAAGCGAGTGACCAGGACCAGTGGCCATAACACAGTGGGTCCCCACACAGGGCTGCAGCATTGCCTTGAGCCCAAGAGAGCAGCAAGTACAGAGACATCTGCTTTTCTCTTAGCCAAAAAAAAAAAGATTTCCCTGCCAACATTCTAGCCATCTGGGGCAGAGGGATTTTTGTGCTTCTACTTGAACTTCCAGCTCCAGAATTAGCCTCACAATTGCTTCTGAGGGAAGAAAACTGTCTTTGGAAGGTCTTTTCAGCAGCTTACAGCTACTATCTCCAGCCACGCATCCATGGCATCCAGAGGGCAGATAGAGGCCAACGTCAGCCAAGGCCACAAGGAACCTTAAGCTCTCAGTGTGACCTAGTTGTGCAATGAAATCCTCTCTGAAGAGGCCAAAGTCAGGACTAATTCCGCACCTTTCACTCCATATTACCCAGAAGCTGGAGCTCTACCTTGGGCAGCCACTGCTTCCTTCACAATAGCCTGACAGGCAGCTCTAAAAATACCTCTGCTCAGGGGTAGATTACTGGTGTTCAGAGCCCAGAGGGAGAAATGGAGCAAACAGGAGCCAAAGTTGTGAAAAACGCTGCAGCTGAAGAGGACAAGGATACCCCTGCTGTCAAGAATGAGCTCACTGGGCCAACCTACTGCATGTGCAAGACAGGGAAAGAGAGCCACGAGACCCAAGTAGGCATCTGACACCTTGCATTTTGTTCAGGGGAAAGACAAGAGGGGACATTTGACCACGGTCCTAGAGAAACAGACCTAACTCCTACTTTAACTGCAGTCTCTCCCTGGAACCAGAAATGCCCTAGGATCCCCCACATCAAACTCTTCCCAGTCTGAGGCTCCTCAAGGTGTGTTGCTGCTGGCCCTGGTCACGGCCTCAGCAGAATCTAAAGCTTCAGTATTTGTATTTAATGAAATGCCCCTTTCCTCACCTTTATTCCCTGTAGGTTTCGAGTTTCTTGTTTGTATTTTAATAGCTCCTTCTGTAAAAGCAACACAGTTTGATTAAATGGCATCTTGTCACCCCTTCAGAATCAACCAAAATCAGCATTCTTTGTCCAGACAGCTGCTTCAGAAGAAAGCATATTCCACCTTTTCTGCAAAGATCTCTTGACCCAAAACCTTTCCCCTTCATCTGTCCCCCTCTAACCTTTAGGTCTTGATTTTCTTCCACGCTCTGGTCCAGGCGACTTCGGATTATGATCTAAATGTAAAATGCCACAGTTGTTATCGTGCAAGACAACAGAGCAGTGCCAAGGGTGGCTTGATCAGAAAAAGGTAGGTATGGTGATGTGCTCACCAGCTGCTCTTCAGGGCAGGCTCCACGTTCAGAAAGTTCAAAGGACCCTTCCTGCTCATCCTCAGGTAGAGACCCATTGAGCAACAAAGCCTAGGAAGATGAAGGGAAAATCTCTTCTTCAGGGATTTCAAAGGAAAATAGGCTGGCTGCAGCCCTGGCTTGCAGTCATGCATATCAACAGTCTCTAGACAGTTTCATTTTCCATCTCTGCTGACTTACTCTCCTCAATAATGAGTAGATTTTTTTCAGGATGAAAAAAATATTTATCCCCTGAAAAGCCTCTCCCAGAGCTATTTGTCTGCCAATATTCTTTCCCACAGAAAGACAACAAACAAGGACAACTACTCAGATTTCCAAGGCGTGAAGTCTATCTCAGGCTTCAGTCCAAGGGAGCCTTAACTACTGTGACAGATTTGAAGTCTGAAGTAGAGACTGAACCAGGTTCACATTGTGAGGCTTCTCTCCTGGCAGGAGATTGAAACGTCCCCTGCCAAAAGAAGCCATTCTCCTAACCACACATCTACAAAGACTTCAGTAACAGGATGCTCAAGGAAGCCTAATTCTGTTCTACACCAGACAAGACCAAGACACATTCAGAACTGTTATCTGAGTGAGGGAAGAACCCTCACTCCACACAGACAGGGAAAATCTTAAGCCATGCCCTTGGCTAAGGCTACCAACAGAATGGTACTGGCTCCTTCAGCAGCTCCAAGGCAGCCCAGATCTCCGCAGATGCCCAAACTCCCACAGCGGGCTGAATCCAGCCTGAAAGAGGGAAAAGCATGTGCTGGAGGAAGCACGACTAGCAGGAGGACCAGGCTAGCCCTCCAGCAGAGCATACAGTACTGGCTTCCTCTAGCTGATTGTTTTCACACTGATCCATCTCTAACTTCTAGGACCCAGGACACATGCTATGTGCCAGGACAATGCATCCAACTGGACACTGGAAAGATCCGTCTTTCTTTCAATTACTTTCCTAGTTATTTTCTATTTGAATTCCATGGCTAAAAACAAAATATCCCCTTCGCGATAACGCACCTGTTCAGCCTCAATAAACCTCAAGGCTGACAGGTCAGGTTCTGCCTGCTGACAGAATCTCCCACCAAGGAGCAGCAACTGCTGCCTAAGAGCAAGTAGCAATCTGCATTCAGTTGATGCTAAAGATCTTTACAAAACTCTTTTCTTTGAATCCTGAAGTCTTCCCCTTAGGACACTCAAGCAGGGATCACACAGGAACATAAAAAGCTGCCATGGTTTTAGCACCTTATGGGGTAGACACGTATCAGGTCTCTGATATTTCAAACTCTCATGAACCGGCGGCTCTTAAGTATTGAGCAAGACGGGGAAAATCAATTAATCAAATCCGATTTCTTGGCTAGCAACATCAGCTGCTTCTTCCTGCTCCCAGGGGATGAGGGGGCAGCAATGCCAGCTGCTCACCCTCACTCCTGAAACATTGGGCCAGGGCTAGAGAAAAAGGACATGCCAGTCCCTCCAGTGCTGCCTCTCCCTGCTCTCACTGGACACATAATGCAGACTGATTTTACCACTGAACCAAACAATTTTTTTTTTTGGAGTCTTTTGTTTCCTGCCCATTGTCCAAAGGGAAAGTGCCTGCCCGCCCACACCCCACCCTCCACCCCTGCTGCCTGTGCTTCTCACACAATCTCTGCTTTGTTTACTGGCACATAAATATTTACAATTCAAAGCCAGTATGGTTCCCAGCACAAACAGAAAGGAATATTCCTGAGAGCGTCCAGGGTCTTTACCATATGGATCAGGGGCTCCAGTCCCCACGCAAACACAGTGGGCTGAGGGTCATTTGGTCAGGGCAAGGACAAACTGGAACAGGGCAGCAAGGAAGAGGTCTCACAAATAAACAGTTGTATAGAGAATGTGCCAAATTTTATAGTTCAGCCCAGCTCACTGAAAGACTGATGCAAGCCTGGGTGACCCCAGATCAGCTCTGTGAATCTGGATTGATTTCCTGACATTCCTTGTCTCTCTGCATTACTTCCGATCACAAATCACAGGAAGACTGCTGTGTTCTCTCAGGCTGCTAACAAAACCTGCAGGCTGCTACGCGCCCTGGTGCAGAGGAATCCCAGCCCCAGTACGTGAGAAAACACCGCTGCATCTTCACTGCTTTGCACGGGAAGATGTGCTTTGCACAGTGATGGAAGACAGAGGAGTTAGCATAGCATCACAGGACAGGGCACCAGGCCAATGAACACAGTTAGGATCTGGACTCCGACCAAAACACAACACAGACATCACCTGCTAAACACTGACTTTTAGATTCTCCACCGTGTTTCTGTTCTTACCTGCATTCAGGTGCCCTTTGCCCTCTCACAGTCCACCTAAAGTACTACTAGTGAACATCACTGATCTTCAATCTCCATTGCGATGTAGCCTTCCTCTGTCTCTGTACACCCTTCTCTCTCCCCCCCTACTGAATAAGGGCCTCAAATCATATCAACACTGAGTTTTGGAGAAGCCTGAGCTAAGGAAAAGAAAAGGCTGTGTCTAAATTGCACAAGTGGATGTTCAAATCCTTGTCCTGATGTCCTGGTAAATACACTGGCTGGAGAAGTTGCAGCCATCTCTCCTCCTTCCCTAGCCCCTCTTGGTTAAGCACGCTACACAGTGCTGGGGCAGGCACACGCTGCCCCAAGCAAGGCTGAGGCTGGATCCAGCTGCCCTCTAAACTGCATCTGGGACAGTGGAAAAGAAGGTTTTGGCATTCGCCATTCTGGAAAAGGTGACTAGTTCCAAATCACAACTGCAGGAGCCAAGAGAGCCTCAACATGACAAGATGCTTAGCCAGGGGCAGTCTGTTGCTGGAAATAATTCCTCATTCCCAAGGAGCTCTGCCCTGAAGGGACTCATCCTACAGGGTGAGACACAGGGAAGAACCGCTGTCCCTCTTTAACTAAGGTGGCCCAAGAGAAAAACAGACTTGTATAACCACACCAGGAGACCTCACTGGACCAGGAGTCTTATCAATCTGTCTCAAGTTCCAGGCCAGTGTCTCAGCTGCAAGATAACCTGTCCTACAGCTAGTGGGAAAAGAAATGCATGCGGAAGGGAATGCTGGCAGAGAAAAAATTCTATTACCTGCAAACCAGAAATCATCTTCTTTGCTTCCTCCATTTCCTTTTCCAAATGGTCTTGTTGTTCCAAAAGCTGCTCCTCCCATGAATTCTCTGAAAATGACCCAGTGTTCCCCGCTTGCCACTCAGGCTGGAAATGAGATTCTGTCTCTTCTGGAAGAGAGAGCAGCTGAATTTGGTCATGACAGACAGAGAAATCAAAGACTTGTATCACACAATAATTGCCTGCTGTCCACACCAACAAATCAGCAGGTTCTCTAGCTGGTATCAAGGAAGTTGTTGCAAGTGTGACATCTCATGTGTGTCCTCAAAGATGGTCTCATGAGGCTATGATGAAAGCATTCACCCCACAGTGAAAGTTATATATGAACATCAATCCTTCTCCAGTGCTTTCTTATTTCCTGAGCATTATTTACCAAGCCTCAGACAACACCGTATTACAGCATTGTTGTCATGTTAGAAATTTGGGGATTTAGTTTTACGTGGTGCTGAGTATCTGCTCACTTTTTCTACATTCATTTCAGTCTCCAGGGAATTTTTCAGCAAGTTTGTGACCCCAACGAAAGGGTGAGCTGCAAGGTACCTGTTTTAGTTTCTGTTTCTTCAGTGTGGCTGATCACAAGTCTTTCTTTCTCCTCTGATGGGGCTACAGTGGATTCACTCTTCGCACTATGGACAGGACTGGGCGATGTAAGACTGCAGAAGAAAGGAGAAACTGTTACTGATCAACATCATCCTTATCCAAGATACAAATGAATACGCAGGCAGCCTTGTTGAAACAGAATTGTCTGCTACTAGAGATGCCATGAGCAAATCAAGCTGGGCGTGTAACTGTTCCATCACTCTAATCAGGGTCATAGCAGGCTAACTGGAAAGTAGCACAATGTCTCTCTTCATTTACCTTAACAGAACACAAGCCTGAGACTGTCACCACAGAATTCACACCACTTGTGTAGGGTTAAGACCACACTCTACTGAAGGTCTGCTCAAAACCGATTTACTGTGAGCCTCAAGGACACAGAGCAAGCTGAGAAAAAAGCCACCCTGGCTTGCTGCATCACTTGCCCTGGCTTTCAAAAGCATTACTTCACTAACTTGAAATTCCAAAGGCAAAATATTTTCTGAAAGTCAGATCTCACTCACTCATGTTCTTAGGTTAAAACACCACTTGAAAATACCCACATTATTTTCATGGGAGCCATCTCAGCTGACTGCAAGGTTCAAGCAATCTTCTTTCAGGAATTCTTCCTAAATGCATTACCCAGACAACATCAAAAGGTGGCTGAAGCTCACTGACCCCATCAGTGTACCTCTAAAGTCACAGGAACTAATCCTTGCAACTGTGAGCAGGAGTTAATTTTTCATTCTCCTCCACACAGAAACAAAGGGAAGAGAACAGAAAGACAGCAGTGTGGGAATAATAGAATAGGTTTAGAAAAATAAGAGGCTTCGACAGCTCGCCTTCCGCATCTTCCCAGCGCTGCTGCTTCATATTCTGCAGCGCTCCCACAGAATCTTGCCTTGCAATAGAGATGGAAATGACTTGCTAGCACTCCCGTCTGGTCCACTCCCACAGCCAGCACTGGCCTACTTCTCATTTCTGAGATTGCTTGCAGGTCTGTGATATTTTTATAGTCCAGACTAAATGGACTTTCACCAGGTTAAAGGAAGAGATGAATGCAGCTGTGTGAGAAAATAACTGTTTTCTAACAGGGATCCACAACAGCAATAGTACCTGCTCTTCCCTGCTCAGCCAGGGTGTACATGATTGCTAAAGGGGTTCAGACCACCTGGCTTTGCTCAGGGACTCTCCTTCAGAAGAGCCAACTCACAGTAGTCTAGATTAGGCACATGTTGCATCAACACTTGCAGTCAGTCCCCTGCTCCTGCTTGCCACTGAATGGGTGCACGGCATCAACAAAATAATTGTTTGGGAGCCTAGAGAGCACCTCTGCATTTGCATTGTACAATAAAGATCAGAGGAAAAGGATGGAACTGTCAAACAGCACAGGTATGAAAAGGAAGCTCAGCTGATGGAACACATCCAGTAGCTCCAAGAGGGATTTTACTTCCTTCTAGGAACAGATCTCTATATTCCCCCAGCCTGTTCTCAGCCAATGCTCCAAATGTGCTGTCCTCCTGCTAAGGGCAGAGAGAAGCACATCGCTGGGTCTCCTCCATGAAAAAGATGGAAATATGAGAACTGTCCTAGAAAAACAATCCTAGCAACTGTTGGGTGAAAGGGTGGTGAAACTGAGGGATGAGCAGGAAACTAGAAAGGAGAAAGAGCAGGACAAAAAACAAGGGAACACAGCCTAGAAATAACATTCCCCTCTTCCAAAGTCTGTTCCTCTCAGCACTGGATCCACAGCCCAGAGCAAACACAAATGACCCCAGCTGGGGCAGGGAGTGGAGTTGAGTGGTCCTACAGGTCTCTGCAACACAGAGTTTCATAGACAACTGCTTAGCTATTCCCATGACTACAGTCCCCTTTCCAGGAAGCTTCTCTATTTTTAGAAGGCCAGTGGGTTCACATGGCATCAGTGACAACCTCTCAGACCACACCAAACAGTGAAACAGGCACCAAGATGCACCCAGGTGAAGCAGTAACTCATGTCAGGCTGCCTCAAACATGATGCCATCAAGTTAACACAAGAAACATTTCTACAGCTTTTGTACCACTCACCAAACCCATTAGCACACAAAATATCCACTGATGTAATTTGCTGTTTAAAGTATAAAACGAATTGTAATTAAAGCATGCCAAAAGAAGTGCTGGGAAATTAAAGCTATTTAAGACAGATTTATGATGCAAACTGTTCCACTTTTAGCAGATGGTTTCTTAACCCATATCTTTTCTCCCTCGTGTCCCAGAGTTTCCAGTGCCTGCATAGTCTTGGGGTGACAGCCCCCATGATAAGCCTGAATTCTCCTCATTTTAATAAACACCCCATCCCTGCTGCTTTAAATGACAACAGCAACAATTGCTCACCATTTGACCTGCTTCCCTCCCATGATCCCACTTTAACCTTTCGCCTCAAAGAATCCGTTCCCTGGGGAGCCTCAGGATTCTGCTACAGACATGCCTCATCCCTTCCCATGCTCAGAATTCAGTGCAGAAGATGCCAGCTCCTGTCAAACTGCTGGAGAAAAATCTGCAAGCCAGACCGCTTCACGTTAGCTGAAGGATTCACAGCAGAAGAAAAAACCTCAGGGTCTTCGCAAGCAACCATTGGATGACAGATCAGCAGCCCCCACACACGCGTTTCATTCCAGAGTCAGGGAATTCTGCAGCCTGCGTTTTGCTTTTGCTGTTTCTTCTCTCCGGTTATTTGTCTCTGGCTGCTGCATTTTGGTCAGCTGCACATCCAGTTGTTTTCATCACAAGGATCGCGATCGGGATTGCCAGTGGTGCTTCTCATCCCATTCTGCCCTCTTTAGTCTCCAAGTGCCTTCTGCAGATGCCAACGAAGAGCCAAGCGAAGGTGCTCCGGCAAGCAGTAGGCTCCCAGCTCCTCCAGGCTCGGATGCGGGCTCGGAAGATGGCATGCAGCACTTGCCAGCCCTGTGCACGCCTGCCTCTTCCTCGCTATCTCCAGCTCCCTCTCCCTCCTGCTGTCACACAGGCTGTGCAAGGCAGAGCCTTTTCTCTGAGATGCCTGGCTCAGGGTGGGGGAGGGATGGCTGGTGGAAGGGGAGGGGAAAGGGGATGGATGGCTGAGGGGCTCAGTGGCCTGGGAATCCATCCGATTTTGGCAAATTTTCCATGAATCATTTCAATTGCCTTTGCTTATTAGAGTTTTTGTCTCTGGGAATTCTGTTATTCAGGCTGCAAGCTCTCTTATTGAAGAGTTAATGCAGAAATGAGCTGATGGGAGGCAGGGATGCTGCCCTGGGACAGGCAACAGCACAATTAGATGGAGGAGCGGCTGCAGTTAATAAACATATCTCACTAATAAAAAAGTGGCTTGTATCCCTCAGCCAGTTCTCGTAACTAGGGTAGTACATTTCTCTCTGGAAGCAAAGAGAAACAAGCATCTTGCTTTCATCACAAGCCTGGTGTCAGCAGAAGACATCCCCAGGAGCTGGAGGCCGGAATGCTCTCCATTTTTTTGGAGAAGATCACCAACCGCTTGTATAAAGATTCTCAACACATTCTGTCCTACCACCACCAATATCACCATCACCACATGCTAAGAGAACTCACAAGGGGAGGAGGAAGAGCAGGTGCTGATCTCTTCTCTCTGGAGACTAATGACAGAACCCCGAGGGAATGGCAGGAAGATGCCAGGGGAGGGTTAGGTTGGATATTAAGAAAAGGTTCTTCATCCAGCAGGTGGTAGAGCACTGGAACAGCTTCTCTGACAATATTCAGGATACATTTGGCCAACATCCTCAGCCCCAGGTGTAGATGTTGGGATTGTCCTGTGCAGAGACAGGAGCTGGATTCAATGATCCTTGTGGATCTCTTCCAGCTCAGGTCATGTTGTGATTCTATGGACTCATGATGTTATGGGGCAAACCAAAAAGCATTAAAAAGTGATGTAGGGTGCGCAGAGATGTTTTCACTTACAACACGGCCAGCATGAGCTGATGGTAGCTGGCTGACAATCCACTACGGGGCAGAGAAGAGTACACAAACTACTACAGCTGCCTCAAACTGAGGCATGAGTGGAGGGAGCAGCATATTTCATTCTGTCCTACTGACATCACGGTTCAAGAGTCCACACCAGAGTCCTGTGACATCAGCCATGAAATCCTGCTGCAGAGCCCAGAATTTTTACATGTCCCCTGGCTGTAAATGACAGCTTCCAACGGGCACTCTCTACTGACATCATGTGGAGGCAGTGGTCCAATACTGGCTCACAACAGAGCTCCCACTCTTCCAAATGTCTATGTCTCTATTTATAAACACGACATCACAATGACACACAGCAAATTTTGGGGATAAATACAAACTATTGTATAGTTGTTGTTTTTTTTTTCCTCTGTTGAGCCAAGCAACCTTAATTCTTGGGTACATGGAGGCCTCTTTGTATTGTGGAGGGTCAAAAGTGGTCTGAAATCCTGTGAAGATATCCTGCCTGTTTGGAAGCTGTCAGGGGCAATTCTGTGCTAAGGAAATGAACCTCCTCAATCCTGCACACGCTGCAGGGTGGAGATTGTGGAGGGACTCTGAGCAGCCCAGGCAGGACAAGGAGACAATGAAGCAGAGCTCAAGCTTACGCTGGACACAGAAAACTGAATCAGAGCCCTGCAGCTCTGCTCTCTTTAGTCTATCCCAGAAGAGGTTAAATGGAGCAAAGCATCAGATCCAGAGGGAGATCTAGCATGTTGGTTACACAGTACTTTGTCTTCAAGCCAATTTCTTGTTCTCTGGTGGAAAATGTAAAGGCTGTAACTGATCCATGCTACTGTGTGTGAGATTTGTTTAAGTTCCTTTCCTCCTCATCTTTTTAATCAGCTCCGAAATATCCATCCCTCACACCATAGCCCCTTCCTTCCAGTGAAACAGGCCACCAGCTCCACCTCATTGTCCCTCATATCAGCACTTCCTCAAAACCCTCCACCTGTACTTTCAGGTTCCCAGTGAAATCTTTAGCTGGGTCTTCCCTAATCCCGTTCCCCTGATCTCACCAAGAAACACTCCAGAGCTTTAGATAATTGTAACTCAGAAGTTCCAAACTCTTATGTATGTGATCTCATCCTGAATGAGATCCATTTCATCTGTGGGAGAAGTAAACCACAACTTCATGTTTGCTACCGAGGCTTTGTTCTCCAGGAAACTATATGCTAGGAATTCTCTTTTCTATCAGAGCTAACCAGATAGTGATATGAGAGGATACATTAGGGGAAGTCAAAGGACCACAAGGAGATAGAGTTCCTTACCTGCCAGAATGGGACTCCACTGGCGTGTTCTGCTGCCCTTCGTACTGCTGCACCAGTGCCCGCACACTCCAGTAGGGGTTCTCAATCTCCTCATCCATGCTGCTGTTTCTGGGGATGATAATCATACAGTGAGGGAGTCGGAGAACCCTTACTTGATAGGAGCAGAAATTCTTGTCTCCAAGAAAGAGGGTAGGAAAGCTAATGAAAGGAAGGTAAGGAGGAGGGGACAGCTAGAAATCTGCTAGTTAAGGCAATTCTCATATCAGGGAGCCCCATCCCATCTGCTTGGAGTGAGGGAAACAGGCCCTCCCCCTTTAAACTCATCCCTAATTCTGCGACTAGAAAACTACAAAAGCTCCAGGAAGGCAAGGAAAAGAACAGAATGTGCAAATAGCACAAGGATTGGCTTTTCTGAAGAACTCTTGGCCCAAGGCCTTTGTAAGAGTAACCTTTAACATTAAATTTTTCATCAAAATCCACCATTTCAACCTAATTTCTTGGATACTCCCTCAAGCTGCTATCATATGGGCAAGTGACCTTCAGCTGCGTAAATTAAATCCTCAACAGACCACCATCTGGCTCCCATTTAAATGTCATTACTATTCTTATAATCCACATAGCACCTTTTTGCAAGTGTTAAATGTGCTTTTCAGAACTACAGATTCCTTCTGTACTTGGATCATCCCCACTTGTTATCACCAGAACTCCTACTTCCATGGTACAGCTGCACCACCTGATTCACAGCACATAATAGCACCTTCTGTACAGCAGGAAGCAGAACATTGGGGTGAAGAGCAGTGCAGAAAACACAGAATGGACTTGTACCAGAGGCTCAATGCCCCAGCAAGGGCTCCCAGATCTGTGACCAGTACACCTGCAGTTAAGACCTTACTTTTTGTTTCACTTGAAATGAGAATGTCTCCAAGAAAGGGCACTGCACTCAGCATGAAATGGGAAAAAGACGCAGCAGAGTCCTCTCTGGTTTGGGCATAAAGATTTGTTCTTTTCCAAAGAGATCCCACAGTTATTTTGCTGTAAAACCTGAAAATAACTTGAAATACCTGCAGTGTGCCCCATGGGGCAGCCAGGGTAGGTCAGTACTCCCCCCGTTTAGGTTTCAGGGTGACTGCAGTGGTTTACACAACATGAATCCTACTTTATGCCAGGAATTGTTAGGATAAAGAGGCATCTATTTTAAAAGATAGTGCATCCATCTGCTAACACGACCTGGCCTCACATAACCAGGGAAAACTCATTACCTCTGTCTGTGCCGGAAAACATCCCGCCCGGATTGCAAGACATCCTGGCGCACATCTGCCAGCGCAGCCACTGCCCCCTGGGCCACCGCAGCCGCCGAGCGAGGCCGGTGGTGGCTGGCAGACAAAGTGGATGAGCTCTTCCCCACCGTGCCAGCAGGGCTGTGCTGCATCACTCTCCCAGAGCCTGGTTTGAAATGAGCAGCTAAGGCCAGGATCAACCTCATGATAGATTTCAAGTTCCCATCAACAATATCTGCAAATAAAGCCAAGAACAATGCCATTAACATGACATCCCACCAGAGCTCTAACTGGCCAAAAGGAATTAACATAATTAAACCCAAACATCCATGCTGGTAAATGAGAACGATGCATAAAGGGCTGCATTACAGCACTGATGTTTGTTTTGCACAGAGCAGCAAACTGCCTGCCACCTACAGATCACAAGTTTAAGTGCTTGGAATAGACCTGAGCACTCCCTCTGTGGCCATTTCCAGCTCACAATCCACTAGGTTACATGACAGCCCTGATAATTACTGAATGCTCACTGGAAAAGCACAGCAGTTATTTCAGTCTACCACCGTACTCACAGTCACTTCAATTAGCATATGGAATTAGCATTTTTTTGTTTAATACTAAAGATCAGGTAACAACAACGTATTTCTAGCAATTTCTATCCTGTAACAAATTGTAGCAACTTGCAAATATTAATTACTCAGTTTTTATAACATCACACTAGGAACTTCCCCTAGCATATAATCTAGCTTGTACATGTTAATCCCAAACTCACTGCAGAGATCAGCCTTTCTTTCAGGATAGGATTTCTCAAACCAATTCAGTCAACTGAGATACTCAAAGTCATAAGAGCAAGGTTTCCAATATCAGAGGCATTCTAAAAAAAAAAACCCCACCAAATAAACCAAAGTGCTGGAGGCCTGAAGGCTGGTTATTCCTTGGTTTAGTAACAAGAACATTAGGAACAACCGATCATTAGTCACAGTGCCTGTTACCTCCACACAATTCATGGAGAACATGAAGCCAAAAGTGTGTGTGAATCATCTGAAATCTCAGCATGAGTCAGTGTCAGAACCATGACCAGGGCTCTGGAGCACATGCCCAGGAGACTCGTGCCTGTATCCTCTCCTGGGACCACATGCAGATCTGTTCTGTTGCAGATCCAGGTTGATCTTTGCTTATGTAAAGCTTACACCAGTATTGCTATCACTTCTATGGCCACAAGCTTGTAAGGCAACCTGCAACATTACTGAGAGGAACAGTACAACCCAGGTTTATATGACCTTTCAGTGACAGATCCTGAGTCTGTATTTCTCATTAAGCCATTACTTGGTCTCTGTATTGCTCAGTAGCAGAAGGAAAAGCACTTTTGTTTGTGTACCATGCTGCTACCAAAAGCAGTCAAGAACACAGCATCATTCAACCTAAAACCTCTTACTAAACCACAGGAGGGAAAGAACCACCCAACTCCCCCACAAATCAATGCATTATCTATTTGATATGAAGGCAGAAATCAGCCTCCAACAGATAGAACCATCTGTGGTGGCTGCCAGGAGTACGTACCCTTTGCTGATGTCTGATGCATGCGGATCTTTTTTGATGCCACGAACTGTAAGACTTTCTCCACATTTTCCCTCATCTCCTGCGAGCTGGTGGGGTGGACTTGAATGCCATTCAGCTTCTCACCAGCTAAAGGAGTGAAAAAAACCCTATTAGAGAAGAACTGAACCACTTGGTGCTGTCATAGGAACTGCTTATTGGCATAGGACAATCTTTTATCTTGTCTGGGTGCTGCAAGAGGCATGAATGGCTGTTTCTCCCATTTATAATGAATACGGTACCAGGAATAACGAGGTTGGAGAGGAGACTGGACTGGGTGGTTTACACAGCAAGGCTTTGGTATCAGAGGGGCTACAGAGGTGGATTCCTTGAGAAGGGGGAGGAGGTGCTTCAGGCACCAGAGCATGGATTCCACTGCAGCCTGTGCAGAAGACCATGGTGGGGCACGTTGTCCCCTGCAGCCCATGGAGGTTTATAGTGGAGCAGGTATCACCTGCACCATTCGCCTACAAGGTAAATCCTTTCATAATTCCATTCCAGCCTCATGGGAGTTAATGTGGGCCCTGACAGGTTTTAGCACATCGAATTTCACTGTCTGCTAAAACATAAGGACTTCAACAGAAAAGCATTTATGATTGGCTTTCCAATTGTTTTCATTCAAAGTCACTCCTTCCTGCCCCCCAAGCTCTGACGCTGTCATTTACATCTGCCAGCACGCCTGACAGATGTCGGCGCCAAGGCCAGCCTCTCCTGCACAACATCGAAAACTGCAAGATGAAAAACAGTGCCAGATGGCATTACTGACCCACAATCTCAATGAGCAAAGCAAGAATGACTCCATCTCTGAGATCCTGTCGCAGGTCTTGGACTGGCTTTATTGTTGGCTTCTTCTTCAGCTGGGAATTCACCCAGGCCACATATGCCTGAAGTTGTTGCTGAAAATAGAAAATAAAACGTTTGCATGTCATTGCCATTTCTCTGGGAAGTTGCATAGCTCTCGCTTTTCTTTAATCTTCACAGACTTCCTTGCCTTTTGCCCTGGAAAACAAGCCCCAGTGGTCTTACCTCATCCTTAAGCCTGCTGAGCACTGGCTGACATCACTGCAGACTGCAGCGCAGCTCACCCCACACCAGGGCAAGACTTGTGATCCAAGCACAGCTGAGAAAAAAGCTTTATGTGACATTTAATCCAGGTTGGTGCCAAACCAACACTGTCGCCCCCTCATTTTCAGTGCCAGAATTGGTTCACTCACAGCATCCCATCCACAGCATTTTCTTCCACATATCAAAGATGTGGAAAACCCACACACAGAAACAAGAAACCAATGGCCCTGTTTCTATTTCTGTACACATGAAAGCTGGCTCACCACAGCACTTCACACCTGCAAGATGGGAGAGCAGGGAGCGCTGCCTTCCCAGCAGGTCAAGCTGGATGCTGCTCGAGATGGCTCTGCACTTCGCCACAGTGCGGAGACCAGGAAAGCATAAACTCAGATTACTGGTCAGTGCGAGTGTCCAAGTGACCGAAAGGTAAAGAACAGGTTCACAGGACCTCTTCCCTTTCCATCCCTCTCTCAGTAGCACTTCCATGGCTAGCGGCAGCACTGGTAACACCGAAATCCGTTTGGGCAGGGCTGGTGTGGTACATGGAGGGTAAACAAACTGATCCATTTATAAGATTACCTCCCTTTTCACTAAGCTTCCCCTTATTCTGCCAATGCAGCATGTTTAAGTCTCCATTCCATATTATCTCAGCAATGTCAGTCAGAGCTGATGCTTTTACAGCCCATCAAAGTCACAATCTGATCACAGCTTCATTCTTAATTATCCCGACATAGGAAATCCAACTTTAATCGCACCACGGTTCGGTCTGCTGGCTCAGAAAGGGGACTGGACCTGCATTGAATCAGATGTGCTCACTCAGCGGAGAGCTGGAGAGCAGGAGAGAGGCGAGGAGGCTGGGGGACAGCCTGATGGCATTGGGAAAAAGGAAGCAGAAGCAGCAGATGTGATGCACGATTGCCAGAGCAGGCTTGGTCTGTCATGTGAGTGGGATCTGCACGCTCTTCTTTGGCTCTCACAGTAGCAATGCAGGTCAGTTTACCTGCCCAGTTTGAGGTCTTTATTTTCTACCTAACTGGGAACTGTGGAGAATCAACAAGCCTGGACTTTGTCTTGCACTCCATGATCCTGCACTGATTTTTCAGCACAGCAGAGGTAACTCTTGCCAGCTGCATGAAACAATTGTATTTTAACTGATCATTTGGGCACTGAGATTCAGTCTCAGTCTGATGCCAGAGTGGCCACAAACAGGTTTGTTTATAAGGAATACAATATCACCATAGAAATAACTAGATTTGTAAGCAAAGATACACTTAATAGGGTTGCAGCATGAAAACTGCATCTTACGTCTATGTAATTTAAGGAAATAATCTCATCATGGTTGTGTTTACCACCTTGTTGTCATTTTTCAACTAATTGTATGAAGTTCTAAATTGTTACACTGTACTATTTCCAGCCTGCCAAAAAACTGCAGTTTTCATACGAGTCAATGTGGTTTTCTTCCATCCAAACATTGCTGTTTTCACTCAAAGGAAAAACAGACCCTTTCAATGGGCAGTTTGTTTTCTATTTCCTTTCTCTAAACATCCTTCATGTTTTCATAAGAAAGCATTTTTGGTAAATTTCTCTCTTAAAAGCATGAAAGGGTTGAAATTGTTATTATTAGAAAAAAAGGCACTCCTAAATCCCAGTGCATTTAGGTTTTAAACAAAGATTATTAAAAGGAGGATTCTGAGGCAATGGAATATGGATGTCACCATTCCAAAGTAACTTCATAGCACTAGCTGCTGTAACATTGGAGACTCACGTTTCATTAACAGACTGACTTTCTTGTTTGGTTGGTTGTTTTGGCTTTTTCCTCCTCTCCACTAAAGCATAAGATTTTCCTGCAGGATCTCAGGCAGTTGGACTACTCAGCATTTCCTCATTTTGCTTCCAAAAATTAGAACTAGCAGCTTTAACAAGAGTCTTGGATTGCTGCAAAGCTGAAAACCCAGGAGTAAGCTGTCGCTTCTGGCAGCCGAGGCGAGCAAGTGACTGAACTTACCAAGAAAATCACAGATATCAAAGCTTCGTGACCTAAAAATAGTCAAGTGTTAAATGTATGAAGGGACAAAGCCCCCGAGCCCCTTCACAGAAATCCCCAATCACAGTTTTCAGGCTAGTGAGTCAAAAATGCTTTGTCTTGCTGCTCACTGTGCCTTTTACATTGGCTGGCACGACCTGGGCCCTGACAAGGACATTGTTGGCCATTCCTTTGAAGTCCTACATCTCCAACACCTCCAACACAAACACCACAGCCACAGAGTCAGTATAATAAATTAGACTCATAAAAAAAAGGTAAACCACTCGTTTCAATTCCTCTGAATTCTATTACCTTCAAAGGCAAAGCCATGTATCTCAGTTTACAACAGAACAGCCCATATCCTACCACAGCAACATGATCTGCTACTTGGACAGACATCATTCATGGCATCTGCTCTGGAAAGTACTCTAGGTATCAACTTCCAGCACACAGAGAACAAAGATTTACTGGGATGTATTCTCCCAGGAAAGCAGCCGCTCTACATGGACTATTCCACCCCACAAAAACACTCCCAAGCCTGAGCTCATCACTTGTCCACACCAGAACTGCACGCGCTTTCACCATTTCTGGCTGCCAGCATCACAGCTCAAATGATACACGTGCCCCCATCCAGTCTCACCTGGCTTTCAGCTCCTCTTATTCAAGAGGAGGGAGAGAAAGGAGGTTGAAAACAAAGAAGGAGGTGGAGGACACATCTGAAAGGCACTCCTTCCCTATTCTCAGGCTGTTTGAGCTGCTGTTCAGCCAAGTCTTAGACTCAACAGGGCTCACTCAACTGGGCCCAGCCCAGTCTAAGATTTACTACACAGAGTACATGTTATCAGGATTATAGTGGAGTTAAGCTTAATCCTATTTCTGTTAGCACAGCTTTGTGTTCCAAAAAAAGGCCAAGTTTACCTGTACCTTGCAATGGGAAGAGCAGTTCCCTTACCTGATGGAAGTTGGAGCCCACACTGCTTCAGCTCCCCAGTAGATCATCGTGGGGCATTTGAATCCAAGGCACTCCAGAAGCCTTAAAATGCTCAGGAGAAGATTTATAAAGCAAGGTAAAGGGGCCACCTGCAGCTGTAAGGAATTTCCCAAATTGCAGGCACTTCTGCTGGCGGTTACAGGTTAGCACTTCAGCAAGCACAACACGTCTTAGAGGAGGATTTTAGTTTGGATCACTTATCCAGCACACCCTGAAGAAGCACCTCAGATCTCCTGGCTAGAGAAAACAGCTGTGGCGGTCAGGAGCATGTATCTGTGCTTTCAACTGCCAGACAGTGCTATGAAGAAGGAGAAAACCCTTCCAGGATCAGCAGATCTTCCTCAGTGGCTGCAATTCCTTACTGATAATTACAATTAAGTGTCATTATCCAGTATTTCCCACAGGTGGAAGAAAAGCAGCAGCTCTGAGGCAAATCCCCTACCAGCTATAGGCGTCCTCGCTGTTCTCACCTAACCAGTGCAGTTCACCACCTGAGTCAGGGCTCAGGTTTCTCCCCTCGCAATCATCCATCGGTTCAGTCAGCCTGATGAAACACCTCGATACACTACTCTGTCTTCTATTTTCAGTGCCACCTACACCACACAGCGTAAGGTTAATTTCCCCCTCCTGTGAGATCAGGGCATTGCACATTTTGAAGTTGGCTGCTTCTCCATCCTTGGACAAAACCATTCTTCAGCAGGCAGATGCTCCAGAGGGCCTGACCTCCAGCTACTGCAGCCTCCCATGACACTCTCCGCTTCTAGCAAGAGAAGACCTTTCTGCCTTCATTTGATGAGTTTGAATCTATCCTTACTGTCGAATTTATGGAAGCAGCCTGGAAGAATAACGTTTCTCATAACCTCTACTTTGCTTTTCCTTTACACCCTATGGACACAGCCCAAGCACCAGCTCTAACAAGGTCGATAATAACAGCCCTCATGCTATGAGGTTGGTCCCAGTATGAAAGGCATTTACTGTCCTGTCTGTTCAGAGCACTAAACCAAATGTCCGCAGCAGCAAAGCTCAAAGCCTGGCCTAATTGACTCAGAACGTAACGTTTAAGGTCTTGTGTGATTTCTAAGCTTGCTGACGTTACCTTAATTAGATGGGAACTGTGATTTTCCACCCAGTGTTCCTCTTTAGTTTGTTTGTGTTTTTTTTTGTTTGTTTGAGAAGGCCTTTGTATAAGCTGAAAATAAAAACTCACAAGCACAGAAAATGTTTCTCTCTGCTCTCAAAGCCAGCAGAAGGGGTTTTTTCCCCCTCAAAATTGCTCATTAAAAATTATTCAGGCTGCTTAATGACTTGAGATAGCTCCTGCTGCATCCAACAGTGAACACCACCCAATTATGACCAGAACATGATGCCAGAAAAACGATATACACCCACAGGACTCCTCTTTCATAAAACACTTACTTTAAAGCAGGAGGTGTCATTTAATCCAAAATAACTTTCGGTCTGATGTGTATCTTCCAAATCTTCTATAAAAAAACCTGTCTCGAGCACAGACGATGTCTCAGTACAGAGTCACAGTTTGGAAAAGGAGGCACCCACACAATCTGGTGCACACCAGGAGACAGAAATAGTGTGTGAGCTGCAAAAGACCAGGAGCTCCTTAACCCTTCTCCCGTATCGGAGTGAAAGTATGGATATTTCCAACAAACCTGGCCAAATTTTTCACTGATTTGCTTGAGACTCAGAAAGAAAGTTTATCCTGAAGTTTCAATGATATTCTATCCAGTACATGTTTCCTATAACTTCTAAGGTCACTTGCAAAGACTCAAGCAGTGAAAATACTAACAGTCAGACATCCACACCCCAAAATGTCACTGCCATTCGAAGCCAGATTGTGGCTTTAGGGATAATTTCTGGCACTTTCACAAGATGTTTCAGTGCCCCTGCTTTTCCCCCTGTCTGGTATTTTGAGGCCCTTTTCTTACACGGGCAGTGTTTCTGTGCAAAAAGCTGAGCCACGAGAGATGCCAGTACTTCGGAGCACATGATTCACTCTGAATTATCAAATGGTTCCACTGCACCCAAACAAAGTCTAAGGTCTGTCAAAACCAGTTGCACTGAGACATTCCATGATGCTTCAGGAAAGAAAAGGAGCATTGTTCCTTTTTTTAGCAGGATGCAGTCACCAGCCCTGTGCAGAGAAGGAAAAGCAGCTTCGGCAGGAGACGGAGCGATTGAACAGTGCTGTGTGTAGGCAGGAACCTTTCACATGAAGAAAAGGAGAAGGGACACCCAGTGAGGTTACCTGGTCCAGGATGAAGGGCAATAAAGGCACACTTAGGACACAGACTTTGTTCCTCGCTCTGCCAATGACTGGCTGGGAATTTGGCAGCCCACTATACTTCCGTATGCCTCAGTTTCTAGCTATAAAGCAGCTGCACTAATTTTTATGTGCTCTGTAAAATGCTCCGATAAGAATAAATCTTTGCCTGATACTGTGCAAATGCACTGTAATTCACCCTGCCAAAGGAGAGCCGCTGCGATGCCACCAAGTAATAGCCTGGCTTAGACGGAGCGTGAACCTTGGGCAGGGATTGAATCCCAACTGCTCAACCCCTAATCCTATAGAACAGCAAATACATCCTTCCCTCGCTGAGAGTCCTATTGCTGCCCAGGCACACGGGCTTTGGAAAAACTGATGAGAATTCCTGCTAGTGCAAGCTTGCTAGAACCAGCAAAAGTACATCTGCATGTACATTCAGAGGTGGGAAGACCCGCTGTGTTTTCTGGTGTCTGTACTTAGCAGAATTAGAGTGCAGCAGCTGCTTGGTCTCCTGCAGAGCTGACAGGTGACCTGGCAAGGTTTAGTTGGTTCTTCAGATCCCAGTCTTTCTCACATTGGCCAAACGTGCCTGACCATCCCATGGCTTTAACAGCGTAGAGTGGACGTAAAACACTAACAGACTCAAACCAAAACAAAGTTAATGTGAAACGAGACTTGGCCCAGCCAGGTGGAAAACAGCAACATCTCAAACAGCTTCATGTATTCGGTGAAACCCAAGCACCGAGGGATCCCGGACTACAGGGAACACGTAGTGATGGGCTGGTCCTAACGGGCTGAACTGGATGAGGGAGACAGGAGTCAAAACAGCTCTCTGCACGGTGAATCCTATTAGCTATAATTAGCACTTACTGCAAAGAGAGGGTGAGTGCAAGTTTCTTGTGCCGAGATCATAGTAGCAGAGACATTTTTATCACAGATTGTACATGTTACATCGAGGGGAACAGGGTAGCTGCTAGATCAAGACAGTAGCAAGGCTGTACTGCCAGAAAATTGCTTCAACCAGAAAAGAAAACCAAAATCGAGCCCAGGTCAGGCAAGGATTCGGATCTCACAGACAGGAGACACTAACAGATCCAGCAGACCTTGAAGTGTGAGGGAGAGAGGCTGTACAAGAGGAAAATCCAGGAAATACCTTCTGCAGAGGCCACTCAGCTAAGAACCCACTGCTTGAGGGAAAACACTACATGAAGTACTTGGTGAGGGGGCAGGCAATGAGCAGCCTGCCAGGGAGAGAACACAAAGCCCTGTGTGCACTGCACCCCTTCCTGCGTGCGTACACTGGGGATCGGCAGTTCTCACATCGCAAAATGGGGAGGTATCTCCCCACGGGCACATGTGGTAACCTTGAATTTCACTTGGCTTTTGTTGGGAGACCTTGATTTCAAAACAACTGCTGCTTGGTCTCTTAAAAATTCACTGCCGTGTCACTCTGGAGAGGAGCCAATCTCAGGTCTGTTATTCCTGGTAATCTCAGAGGGAAAACACAGCTATTTCAAACGGCTCATTGCACACAAGCGACTACATAAGTTGAAACTGCCAGAGGAAATGATCTTCCAACTTGAAAGAGGTACATTATTGTTAATATACAGACACAGTCATGTCTTGGAGCTGTCAGAGATGTTCCTGTGTGCAGCATCTCTTTTCAAGGACTGACAGAAGTGTGAGCGCATGTCTCAATTAAACCGCACTGCTAAAGGACAGAATAAGCTGAGGCCACATGGACAGAGTCACCACAGAGGGGATTGTGCCCTCTATGGTTTCCTTGCATTATAAACCACTGCTTTTAGCAGCCATACATTCCCATGGCACCATCCAGCTGTGGGACTGAATTATTTAGCTGCCTCAGAGCAAGGTAAGGCTCAATAAACAGCAGGGAAACGCCTTCAAGGCAGGGCAGGCCATTAAAGAGAGAGGGGCAGCAGCTGCATGATGCCCGCAAGGGAGTTCACTGTGTTTCAATATTAAATAAAAGTCAGCCTTCTTTAGATGAATTTTGTTGGTCACAGGTGACACTGTCCACAATATATTTTGGCCAGGGACTCTGAAAGGGAGGGGAAGGGAAATACACCGGACTGAACTTGTGACTTACAAGGCTCTTTTTAGCAATCTGTGCTTTTGTTCATTGTGGAGAAAGCACCAACCCAAGAGAAGATCTGTGAAGCAGAACAGGCATTAGCTGCAGAAGAGACAACCATGCTGTGTTCTCCAGCCTCACTCGTGAGATAATGAGGCTGATGGGGTGGGTCTCAGCAAACAGGATGGACAGAGAGGGAAAAGAACGCAAAGGAACAAAAGAAACTTGCCTGTAGCATCTTGGTGCTGTTGGGTAACTTTCCAGGCATGGATTTATTGAGCAAAGCTGCAGGATAGAGACACACAATCCATATCCCTCGAGAAACGGGAACTATCCCTGGCCTTTAGGTCCCAAGCATGTGTAGGGTTGCACGTCAGCTCTTTGCATACAGCTAGGAGCTTGCTAGCGACTTTCTTACTAACCTGTGTATGTGAATGCACAGATTTGGAAAGTACATCCCTGTATGTCAAGGTATCCAGTCACCAAAAGATCCACCCAGCCAGAAAAGATGTTCCAGCTAAAGAACAGATGCTGCATCAGCAAGGCAATGCCTGCAATACCCCAATTCACTGCTTGTGTTAAATTAAATCTGACTTTTTATCTTGAATCTGTTTTTATACTCAAGCTTTAGGCTTAGCAGCCACTTGCTCCCAGCCTTCCAGCCATCAGTGTTCCCATCAGATACCTTGGGACACCCTTTCACGTGCAGAGGCTTCTATAAATAAGCACCTATGGTACAAATAGACAGGGAAGGAAGCACAGGTGGTGGATCCAAACAGAAGGCATGGAATTATTGGCTCGTTTCGTACTGTGCCTGTGATGTGATGCATGTCCTTGGCAGTCACTTAATCTCTCTGTACTGCAGGTTCTGCACTTGCAAAACTGATTTTAATTAAACTTTTGTTACAGTGTGAAGGGTGTGATGTGGCACACAGGTCCCAAGTGGGACACATGAAAGTGAATCTGTTTTTATGGTGGGAGAGGGACTTCTTTTTTTTCACAGCTGAGCACTCCGTGGTCAAGGCCAGACAGTCAGGGTAGGGCTAGCACTGACTGTAAAACTGTTCTTTGCTCCCATTATTGATTACATTATTAATATACAGGTTACTACTAGCTTATGCTAGTGAAGGATGTGTTGATCTCAGGCAAAGGAAGTGTAAGCCTGAGCCAAAGCAACACTCTTGCTCACTAAAAATGAGACTGGGATAGTCTGTGGAGGAGGGGATGGAGCAATTACACAGAGCTGTGAAAGGAGACCTGTGGCTGCTGTGTAGCCATGAGGCTCGAGTTTCATACCCAGTTTGTTTTCCCCGCGGTGGCTGGGGCTGTGAAGCCCAGGAGGGATGCTCATTTTCTGTGAAGAAGGGAGTACGAGGGCAGAACAGTCGGGTGTGGGTGAGCTTTGCAACGTTGAGGAGCCACTAAACACAAACAGAAATAAGCTATGCCCTCCAAGAAAGACTAAAACACACCAAGAGATCATCCCTGTTACCAGGTAAGAAAGCGAACAGCAGCCACATTCTGGTTTCAGCACAAGCCCCCACGATTTTTCAGCTTACAGACAGAAACTCACACCTCAGTGCAGTCTGCATGATGCCCAGCCAGGCAGTAGCTGCCCTGGCATGAAGTACTGAGTCCACAGAAAGTCCAACAGAACTGATTTTTTATGCCTCCTGAAGAGGGAAGCCAACAGCAATCTGTGTTCTCCGTGCTGTTACAAGATTCCTCTCTGGAATTTCTGGGTACTTCTCGCTCCTTATTTTATGATTTATTAGTCTCCCTAACAGCAGAATAAGCAAATAACAAATACTTTTAACATGATATTTTCCTAACCAAGATGAATTTCACTCCCCTAGACATTCAATCCATAGAACAAGATGGGGAAATAACCCAGCCAGCCTGCTCTTTGTCAGCCTCCCCCAAGAAATGTGTGTCCACAAATCAGATTTACAGCCTTTCCAACAGCCTGCAGACATAGAGACTTCATACACTCAGGAGACGAGTCAGTTCTATAAAATAAACTGTGCCCCACAGCCTTGCTGCAGTTTATGTTATTTACTGGTACAACAGTAAAGCGCCATGAAAAGAATAAAAACTCCGAGCTACAAACGCCAACTGTAAAACAGCTACAAACTCTTAAATTGCTGATCTGCAGACCCCTGAGCTGCTCAGTCTGCCCCTCCGTTAGAAAGCAGCTCTCCCACCCTGAAATCTTGCCCATTTTTTTCCTTCTCCATTCCTCAAAGCACTAAGAGACACAACAATTCCCAAGAGATGCTACAGAAAATCATGCTGCCTTGCCCCGGGAAAGGCTGTGTGAGACTTGGGACATGCATTTACCTCCGTGAAGCCCTCCTGAAGGATGTCCAGCAAATTCCCCCTGGCCAAACAAGCGAGCATTCTCCACGAGCCCTCCGTCGGGCGAGGGTCTCAGAGGGCACAGGGCAGATCCTCCAGCTCTGGGTACAACCTCTTTCTCCTCCTCCCAAAGACAAAGAGTTGGAGCTCATCAGGAACCGCATTCATAGTCCCATATGTGCAGCTCGTTACTGCACACAGATAGTTGAGCCGAAGTCAAGGCTCGCACTGGGCATGCTCGAGCGGGAGCTGCTGGGGGAGTAGCGGGAGAGATGTCATACGGTTCCTATAGAAACGCTTCAGCTTACAAGATGCAGGCCCAGGACGGAGTTGGGGAAACATCTGAAACCCATTTCCATCAGTCGTACTCGGGCAAAACCGACTGCGTAGAAGAGATTTTCAAACGCACCAAACACAGCAAGCCCTGCACGGCACGGGGGCAAGGAGGGAGTCGGAGAACAGCAAACAGATGTCTTTAGCTAGAAAAGCAAAAGGAAAGGTTGCAAGAGCTGCCAGCTTTAACTCTCAGCAATCGTTCTGTAGCCCCAAAGGAACAGCAGTGTTGGCAGCAGCCTGGTAGAGATGGGAGGCTGCAAACCACGCCACCCCACAGCGGTGTCAGATGTGCCCAGTGCTCAGCCCTGCTCTAGCTGCCCTGTCCACGAAGTCAAAAGAATTCAGACAGAAAACCTTCAAACTGGAAATAAATACACTCCCTAGCAAATTTTCTAAATCAACAATAACCGCGCTCATTCCAGAAACAATTATCAAATATCTTCAGGCAGGAGACCTTGCAGGAAATGCCCAGAAACACAAAAAAATGCAAAACCTCTCTGGATGGACAACGACTCCTCCTGCCAGGGGCTCTGCCTGCCCGTTCACGATCAACACTGCAAGCACTGCCAGGGATACCAGGCTGTGCCTGCGGATTCCAAATATCTGGCTAGGCATCTCTAAGTGAGAGGCACGATTAAAAACAAACATGTTTTTCTGCCTCAGTATTGAAGCATCTGGAGGAGAAAGACCTTGCACAATTGGACCGTTTTACCCTACCATGTATGGAGATGCAGCTAAAATACAGAAACACAAAGCGACAGGTAATTTCCCTCTGACCAATCCAAGTATTCTAAAAGGAGTCAGCCCCCATGCCTTCATGACATAAACTCAATTATTTATTCATGTTTGCCTTCCCTACTTTTCACAATTCAGTGGAAACTGAGATTTTTATGTTTTCATTGATTGCAATATCACAGCTGTTAAGGAAAACAACAGATTACTGCGAGGCTTTGCACAAAGCTGGTAATGGTGGTAGTTGGTGCCGTGATCCAGCTTGCTTTTGAGACTCAAAATGCCACTAAATAGACAGCAACAAGTATTTATCCCCACTTATGCCTTTGCAATGTCAATTAGTAGTAAACCTATGGCACAGAAGACCTCTAGTATTAACAGGTAAGGATGCTGAGGCCATCCTTTCCCGACACCACTTTGCTTTCTGAAACAAAAATATTAACTTCAGATGTAGTGGAGTAAAATCAAATATACTCTGACTGCACAGAGGGATTACAGATGGCTGTTAGGTGTTCTCTGATTGTTTTTATACATTTGATAACAGATTAAATATTTTATGCTCGTAATCCCTGCGAGCTCTAGATATTTAGGTTTGTCCTTTCAGAAGCAGAGAAGCCAAAGGCAGGCAGTCCTTAGCCACAGACTTTATACTGGAGACATAACCTAAATTTACAGGATTAAAAAAACCAATAAATATAAGAAGAAAGAGATAATCCGTTTGAACAGCATAGAAATGCAAAGCACAAACAGGATTTAAATGTAAAATGTACAGTTTAAATTATGATAAGATCATCCCTCTTGGTGGCATTCCATAGGTGTCCTGTTGCATTAGTGACAGGCAACAACAAAGGACTTCTACCATTTGTGCTTCACCCTGCAAGAACTCCAGCACATTTGGGCAACAGCAGGATACAGAGATTGTCATTAAGTCACTGCTTTTAACCTACATTTGTGCATAGAGATTGTATGTTAACTCCTGGACCTCCTTTCTGAGACACAGTGATGGATAAAATAGTCCAATGTGGTCTAGAGAAGAGCAATTTCTCCCAGACCAACAAATCATAGCAAATTACAGCCCTGTTATTCACACCAAGAAGCATTTCTCTCATCCCTGCTCTCTATATCTCCGTTTCCTGCTGCAAAGCAGAGGATGTAAAACCAGATGTGTCACCCCTAGCACAGCAATACAGAAATATCATATCGGGGGGACGGTGAAGAAAGTGTTTTGGATGGAAAGACTGTTCCAGCCCTAGCCTGTGTACAGGCTCGTGTGTGTTTTCCATCAGAGATTTTGTCATCAAAGATTTTCTTCTACATGGTGTTTCTTGGAAACAGACTGCCTCGCTTTGATACTACGGATGTCAGAGAATAGAAACTGGGCCATTTCTGATGGCCAGACTGAGAGGCAGAGCACGCTGAGCCATTCGTCTGTCAGCTTGAGTGCTGAAAATACCTTTTAAAAATTAACCACCAGCTCAGCCACTTTTGTGTTTCACTCTTAAATTTCAAAGTTCTTGTAGCAGGAATCGTATTTTTCTTTCAGTTTTATAACATCATAATAGATGCCTTTCAATGTTATCTTTACAAGAAGTGAAAAATGCAGCCGCTGAGTCCAAGGATTCTCCCTGAAGAGGATTCCAACAGGAAGGGCACAGGCAGTGGTACCAGAAGGATGTCTGCATCAGCTGTCCCCGGTGCCCGTGACCTTCGGAACAGACAAGGAGGGTGGCTGTTGGGTTGGTGGCATTGCCCTCTCCCGGACAGTTTCAGCATAATCCAAACCCTGCTGGATTCAACAAGGCTCAAGACAAAGCTCTGTTCCTGCTCCACATCCTCTTGTCTTGATGAGGCTGCGTCATGCTTGATGATCTTAAAGGTCTTTTCCAACCTGAAAGATTTCATGATTCGGTGACTTCCATCCAAGGATTTTAAGGCACTTTATCAATGCTCTCTTATCAGCTCTTGAGAAGCGTTGAAAGATCAATGTCCATTGTTCAGCTCTTCCTAATAAAATGTTGGTTGGGGAAATAAAAGCAAGCGAGGCTGATTCAGAAACAAAGGCTGTGAGACTTGTGAGGCCATGACTGCAGCAACAGCAAAAAGAGCTACCTGATGCCTTTGTGCCCCTGAGTGCCTCCTCCCAACCTCCCCCTCAAGCAGCCAAACCAGAGGTCAGACACAAAAGAGACTCCTGGAAACTCACGGAGGATGCAGCAGGCTGGGATGCGCGTTGGGGCACCTCCACCACCGTTCCCATAGCAGATGCCACAGGTCAGCTCGGTGCCAAGGGTGCCAGCACTCCTTCCCTCTGGAAGCCTGAGGGGGAGAAGCAAATGTGTTAAATACAAAGTAAAGAACTTTCTTAGGCAGAACAGACTTAGGAAATGTCTAAATATAACAACAAAAAAAAGGAGGAAAGCTGCCACCTCCTTTCATTGCTTACAGAAAACATATTTAAGGGCTACAATCTTTGGGAAATTGGCACATTTTTGCATGTTCTTCCAGACCTAAAGGCAGGCAGAATTCCCCTGAAGCCCATGTAAAAGGGATTACTGATTACATGGGCTTTCAGTGCACACAGGATCTAACTGTGCCATCCTGGAATTTCTCTAGGGACCAAAGGTCAGGGATAGAGTCGTGGCGGGTAGCTGCATCTCCTTGGGGTGGAGGTTTTTGGGGGCCACCCTGCAGAGCGGAGCTGTGAGCAAGGGAGCAGGGGCATCAAGGATTGGAGGCCTTGGAGTGGCCGCAGTTACCTCTGGAAGCGGAGGGATCGGGAGGTGGGCGATGAAGATGCTCTGAGGGCTGGAGGGCTCCTGTATGAGGCCAGGCTGAGAGCTGGGGCTGAGCAACCTGGAGAGGAGAAGGCTGCGGGGAGACCCTAGAGCAGCCTCCAGCACTAAAAGGGGCTCCAGGAAAGCTGGGGAGGGGCCCTTAATCAGGGAGGGCAGGGGGAGGATGAAGGGGAACAGTTTTCAGCTGGAATAGGGGAGGTTGAGATGAGATCTTGGGGAGAAATATTTTCTGTGAGGATGGGGGGCTGCCGGGGGAGGGAAGGGGGAGACAGGGGGGATGCTGGGGGGTGGCAGGGGGGATGTAGGGGGGCACAGGGGTGGTGCCGGGGGATGCAGGGGGGATCCCCATCCGTACCTGGCGGCGGCTGAGCGCGTCCCCGTCGCCCTGGGAACGGAGGCGGGACGGCGGAGCCGCGGGATGGCGGGCGGGAGGGGAGGGAGCCGCGGGGGGAGAGCGTCCCTGAGGCGTTTGGGTGGCGAAGCCCTCAGAGATGGCCGAGGGCAGCCGGCCCCGCCGCCCCCGAGCATCTCCCGCCGGGCTGTGGAGCCCCTCCGGGGGTGGGGGCCGGCCCCGCCGCTGGGCAGCCCCCGCCACGGCTCCACCGCTCTTTATGTAATGAATTTTGTCCTAATATGCAGTCTAAACTTCCCCTGGTGCAACTTGAAGCCGTTTCCTCTCGTTCAATCCCTTGTTACCTGGGAGAAGAGCCCCCACCTCCCCACAACCTCCTTTCAGGAGCTGCAGAGAGCCATGAGGCCTCCCCTCAGCCTCCTCCAGGCTGAGCAGCCCCAGGGCCCTCAGCTCCCAGAACCCCTGGGCTCCAGACCTTTCTCCATCCCCGTTCCCTTCTCCAGCCCCTTTCCTGGGGCCCAAAACTGAACCCAGGATCCAAGATGCAGCCTCGCCAGCACCGAGGCTGGGGGGACGATCCCTTCCCTGCTCCTGCTGGCCACACCACGGCTCGGAGCCGGGATGCTCTTGGCCACCTGCACACGCCGCTGGCTCACCTTCAGCTCCTGGCAACAGGCAGCCCCAGCTCCTTTTCTGCCAGGCAGCTTTCCAGCTGCTTTTCCCCTAGCCTGGAGCATCCCACAGCGCTGTGGTAGCCTGAGCGCAGGACCTGAGCCTTGTTGAACCCCAACCCGTTGGTTGCAGCCCAGCAATACGACCTGTCCAGGTCCCCCTGCAGAGCCCCCCTGCCCTCAAACACACCAACATTTCCACCCAGCTTAGTGTCATGGGCTGTGAGGAACCTCTGGAGGGTAGTGGAATGGCAGGAGGGCTGTGAGGAACCCTTGGAGGGCAGTGGGATGGCAGGAGGGCTGTGAGGAACCCTTGGAGGGCAGTGAGGAACCCTTGGAGGGCAGTGGGATGGCAGGAGGGCTGTGAGGAACCCCAGGACGGGGGTGGGACGGCAGGAAGGCTGTGCACACACTGACCTGCAGCTTCCCCATAGCCCCGGTGCAGTGAGCAGGCAGCAGCCACCCCAAAAAGTGCAAATTTATTAGTGAAAACTAAAAATTACACTGTAATGGTCAGGGAACATTCATTAGGTTAACACTCGTTTAACACCAAACAACAACCACCTCAGGAAACGCAGGAGAGGCGCTGCTGGAAGCTTTTAACTCAGTGCAAAACCAAGTCCTTCAGAAAAATCCTCCTTGTGGAACAGGCAGCTTTTGCATTTTATCCATTCAACGTCTGGTAAGCAAGCAAAAGTCACTGTGCTCTGCTCCTGTGCAGAGGATTGGATTATCCGTAAGATCCACTGTACTTCCATAAACAACATGAAGTGCTAGCTGCATGTGGAGGCTGGAGCTCCTTAGGGAGCAGGAGATGAATGAGCATTGCAGGCTTTGAGGCACTCAGGAAAAGAGAGTTTCTACTGCAGGTCCCTTCCATCCAGGATACAGAGGGGCCGATCTACAGATCGACACGACTCGGTGATGTGACCAAGTGAAATCCAGCTCCTCTGAGCTAAAGCCAGTCCTGCTTATGACCGCAGCAAATCTGGTTTAACTGGGTGGGTGTGCAAATGCACAGTGCTCTGGGCACAGGGCTTGACCTCGGTGTCCATGCAGCACTGCCCTGGCCCCAGCTCTCCTGCTGGTAAGGACACCACACCCTACACTTGCTACTGCAGTCAACAGCCCCTTCACTTCCATCGTTATCAAAAATGACCTGCTGGAGCCTGTACCTTTTAGAAAACCTCCCATCTCCTGAACTATATTTAATAATATTTCTAAAAAATACAATTTCTCCCTATGATGTGGAGGGCTTAATAAGAATCAAAGCCACCATCCTATTCCAGTTCTCGTACCAGCAATTCAGTGCAAGGAGGTACAAAACTGCTGCCCAGCACAAACCAGATCCAGGGCTGTGTTCCTGGCTGCCCCTGGGACAGCTGGGCTAGCATGACTGAGTGCCAGAGTGCCCCGTTCCTCCCAGACACACTCCTGTAAGTAAATCCTGTGCCCATTCAATCCTCCTCAGTCCCAGGGATGGGTTTTCATGCTAGGCATGGAGCACAGAAAGGAACTTGGAGGAGCAGAAAGAGGAATCCTTGGCACTCAAAAGAACCAGCCCTTCCAATAATATAATCCTGTACCCATTATGAATGAAGTGCCTTCTACTACAGACTTACAACAGCCTCACTTACAACAGCCCCACTGAGGTCAGCTGGATAGTATGGGCAAAAAAACCCTTTTCAGGTAGAAAAATGCACTGTATCCATGATAAAAAAGGGGCCTTCAAATATTACTCTGGCCGTACAATAGCCCTGCTGAGGGCTACCAGGTAGCAGAGGCAGAAAGGTAGAAAAAAATGTAGGATTGGTCCTCAAAACGCTCCCATCTTAACTAATACTGCCCGTGCCAGCTTTATTGTTTGTGATGAGCAGGAGCTCCTTCATGCTTTTCACATTTAGCTGAGCCGTAACATGCAAAATGCTTTTTGTTTATAAAATGTACCAGGAGGTCCATTTTTAAGCCCTGGCAATAAACAGATTGTCTCATGATCTGCAGACCATTATTTAGGAACAGAATGTGCCAAGCACCGATTTAGTGCCTGCAGATACTGCTTGGGAGCCCCGTTCCACTGCCAGCGCTGCAACTGCCAAGTTCAGTCCAGCGGCAGAAGCCTGTCGGACGATTGCTGCGCTGCTATTTTAATGCTATTTTAAATCCATAAATTCTCCAAGGTGTATCTGGGAGGCTTAGCAGAGGACATCACATGGTGTGCTCTGTGTTACTGGGTTTTATAACTAAGGCTGATGGTATAAAAGAAGGAAAAATAGAGGAAAATTCCAAAGCTCTCTCTAAAGTTGACCAGGATTCATTCCCAGTATCTCAGGCATGCAGACAGCTGCTGTACTCTAACTGCATAACTGCCCTAAATATAGGCAGTGGCTTTTAAACGGCTGCCTTGCAGTTAAATTGCGCGTTTTCCTTGTTTCATTTCCAGTCACTACTCACTTCTGTGCATGTTGAGGCAAGAATGCGTACCTATACAGCCCTTCTGGGAAATAAATTGCTCTGTCCCGCTCCGTTACCTCTGCATTGTGGTTTGAGTGCGCTGTGCATGGTTATAGGACCCTGCTTTTTGAGAAGAGGGGATGCACACAGCGCACGACTGCAGTTACAGTGGCGGGTGTTGGAGGAAGACATGGCAGTAGATACTGCTGAAGGCTTCATGCCCTTTCTTCACAGTATCATCCATGTCATTCTACACAATGCAGAATTTTCTTAACATCGACATAAAACACCGTGGCAACATCTCCCTTGTCCCAGTACTGAATCCCATATGCCACGTTCTCAAAGTCATCTGCAGAGCAGCACTCGCCTGGTCCTGTGCCACAGCAGGACCTTCTCACTGCAGCTCTGAGCTGTGGTTTCACCCTTCATCAGCCAAGGAGCAGCTCTGTCTTCTCACAGTGCTGAGAGGAGATGGGTCACCAGCTTCAGAGACAACTCCTCCAAGGGGAAGAGATTTCTTTTTGGTCAGCAGAATCGGATAAGAAACTACTTATCATGTGAGAATATGTACGTCTGTGTCCTCGAAAGATAAATGCAGGTGGAGGATACAGCCTCTGCGCACCTTCTGAGGGAGACTCGATGTGTCCATGAGGTTAGACTGCATCTACAGCATCTCTAAGTTCATGAAATCCTTTTGGTGCTGAAGGAGGAGAGGGCCATCAAGGCTTTTATACCAGGGTCCCATTCTTACTGTCATATTTCAGCCTGGGCCGGGGGAAGTTGAGTGTGGCATACTCTGTGGCATTTTGCATCTGTAAGTTCTTCACCTCTGCTGCAGAACGCTCCCGGACGTTGGTGAACACTTGGATGTCTGCGTAGTGAATGCTGTCATCCTGCTTCACGCTCTTGGGTTTACTGACGGTGGCGTAAACAGGAAACTCCGAGACATCCTCATACGTCGGAGCCTTTTGGGAGAAAGAGTTCTGCAAGGTCAGCTCCCTGGGCTGCTGCTACACGTGCCTGCCTTCCCCAGACGAGGCAGAGACACCCTGCACACTGCCCCCAGCACCATCCAGCCCTCCCACACCTCAGGATCACAGGGAGATTTCATCCCATGGCATCTGCTGAACTTTAGGAGTAAAAAAATGTGTGCAGATCACTGTGTAGCAATGCACGTTGTACCCAGAGCCATTAAAGCTCAGACAGCACGAGGTGATTCATGTCTGAATAAGCTGCCCCATGCCCTCCCAACCTATCTAGCCTCGGAAGTGGTGGTCAGCTCTGTCTTCTCAACATACAGTTAGGAAAACAGCTCTGGGAAGCTGTTTACCTTCTTGCCTGGCTGATGCTCTTGGCTTTCATGTCTCACATTAGTTCCTGAAAAAGAAACACCAGATCAGGTTAACACAACTGTTTATTGCTCCGCCTTTGAATGCAGAAATACAGTGTCTGACCCGTGAGCTCTCCCCACTGGACACAAAGCAAATTTCCACCTCATCTGCCACCCCCAATCCCAACTGTTTGAGACAGTTTCCCAACTGTTTGAGACCCGCCTCCAAGAAGAAAGCCTATGCTTGTTTCTTTGGAAAAAATAAGGTTTCCCAGGATGACAACATGCTGCAGACCGCAATGTTCTTGGCAGAACCCAGGAGGACAGACAGCACAGAGAGCTCCCTTGTCAGGCCCTTGGAAAAGTCAGATCCAGTTTTAACTTCATTATTTCCTTTGCTGCCTGGCAAACAGATTTTGCCCAGCGTGGTCCAAAGGCCACAGGACACAACTCGTCTACTTAGGGAACACACGTTATTCTGGGGGACTGATGTCAGACAGATGTTTGCAGTGCTTACAGAAGTTTGATGCAGCTTCTGCTGTGCCACCACTTGAGAGCACTCATGTGTTTTGATGTAAGACTCTGTTATTTTATAAATACTGCTCAAGTCCCTTCCCTCGCCCCTGCCAAATCCTATGGCACATCACACCCCTTGCTTTAAGTTTTAAAGAGATCTTCCCTCTTGTTTCTACCAAACTCCTCTTGAGGAAGGTTAGGTACAAAAGAGTACGGGAGGGGACCGCAGCCAGCACTGACTAATGTCAGCTAATCAGGGGCTCAGTCACTCCACCCCACCTCTCCTTGTCCTCTAAAGCATTTTCACAAACCCTTACCTTGCTTTTCTTTCTTCCTTTTAAAAGGCGAAGGACAATTCCTGAAATAAGAGAGAGATGTCAGCCCCGAGAAGCCTCCTGTGCACCCGTGTCCATCTGGTCCTGCTGCTGATGGACACCACGTGCAGCTGAGGGTCACACACGTCTGCACAGGCAGCAGCTGTAAGTGGCAGCTAATGCTTCTAAAGGGGCTATTGGATGGTTCCCAAGAAGCATTCTGTGTCCCCCAGCGCGTGCATTTGCCAGACAGTCTTGCCACAGGCAGGACAAGGCAGTGCCCGGGGCAGAGCTCTGCCTTTGCCGGCTTTTAGAGGCAGTTGCGGTGGGTGAGCGAGCAGGACTGTGGGTGTAATAACGCTTTATCACTCTAATGACAAAACAAAAAAAAGCATGAATGCAGGAAAAGAACCACAGTTCAGTAATGGTCAGTAATGATTAACCAGACTGGCTAGTCCTGGAAAGTCAAAGGCAGCTCCGGGGAAGGCAGGGTGGCCACATGCCCATCAAAAGGATTCAATACTGCTTTTCATGTCTCTGCTGCCCCAGCCCTTGGCTGACAAAATCGGGAGGGCTGCTCCCAGGAGTCAGGGGCCCAGCTCAAGGCAGCGTTACTGTCTCTTGTGGGGTTCCTCACTTGGCTCTTGCAGCTCCCTCCTCTGCTCTGTGAGTCTGTGGGTTCTCCAGGGCTCTCCTCTCCAAGGCTGGTGTGCTACAGCATTTCGCTTCTTGACAGCATTCAGGCACGTGGTGCAATGTAATTAAAACAGCACCATTTGAAGCAAAATCAGCAAGGTCCCTCTCCTCTTTCCTGAGATGTAGGTTGCTGTATCAGCTTTCCACGCTGCTCTCGCTTGTTTTGGTTGCTTTCCTTTGCAGAGAGAGCATGAGCAGCCAGTGTGTAGGCTGAAGCTATTCTCAGGCTGTCTGCAGGCTAATCACAGCCAGGCAGGAGACGGCATCTCCCAGCCTCAGATCTGTGGTAATTAGAACGGATGTGGCAAGGGAAATGAGAGCAGGGCAAACCTCTCCCCTCTTCTCAAAACCAGGTCAAACATGTTGTAACTAACTCACAGCCAGCTGGAAGCACATTGTATTCTGCATGACAGCACACATGTCCCTGCTCCTGCACTGCTCCTTCCCCTTTCCCCATGTCAATGCCAACCCAGTTTCTGCCCTACCCAAGCCCGCGTCACAGCAAGTCCTGAATTTTGGCATCTCTGCTGTCCATGGACACCAGAGGCCCTGAGTACTAAACCAAGCTGGGAGAATACCTGAGGTCTGCCCTCTACAGGGCCATACTTCAGATGTACTCACACCTGAGGGCACCCTTTCCTTCATCAGTAAATTTCTTCTGTGAATAAGTTTGCTCTAATAGCTTTTCTTTAAAGAATTCAGGAACCTCCTAAATCTCTTGCTCTAGGCTGTGCCTCCCTTGGGGCCCATGCTTCAGCAGTGTCATGATACGGATCTTCTGTACAGGAGAAGGTGGGTGCCTACCTCCTCTGAGTCCTTCTATAAGACTCAGCTTTATTTCAGAGGCCCAGCTCTTTGCTGACACAGCTGTGATGCCGAGCAAAAGCCCAGAAATAAAAGCATTATAGGTGCCTGGCAGCACCTGAACTAAAATAAAGTACCAGTTTTTCCTCTCTGTCACCAAGGCAAAGCTATGAATCCTGCAAACTCCTGCAGCAGAGCTCCAGTGCACCAGTGTGCTCTTGATTGTGGTCCTCTGTGGGTGTCTCCCAAGCCTACATTACCAACGGCACGTTCCCATTTGCCTTCCTCTCCCCTTGCCTGAAGCCCATTCGAATAGCCTGCGGAGAACAGGGACAGCCCAGGAGCCTGAGGCTCCTCTTCACCCATGTATTTCCAGGTGCAGTACGGGGAATGATGCTCCTGGGGGAAGAGGCCGGCTTTCTCCTCGCTGCACAGCCTACAAGGCAGATGTCAGCACCTGAGTGCTGGGTCGAAAGGGCCTTTGCCCAGAGCTTTGCCCTCTGCTGCAGGAATCTGCCAGAAGGCGGTGACACCACCAGCAGAAATACCATCCCAGCTTCTTGCTTTCCACGCAGCCTCTGGGAAGAGATCAAGTGGGACACAAGAGTTGTGGGGGAGCAGAATTGCCATTGCCCCGGAGGATGGAGCCTGTCACCCCGCTGCTCCCCAGGTGGCACAGAAATCTGCTCTCCTGCCTTGCCCTGCACAGAGGTGACCTTCAGATTCTGGTTTACACTTCCTTTTGGAGTCAGAGGTGTTTGTGCACAGCCTGGCACTGCCCGGGGTGCCACCGCAGCACACACCGTAACGCGGTTTGGGCTCTGGAGTCTCTGGCTTTGCTGGCTCCTGGTGGCACAGCTCTCCCTGCCACACAGCATCAGCAGTGAGCCTGGCAACTGCAGCTTCGCTCGGGACCACCAGCCTGCGTCCCAGGCTTCAGTGCCTCAAGTGCCCCATCTACCCTCTGCCACAGGGTAGAAGAAATAAAACCTGGGACTTTTGGTGAGGAACATATGAAGAACCAGACTTCCACCTCCCAATTGCAGTTCCCGTTCCTAAATCCCAAATTCCTCTGTCTTCCAGCTCAGAGGGACCTCACCTCCGCCCCTGCTCCAGCCACTAGGTGATGCTGTGCCTCTTGTAATTAATAAAAACAGCTGATAAATTTCTAATACTTCTAACAAATGCGGTGTTGGAGAGAATGTCCTCAGAGCTTCACCTGATATTCACGGCTCCCTCCCTCGTGCCACTTTCAGAGCTGAAAATATTTCCACTTGGCACGAGAGAAGCTCCACTGTGCCCTTTTTCTGCAAGCAGGAGGCCCAGGGCAGAACAGAAGCCAGGAGGGATTAAGCTGTCATCCTCTCTCCCAAGGCGAAAGAGCAACATCATCCGAAAAGCGTGGCCAGGGTTTCCCAAGCGCAAATAAAGCCCAGAGAGGGGCAGGGAGAGGAGAGCTGAGAGCGGGGTGAGGCAGCCAACCCACCGCCCCAGGGACACCTGGGCACAGACTGCAGGGACCAGGATTTTAGCTCAGCCCTTCCTCGAACGGAGCTGCTCCCAGAAGCTGGGATGGCTGTGGGAACCCAAGATGCCAGTGCCAGGAGGGGCAACAAAGCCCCTCCGCCTGCTGCCCCAGCAGGGACCCAGCGCCTGCTCGCTCGCTCTCGGCTTTGGCGTGAGCTGGCAAAGTGCAGAGCCCTGGCAAACCCAGCAGGGAGAAGAAAAGCCTCCAAAGTCCTCCCAAACTTGCGATCAGGCTGCCCAGAGCTGTGCTTGCCACCCCGACACCTGGCAGATGCCGCACTCACCCTGCTCGCCCGCAGCTGCAGAGGTTGCCCATGTCGCTCCTTCCTCCATGAAGCAAGAGTGTGTTCTGGACAGGGAGAGCTTGTATTTCCTGGTTCCTGCTCGGCCCCTGGCTATTCCAAGGGAGTGTCTGGCAGTGTCATATTTCTCCCCATGGCTGGAGCGATGCTGTGCCAGGACCGTGCGTGCCATCTACCGGAGGGCTCGCCTTGGGCTGTGTGACCCCCACGGGGCTGTCCTCCCCTCTTGCCCACCGAGGAGGAGAAGGCAAAGCAGCAGCAGCCCTCCAGGCCTCAGCCCTGGGGGTAAAATTCTGCATTATGGTTTGTACAGCGGATGTCCCTCTGCTTTCCCTCTCCTCTCCCACCAGCGCCATCCCCGCTGATGCCAGCAGTGATGTAAAAGAGGATGGAGGAGGGACTTCAAATGTTCCTGAACAAAAGGAGAAACACCAGGGTGGGAGCTCTCGGTGCTGTTCCTGCTGTTTTTCATTGCATCTCCAGCAGGATGTCAGAAAAAAATGTGTGGCACAGGCTGGCATCAGCTGGGAAAGAGAGTTTATCTTCTTGGGAGGGAGGCGATGCCCCAGTGAAGGTGGGAGCAGGTCCAGAAAGGACCCCGCATCTCTAAGGACCTGCGATACAGCTCCCAGGCTCAACTCTTAGCCTATCAAACGGGAACATTAATGTGCATTTTGCCTCTCTACCCCTGCTGAGAGCCCGTCAGGCTGTGGCAAGTCGCTCCTGGACTGAACCAGAGGCAGCTGATCACTGGCAGCAAAAAGAGAACTGATATTACTGAAAGACACTGTGTTAATGTAGCCCTCGAGCAGAAACTGCCCCACAGCTTTGATGTGACAGCCAGCTCCAGATCTGTGCCAGCCCGGCTGCCTCCTGAGCTGTGCTGGTGAGTTTTAACTCACCCTCCTGGTGGGTTATCTCAGGAACCAGCCCTAGTCCCTACTCCGGCTGTACACATGCTCTCAGCCAGGCTCACAGCATCGTTTACCACTTGCTCAGGTGCAGAGAAAAGCTTAGACATGTCTGGAAGAGGCTGGAGGGGAAGGGTTCTGCTTCGGAAGGACCAGAGGGCACTGCTGCTGTCTTAGCTGAATCCTGGTTGAGCTGCACTGTGCTCTCCAGAGCCCGAGTCTTGTTCTGAAACCGCTCCCTGGAGTGTAGCTGGAGAAAGCGCACAGCTCGGCCTGCACCGCAGCATCCCGTGGAGAACTTAGTATGGGATTTACGCAGGCAGATGGGATTCAGTCCTGGTCTCAGCAGGATCTTGTTCTCAGGGTCCTGCAGAGATCAGGTGGCCTCAGGAGTCTGTCCCTGCATGGGAAATTGCAGACTGTGTGTCTCTGAGTTTGCCACAGACACTGTTGATTTAGTGAGCCGTTCTCTGTTATGATTTCTGGGATAACTTGGGCTTTGCCACTTTGTGGAGAAGAAAGAAAGAAGGCTGGGAGCCTGTTCCCATCAGCCCCTTTCACAAATACTGGAGCTGCTGGTTTGAGCTCCATCAGAGAAACAGAAAGGCATCAAAAACTTTGGCAGGGCTGGAGAACATTTGGCTGCCACTCTGCATTCCCTCCTCAGTCTGTGTCTGCCGGGATGAAAGAGATCGCGGCTTCCAGCCATCCTGCTCAGCAAACCGATCAGGCTATTTTGTGCAAAGCCTGCCAGGGCACAGGGGAACAGCCCCGCAGCTGACACCAGGCAGTGCCAGCCCCTCTCCCTGCATCGCTGCGCGGGGCAGCTGCCTTCATGCACTCGGGGACATCGTCTGGGCAACGGGCTGTGCAACTGGCACAGGGCGAGCCTGCGAGCACCCAGCAATAGAGAATGAACTCACTGGAGAGCAAAGACAGGGCTAATAAAAGCTGGAGGGGGAACAGAACTGTGCAATGACTAGTAATGCTGCGCATTTCTGTTGCAAGAGCATCAAGGTGCCTCAGACATCAAGGGACTGGGACTGCGCTGTGGTCAGTGTGCTACAGGCCACAACAAGCTGGCGTTGTCTTTAAAAAATGAAGGAGAGAGAGCTCTGAAGCATTTGGGACGTTTTTGTCTTAGAATCCACTCCCTGTGCAGCCCCAGCCCTGGCCACGCGCAGTTTTCAGCAGCCCACAGCCCTGGTGTTGCAGAGCCAGAGCAGGGCCGGATGGTATTTCATTCTCCAGTGTGTGCCATGTCTGTAGAAAACAGCTGTACAGGCATTTGTTTTGGTCTGGATCCCACTTTGCCTGGCAAGGATGAAAGAGCAGCCCTATACTGGTGTTTCAGCAGCCGAGGACACGCACTGCATGGGAGGGACCCTTGAGCAGGGTATTTTGGCCCCATGCAGAGTGCAGAAACCCGCAGGTCACATCCCAGCAGAGAGAGGGGGAAGCTCTGTCCACAGGGCCCTTGGGACCTCCTCTCTCCTCTGTGGAGAAGGCATCCCCGGGACCCCCATATTTGGCCAGTGACACAGCATTTTGGCTGCTTTAATTGGCTCTGATCAGCTGAGGATCTCAACTGGCACCCTCTGAGGCCTCGGGGCCATCCGAGGCAGCAGCTGCTCTGCCAGCAGCACACACGATCCCTGGCCCGACATCACCAGGCTACAGAGATGTTTCTCTTGTAGCAGGTAGCATCGCAGTGTCTCGAGAGGGGCCAAATTCATCCCTGCTGCGACCCTACAGAGAGTGCTGGGATGCCAGCAAGGCACTTGGGATATGAGCAGAGCCTCTCCCCTTCGCACTTTGGGGTTCACTCCCCTCACAAGGGCTGAAAAGGTCTGTGTGAACAATCCTCTGCTCCACTCCCCACAACCAGAGCAGCCAAGGCACCGTCCATCCTTCCTGCCACAGAGCGGCTTGGCCAGGAGCAACATGAATCCAAGGCAAACGAGAGAAAATCAGAGGCAGATTTATTCCTCTTTCGTCCCGAGAGCTGCAGGCACTTTTACAGACAAATATGCACCTTCCATCTCCACAAAGACCAGATACCAGCTCAGAAGCGAGGCACTGGGATCATCTCTTCCCTCTTCCCGGTGCCTCTCTGGGCTGGAGCACAGCAGCAGTTTAAGAGCCTGCTGTGACACAGCCTCACAGTTTAGAGTGAGAGTGACCCTTGAGAGAAGAGCACCCTGCAGGGCCCTCAATGAGCACTTGACCAAGGAGAAAACTTGCATGGCAGTCCCTCACTCTAACACTTTAGTTCCCCTCTTTTTTTTCAGTTCCAAGTCCCTTTTTCCAGCCATCAGCTTTAAGAAGCAGAAGTCTGGCACGTACACGGCTGCTCCACAGCCCTGCTAATCACTGATGGTGAGAAACAGGGGTCTGGCACCGTGCATTCCCCATCATCGTCCCTCCCCCTGGTTCCCTCCCAAATCTGGGGCCTTTAGGACTCTTCCTTCCCTTTTCCTTCCTCAGACTGTTCTTCTTGCCCCACTGGCTGCTCCTCTTGGGTTATCTTCACCTCGTTGACTCTGGCTTTCACCTCCTTTCCCGTCCGGGGAGCCACAATGCTTAAGATGCCATCGTGGGACAAGGTGGCCCTCACCAGTAAGGGGTCAACATCCAGAGGGAGGATGTAGGTCCTGGTGAACTCTCGGGAGATGAAGCCGTGGCGATCAGCCTTCTGGGGGTGCTGCCCCACCACCTCCAGCAGGTTGTCTACGGTGCGGACCGTGAGTTCATCCGGCAGGAAGTGACAGACATCCAGGAACACCTCGAATTTGTGCTCATTGAGGTTGATCTCAGAGGTGCCTCGATCCAGCTGCTTATTGATCCGAGGCCTGATGTAGTAGCCGTGGTACAGGGCAGGGGCTAAAATCTCACATGGGGACACACCTGAAAATGAGACTGGGTGAGGGATGTGGGGTTTCCAGGGGAAGGAGTTGGAGAAGGATGGTTGGCAGCAGACAGAGAGGATGACGGCACAAGGCTGGGACCTGGCAAATGCCTTGGGTTTGCCTCCACATCAGCACAACACGGATGGAGTCCCTTGTGGCTCCTACCTTTGTGTCTCCAAAACGTGCACAGAGCCAGATGCCCGCCAGCCGCTGCCTCTCACCACACAGCCGGCAGCCGCCAGCAAACCAGGGGCTGGTGTCCAGCTCTCACGCGTCCACGGGATGGACGGGGAGGGACTGGTAGGGGCACCGGGTGCTCTGCAGTGCAAAGCCCACAGCCAGGGATGGGCATGGAAAATGCTGATGGTGAAGAAATTGCCCTGAAGAACTAAAGGCCTTTTGTGTGCCATTGTCCAGGGGGCTTTCCTTGGAGCTTTTTGCCTTTTCACGCTGTTGTGCTGGTGCTGAATGGTTCTGCTGCTGCCCACATTCCTTCCCCTCTACCAGCCGCTGCCCGCCTTTGTGCTGAACACCCCAGCTCAGCTTTTCTCTGCAGCCTCAGGCTGCAAAAACTGCCCACCCCACCCCCCGAAAATTTTGCTCCCTGCTTGCACAGCATTTGCATGGATGCCAAACCGCCGTGGGCATGAGGGAGGGAGAGGAGACAGCAGCAGGCATGGATGGAGGAAGCGGACCTGGCGAGAGAGACCCTAGCTGCTCCCTGGATATTCCCCCCGATTTGACCTGGGTTCTGCTCAGAATTCCTTGGCTCCGGCTTCCCATGCCTGCTCTGCAGCTCAGTCTCCCCAGAGGGACTCCACCAGCCTTCCTGCAGCAGCGGGGAGAAAGATGCCAGGGGGATCCCATCTCCTTTCTTACCTTCTCCAAAGTTCTGGTCGTAGATCTTGCTAGGGTTGGCAAACTCGTACTCCGAACTCATGGGGTAGGCGTGGGGGACAGTCCGTGCAGCCATGGAGCGTTGGGGAAAGGGACCTTCCGGGCACTGACTGCCTCTGGGAGCGAAGGCTGCAGATTGCAAGGTTTTAGTTGGGCGAATTCCACAGGGAGGAGTGTGTGATAAAAAGATGGACCAAAATAGCCACTCGCACAGGCCCCAGGATGCCTCGCCAGGGTGACGAGGGAAGCTTCTCGCTGCATTCCAGCAGGGAGTGTGGGCACTGCCTGCAGTCAGGGAAAATCCCACACCTCCTCCCAGCCTCTGAGATCCTTTCCTCGAGCAACGGGTGCAGGAGGCAAACAAGCAGCCAAGGGCAGCAGGGAGGCAGCGAGGTGAGCTGGGGGCGGCTGGAGGAGGAGAAGGAAGGACAGGCGCCCGGCTCTGCTGCCCGTGGTGCTCCCAAAGAGCAGGAGGGCTCCGTGTAAGCAGGTTCCAGGAGCTGCTGACAGTGGTCCTGCTGGCCCTGAAGCACCCCAGGAGGTTGGGGCAGTGGCTGGTGCTTGATCAGGTTGTGTAAAGTCTCAAGCAGTCACTATCACACCCACTGCCCCGCTGAGAGCTTAGGACCCGAATCAACCCCTCAAGTGCCCCATGTAAAGGAGCTTGGTTTTCCCAGAAGAGGAGCGGACGGCTCAAGCCTTTTGTTCCTACGGGTGGTGAAACGCTGCAGGTAGTGAATCCGGGCTAGCCAGGATCCAGATCCCACTCCTGACACCCCACAGCCCGGGCCGCGAGCTGCGAGCTGCCTGTCCAGACTGCTTCCTGGCCAGGGCTTTGGCACAATGTAGTGAGACATGGAGAAATGCTTGCGCCAGAGATCGTGAGTTAACCAGGGATCTGAAGCTGGCGTAGATCCAGTTTTATTGAAGGGGGAGCAGGGGACCAGGGAGGGAGTAGTGCCCAGTTAAGCTCCTTGTACCCTGCAACCACAGGTTTCTTTGAGTCTGTGTCCCTGCAGAATAAGACAGCAGGTGCACTGCTGTTGGGGAATTGAGAAGGTATTTATGGCCTGAGCTGTTGCACAGAACAAATTCTGCTCTCTATTCTTGCAGGCAAGCTGAGAGGAAGAGAGTCAGAGCCGTTTGCAAAGGACTGATGGTGCTAGCGGTGAAAATGATGTGTCTGAGCCAGTAATTCTATTTAAGTTGTGAGCTCAGAGGCAGAGACTGACTCTTACCCTTTAAGGGCAGTTGTTAG
This sequence comes from Phaenicophaeus curvirostris, assembly GCF_032191515.1. Lineage (NCBI taxonomy): Eukaryota > Metazoa > Chordata > Aves > Cuculiformes > Cuculidae > Phaenicophaeus > Phaenicophaeus curvirostris. The sequence continues at coordinate 1,135,345 of NC_091416.1, read as the reverse complement.
GCTGAACCCGTTCCATTATTTAGGTTCACAGGCAAGGCAGGAATTAAAATAAATGTGTGAATTATGACATATTAGGAGCATAACTGTAGGAAATCAGCTTCCTGCAGGAGCAAAGGCAGACAGAGGTAGCTCACAACCCTGAGAAGTTATGTCTCCATGCAGCCCCATGGAGGCCACTGGCATGATCACAGCCCTCTGGAGAGCGCTGGGGTCGCAGTGTCGCGCTCTTGCCTCTCCAGCATAGTGGGCAGAAGGTGAGAGATGAGGGGCTGCAGCAATGTGGAGGAAGGTGTCCTTCACCAGCACACACACCGATGGGCACGCAGGGAGCCCCACTGCCACCAGCACCTCAGCAAAGACCTCCTGGGACTTTCCCTGCCCACTGACTAAAGCAGGTCAGGGGCTTCCTTTGCGTTAAGGAGAGTCAAAGCTCTTCCTAGAGTGGTGGGTGATGTGGGGAACTGAAAGCTCAATGCTGGCAGCGGGAACAACAGCCCCTTGTCATTTTCCCAGTGAGCCAAAGATAGGAGCTGCATTGATCCTGTTGGCATCCAAAGCAGCTGGCAGCACTCACCAAGCCTGCCCGGGACTCTGCAGATAAACAGCACGTGGGGAGCGGGGCGGGTGGCTGGGCAGTTTGGCTTCTTGCTGCCCCATTAGGCTCCTTTTCTTCTTCTCCCCTTCCCCCTCCTCCTCAGCAGCGCGTTCAAATCCCCCAGACAGCTACTGGGCACCGCCGAAGGGACCAGCCCAAGAGTGGGACAATAAAATCCCTGACACCACTGTTCAAGAGGCCTCGGGGGGGTGGAAGGCCAAGCCAGCTGCACGGGTATAAAGCTGTCCCACGCTCCCGGCACAGCACTGCAGCACAGTTGTTTGCCAGGCTCCTCCAGCGCACTCCAATGGATATCACCATTCACAACCCCCTGATCCGCAGACCCTTCTTTTCTTGGTTGGCACCGAGTCGTATCTTTGACCAGATATTTGGAGAACACCTGCAGGAGTCAGAGCTGCTCCCTGCTTCCCCCAGCTTCAGCCCTTTCCTGATGAGATCCCCCATCCTTCGGATGCCCAGTTGGCTAGAGACAGCGCTCTCGGAGGTAATCTTCCCTTCTTACTGCTCTTTGTTGTTGTTGTGTGCACAGCCTGATGGGTCTGGAGCTGGAGACCCATGAGAGCTGAGAGCTTGGAAGCTGCTTGTAGGTGGTTATTAGGAAAAATGCTGGGGAAAAGGGTGCTGCATTTGTGCCTCCGCTCCTCTGCACGAGGCAAGAATCTCTGCGTGCTCTGCTAACCATTTATGACTGAGAACAAGCATTGCCAAGTGTTGGGAACAGAGGTAAACTGAGCTGAGTGTGTGTGGCTGTAAATGACTGTAAGAAGAAAGGAGAATGCTTGGTTTCCCTTTGTCCGTTGTGCAAAACTTTCAATCCTGCTCCCTCCTGAGAAGCGAACATCATGAGGGCAATGGGATCCTCATGTCAGGCAGTGTGGGAGCTCACGGCTGCTAAGGCAAAAAGGGCCTGGTTTAAAGAATCACTGCTGAGAAGAGCGGCATTTTAAGAGACAGAACCTAAAAAGGATCATGAGGCAGCCGTCTGCTGGCTTCATGGGCTGAGCCAAGAGGCAGGGAGTTCAAACAACCTTGCCCATTGTGCGAGTCGACTGTCTCATCGACAAGTGCCTCGCAGAGCTATTATAGGGCAAAGGAGGGAGAAGGAAGTACTTTTTATATCCTTGTGTAATGCCTCCCTCAATTTAGTGACCTGGGTCTGGCTGTCCACCGAAGCAGCCATAATAAGCACCACAGAAATCGGCGTCTGACTGTCCCAGGGGAGAAATCATCATAAATAATCTAGAAGGAAGCATTCAGACTCCCAGGTCAAACTGCGGAAACCAGTAAGCCCAGACCTGGCACAGAGGCTGCCTGCGCATCCCACAGAAAATCTCCAGGAGGCTCACGTGCTCCCTGACCACGAACACAGCAGGAAAGCAGAGGGAGCCAGCTCATGTAGCTAAGGCTCATGAATGTGTCCAGGAAAGGCAGAAAATGCAAATTCAGCCTCAGGAAAAAGCAAAAACCAGTATTTCTTAGAGGTGACAAAGTGCAAAATGGAAGGGAGGGAGGTGAGATTAGCAGCAGGTGACTCAGTTCCAGCAGCACTCCTGCTGCTCAGCTAACAGAGTGCACGCTATTTCAGTTACTAAAGAGTGATGATCCAGGGGAAAGCCTACCAGCCTGCAGATGAGTTGCAATCAGCTTCCAGGCAGGTTTTCTTTCCTTGAAAAGACTGTAAAGTCACAGAAACTGGAAAGCTCCGGACATTCTGTAAAGAGAGTGACATGTGAAACCCGTACGCCAACTAAGAGTCAGTTTTAACAAATTCCAATTGAGAGAATCTCTTCCTCACTCCCAAGGCAAACATTTATCGCATGTGTTCAAGAGCAAGCAGTCACATTTTAGATACTGTAGTGATGGGCATTCATGGTCACAGGTCTGCAGGGGACAAAGCCACCCAGGTCAGAATCCCACAACAGAATGAAGGTCAGACAGCGTGTGCGTAGACACCAGCCTGAGTCTTGAACTGCTGTATTCTCAAAGCCTTTCCAAGCTGAAACCCTCCCCTCCTCTTTTCTGAAGGTACCTCTTTGTTTTGCAGATGCGACTGGAGAAGGACAAATTTTCTGTCAATCTTGACGTGAAACATTTCTCCCCTGAGGAGCTAAAAGTGAAGGTGCTGGGTGACATGATAGAAATCCACGGCAAGCACGAGGAGCGCCAGGTACTTCTACTTTAACTGTGCGACTGATAGTCAGTGTGAACTTCCTCATCTATGGTTAAACAAGGAGACTGCAGAGCAATCCTCTCCTGTGCTCATCTCAAATACCTCTAATGGTTTTTATCAGCCAGTCCTAATGGAAGATGCTCTCTGCAACCCCCCGAGCTGGTCTTAGACTGGGCAGCAACAGGGTGGAGATTTATTGCTGATGGTACATGAACTGTGAACTGAACTGGAAAATCATCCTTGAAATGGGCATTTCTGGGCCTCCGTCTGTCATTGAAGAGGCCAGGAATGCAGGGAGGCATTCAATAAGCTAACAACGAACTGTAATAATTAAACCACATAACGAATCAGTGCATTGCCCTGTTCTGTTATCATGAGGCTACCTCTTCCTGAAAAAGGCCCGTCTATCCGTTCATAAGCCTTAAAGGTTCTGTTCTGCTGTCAGTCATCTCACTGCTTGCTGGCTCTGGAAACCTGTGTGGCAACCGGGCAGCCCGAAGTCAAAAGCCACGTCCAAAGCCGTGTGTGACAGCATTTGCCAGCCCACATCTCCCTCCCACCCCTCACCCCAGCACAGAAGGAAATGAATCCTCCTGTTAAAGTAGCTGTGCCTCTGGAATTGTCAGCTCTAAGAGCTTCTGGGAGCACAGATCTGTCAGTCAGGAAACAGCTTTGCTTGTAGCTGGTGGGAGCCTGTAATCCTGACAGAGCTTCTGCAAATTTTTTGGCTAAGAAAATAAGCACTATAGGAGAGATCAGCTTACTAGAAAGCTTGTGTATTACAGGAGCTCTGGAGACCCTCTGGAACAGGCAGGGTCTGTCTTTGGCCAGTTGCGGCTCTTTAGCAAGAGCACCTCATAGTATAAACTCTTCTAATTTTCGGAAAAGCTTTCCTTTGAGAGCTGGAGCTCCCCCATCTCAGACTTTATGCAAAGAGCCCACGGTCTGGGTGGAACTGAGTGAACATTTCTAATCTGGGCTGTTCCTTCTCTTCTCCTTTTGAAGGACGAGCACGGCTTCATTGCTAGGGAGTTCAACAGGAAATACAGGATTCCAGACGACGTGGACCCTCTGACCATAACCTCATCGCTCTCTCTGGATGGAGTCCTGACTGTGAGCGCACCCAGGAAACAAAGCGACGTCCCTGAGCGCACGATCCCCATCACCCGTGAAGAGAAACCTGCAATTGCCGGAGCCCAGAGGAAGTAGCCTGCTGTTTAAAGTCACCCGGGGGGCCGTTCAAGGGCACTTTTCACCTGATGCCATCTATACTGAATGGTTACTCTTATTATTTATGCTGAGTAAGTTTACTAACAAATAAACCATGAACAAGCAGATTGTATTTTTTTTTTGTTTTGAGCACCGAGGACAAGGGAAGTGTTGGGTCAAAAAAGCTCTGCGAGGTTGCTGTGCAGGGAAATGCACCCAGCATCATCCTTGCTTACAGCTTGAGTGGAGGGGTGTCCAGGAGACCTTCTCTTAGTGTTCAGAAACACCTTTGCAAACATCTAATTGCATGAGCCTTTCCCTTCAGTGCTACCAGAGGATTTCAGTGTTTCACAAGCAACAGAAAAGTTTCTCCAGGGGAGATCAGACTGGTGAAACAACCTCATGATAATCGAAACCCATTCCAAGTATGGGTATTAGATAACAACTGATTGGAAGACAACTGTATCTTAAATCTCTAGAGTGACTCATGTTATGGAGAGGCATCCAAACACTGCAACCAGTTCAGAGCAGTTGCAGATGAAAACTGCATAGCTGCAGTAAACAGAGATACATCCAGAGAGGAGAAAAATGTCCTGCTCTCATGGTGCAAATCACATCACTTTGAAACCATGTGATCACTGTCCTTCAAACTATGAACAGGATCTGGTGTCTACAGTATTAATCTGATTTATGCTAATATTGTTGAGGGGTACTAAACACTATTACGTTCTTCTCAGGGGTCACCATCTGCTTATCATCTCTCTTCAAAGAGCCATAGGCTAGTGTTTTCTGTGAGCTGGTTCTAATAAGCTCTTCCAGTTAAGGTGTTAGTTGGGCATGACCAACAAGGGACGGGGTGACTCGCAGTCACTTCTGCATGAAAGCAAATGACAGGAACACATGCAGGTTACCAACAAAACGGCTTGGAAAGCAGAAAGAATGTTTTTCGCATGATACCACATTTGGCTTTAATCTATGACAAGTTTTTCTGCTCAAAGGATATCCTGGTAGTGCTGCTAGCAGACAGCCCTCCTGTTTTTCTGAAGGCATAATCTGCAGGTTCTCTCCATCTCTGTTGCTTTTCCTGCATCCTTCTTGTCCCTTCTCCAGGCATAGAGCAGAGGCAAAGAAAATGCTGCCACCGGGAGGGCTGCAGCCTATCGCGTAGCAGGACCGGGCAGTTGGGTTGAATGAAGGAGGTTCCAACTCTGGGTGGTGGCCCAGAAACCACTGAGGTCCTTGTTCGAATCCTAAAACATGAAACTTAAAATAACTTGAGGAAGGTAGTGCAAAATAGTATGAACATATCCAGAAAGTGCAAGTGAGGGAAATATTTTCTATAAAGCTGGGGTTTATCAGGCTCAGACTTGAGCAAGAAATGGGAATTTTGAGTGAAAGCGCTTTGTGTATAAATGTGATGAGGTTGGCCAGACAAGAGCACTTGGAATGCAGGTACCACTCCCTGAATGACTCGAAATACCTGTTCTGTGGTGGCACAGGAACACAGCTCAGCAATGAGAAAATGACAGAAAACAATTCTGTCATCTCTAAGCACAACTATGGTTCAGAAGCTCCTCTTTAGTTACGCTGCAGATCCAGCAGCCTATGTTTCAGCTCTGTGCATGCACTTCTTATTCTCTGATGCTCTTCCTTGTTGTAATCTGAAGAGTGTGTTTTTGAAGCAGATAAGAAAAAATCAATTTTAGCAGGGCTAAATATAAGTTGAAAACTTAAATATTTTCTGTCTTACAGGAAGACCAATGTATCTGCAGTCACACTATTAATTTCAAATCAATCTAACCTAAAATCATTGATGCCATTGGATTCACAATCTGAACAGCAAATGAAAGAGAGCTGGACTGGGGCTACTGCTATAAGGAGAAAGGCTGAGTTTAAACGAAAAAGCTTTCCTCACATCTTTACTCCTGTATTGGGACTGTTGTAGGGTGTTCATCAAGAAAAGGGTGCTGGCTGCTGCCTTTCTGTGTTTTTATAAAACAGTAGAAAAGACTGGGAGCAGGTTGCAGAAAGGGAAGCTACTCGTGGGTGGATTATCCCTGATGTATTTGTAGCCAGGCATGGAAAGGATAACGCCCTGTGTGCATGGCAAATTAAGTGACCAGAGATCTATGCCAGCAGCATAGAATCATAGAAAGGTTTGGATTGAAAGGTGCCTCAAAGCCCATCCAGTCCCACCCCTGCCCTGGGCAGGGACACCTCCCACTGGATCAGGGGCTCCAAGCCCCATCCAACCTGGCCTTGAACCCCTCCAGGGATGGGGCAGCCACCTCTGCTCTGGGCAGCCTGGGCCAGGGCCTCCCCACCCTCACAGCAAAACATTTCTCCCTAAGATCTCATCTCAATCTCCCCTCTTTCAGCTTATAATCATTTTCTCTTGTCCTATCCCTATCAAGGGTCCCTCCCCAGCTTTCCTGGAGCCCCTTTCAGCAGCAGAAGCTGCTCCAAGATCTCCCCACAGCCTTCTCTTCTCCAGGCTGAGCAATTCCAACTCTCTCAGCCTGTCCTCTTACGGGACAGCCCTTGGGTCATCTGTTTTCCTGAACTGTGACGCTGCAAAACCCGCACCCCTGGCATCCGCAGCTCCTGGCTGCAGCCTGGGACCTGCATGGAGGGTTCAGAGGCCAGTGGCTGCCTGCAAAGCACCAGGGAGGCTTCGCTGCCCTGCAACCGGTCACCCAGGGCACATGAGCGGCGCAGTTTGATGCCATCAATGGCAGAAACGTCATGAGGGAGCGTCATCAGGCTGGCTTCAGGGCTGGCTGCAGCCATGGAGCCGCTGCGCCGAGTCCTGCTGCTTGGGGAGGGCAACTTCTCCTTCGCTGCCTCCCTGTGTGGGGCCACCAGGACCCACGTCGTGGCCACTTGCTACGAGAGCGAAGAGGAGGTGTCTGGGTGGGAGCGAGCCGTGGAGAACATCCAGCGGCTGCGGGAGAGAGGTGGGGGTCTCCCTGGGGGCTGCCTCGGCTCTCCATGGCCCTTCCATGCTCCAGGCATCTCGGGATCCTGCTTGAGCCAGGAGGAGCAGGAATTGTCCATTAGGTTAAGTGAAATACCCCAAACCTAATCAGACAGAAGCAGCACTGAAACAAGCACCAGTTAGCAATAAAGAGTAAAGGGAGGAGGGGTCTGTGTTTCCGAGTGTGAAGATGCCTGGGCACTGCTGCTCTGATACGTGTAAAAATGGACTGGAGGGCTTAAATTGCTGCCTTTCTTTACCAAATTCTGTAATGACAAACATCACAGCCTTGTTTTTCATTTGAAGGAGCTGAAATTGTGTTTTCTGTGGACTGCACCAAGCTGAAGGACTATTTTTTACCAGAAAAAAGAGAATTTGATTGCATTTATTTCAACTTTCCTCACTGTGGGAGAAAGGCTGGGGTAGTGAAGAACAGAGAGCTGCTCTCCCTCTTTTTCCATAGGTGAGTAAATCCGCTGGTGAGGAAACTAGAAGTAGTTCTAGAACCCCTCCAGGGATGGGGCAGCCACCACTGCTCTCTGAATTTGTTCATCATATCTTATCTCAATCTCCCCTCTTTCAGCTGAAAAGTGTTCCCCCTCATCCTCTCCCTGCCCTCCCTGATCCAGAGCCCATCCCCAGCCTTCCTGGAGCCCCTTTCAGTACTGGAAACTGCTCTGAGGTCTCCCCACAGCCTTCTCCTCTCCAGGCTGAACAACCCCTCTCAGCCTGTTCTCAGCCTTGTCTGCTGTCATACAGATTTCTAGCTGTGTTACAGGTGTTTTTCTGACACTATGAAATTTCTAGGTGTGCTAGCAGGATTTTTCTTGTTGCCTGGTTTCCCTTCCAGCTCTGCAGAGGTGCTGGCAGAGGAGGGGGAGGTCCACGTGGCTCTCTGCAACGGGCAGGGTGGGACACCTGAAGATCAACCACAGCGAGAGTGGCACAACAGCTGGCAAATCGTGGCTATGGCAGCAGGAGCTGGATTTATCCTGAGCAGTGTTCATCCTTTCAAAGCAGAGACAATCCATGGATATAAGTGTACGGGCTACAGGTAACCAGCATGTGGCAAACCCAAGAAGTTGGTATTTCTACTATAAATGCCCTAGTATGTTATTTTAGTATCTTGTTTGAGAAGAACTCCCTTTAATTTTCCTTGAAGCAGCTGCAGTTCTTTTTCACCTCTAAGCAGAACAGCCAAGGTAAAGATGTAAGCTCCTTGCCAGAGCAGGTCACTTAGAGTCACGTTCAGCCTCCAAGGATGGAGACTGCACAACGTTTCTGTGCCATTTGTTCCACTGCTTGACCATTTCCCAGTAAAATCATGGCAGTGCTGCATTTTTGTCACCTTGTAATAACACCTGGGATTCAACAAGAGGTGTGTTAGCAGTACACGGAGTTATCTGTGTAACGCTTACTCGTGACACATCAAATACAGGGAATGGTCAATGACCTTGCTCTGCTTTTGTGTGTTGTCAGGAGCCAAGATAAATCCTTCTGTGTAGAAGGTGCTTTAAACCACATCTTCACACGAAGCACGCCGCTCCTGAACTTCAAACCTATGATCTGCGAGGTAGAACTGGAAAGCCAGAAAGTTTCTTTTCAAGTGCCACAAGTACTTGTGGATAAAATTAACAGGTAAGTTTTATAATAGCAGTAACACATACTCCTGCTCTCAGTGGGATTGACCAGCATAGGTGTCAGATAAAATGGAATCGCTTCACTTTCCCTCCATCCCCCTTTACAGAATTTCCTGTTCCATCCTTCCTCAAGTCCCATTTGTGTTGGCTCATATATGTGGCCTACTTAAAAACGAGCGAAACTTTATGTTCGAAACTTTATGTTCGAGACCAGACCGCTGTTTACTGGAACACGCACATAAAGATGAAAGCTTTACTCTTTAATGTTTCTGTACGATGGAAGAAATTTGGGGGCTGACTTGGTGTCTGCTAATACCACAATACTAAGGATAGCCAGGATCAAAAATGCTGACCTCTTATGGAAACTGCTGTGTTCCTTGGAGACTGTGCAGGGCTCGTACAATGTGATTAATTTCTGTAGTTCAGTAATGCCTGTGCTGAATGGAAATGGTGATGCTGACTATTTAGTTCCATTCCTTTTTTACCAGCGCAAGTGCAGTTAATTCTTGATTGCAGCCTGGAGACAAACACCACTGTCCTACAAAGGTGTTGGCTATTGCAGCACCTTTGGTGAAGGATCTGGCTTGTCCAGGTGGTTACTGGAAACCAGCTTAATATCTGAGGTGGTTTTGGGTATTGCTACACTCCAATTATGAACACAGGAAGGCATTTCAAAGAAATCTGTTTAGTGGTGTTTGTAATTTGCAGATCTATTTTTTCACAGGGGTTTCCTAGAACGGAATTCAAATCATCCAGTACGGACAGTAAAGGAGAAGCTCACTGCAGGGCTCAGCCAAGCCTTTCCATTACAAAACACTGACTGCTGCCTTTCTCTGCTCCACCAACGTCACCTCAATGAGGTTTGTCACTCAAATCTCTTTTGGATCAGTCTAAGCCCAGAGGAGACTCCAAGCACTGAAGAAATGTCTCATGGACTGGCAAATGCAGTTTCATTCTCCCATGCTGATCCTTGCAGGGACACAGATAGGAATGGTTGGGTGGATGCACAGGAGGGATGCTGCATTTCAAAACAGTATTATCTAAGACCTTCCCTGCTACCTTGTGCTCAGGCAATAATACAGAGAGGAGCCTTTCTCCCAGGGACGCTTCATGTTCTTTCTGGTCCAGTTTTCAGGAAGTGTCTTATTGCTCCTTACTCCATGCCTGTTTTTCATGAGATGGTTTTTGTATGTGCAGTTGACAGGGGTACAGAGAACAGCTGTATCCACATGTTGGTGAACAGCATTAAAACCAGCATCCATTCTCTTCACCAGACTGTTTCTGGCTTAAAAGTGAACATCAATCTGCAGGAAGCAACGACCTTTGAAACAGCTGAGCTAAATGACTTTGCTGCTTTTGAATCTCAGCTTGGTAAAATTGAGTACTTGATCTGTATGGAGGTCGATACCTTCAGCTCCTGCGAGAAGGGCTCTTGCGTGGGAGTTATAAGGACAGCTTATGATGAACTAGTGAGCAGTGAGCTGGTTGTTGTCTTTGTTTCACTGAATCTTGACCACCTAGCCATGCTGATCTGTGGAATAGCTGACTGGCGAATGCTCTGGACGTCCGACAGGCGGTTCCTCCTTCAGTTTCCTAGAGGAGAGTTAAGGCTTTTCAGGAGTTTTTCTCTTTATCCACCTTCCTACGAGCATGATGTCAGCTTTTGGGTTCCTGATGGGGAACAATTTGATGAAGTTGCTTTTCACACTATTGCCAGGCAGGTGTCAGGTGAAACAGTTATTTCCATCCAGTTAATCGACAGTTTCCAGCACCCAGAGATGGGACGGAAGAGCCTCTGCTACAGGCTGACCTTCCAGTCCTGTGAGAAGGCGCTGAGCCGTCAGAAGGCGGCAGAGATGCAGCTGCTCTTTCGGAAGGAAATAAACCAACGCTTGCGCGTAACTCTTCGGTAAAGCTTTGTATGTTCTGTTTGGGTGTGGCTAGAGCAGTATCCATGCTGGTTGCTGATCTGGAGAACGTGGCCAGCATCTTATTGCACCCAACACCGTGTGTTATCTTGGTGCCTCTTACACAGGCAGCATGGATTGCAACTGCCTAGATGTGGGGAATTCCTGTTAATGGAGACCGAGCACATTCCTGTTCTGCAAGCGTGTAATGAAACCTCATTTTAAACACCGGAGCCTTTTTCGCTAAGGTCCTGCCAGACTGGACTCGTTCTCCTTACTGCTGCCAATTCACTTTTCCTATTCTTGCTTGTGTTTGCCCAGCGCTTTGTACTGGTGGCGATTCCATCAGGCACACTGAAAGAAGGCAGATTTGTTTCCAAAGGGCTGTGTACAGTTTGAGCACTGAAAACATTCTGTGCGGGTGTCCAGTCATTGCGGGAGGATGGTGGGTACCGGGCTGCTGGTGCCAGGGCGCACCCAGGAGGGGCCCAGCTGCACCAACCAGCTTTGTTCCGAGTAGCTAATACAGACGCTGATCCCAAATGGTAATTCCAGTACTAGATCCCAGAGGATACCAGCTGAAACTAAAAGTAAGCCGGGGCCTGGCCAGTGCCCTGGGCTCCAGGGCACTTTGTAGTCCAGAGAGCGGCTTGAGCCCCCAGTAAACAGGGGTGCAGATTTCATGGCTTTGCATGCCTGGTTCCATCTATCCAGGGTCCCAACCCTCAAGCCCGGCTCCAGCACGGTCTGGGACGCAGCAGGCAGCAGCAGCGGCACCTTGGGGAGCACCAATTTGGTGAGAAAAGCCAGGATTTTCATAGAATCATAGAATCACCAGGTTGGAAGAGACCCACCGGATCATCGAGTCCAACCATTCCCATCAAACACTAAACCATTCCCCTTAGCACCTCGTCCACCCGTCCCTTAAACCCCTCCAGGGAAGGGGAATCAACCCCCTCCCTGGGCAGCCTCTGCCAGGGACCAATGACCCTTTCTGTGTAGATTTTGAGGCGGTTTCCCCTGTTTCTAATGCTTCTCTCCCAGCACACACGTGAGAAGGAAGCCGATAGACCTCAGCCTCAGAGAAAACGCGTTCCTCCTCTTTGAAACAGCTCTTGTCACTGCCCTTTCCCAGCTGCTCGGTGCTGCGGGTACCCAATAAAATGCTTTTTCCAATTGCGTGTTCGCCGTTTGGGGGATGAGGAGCTCACTGCGGCAGCCCAGAAAGCCAACCGCGTCCCGGGCTGCGCTGGGACCAGCAGGGCAAGAGATTCCTTTTCTAGTGGGACGGGTGGAACTGGCTTTGAGGTCCCTTCCATCCCAAACCTTCCCCTTTAACTCCATCTTGGAGCGGGGGGGGGCGGGGCGGCCTGGCTGAGGGCAGGCGCGCACCCCGCCCTCTTTGCCCACACCCAAGATGGCGGCCGGCGGCTTCGCTCCCGTCGCGCCCGCCGCTGCCGCGCGGGGCGCCCTCCCGGCTGCGCGTAGTCGGCATGGCCGCCAAGAGGGCCCGGCAGTGGCTTTGAGGTCCCTTCCAGCCCACACCATCCCCTTTAAGTCCATCTTGGAGCTGCGGGGAGGAGGGGGGCAGCCAGGCTGAGGGCAGGCACGCACCCCGCCCTCTTTGCCCACACCCAAGATGGCGGCCGGCGGCTTCGCTCCCGTCGCTCCCGCCCGGCTGCCCGTAGTCGGCATGGCCGCCAAGGGGGCCCGGCAGCGGCCGCGGGCGGCGGGCGGCGGGGAGGCGGCCCGCGCGCGGCACGAGGCGGCGGGAGGCGGCGCGCGGGGCGAGTAGGTGGGGCCGGGGGGCGCCTCGTCGCGGGGGCCGCGTCGGTGTGAGGGGAAGGGGGGGGCAGGGGGCGAGTGACCGGCCCCGGCCGGTGTCCCAGTGGCCCCAGGCTGTGGGTGACCGGCCCCGGTGGGTGTCCTAGTGGCCCTACTGGGTGCTTCCCAGGCCGGTGGGTGCTCCAGTGGTCCTGCTGGCTGTGTGACCAGTCCGGTGGGTGTCCCTGTGGCCCCAGGAAGTGTTTTCCAGGCCTGGTGGGTGCCCCTCTGCCCGTGGTGGGTGTCCTAGTGGTTCTGCTGGGGGCTTTCCAGTCTGGTGGGTGCCCCAGTTGCCCTAGTGGGTGTGTGACCAGTCCTAGTGAGTGTTCCTGTGGCCCCAGTGGGTGTCTTACCAGTTCAGTGGGTGTCCCAATGGCCCCAGTGGGTGTGTGACTAGTCTTGGTGGATGCTCCAGTATGTGCTTTCCAGTCCTGGTTCATGCCCCTCCAGGCATGGCAGTTGCCACTCTGGCTGTAGTGGGTGCCCCAGTGGCCACAGGGGGTGTGTGACCCGTCCACTGGGTGCTCCTCCAGCCATAGCTCTAGGGTTTCTTGCAGCCCTCAGGGCTGTTGCTCCTGTTTTGTGAGAGAGGATGATATTGCTTCCTTGGGAAGGGGCTGGGATCCCCCTAAGAAAGCACTGAATAAGAGATCCACCTGGGTGTACAGAGTGTGTGAATGAAAGAGATGCAGCTGCGCCTGGCAGTGCTTTGCCTGGCGGCACAGTGCTGCTCTTGGTCCAGTTACTAAGCCCAGGACTGTATTTTATTTGGACTAGATCATCTGGGAGCAAAGCAGGACAAGTGTGGGCGCCTGAAGGATCAACAGCTTTCAAGTGTCTCATCTCGGCCAGGTTCTGTGCAGCTCTCTTAAGCAACATCTCCGACTGTGATGAGACGTTTAACTACTGGGAACCAGTAAGTAGCTTTCTCTCCTTGGAGCTCCTTGAGAATTTGTAGTTTGCCTGTGCAAATGCAGTTTTACCTAGAACCTTGTGCTGATCTCTGTGCTTCAAAGAGGAATTATCTTACTCAAGAAGAAGTGGGAAATAACAAACTGCTCTGTGTGGTGTTTATTTATTGATTGCTTTACTCTCTGTTCTAGACACACTACCTCGTCTATGGAAGGGGGTTTCAGACGTGGGAATACTCTCCAGCGTATGCTATCCGTTCCTATGCTTACCTGTGGCTTCATGCCTTACCAGCCTTGTTCCACGCTAGAGTTCTGCAAACTAACAAGGTAAATCAAATGCCTGAGAACTTCTTTTCTGATGAATAAATGTACCTTTAGTCTGTGTTAAACAGCTGCTGTGTTCATTGTCGGAGGTAAGAGAATTAGTGATCACAAACGCGGTTTTGTTTACAATCACTAACCTCCCTGTAAGGATTTGGAGGGGTTTGTGAGCTGACTGAACTGGATCCAAGGAGGAGTGATTGGGAAGTTGCAGTGAAATGCTGGCAGGCTGGGGTTTGATTGAAAAGCCCTCCCAGAGGGACTGGAAGTTTCTTGGCTTTTTAAGTGTGTGTAGTTCTGGGGTCAGCGATGTGGCAGCCAAGGGCTCTTGCTCACCCCTGAGTTTCACCCTGATGCTTTAGAAGCCTGTGGTGTTTTTTATGCCAGTTATCAATGACTTTACTGATTTTTTTTCCCCCAATAAGCTATAAAAAATAGATGAGTATTTTTCAGGGGACATTGCAACCCAAACTCACAGAAGTGTAAAAGAAAAACCAGTGAATGGGCTTTCTGCTTGGGTGCCCATTGCAGTACTTGGCACCTGCCAGGATCTTTAGTGTCCCTTGGTGTAGGATCTGAGGAAACAGGAATAAGCTCATTTGCTGCTGCCAAACTTGCTCCATCCTGTTTAGAACTTTCATTCTTGGAACCAACTTGTTAATAATAAGTGCATAAGCTTCATTGTAAACCTTGTGTGGACTCTGAGTATGTCTTCTAGGTTCTTATCTTCTATTTCCTCCGATGCTTCCTGGCCTTCCTGAGCTGCGTTTGTGAACTTTACTTCTACAAGTGAGTATTAGAAGCTGTGTTCAGTGAATGTTTTGGAGCATTGTAGCCTATTTGGTTATTGCCCTGGAAGCTGATGTGTAGGTGTGTCTTGTAAATGGAACTACCTCACAGTGAACCTTGAGAATAAGTGTTCTCATGGTAACTTAATAAAATATTGATCAGATTTCCACTGTTAGGACAAAATTATATTCTCAGATCTGCCACCCACATCTCCACTCCAGCATTTTGTTGACTACATGAGTTTTCTCACTGATACAGCAGGCAGGGTGGGAGTGTTGTAAACTGAGTTCTGCTGGAGGAGAAACTGATGCTGTGTTTGCTTAACACAGTCATTTTAGTGGAATACATTGATTATTGTTGTTTGTAATGTATCTGCCAGCGGTGTTTACCTCCACTAAAAGCAGTAGCCTCAACATACAATTATCTTGTCTAAGCTAGATTTTTATTTTTACCTGCTGCCTCTTCATTTGTGGCTGTCAAACCATTCCCTTGCATGACTTCTCTGCTGGCAATAGTCTGGTTTTAAGAATGTGAGCTGTGGCTTTTTGCATTATGGGGTTTTGTGAGGGTTGGAAATTTCAGGCTGATGTTGCCACAGCAGTGCAGGCTCCTTAGGTTGTTGAGATCTGCAGGAGCACAACTGATGCTGGTAGAAGCCAAATCTCTTCTAGAGTTTTAGGTCTGAAATCCCAAGCCAGAGGCAGTTCATATACAGCTGTTCAGGTTGCCCTCAGCTCTCAGGAGGCTCCATGGATTGTTCAGGGTACTGCATGCAGGCAGTACTGGGGTTTTTTATGTACTGAGGATATTTCTGTGGTCTAATTCTCTTTGCCTTCCTTAGGGCCGTATGTAAGAAGTTTGGGCTCCATGTGGGCCGGCTGATGTTGGCCTTCTTGGTGCTCAGCACTGGGATGTTTTGCGCTTCTGCAGGTAAGTTTGCAAAAAGAATCCTCCTGTTTCTTGTTTTCACTGAAAATGAGTGTCCAGTGTAGCATCCCAGTTCCACTGGAATGAATGAGAGGATTAGCCTTATCCTGGCCTTGTGCATCTCTCCCGCTGCGGGAAAGCCGTGCTAACGCCTTTGTGTTCTTGTGTTGCAGCTTTCCTCCCAAGCAGTTTCTGCATGTACACTACGGTGATTGCCATGACGGGCTGGTACATGGACAAGACGTCTGTTGCAGTGCTGGGGGTGGCTGCCGGAGCCCTTGTGGGGTGGCCCTTCAGCGCGGCTCTTGGGTATGGAGAGTTTTGCACTTTGTCAACTGTTTCTTGCCTGGCTGGGGAGAATGTAGGGGCTGGAGAGCTGGAGGAAGAAAGTAGCAGGGACTGATCTGGCAGCCTAGACCAGGATTATTGCTACAGGCTTCCATAGCCTGATTTCTTTGCTTTTCAAGAACTTGGATTGGGAAGATTTCCTGACCCTAATATTCTGAGAGTAAGACCTGAGTTGGATGACTGGAACGGGGAGTAGAAGCAGAGGCCAGTGGAGTGATAGTTCTCTTCTAGCTACTGCTTAGCTTGCTTTGAAGGGACTGGAAAACCTGCAGCAGGGAATGACAAAGTCTCCAGTTGATACCTGGTCTCTTTTTCAGGCTCCCTATTGCCTTTGATTTGTTGATACTGAAGCAGAGGTGGAAAAGTTTCCTTAACTGGTGTGTGGTATCATTGATCCTGTTTTTGGTAAGTGCCTGTAACAGCGCAGAGAGGGAATGATTTGGGCTTGCAATAGAAGGGGTGGGTTCCATTAAGAAAATCACTTTTGGGCAGTGTGGTTGAAAGCTTCTGGCATTTTAAATAATAGATGCTTTCTTCCAGGTGCCCTTGGTAGCTGTGGACAGCTATTACTATGGGAAGCTGGTAGTTGCACCTCTCAACATTGTTTTGTACAATGTCTTCACCTCTCATGGACCTGATCTCTATGGTGAGTTTAAGATAACAAAACGGGAAGAGAGTTGGAGGTTTTTCCGTTTTCTGAGGTGCTCTAAAGCCAAAGCATCCTGCCAGCTGCAGTGCCAGCTCTCAGGCACACGATGTCTCTCTTGAGCTGGGAATCCACGGGCCATGGTCTGATTTCTCACGCTGTGAGTTAAGCTGCTTTAGTTCACTTCCAAGTTCTGTAAACCGTCCTGAAATGTCTCAGTGTCACAGCAGGGAACTGTTAGTGCGGACGTGTCTGGTTGCTGTGTGAGTGCGGATACCTGTGTGTGTTTGTCAGCTGTAATTGAGTTCACAGCTGCTGTTCCTCGCAGTCGGGGGGCAGAACTCGCAAAGGTGGGTGATGGTGCAGAGGCCGTAGTTCAGTTGGATCTCTGCAGATTTCCTGATTCCATGCTGTCCCTTGGGAATCTCCTTGTTTATTTGCTAAATGTATGGCCTGGGCTTTGCTAGCCAGGAGAGGCTGAGGTTACCATAAAGGCACCTTTGAAATTCCAGAGAAATAAGAAAGATTAATCCTTCCACCCGCTGCTGTGCTGGCAATGCTGCAAGAGCCAGGACAGACTTGACTCCCGCAGGCTGCACTTGATCTCCCCATTTCTTTTGGATGAATCAATTGTGAGGAGGAAACAAAATCCTCCTGACATTGACAGGTTGGAGAGAGTCCGTGACAAAGAATAATAACAACACTCAGGCTCCTGTTGCCGCATGCTTTCTATAAGCTCTTCAAAGAGCCCATAAATATTCTTTCATTTTTTTTTTTCACCTAAGCGGTATAAAAATTATCTGCACTTTCCAGTGGCAGAGTTGAACACAGAGTAGGGAATATGCCTTGCCTAAGCTTACAAAAGGAAATGGTGGCAAACAGAGGATTAATGTTTCATTTTGTATAGTTTTTATGTTAGCAGGCATGCAGAATTGATGCAGGAAATGCCGTTTTAGACAAGGTGTAGTTAGATGTGGATTTATTGCCATGGCAGATAACTAGGCCAGTGATCTCAGCAGGGTTCCAAAAGGTGTTAGGGATGCCATGGAGAGCTGGAGTTGTCATAATTGATCATAATGTCAGATTTAGAGTGTGCATTAAACATTATGCGTCAGGGTTTGGGATAATCTCTTCATGTGAGAGACTGGTACTTAATCTGCAGGCGAATCAACTGTCTGCAAGGGGTTCCCTGGTTCCTGGGTATTGCGTGACCCAAATCTTGCCTCTCAACCTCGATGACAATGTTGTGTTGCCCATTTGGGAGCTGCCACTGTGCTAAGTTGTTCGCATCAGATACTTCTAGAGCTGAAAAGTAGAGAAGTGTTATTTCCAGTAGGGCTTCAAAGAGGCCGGCGGAAACTTCAGGGAGCTTAGGGCACCAGATCCCAGTGCCACCTCTGTCAGCTGTTTAAGATGTTCTAGGAGAGATGCAGCATTCCAGGAGAGATGCAGTGGTGGTTGGCAGCAAGGCTTTCTCCGACAGTGCCCTCCGGGCTGTGTTTGCTGGTTCATTGGAAGGGCTGTTCTGGGTGGTGCTGAGTGGTGATTTGTTACTTGTGCTGGGGCACAGCAGGGCAGCAGCTGCTTTGCCATCCTTATTCATCTCTGCAGGAAGGTTCGTGAGGCTGTTACTGTGAATTTTCTGTAAGGAAACTCTAGGCTCTGTCTCTCTGATAGGTTTTGGCATGGGCTGATGCCTGACCTTTTCCACGCTGGTGCATTAGTTGTTTCCAGCAGCCTCCAGGGACCAATCTGTTCTGAAGTGTTTTATTCATAGTGACATTCATATAACATCCTCGGGCTAGTAAAAGAGCCTGCTTGAAATTCCTCTTTAATGCAGTGTGGCCAGGACAACGCTGTGTGTTTAGAGAGCTTCAAAACACTTAGGGGAAAAATAACACTACCAGGGGAGATGAAAGGCTGGCCAATCCCTTTTGGCTCTGAAGCTGGGATTTCCCAGCTTTCACATGGGGGGAGCAGGAGCTGCTGGAGGTTTCAAAGTCACCATCCCATATCATCTTCAATGTAAGCGTCACAGTATTTTTCCTTCTGCCTGCAGACTGGAGTTCTGGAAACAAGGTTTGAGATATATGTATATTTATTGTCTTTAGGAATGCAATCCTTCTGGATAAACAGATGCCCAGGGAGGTGGTTGAGTCACTATCCCTGTAGAGATTTAATGGACAGGTAGATAAGGCACTCAGGGATGGTTTAGTAGTGGACAGGTACGGTTGTACTTGATTTCCAAGGTTTTTTCCAACCAAATGATTCTGTGATTCTATGAAATGCAGTCTGTGCCGTGAATATTCCCCTGGGCGATAAGGTTTCTAAGGGAAAGTCATAGAATCATAGAATCATAGAATCATCTGGTTGGAAAAGAGCTTCTAATCTTATATCCCTAAGCCCAATTCTGAGGCTTTGGCATGTTTTTGTGTACGTAAGTACTAAGAATGCAGTTTGTGACAGTGGTTTTGTCCCCTATCCTGTGGTCAGAGCCCTGACTGTGACTTAGGGAAGCTTTGTTCGACTTGGGCGGAATGTGCTGTTTGTGTGATACTTTGCTCTGTTGAGTCCTGAAATGCAGAAAGCAGACTGTTTATTATCCTAGCACTGAATCAGACTCGCTTAGAATGAGGGTTGTGACTCACGATCAAATTGTTGCGGCGTAGTTACTGCTTAACAACTGAGCTCCAGTTCCTGTCTGCACGCAGGCTTTCAGCCTGTGGCAAACGTAGGGTGGAGCACCTTGGCTTAAGCCTAGTTTGCAACTCCTCTGCTTTGTCCTGAGCCGCCCTCACCATTGCTGCGGTCAAGCTGCAGCACGGTAGCTCGTTAGGTTCTATTAACTTGTGTGTGATTTTGATGTCTAGAATTGCTCGTGGAGCCTGTCGCTGAGCACAAAGTTCGAACCGGTTTCTGACTCGGTGTCTGATAGTGCTTCCAGTTAATTATCCCCATGAAACCACAGTGCCATGACGGGGCCATGGTGTTCTTCCCACTCTCTCCCACACGTGCTCAACTCTAGCACGAGGGATACTTGCAGGAAGGTAAATCTTTTGTCAGGGCCTGAAGGTGATGCTGTGGAAGCATGTTTCCATCAGTACTGTGCGTGGAGAGTTCTTTAGTGCTCCTCCCTGCTTGAAAGAGGTTGTTCTGGACCAGGACTTCTTGTATGCAATGGGATTGTTCTTTTTTATATCACAGTTCTTTCTCAGATCACCTTCAGTGGATAATAAGAATAAAAGCATTTTGCCCTGGGAGGCATTGAGACTGAATGCCTCTGAATGGGTGAGTCATCGCAGTGACCAAGCCTACTGCTTTTTGCCTGGTGTCTGTGAATTATTTAACTTCCCTTTGGAATGCAGTGTTCTCCTTTCATAGGGTTTTTTCCTCTTCCTTACTCAGAGAAGAAAATCCCTTACTCTAATTGCTGTTTGCCTTCAGTGCGAATAGCTAAAGGTTTCCTGACTGAACCTCAGTTGCTTGGACTCAGCCATAGTGATTCCAGTGATACGTTTCTGACCTTGCTAGAACAGTTTCTTGTCATATTTAGCTGAAGGAGCTGCAGAAGTTTTGGGTTTTCCTTGCTGCTTTTCAGTTGTCTGATTAATTTCAACATGGACCCTATTTAAGTGGCTCTGATTGCAGGAAATTGCTGTGGCGGGTGACACATGTCACAACAGTGCAGTGATTAAAGCCCCCGCATGTCATTTACTGGCTGATTGAGCTAATCGTGCTGCGAGAGTGGCAAACATGTGGAGAGGAATTGGCATTCCTTATTGTTCAGGATTTTAAGCATCTCAAATTAAAAGTCCAAATAAATGATAGTTGAACTGGACTGCTGTTACATCTAGATCTCATGCATGTTTGTATTTAAAAACTCTTGTTTTCTTTCTCACCTTTTAGGTACAGAACCCTGGTCCTTCTATTTCATCAATGGCTTTCTGAATTTCAATGTGGCATTTATTTTGGCGCTGCTTGTGCTGCCACTGACTTGTCTCATGGAGTGTCTGCTTCAGAAGTTTCGTGGTGAGTGTAAGAAAGCTTTGAGAGCCAAGTGCAGATCGCCTGGACCTCAACGTTGGTACTGGAGGGAGAGCTTGCCTGCCAAAGAGCAACTTTCCTTTATTGGAAGTGAAATTGTGCTCAGGGAAAGCCTTTATAGTAATAGGAGAGTTCCTAGATGTCGTTACTCAGTTCAGTGTTGATCCCACAATGGAGTTGCTGTGCAGAAAGAACAGGCAGTGAGATGCATCTACTTACATGCTGTCTGCGCAAGGGCAGAAACATGTTTTTCTGTTTTAGAAATGATTCCTGCGTTCCCTGCCTCTGCCTCAAGAAGAGCAATGTGTAATCGAGGCAGAAATATCCATACCCAGAGCAAGCTTAACAAGTTGTGTGGCACATAACCTTCAGTGAGACATGCAAATGCGTTAGAAATAGCCCCGTCGCAGCCAGAATATTTTCTGCAGTAGCTTTAAGGAACAGAGTAGTTATTTCCTTTTTGGTTGTGGGGGCTGAGCCTTCAAATAGGCATCCTCCGGACTCAGGCTGCTGCTGGTGTCAGGATTGAACCTGGACTCTCCTGTGTACTGTGAAAGGTGCTCCTAAACTCGCAGGATGAAGCCAGTCCTGCTACTCCCATGCTTTGTGGAAGTACTGACAGTGGAGAAAGAAGGAACCAGAATATTCCCTACTTCACGCTGGGCTTTCTCCTAAATAAAATGACATCAATTTAAACACATGACACTTGGCAAGTGACTCTAGGGAGGGAAAAGGTGTTGTGGAAGTGTGAATTCTCTGCTGTTTTCCTAACGTTCTTGTAAGTGTCAGCAGCCTCCAGATTCATCAGTCCAGTTAGGGCTTCACACTCTGATTTTTTTACTGAATGCAAGAAACAATAACTTCATAATCCTTGCTGAAAATATATGTTAATGGGGTTTTGCTTAAATCTTTTCCTTGGATGTGACTGGCATACTGTCAGAAACCAGTAAAAGCTCAGTAGGAGATCCTGTAAATGCAAGATTTCCTGCTGTTTGCTCGGTGTTCTTGTACTTAACAGCAGGAGCAATTCTGCCAAGTGCTTTGTTCTTATTGTCTGCGAAATGCCGTTAGCTTAATTGCTTAACTCTGCTGTTGGGAGTAGCAAGGCGGCAGAAAAGGGACTGAAAAGGGACTGAAAATCGTCAGGCACTGTAAAACTCCTCAGTGTGACTAAAATTCAGGGTAATTGTTGTTATTTTTGAATCAGTTATTTCCTCCGTTAAGCCGAAGGTGCCTGAGAGACCTCTCACGCTGTTATTTTTGTAATGAAGGTTGTGGAAACATCAGTCGCTAAACAACTATTTATAAGTGGAAGGGCAGGTCCAGAGGAGAACCTTCCTGGTCTTTGCATGTGTGGCACAGTGCAGAGCAGGAAACCTGGTACTTCGTGAAACACTGGAAAAGGCTGCCCAGGGCAGTGGTGGAGCCACCATCCTGGAGGGGTTAAAAGAATGTGTGGACATGGCACTTCAGGGCACGGCTTAGTAGTTTAGTAGCTATGGTGGGGTTGAGCTGACACTTGGACTTGATCTTAGAGGTCTTTTCCAGCCTTAATGATTCATTCTGTGACTGTTTGGATATGCCAGTTCTTGATGGGTTTTGTCTCTTTTGGTTTTAGTAATGCAGTCCCTTATTTTCTGCTTTGGCCTTCTAAAGTCTGTTGAAATTGTTAGTATGGTAGGACTCTACAGAAATTCTCTGATCAAAATTCTATACTGCCTGTTTGGACATGGTGCTTGGATTTTAGCAACACAGCTGCTTAGAACATGGTGTGTTTGTGTCTGAAGGCAATGTTTTGGGTCTGAAGAATGGGCTTTCAAGTGTGAGATTTGATTGTGCAAGGGTGGGGAGGAATAGGAAAAAAACCCCTCATTCTTACATTTCCACTTTGCTGAGTGTTTATTTCTTTCAGTTCAGAATCTGGGCCGTCCCTACTGGCTGACGCTAGCTCCCATGTACATTTGGATCATGATTTTCTTCATTCAGCCCCACAAAGAAGAGAGGTTTCTCTTTCCCATCTATCCCCTCATCTGCCTCTGCAGTGCTGTTGCCCTCTCTGCTCTTCAGGTAAGTTTTAGTGGAACGTACTTTTTTTAATGAGCTTGCTGTCTTCTTTAACATTGCTTCCCAAAGCTTAGGAACATCTGCAGAATATCTGTGTCTGTGTCACAATCTATAGCAATTACACAGGTCAGGACTGTCCTCTGTGTAACTTGTGAATATCGTCTTTAATCGGTTAGCTGGTACAGTTTCTATTTTTGAACCATGTTTCATGGATAGGCTTTGAGACTCTGGAAGCAAAGTGCACAGCCATTCTCATAAGAACTGTGTATGTGTTGCTCATTTTACTAGTTAAACCATAATATTCCTCTAGAGCTTGGTTGAGAGTATGTGGAAAATACTTAGCCCTTTGTAAGATGTGACGTAAAACCAAAACTATTTGGGATTCCCTCCTGAGCGTTGTACAGAATGAGCTCATCAGATAATCCTGGACTTCAGCGCAGACAGCTTTACAGCCGGCAAGAAAAGATCAAATGTCATGGCTTTAAAAGGTGATCACATTAGGAGCTTGTCCAGGGTTGTGTAAAGGGGCAAATGGTTGAGAGTATTTCCTTGCCACTAATTATTTCATCATGACTTTGAGCTGTTTTCCCATCCCACTTGGGAATTTCTGGTGAGGAGCAGTTGTGATGTTGCAGTGCTAATACAGAGCAACCAAGAGATGTCACGAGGGTTGGTAACTTCCATATAGGTTTGTGCCTCCTTTGTCTGCTGTTAAACAAGCTTTAAGAGGCAGGAATATGTGTGTATGGGAAATGCATTTTGTTGTACCCTAGTAGGAATCCTTCACTGGTTTGAAAAAGTAATCTTGTTCAGGCATTGGGAAATTGAGCTGGACACTTGGAAGAGCCAAAAATTGGATGTTTAATAAATATCACTTGAAACACTTCATAGAGTAAAGCACTAACAGAGATTGATATAAACTTTCCCAAAGCTGAAAATTACTCATTTTCCTCTGTGAAAGAGGCGCAGGAATGCAGTCTTGAGTCCCTGTTAGAGGCTGTTCCAGCTGTTCGGCCTCATTCTGCCATTACTCCTCTGTCCTGCTAAGCAGGCTGTTCCTGTCCTGGGCTCCCCACAGGCCTGCACCCCGTCTGAGCACTCCCACTCTTCCCTAGCTCAGTTGAGCTCCCATTACCGCTGACGCTTCGCAGTACTAAGCTGAGCACCCCTGATGCGTTTCAGTCCCTGCGTTCGTACAGGATCAAGCTCTGTGGTGTCAGCAGTTTGACTGAGAATCGCTGTGTGCTGTCAGAACATTCATCAGAGGGCAGTGGTTCAGGACCTAAGCCAAATATGGCTTTAGGAACATCTAGTGTATATTTCTGTCCTGCCTGTTTTAACATTGTTTGATGACATTTTGCCTGTATTCAGCTGAGAATTCAGAACTGATTGCCCACTAGTGGTACAAGCTTATTGGAGTCTGCTCCTCCAACCATGTGGATCTGGCTGTTATGGGAAAATGCAAACAAGACAAGAGGAACAAAAACCAGATTAGGATAGGAAGTGAATAATCACTCCTGGAGGAGGGAGAGATCAAGCCAAGCATTGGCTGTAGTTCCTCCTGGGTATTCCCAGAAAGGTCTTTAAATTAGAAAAACCTAAAAAGGGCTTTTCTGTTAACAATTTCAGAGTGGTTTGTGTTTAAAGTTGGGCGCAGAATGTGTTGTGTGTTTTGTTATCCACTTTGAAGCTGTAGTTTGTGCAGATGGGGTAAACAACCATGGATCGCTAGTAAATCTGGGTTCTGGAACTTCTGTTTGCAGGCAAGGTCAGTCCAGTGTTGGTGGCAAGGGCTGCATGTGTAGGGAGGTTCTACAGAAGTGTCTGAAAGGGACCCTTGCTGCTGGTTCACGTGGGAATAACCACACTGGAGTCCTAGTAGAGAGCTTTACAGCATGAGTAGAGACCTTCCTGGGGAAGAGAGTGGAAGAGGACTTGAAATACTCCAAATTATCAGTTAAGAAATGTGACCAAACCATGCGAGTTCCTGGGTCTGAGTTAAAAACTGAAGACCAAAGATCTGGTGGGAGATGTAGGCAGTGCTGTAAGACCCTTAAGAAAACCAGAATTTTGCTAAATCTTAATCAGATTGTGAGTAGTTTTATATTGTTTTTGCTTTTACTCCTTGTTCAGAAATGTTACCACTTCATATTCCAGCGCTACCGCCTGGAACACTACACGATCTCCTCCAACTGGCTGGCTCTGGGGACTGTCTTTCTCTTTGGCCTTTTGTCGTTGTCACGCTCTGTTGCCTTATTCAGAGGTTGGTATTTTAGACTTGTTCTGTGTTTTCCTGGGTATTTGTCTTGGCAAAGCCCCTTCCTCGGGGCTGCCAAAGTTTTGGTGCTTTCACTATGGCAGCACAGTAGAAATAAGGAGCCTTGGCAGTTTGGATGCCATTGTTGCAAGGAATAAATTCTAATGGGGAGATTTAGGGGAGATCTTAGAAAGAAATGTTTTCCTGTGAGGGTGGGGAGTTAGTGTTTTCCTGTGAGGGGACAGGGAGGTTGGAACTGTATGGGCTTTGAGGTCCCCTCCAGCCCAAACCATCCTATGATTCCATGATTAAGGAATGCTTATACACGTGTGTACATGTGTACGTGTTCATACATATGTGTATATATTCAGGTAGGTATGAATGTATCACTAGAATTCCATCAGGTAAAAATCTGCTGCCCTTCACCTTCAGCCCGTACTATCCTGATACAAAACCTGTCCCCAGACTAATGTTAAAGCACATAGTTCAACTTCCAGACATATGACCCTCCTTGAAAAAGCCTTTTCATATGTAAAACTTGTAATTAGGTGCATGGGTCCTTAATGGAGATGGATTAAATATGGTCCTTGAGTACCTTCTTTACTCAGAGCCATTCGGCGAACCTTCCCACCGTGTCATTATTATTCTTCCTTGGTGGTAGCCCTTGGCAGGGCAGGAGAAGGCAAGTAAAGGTGCTGGGGCACTTCTAGAAGGAGGGGGAGCTTAGGAATCCAGCCACTTTTTGGGCCAAAATCATTTATTCAAGAAGATATTATTTAAAACCTTACGTATGAGCAATTTTTTGTAGTCTTTCAAAAGCAGTGATGTGAACACCACCTATTTCTTTAGCCTTATTTACCACTGTCTGCCTCTGACAGGCTACCACGGGCCCCTGGACCTGTACCCAGAATTCCACCGGATTGCTACTGATCCCAGTATTCACACTGTGCCGGAGGGGAGACCAGTTAATGTCTGTGTGGGAAAGGAGTGGCACAGATTTCCAAGCAGCTTCCTCCTGCCAGATAAGTAAGTTGTTTAATGGAAAAGGTACAATTTGGTGAGGTTCATAAGCAGGGACACTTCTCATAAGAAGTATTTAAGGGAGTAACCTTCAAGACCTTGTGTCTCTGTTGACACCAGCATATCCAAAACAAAGGATTCTGAAGTTTGTTGTCAGGGATTACGTTGGCCACGAGCTACTGCAAATTTGTAGTGTGACTGCTCCCCTCGCAGGGCTGCCTGCCCTCGCGAATGATGTGTCCTTAGTTATGCTTTTGGTTTTCTCCACACAAGACGTTACTAACTCCTGCCTTTTCCTGCTGGGATTTCTGACGCTGTTCTCCGCAGCTGGCAGCTCCAGTTCATCCTGTCAGAATTCAGGGGCCAGTTACCAAAACCGTTTGCCAAGGGACCAATGGCCACACGGATCATTCCCACTGACATGAATGACCAAAACAAGGAGGAGCCATCTCGATACGTAAGGATTATAGTCTTGTGTTCTTTTCTTTACCTTACTGTATGGATTATATTAGTATAATGTCTAGGGTTGGGTCTTCCCATTTTGTTTCCCAGGGACCATACAAGTTACAGAACAAAAATGGGCTCTCTGAAGCACTTGGAAATTCCCTGTTTTTGTGAGTGGTTTCTGCTTGCCTGTTTTTCATTTAGAGACATAATAATGATAAAAAGAAGAAGCAGAAAAAGTAATAATTCCTAGTTATTGCGGTATTGGGGTTAGTATAATGTGCTACTGTGATCACAGGAGAGCGAACTGAATGAGCAGTTTGAAATCCCCCACAGAAAATGTTCGTCACTGAGCAAGGATTGAAATTTTCCTTTGTACTTCCCTTTCTTTTTATATATAAATGTATTCATCGTGTTTGCAGCTGAGGAGGAGGTACTTAATTTGGAACGTGGCTGGGACAATTGCGTCAGTGATTTCAATGGGAATCAGTTAAGATAATGCTTACCAGTGTTATCAATTTGTTCTTTTCCTGGTTGTGTTGTGTCACCTAAACAAAAACAGTGTGCGCCCAGAATTATAGAATCATGGAGTCATGGAATGGTTTGGGTCAGAAGGGAGCTCAAAGCCCATCCAGTTCCACCCCCTGCCGCGGGCAGGGACACCTCCCACTGAATCAGGTTGTTCAAAGCCCCTTCCAGCCTGGCCTTGAGCACGTCTAAGGATGGGCCAGCCACTCTGGACAACCTGGGCCAGCGCCTCACACTCTTATGATGAAGAATTTCTTCCTAATGTCTAATCTAAATCTTCCCCCTTCCAATTTAAAGCTCATCCTATCATGATGCCCTTGTAAAAAGTTCCTCCTCAGCTTTCCCACAGCCTCTTTCAGTACTGGAAGCTGCTCTGAGTTCTCCCTGCAGTCTTCTCTTCTCCAGGCTGAACTACCCCAACTCTCTCAGCCTGTCCTCATAGCAGATGAGTATTTTAAATTATTGTCAGCTAACTTCTTTAAAGTTACTTAGCAGGTTCAATCTTAGCAGAGCACTAAATATTCTTTGTAGTGCAGTAGATATTTAGTCATCCCTTCTTTTTTGTCCTGTGGGTTGGATGAGAGAAACTGCCCGGAAGTGCATCGTCCTTTCTTCTTTCCCTCCTAGTGTTGTGGAGGAGAGCTTTGGTGTGTCCTTCTGTGCACAGGGAGTTACTCCTGTCTAATGGATGGACCAGGTGTCTGGTTTACTGGAACAGGTCTGTCCTGACTGGAGACAGTAGGTTAATGCCTTCTTCATGTGGCTCATGACACCGGCCTGTTGGACATCGTGCAAGCTCACAGAAGCAGAAGGAAGGCAGTGCTGTAACACAGGAGCCAACTCCGTGGGTAAAGTGGGGATCAGTCCTCTGGGTTAAAGCTCCTTTATTTTGAGCCTCATTATGTAGTTACTGGAAATGGGAAGGAGGCGTGTTCCCACCTGAGAGGAGCTGTCTGCTGCAGTGCATTTAATTTACGGAGTCTTGTGCTGTGGGGTATTTTTAGCACAGACAGCTGGCTGGTGCACAGCCTGTGACTAATGGAGCACAGCACACTGTTGTTTCATGAGTGTTTCTTAATGTCACCTTACAATTTTGTTGTTTCTCATGTAAGCAGAAGGACCTAGGACATTAGAAATAAGCTCCTAAATGTGTATTTTAAATGGGGTTTTGAGACTTTTATTTCTGATCTGCTAATAATGCCAAGAGAACAAGACCTTGCTCAAGTTTAGTGAGGTTATGGGTGCAAACATACCTGGATTTTTAAAAAGAAAAAAGTTAGTAAGCACTGGCAAAAAAAGTCATCATAGCAAATAAATATAAATAGCAATATGTGTTGGTCATATAAAAGGAGAAGACAAATGGTTCAGAAGGATTATCTGAGCCACACACAGCTTAGAACCAATTAATGACTGCAGAAAGAGACTGATCTCTCAGTTTCAGGTGTAAGTATCTATTGCTGCTCTGCTTGAACATCGAGGAGTAAATCTCAGTGTTTCTGTTATTATGAGACACTGGGGAAAAGAGTGATTTGATCTTCTTGTTTTGCAATTCTTCCTTCCTTAATCATGTTGAACAGCACTTACCTTGTACTTGTCCTGCTGTGGAGATGCATTTGTCTCTGAAACTGCTAAGAAAGAGATAAGGAGTATTATCTCTTACAAAGATGTATCCAAGCAGGAACAGTAGATCAGGCCTAAAAGCTAAAGCTATCAAAAACTCCTGACTTCAGAGGAAGAATTTCAATTACTTTATTTTCACTTCTTTTCCAATTCATAGAATCATAGAGTGGTTTGGGTCGGAAGGGACCTCAAAGCCCATCCAGTCCCACCCCCTGCTTTGGGCAGGGACACCTCCCACTGGATCAGGGGCTCCAAGCCCCATCCAACCTGGCCTTGAACCCCTCCAGGGACGGGGCAGCCACCACTGCTCTGGGCAGCCTGGGCCACCCTCACAGCAAAACATTTCTTCCTAAGATCTCATCATTCACATGTACTGGGAGTGCCAGCCCTTTTAGGAGAGCATTTAGAATGAGAGGAGCTCAGTGCTTGAGGCAGTTACTTGTCTTTCTCTGAATGACTCTACAATCACTTACAGAAAAACTTAGTTAGTGGCTTGGGAGTCTTTTTGCTAATGAGCCAGAACCTCTCTCAGGGTCTGGAATGTTCTCACATAGTGCAAGAAGTTGATTCCACATCCTCCTCAGCTGAGTTTCCTGTGGTGTAATTTCATTTGCTGCTCAGTTGTGATGCCACAGACCCATCTGGTATCCACCTAATTAAATTGTTTTCAGCTTAAATTGTTACGATAAACCCCAAAGG
This sequence comes from Phaenicophaeus curvirostris, assembly GCF_032191515.1. Taxonomy (NCBI): domain Eukaryota; kingdom Metazoa; phylum Chordata; class Aves; order Cuculiformes; family Cuculidae; genus Phaenicophaeus; species Phaenicophaeus curvirostris. The sequence goes on along the minus strand of NC_091416.1, from coordinate 1,106,384 downwards.
TGCTGCAGAAAAGGGAATGCAAGCATGTCCAAGGAAGTCAGCAATAAAATTTTGTGAGAGAGAAAACTTAAATGTGGGAGTCCTCAAGGAAGAGTGTGAGGAAGTAAGACAGAAGTCTTCTTTGTAGCTGTCAGTTCATGTTTGTCTTGGCAGAGTTTTTATGCCCCAGCAGCTCAAGTGCACATCCACAGGGGTAAGGGAAGGCTCTGGGGAGACTTAAGAGTGGCCTTCCAGTATGGAAAGGGGCTCCGGGAAAGCTGGGGAGGGGCTTTTGATTGGGCAGTGCAAGGATAAGACAAGGGACAATGGTTTTCAGCTGAAAGAGAGGGGATTGAGACGAGATATTGGGAAGAAATGTTTTTCTGAGAGGGTGAGGAGGCCCTGGCCCAGGCTGCCCAGAGCAGTGGTGGCTGCCCCATCCCTGGAGGGGTTCAAGGCCAGGTTGGATGGGGCTTGGAGCCCCTGATCCAGTGGGAGGTGTCCCTGCTCATGGCAGGAGTGGGACTGGATGGGCTTTGAGGTCCCTTCCAGCCCAAACCATTCTGTGATTCTATGATTCTATGATATGAGGGCAGTGGGGGGGGCTGTTAGCCAGAAAGGATGTGGGATATTCCTATAAATGAATAGTACAGCCTGTCCATATCCAAGAGTGATCTCCCCAGCAGGAAGGAGAAGGTTGCATAACACAAGTCTCCCGAGGACATTGCCCACAGCTCTTTTAGCTGCGAGGTCACACACACAATTAATTTCTGTGATGTTGCTTCCTCGAATGCATTTTCATAATTTGGCAGGGTGTTGCCAAACATTTTGGTCGGGGCAGTGCGGTTACTTGCGTCACAGGCAGCTGATAAAGGCATGACTGTTCTGAGTCCACATGGTCAGAGAGGTGCAATGTGATGTCCATCTGCTGTGAGTGAGTCAGCGAGGGCCATCGGCGCTGCAGGACGGGTTATCTGTGCACAAACCCACCATCATCTCTGCCAGACAACAAACTTACTCTACCGGATCTGTTTTCCATGATTCTGCTCTGTGATGACAAGGCCAGTAGAGTTAACAGAGTTAAGAGGTTTTGGAGCTTGTGTAATCCTTGTGGATAACTCATATTGGTCTGTACGTGTTCTGAGCCAAATGTGCTGGAATTGTGTGCAAATGATTGTAAAAGCACTTCCAAAGAAGGCATGAAAAATTAGGTGAGCGAGAGGGATTTTTGTTGCAGAAAGTTGGCAGATGTTTTTTCTTACAGGAGGATAAACGGGAGCATGAGGCACTGGCTCCCCTCAGCCTGACCTAGCGTGTACTTTTGTCTGTCTTAGGGAGTGGGTCAAGCCTTTATTGTGTGAGCTTGAGTGTACATTCTTTAGGGCCAAGATAGCACTTACATAGGGTGTTAACTGGCAGTGTATTTGGATGTTTATCCGTTACACACAGTTCATGAACATGACAGACGAGTGCTGGGCCGCTGTACTTCCCAACATCCGCGTTTAGTGTTTCTCCAGTCTGCAGAAATATTCCCTTGAATGTGCCTTGACATAAGGTGCCCTTCTCGCTGTTGTGCATCCAGTTTGGAGCAGGATTCATGAATTGCTGTTACAGTTCTGATAGGAGTAGTTACCCACAGGTCATTCAAGATGAGAGGATATACTGGAAACTGCACGAGTCTGTCCTTTCCCAAGGTCTTATCAGTGATTTGCAGGGGGGAAGGAGGAACAGGCTTATGAAGTAACAAATTATGTGAGAGAAAATACATCATTAGAATTTGAAGTTATTTTGACAAATTGGAGAAAGGATCTGGAAAAAAACAGGGTGAAATATATGGACAGTGCACTTGACAGAAATAGTTCAGGGAAAACACGTACGTTGAATAGCAGCCAGTTGGGCACAAGTCCTTTGGGAAAAGATCCAAGGGGGCCACAAATCATTGGATCAATACAAGTCAGTAATGTCACGCTGCTGTGTAAAGAGATGAGCCACGCAGAGGGTTGTATGCGCAGGAGGATGTTGTGCAACTCTTGCTTTGCTGCTCTGCTTTCTGAAGTCCTTCGTTAAAGTGCTACATCCTGATGTGGGGACTGTGTTCAGGATTGATGGGAGTAATTCGAGACCCCCAGGGATGATCACAGGGGCAGAAAACATGGTTATAGAGTAAAATAGGGTTGTAAAGACAAGGGGAATTTAGGGTTGCAGAACCCTGGTATATAAAACCTGTCATGAAGAAGATGATGTTTTCCTTGTTTGTGACGTATAACAAGTAGGAGCAGGCATGAACTGAGACAGAAAAGGATTCAGTGTAGACATCAGGAAACCTTTCTAACAACAAATAGTGAAATCATTTGCCTAGGCAGCCTGTGGAGTCAGCATTTTAAGAAATCTTTAATAGCTAATTAGTCAACCTCTAGCAAAAACATCAACAGAATTGGTTCTGCTGCCTCAGGTTCCCCTCTGTGACTTGAGAATTCCTCAGTGAGAGAGGCTGGCAGGGGTACTTGCTCAGGGAGAGACCCTCAGGTTCTCCTCTTATGACCAGAGCGGTAGCGGTACCTTGTATCGCCCTGTGAAGGTTTTATTTGAAAGCTTTTGAAATATTTCACCATGTGTCCTGCATGAAGCATTTCACCTCTTGCTGGAAACTTAACCCCTTTCTCCTTGATAAGTAACAGCCTGTATAAATGACCACAATATGACCAGGAGCCTCCAGGAAATAAACCACGAGAATGTCTTTCTTTCTGCAGATTGACATTTCCAAATGCCATTATCTGGTGGACTTGGATACAGCAGCTGAAACCCCACGGGAGCCAAGGTATTCCTCCAACAAAGAGGAGTGGATAACCATTGCCTACAAGCCATTCCTAGATGCTTCCAGGTATGCTTTACACGTTTGAGATGGGGGAAGAAAGGCTGGCAGGTCTGTGGACTAATTCTGCTCAATTATCCGCTTGCAAAAATAGCTGCATACATGGAGGAAAGATACATTGGCAAATGCCAGCTTGAAATACAGTTTCCAGTGAAGGCAGCTTGCTGGCCACAGCGGAACCTTCGTCAAGCTTGTAGTGCAGTATTTATGGCCTAAGTTGCTTTAGAGGGTGAAGCCAGCTGAGAAGGGTAGTGAGAAATGTTATTTTTAAGAAGAATCCTCCCTGTACACTTCTTGCTGAAGTAATATTGTTTTGGTTTGCTTTCTAAAGGGCTGAGGTGTTTGTCATCTCCTCCCAACAGGCTGCTGAATCTGCTGCCTTGTTGCAGCCAAATCCAAGGCAGGTGTCAGTCAGTTCCAAAGAGCATGAGCTCTTCCAGGTCCTGTGAAAGCTAGCAGAGAGAGGAGGCAGTCAGTGAGAAGTCAGCAAGGTCACGCTTTTATGAGGCATCAGAGAACCCATGGAAGAGACCTCTGTTAGAATCTGTTCTTTATTAGTTCTACTGTGCACTGAACAACTTGCTTGTGTGTCTGAAAAGGGATTTCTGTGAGAAGTAGAGATTGAAATTGCTGTTCTCTGGGCTAACATGGATGGAATCAGGGTTATCCAAGTGGGAATGTTGTTACTACATTCCTGCAAAGACAGAACCCCTCAGCTGTAAGAGGATGGTGATTCAGTCATTTAAAGCTCTGGTCATGTTGCTGTCATAGCAGGACAGAGAGGTGAACTGGAAAAATCTTGGTAAAAACTAACAAGAGTTCAGTGCTCTCCTGTTTTCCATGTGAGACCTTATTACTTCCTAGGAATAGGAGTCTCCAGAAAGGGTGGCTGGCAAAAGCAGTTGAACAGTGAGAAAGACTGATAATGTTAGAGCAGCTCCCAGGAGCGCTCTAATGTTCCCAGCTTGCTGACACAAACAAGTTTTCTTGGCAAGGATTTGCAGAAACTGTGTTTTCCGAGAGACCTGCTGTTACGTTCTCCAGTGAGATGGCCAATGAGCCTCATTAATGAGGCTACAGAAGGGTCTGCACAGCGCGTTTGCTCCATTTGTGGGGAGAGATTTGAGTGTGCAGCTGTGGCCTTACCACAGGATGGACCCAAGTGTTTCGAATGCTCTGTTTTCACCCAGACTTTTGTGTTCATTCCTAACATGGCTGGGGATTTTTCCTGTAAGGTGTGTATACACCCCATGCCGTCTCAATCCTGACCCTGCTGCAGCCTGCGCTGCTGGCTGGAATCGCTGCAAGGAGTTAAGCTGGAGCCAAATGTACTGCTCTGAACTGAGTCCTTGTTACTCCTCACCGCTTTAATGCTGTTTCCATATGAGTCACTCTATGACATTTTTTTCTTCCCCCTCTCCTTTTAAGGGGAAATCAATAGGATTAAAGAATTTCCCTTTTTTGCAGCTAAATCCCTATGTTCTGCCAAGCACAAATACCTGGCTGGTTTCTCAGGAATTTGCCTGGATACAGGGGTAGCTGTGGTGTTGCGACTCTGTCCTTCTAGGGAAAAGGCTGTCAAAGCGTTTCCTGCCAGACGCAGGCTGGTAACTTATTCCCAAGCTTGGCAGTGAAAACCTGTGCAATCATTTTGATTGGATATATGATACCGTGTGTTGCATTTAGATCACCAAAACTCCAGCTAGATTCCCAAGCTGAATATTTTTTGTTGGCTAAGAATCTCTGCAAGCCTGCAGCCAAACCCCGGTCACTCGCTCAGTACTGGGATGTGGATTTCTGTGTGTGGTCCTCTGGCTGGCTGGTACCTCTGGAAGTCGTGGCTTGGCTTGTTGGAGCAAAGGTAGCATCTCACCATGGAGCAGCAGCTCGTGAGGAGGTGGGAGTCACAGAAAGAGCCTGAAACTTCAGAGCGTAGTTACTGTGCTAATGATGAGATGCAGAGACAGAATCCTGGGTTGGGGAAGGGCGAGTGTTCTCCCTGGCTAAACATCCCCAAGACCTTATAACATGTCACCTAAATGTGGTGGGGAGGGAAGGAGAACTTTCTGGCTGCTGTCTCCTCCTTAACAAAAGATGTCGTTTCATTGGTAGGAGACTGGGATAGAAGAGGGCTTGCAGAGCATGTCCTGAGAGGAGATCAGGCAGTGAGATCCTTAGCCCTGCTGGTGTCGCCTGTCAGCCTCCTCTGCTCCCATTCTTCTGCTGCTTGGAAATTCTCCATGCTGTTCCTTATCAGCTCCTCACAGCTGGAGCAGAGGGGAGGTGTGGTGCCTTCACCAGTGGAGGAGGCCGGGTTGCCATAGCAGCAGGTCTGATTTTCATCCCTGCTGTTAGTACTTCCAGAGCTCCCGCAGTTTGGAGCGCTGAGCTCTGTCCCTTCATCTGATCTTCAGCAGTCGGCAGCTCAAGTGCACAGTGCTGGGAAAGGACTAGAAGGGCGTGTGCTTACCTGGGGGTGTCACTGATGCTGAGGGATGAGAGATCCATCTTGTCACCCTGCTTGTCTGACAGATTTTCTGTTCCCCCTGAAGAACAACAGCAAAGCAGGAGCCGTGGCCAGCCTAGCAGGGCAGAAGCATAGCAGTGGGCACAGCTCCAAGACAACTCATGGTACAGTGAAGAGCAGAAAGAACAGCCATGCAAGGTCTGATCTGCCCTGGTTTTAGTCAGTGCATCACAGCACTACTAGGAAAATGCAGAGAAGAGGAACAGCAGTGTCACTTAGTGAACTAAGTTGTGAGGGATGCTGCCGGTGTGGATTTCAGGTCTGCATCTCAGTGGCTGCACGGCAAGGAGCATTTGGGATTAAAAAAACCCATCAGACGCCTCCCCACCCAACCGCAAACTTCAGCTCTTGTTCTTTGAAAAGAAATGACCCCAGCAGTTCAATTCACTCCTTCTGAACCAGAGGCTTCTGGGACTCGCTGCGAGTCTCGCATTGACGTCAGCAAGTGCAAATGTAAATCTCAACTGGCTCTGATAAATGGTGCTGCTAATTGAATTAGAGAGCACTCCAAGCCACCAGCTAATTATGCTCCTCAGGAAGCTGCTTTGTCCAGGTCCATTTAATTCTATATTGGCTGAGCGCTCCAAATCTGGCACAGAAAAGAGGAAATATATTACAGCTCCCCACTGAGGAGCACATATTTTCCAGCTCTTTAGGCTGAGCCGTCTGCTTGCTCCAAATGCTTGGGTTTTCCATCAAAAAATATATTCTTAGTGCAAAATTAATGATCGGTCATTGTGTTCTAGCATATCATTACCTCGGTTTGATAAGAGAATCTGTCTTGTTCCCTTTAATGGTGCTTTCCTCTGTGTCACATGAAGTGTTTTCCCTACCTTTGTTTTACAGGTTGCTAAATTGCTTCTTCAGTGCATGGTTGGTACAAAACTTAACACCTGGGTAGTGCAAATGTTAATGGGTTTTCAGAGAGCTTCGATGATGAGCTTCCTGTGTGTGTAGCTAGAAGGTATTTAGGTCCTTTCCGCACAGCGGAGATTCAACTTCCCTCTGCCTCTTCTTCCTGCCATTCCTTTCCCTACATCCTTCCCATGCTTCTTTCTGAATTCTGCTGCCAGTGGGGTAAGAAGTTTGAGTTACAGGATGCAGTTAGGAAGAATCTCCCACCAATCCACGGATCTAACGGCTTCCTTTCCATGTCAACGAGTTTTAGAGGGGGACTTGAACATCTTCACTCAGCAGTCCTTCTTCCCACTCCAGATGAGCCTCCACTGGTATTAGGAGAGCAGGGCTGTTGAGTTGTTTGCTCCTGGAGTCCAATGGGTAATTTGCAATAATGCACTTAAAATGTCATTGTGGTTCCAGCTATGTTGGCCTGCTGGTAACTGGGCTTCTGTCCTAGCTGGGAGCTGCAGTCGCTCCCCTAGAAACCAAAAAATTGGATAAGAATTTCCCATAATGTGGGGTATCTCATGTCTGGAGCACAGCAAGGGCTGGGCAGAATTTGCTTGTTGCCTGGTTCCAGCCTGGAGCTGCAGCTGGAAGAGCCCTGCTGCATCCATGTTCCAGCAGCGTTGCAGCAGACCCTTGGCTCCCCAGCTTGGATTGACTGCGGCCTTAATCTTGCTGCCTGCATGCTGCTAGGGAGCTCTGTGCTGATTAAGGCTGCACACACTCCCAGTCTCTGGGTGACAAATTTAGAAGCGAATGCAAATAGAACATTATATATATATTCCCTGTCATCTGTCATCCCAGCCCCTTCCCTATGCCATCTGTTGTCTGAGGTTGAGGAGCCTGACAAAGGGAGGTGACGGGAGGTAAAGACTCCCTGTCTGAATTTAAAGCTCTGTCATGACTTCCTGAGCACCAGCAGCCACCGTTCTCCCAGAGCTGAGAGCAGCACCCAGGGCTTTGCTGCTGTGTAGTGACCAGCAGCAGAGAGAGCAGCCTTGTGCTTGTGTCCAGTCAGAATCCCTTTTCAGTGAGGAAGTTGCTGCTGGACGAATACGAGAGCTGACCTTGCAGCAGTGGAGCAGAGGTGTTGCTGCTACCATTCACGGTGCCATATTCAGGGTGTGAACTGGTGCTGTTATCTGACTGCTGTCAGCTCCACGTCTGGACCAAGCGGCTGAAAGCATTCTCAGAGCCACAGATTGTACTCGGGACCTCAGCCATCGGCTGAAGCTGCTGCCTTCCTCTCTGTCCCTGAGCTAAACCACGCAAGGCTAATTCAACAAATTACTTCATCTCAACCCAAGCACACACCCTGAGTTCTGGGGAATTGTGCTACTTTCTGTCGCTTTCTTACAACTTAGCAGCGAACTGGTGCTCTACCTTGTTTCCCTTTTTTTTTAAACAGCATCCCAAGCAGCTTGAACACAGTTGCTTTTTCTTGGTTTTCTTTCTTTTGTTGTTCTTCGCTAGAGGGAATTGAAGTGAAACCCCACCACTCACGGAGAGCAGCCACAGTAGCAGTGGTGGGTTGTCAGGCTGAGAGGAGGAGATGCCAGAGTAAGTTCAGCAATGACATGATGTTCATTAGCCACATGAGATGGAGGAGGAAAATCAAGCACTTGCTTTCAAAAGGATGCCTTTGCTTCCAGTGACTGGAGGGAGGGCTGGCCTCCAATTTCCAGGCGCAAGGAAATGACAGCTGTAAAAAATGTTCCTTGTTCAGAATACACTAAAATTACCATCTTCTGCCTAGTTATTTGCTCCTAAGAGATTCTGCTTTGAATACGTTCCCGATTCCAGCACCTCAGGAATTCACAAAGAGCAACCATTTCCAGTGATTCTTTTATTTAGGAACTTTGCTGGGCATTTTACAATTTGTAAGCGGCCTAAGTATTATCACTTTTTGTTCTTTGAAGTGAAGCAATCAGCATTTTTCTATCCTAAAGCACAAGCTGAGTATTTGGCAAAAACCAGGTTTAGAGATGCTGGATGCTGAAAGGAGGCAGAATCTCACAGTAAGAAGCAGGAGTTGTAAATTTTAGGAATTCAGACTTGCTTAGGCTCTCTGAGGGTAGACAATACTTTCTGCCTCCATTTTCCCTCTCCCGTGTGGGAAGAATATTGCTTTGTCTGTCTGAAGTGGGGACATTTCAATTGAAAAATGCCTTGCTCTGTGCTGATGTGAGACCTTAAATAACAAGACCCTGCTGCAGAGTGGTGCTCTGCCAGCGCAAGTAGCCATCACTGGTCTTTATTGGATGGTCTTTTACTTCAAGATGCAGGAGATCAGGAGCTGCTTGTTCTTACATGAGTTACAGTCAGGCTCTCCAAGAACCCTGGGAGCCTCTGGGGAGATGCAGTTCTCAGTGGAAGTTCCTGCCATTGTGTTTTAGGCTGCGTTTTTGAAAGGTATCCAGTGCCGCCTTACAATAAGCAAACAAAACACAATTCATCTTGCTTCTGAAAAAGTGAATTGAATGGCATGTCCAGACCCTTGGCTGTGCTACCAGCAAAGCCGTGTGAATTGCAGTGACCAGTGAGGACAGGCTGGATCCATGTGCCACCCCTGACCATGCAGTGTGCTGCAGATGAGTTTGGAGCGCTGCTGCTGCTGCTTTTCCAAGCTTTATGCGGATGAGGTTAGACTTGTGTCTGTCAAGAGCTGACAGTCCACCAACAAGTTGATCTTTAAGAAAGAAGCTTCAGTGTTGAGGAAGCAAGACTCTGCCTCAGCCCCAATTTCAATAAGTTGCTCACCTTTTTGAAGCTTCTAGCAAGGTTCACTGCTGCTGAAGGATGTTCTATTTGTTTGCTTCACATTTAAACCTGGTCTGTACTATTAGTTTGCTCGGTAACAGAACACATGCATTTAAAATGTGCTCAGCTAGCACAGCTCCAGCAATTAGCAACCAAATGAAAGGTACTAATTTGCTGCAGCCATTAAACCCTCCGTGCTTGAATACTCCATTGGTCCAATTGTTGCAAAGTGCTGTGAAATGCCAGCTCCCAGCACTAGTGGGGCCGCAGTGAATGCTGGCAGCCTGCAGCAAGCTGCTCTGTAGGTTTAGAGCAGTCCATCCCTCTTTAATTCAATACCCTCAACGGCAGATCAGCACAAGAACAGTGCTTCAACATGCCAGTGCCCATCAAAGCTTCTGTCGGCCCTTCAGACATGCGTGGAGGAATAGGCGGCCAGAAAGATTGGGTAGAAAAGAGGAGATGCCAGGAGCTAAATGCAGCCTCGCTATCTTTCACCTCCCTGAGGAACAGGAGGGCTGCCTGTCAGTCTGATTCCGGAGGCCCACAGGGCTGTACTGGCTGCTTTTTGGATAGTGATATCTGGGATCTCAGTTTCTTTCGATGATTACTTCCTGCCTTCTCTCCCCTTAATCCTGCCAGGATGGACAGTGGGCATGCTGCTGCTCTTAAACTGGTGGTGCTGGCACAAACCACGTTGGTGCCACTGACAAGGGGAAAACGGGACTGGGCTGCGTATGCCCGAAGCGTTAGTGTTCCTCGTGCCACTGGCTCAGCAGCCCAAATCTTTTGCAAAGCCTCATTCGTATCGTTTTGAACATACTGGCTAAGGAATGCTTTAAGGATGCATTTGTCTTTCCTTTCTGGTTTCAGGTCCTCACAGCTGCTGCGTGCGTTCTACATCCCTGTCCTCTCAGAACAGTACACATCGTATGCAAACTACACTATTCTGAAATCCCGGAGGTCGAGGCAAAGCAGGAAAAAAATGGGAGGCTAGCAACACACCTGGGCAACAAACCTAAAAGCATCTGCTGGCACTCTTGGACAACTGCCTAAGCCATCTTCAGTTCCCTTTTTGAAAGATTATGCTTGTGTGATTCACTAATAAAAATTTCCCATGAAGTGATTCCACCCTGCAAGCTTCCAGCTGTAGAAAGGGTGCATCATCTGCTTTCAGTTCGCAGTGTCAGGGCTCGGCTCTGCCTACATGGAACAGATTGGTAAGAAACCATTTGAAAAGCCAGCAGCCACCTACGAACATATTATCCCTGCTGCTCCCTGTGTTATTATCTATTACACCAGAAAAGAGAGAAATGCAAAATAAAAAGGAATGACAGTATGAGGTTCTGCTCCAGGTTGTAGTGAGGAACAGGGAAAATCCAGCTCAGCCTCTCTCTTTGCCCCCGTGTTCCATCCTCATCTGCCTAAGCAATGCTGACCTTCTCCTAGGGAATTTTTTTCACGTAGCAACATTTAGGAATCTTCTTTTCTTTAAAGAAAAAGGAGGGGGGAAAGAAGAAAACAGCTGAGAGACAATTAACTGAAATGCACTCAACCTCAAGGAATGAGTAGCGGGCACCACAGCGGAACAGCCTGAAGTTGATCTGTCCAGAAGACACTTTCAAGGATAAACCTGTGCTTCTGGGAGAAACCCCTCCAGTCTTAGGAGCTGAGCCAATCATCTGTTTTCATGGGACCAGAGTGTTTTTGTTATCTGTGAAACCACAGGTTTGCTTGCTATTTATAATAATTTTTTTAAAGATACCTGTAACATCTTTTCAATTCTAGACTACAGCATCGTAAAACCTCTGGAATCTTCCAGAGAGAAGAAGGATTAATTTTTTCTGTCAGTTCTCTTTCCCCCGATAGACTGTGTGTGTTGCCTTGGTCCAATGTGCTTCAGAGCAATGCTGTATTTATTGTATGTCTGTTTTTAAAATGTGCAGTATCACAAGCTGGATGGAATTGTTTTCCCTCACATCCTTGGAACACTTTCAGGATAGGATGGCATAAGATGGAGCAGAGAGGAGTCTTGTTTTGCAAAAACGCTGCGGAAGCTCTGTGGCTGTGATTAAATTGGTCTGTGTGTGCGGTGACGGTGACAGTGACAGAGCATGGGGACCAGGAAGCAGGTTTGTATGGTTGGAAGCTGTTGGGATTCAAACAGAAAAGCTCGTGCTTCTGAGGATGGAGGTGTTGGTGCAGGCACTGAGCACAGCCTGCAGGTTTGCAGCTGGGCAGGACGGGAAGGGCAGGCTGTGATCCAACACGGTGCTACGGAGTAGGATCTGGATCCACTGCGTTTCATTAAGGAGGAGGTTTTTTAAAAGGCATTGTGCTCTATTGGAAACAGCTTATAAAACATGGTAAGAGCTGCTTTGCTGTCTGGATCATTACAGTGTGGAGAGTGCAGTTCTCTTCCATTGCACCCCCACTGCATGGAGGAGCAGTTTGAAGCTGAGACTCTGAATTCAAACTTTGATGGCTTGAGGAAGCATCTGTGGTTTCTTAAGTTTTGGCTCTCTTCAGAGAGATGGATTTCACCCTTCAGTAGAGTCAAATGTGGAGCTTCAAGCTTTGCAGCCAGGCATTGGTGTCCTGGGGGCGTTGGTCTGGAAGGTCAGAGTCACTTCGCAGGTCACTGTAGTGTCTGTATTCACCGTATTCCCCCACCTCCCTCCTGCCAGCTCTACCCCTCATAAAACTTTTCATGTGTTGAACAGGGCTCTACAGTGCCAGTAAATCAAACCCAAAACTTTTGCCCTATGTGTTGCCTCTCCCCTTGGTAATCCGTGACCTTAAATCAAATAAAGAAGCAAATGCAGTTAAAGTACCCGTTGCACCCCTCTCAGACACCATCTGTGTGGCTGTTCCATCTTGTCAGAGTCCATGATCTCATGTTTAATGTGAAAAGACGGTACAGTAAATATCCATTTGAAACGACTGTGGGTGCTCCACCTTCCTTTCCTGTTTGATTCCTGTTTTGGGGTGGTGGTGGGAGACTCATAACTTGACAATAATTGGGAGTGTTTTCCAGAGAATGGGGCAGTGTTTGGTTCCTGGTAGGAAGTGCCAGTGTGGCTGCAGGCAGTGGTCGACTCGACAGCTTGGCTTTGCAGAGCTTCAAACGGAGCCACGGGCTCCATTTGGCTGCTTCCCATGGCAAACAGTTCTCTGCTTGGAGAACCTGCAGGCTAAGGAGATGAGGCAGAGAAGAGAGGTTTCTTACTCACTGAGGACAAAAGTCAATCATGTTTTAATGCTGTTTTTAGGGGGAAGTTGTGAGTCTCAGTGCTGCAAAGATCTTGACCCACCAACTCATTTAAGGTCCCATGTGGAGTCTGCCTATAAGTTGCTTTTTATATCCTCTCTGGCACAGAAGTAGTGTTCCTGGCAGCAGGTAAAGGAGCCAGGGCCTTCCCTTTAGTCCTTGCTAAGGTATAATTGTCATGGATCGCACTACCAGGCAGCCAGAATGTAGCACAGAGGCAATCCAGCAATCCCAGCCGAGAGCTCTGGGGACGGGGAGGTGGACTCGCTGCTGACGGTGTTTCCAGCATAAAGACTCTGCCATGGGTCAGACTTCTGATAGGGAATGCTAAGGCTCCCCTCATCTTTTCATTATTCACAAGCTGAGGCTGTTGCACTCTGTGCAGTGCTGAGATTAAGCAAAAAGCTGACAGTAACGAGAAGATCACTTGTACTCAGACTTGCTGCAGTGAGCAGAGCGTGTCCAAGGAGTCTGAGGAAAAGATGCAGGAGTTGCCTACCTGGCTCAGGTTTAGCTGGATGAAGGATCTTGTGTTTTGAATGCAGATGGGGATGCAAAGAGATTTGCACCAAAAGGTGGAGCTGCATCCAACAAAAAACATTTTTAAAGGCATTTTGTAGTTTGCTTTTCTGCTTTTGTTAGCAAGCTTGAGGGAGGGGCTTCTGGTTTTGGTGTTTTTTTTGTCCTTTTCTTTTTCCTTGGACCCTAATTAAAGCAAAGGTGTGACCTCATTGTGAGGAGGCAGGTTTGGGACAGCTGATTTGTGATCTCTCTTGAAAAATAAATAAAGCCTTGTGGTTTCTGAGCTTGTGGGTAAAGGGTCAAACCACAAATTGCTGATCTGCCTTAGCTGGATTCCCTGCCTGGATAGAAAGGGTCCAAACCTGTTGGGTTGCAGGGAATTGGGTAGGCAATGCACCTTTTTCTGCTTTATCTTTGGAGGAAAGGCTCTTTGTATTATTCTGGCTGGTTCTGAAGAAGGTGCCTACAATGCTTAGTTGTGGCCTTATTGGTAACAGCTCTTTCCTTCCTACTTGTGCTCAGAAGCTGCTATCTTAGTATTTGAGTCCACCCCACATCCAACAAAAGGTTTTGAGTTAGTAGGTTGTGTGGGGATTTTTTGCTGGAAAAGGGCTTAAAGTAGTAGTGGAGGGAGGCCCTGGTAATGAAATTCTGGGGTTCAGAGTTCCCAGCTCTCCAGGCACTGCTGGAGGAGAGAGCCATGAATTTCTTTCTCTTCCAGCAGCTGTCAGAACCTGAATGTCATCCCAGCCCTGCCGAGATTCACTGTATGTCCCCGTGAATAACCGCACATCTCTATCTGCTTTCCTGGAGAGGTACTAATAAGGCCCCATCTGTCTGCTTTGCAAACTCCAGCCGTGTCTGCTAGCAGCAAAAAGTGGTCAGTAAGGGTGAGCAGAGCAAGAGAGCATCACAGCCCAGCAGGACTCTGGATCCGTGCAGTCCTCTGCTGCCCCTGCCCAGCCCTGCATCCAGAGGGTGATCGCAGGGCTGCAGGCGGGACGGGGCAGAGGGATGTTCTCTTGTGGCATCAGTGAGGAGGCAGGGGCTGAGCCCGGGGTGCTGCCTGGTCTCTGAGTGAGAGTATGTGACTGGATGCCTGACCAGAAAGCCAGGAGCCTGGCCTCCTACAACACTGTCACTCACTTGTCCTGTAACTCCATGAATCCTGCTTGGAGGGTGAATTACTGGGTAAGCTTTTAAACGTGATGGACCAAACAGGTTTCAAACAATGCGTTTTTCTAGAAAAGGATAAGGCTCTGGCCTTCTCCAGTTTCTAGTTGTCCATACTACGCTGTTATAGCTCTTGTCCTGCCTGGAGTGAGTGAAGAGGCATTCTCTGGAAGTTTCCTGTGTTGAAATGGGCTGGTTGGAAAGAGGAGCAGGGTGGAGGGCAGATCGCTGCAATTATTCTGCCTCGGAACATGCTGTCCAGGTGCTGCCCTGCGCTGCAGAGCCCAGCCCTGTTTTCTCCCTCGTACAAAGAGGAGGCTGTTTTGACCTTTCCTGTTTTTAATCCTCCCTCCAGGCTTGGCTGGGGAAGCTGCACTTTCAACGCCTCGCATTGAGTCAGCAGAAACAACAGCGGGGCCACTGGATGTGGTATTAGAGGTGAATTCAGAAGCAGTTGCTCACACTGCCAGGTCTGGTTTGAGACCAGCCCAGCAGAGGCAACCTGCAGGCGTGGGGTTTCGCCTTGATTTTGAGGACAGGTGCCTTTCCACATCCCTGATGTTCTTTCCACCGCTGCAGAATCTTGGAGGCAGGTGCAGTCCTTGCCTGCATTTCGCAGTGCCTCGCCCCATGGGTCCCTGGACTCGGCTCAGAGCTGCTGCAGGGGTGAAAAACCAAAGAGGAGCAATTATCTGATTCCTTGGCTTCTTACCTTGCTGCTTCAAGACAGGGAGTGGGTGGTTGGCCTTCACTGGGAGGAGGCTTTTGTACTTCAGCACAGCTCGGTTTGCTCCTGCATCTCTGGCTGCACCTCTGAAGAGACAGAACCTGCCTGGCTGGAATCTCCTGCATCTGGGCTCAGGGTCTCCTCTAACTCACTTCTTGCGAATACGCTCTGGGGACAGGCAGGAGCGTTCCAGCAGCTTTATGCAATGCTGTCTGAATCATGCAATAGACAAGTCCAAACCCTATTATTAGACTTTGGAAACTGCTGCCTTAGAGACAGGTTTGCTTATAAATATCCATTATTTTCTCTCTGGCTCTTCGCTAGGGAAGCTGGCAAGAAAAAGAGATCTCTGCTTCTCCAGAATCTGCCTACCCCTGCTGTTGTTGTTGCTTCTTCCCACCTGAGCTCATCCTCCTTGCTCTTTTGGTCTCTGAAGTTCTGGCTGTGCTAATGAGACATCTGCTCCAGCATCAGTAGGGTACCAAATGCCAGCTATTTTGGAGGGGGACAGGAAAACACAAGAAATAAGCAACTGGGCAGAGCCTTTGCCAGGCTCACTGCAGCGTGGAGGTGTGCAAACCAGCTGCTTTAGTGGCTACAGCAGAAGTCTTGGGTCCAGATCCCAGCTCCCTGCATGACTGTGAGAAAGCCCCAATGCCTCATGAAACAAGGATGACAGTGCTTCCTTTCCCTGCCTTGTTTGAGGATGGATGGATGTAAGGCTCTCCAAAATTCAGTGGAAATACTGACTTTGATACGCAGGGCTCTGGATTGCACAGGCTGTCTCGTAGTGTGAATACATCTGGTCTAACAGCATTGCTGTCTCATGCAAAGCTGTGAGTTTTCCCATCCAAATGAACCAGAAGTCTTCTCGTCACGCCAAACCTACCCAGCACAGGTTCCCCTGACCCTCTGGCCTGCCTGCTGCTGCATTCTCTGCCTCTTTCAGCTGTTTGGCATGAGTACTTTTAGCTGTAGGGTGCTTTTTCTTCCCTTGAAAAAACTGATTGTGTATTTTGTGCACTTAGTATTTGCTCCAGGGAACTGAGTTCAGCTTTCTGGCAGTACCTAGGACTCCTTATCTACCCTCCTGAGGTAATGCTCTGCTTTGCATAAAAGCTCCAAAGCTGCTCACAGTGCACCCTGTGTCACTCTGTGTGTAAATGGGGCAGGCACAGAACAGCCAGGACATGCTGTAGGCTTGGAGAAGGGATAAAGGTGATGTTTTTAAAACATTTAATGAATTGGCCAGCTCCCCTCCAGTGGACATTGCTGTTAAGGGTGTGGGGAGGGCTGGTGTGGGAGCTAAAATCTCAAACCCATTTGTTATTCTTTCTCTAGGTGACTGTTGCAGCTGTTTCTTCCAGCTAAGCCTGGCAAAAGAGGTCTGAGCAAGGCTGGGCAGTAGAGTCAGCAACCCACAGCGCTCTCTTTGCATCCCTGGGGTAGTCTCCTGCACTATGGTCACTGCTTCAGCTTTCCAGAACACACTGTTCCTCCTTGTGGTTTGAGTAGCTTCTAGAAAGCCCTTTCCCTGAGATGGTCCTCTCTGTGAGGCCCTCAGGCTGTAATACAGCTTGTGTGTGTGTGTGTGTGTCGGAGCATCCTACCAGTCAGTCGCTCAGGTCTCCTGGTCCATCACAGAAGGCATCTCTGGTAAGGAAGCCCAGAGCTGACTGCGGTGTGGAGCAGCCTGAGCCTGTTCTCGCCTGGCCTGCGTGATGCCACAGGGCTGCAGACTTCTCCCCTTCAAACGCTGAGAGGGAGCAGGGCGCCCTGCCTGAAACCCTGCAGCCAGTGGAAAAGTTTTGAGTGTGTGCGCATGTTGAATTCCTCTGCGAGCTGGACTGGTGCCCAGTGGGGGGAGACCCCCCTGCAGTGCCTGCAGAGCCTGTGCTGTGCTTTCCAGATTGCTACAGACATTTAAAAAACCAGGCAGGGTGGGAGATGGAGGTGCTGAGCAGAGAGTGAGGAAACCTGATGCCACTCGGCTGTGCTAAGAGTTTCCCTTCTCTCTTGCCCAGGGACTGCTGGTGGCCCCTCTGCTGCTGTGCACAAGCGGTGAGATGCTGAACCAGGGCCTTCTGGCAAAGCAAGTACCTTCCTGTTCTTAAAGCAACCCAGAAAACTTCCCTGCCTAATTGGGATTATTTCTGGATCTTGTTTTTCTCTAGAGAGTCGACACTTATTGACAGATAATCTGTGTCTATAAGGAAAACTCATGATTAATTGCTTCCTTTCCGTTAGGCTCCCTGTCCTCTATCTTGCAGAATTTGCTAATAGATATATAATCTTTCTGGCAGTCCAAAATAAATAGTTGTCCCTATGTGGGAGCTGGTGCAGAATCCAAGACTGTGCTTGACTTTCCCAGCACTAGCAAGCCCGGAGCTGGGGGTTGTTGTGAAGGAGTAGATGAAATCCTCACTGACTTTTTTGGCCACAGAGGGGGAACGGCAGTATCACAAGCAGGGAAGAAATGGGTGGTCTGATTGCTGTGTTGTGTGAGAATGTGGAGAGCAAGGCAGAACTGCAAATTGTAAGACCTTTTCCCTTTTTTTTTTCTTTGACATCATGAAAACTCCCTGGAATTTTGGCCACGGCACATATTCCATGGTATTCAGTCAGGGAGGTATTTTGTCCTAAACACAGGGAAGAAAAGATTACAGGGTGCTCGCCGACAGGCCCAGGGTTTATGGTGCTGCCTCTGAAATGTCAGGTTTGGTCTGACATGCCTGCTGCGTTAATGATTTACAGGAATAGCAGCGTGTGTGTCTGAGCTCTCATTGTGAGCGGCTGTGATGTCTGTGAGTCAGATGACTCTAGAGCTGTGTTACAACCCCTAAAAGCTGCCTTTTGACTTTGGCTGTCTGGGAGTCACCACCTAGGACACTCCAGTTACACCAGTAAAGGACTGGGCAGGAGAAGGACTGGGAACTCTAGCGTTTTGCACTACTGAACTCACAGATGTATTTCTGTGGGCTTTGTACCTAACAGTGGGGTGATGAAAATCGTTGATGCGCTTTTATGCTTGGTCTTCATGCCCTAAATAGCTTCGGCCAGCTCTCCACCAGCTGACTGAAATGCTGATGGTGCTTGAACAGCAAATACTACTGAGGAAAGCTGGTGCAGGCAAAAGCTGAGCCGTTCAACCTCTGGAAAGGACTCCTTGACGAAAGAGAGCAGAGCGGGGTCCTGCATCTCCCCCAGAGAAGGAGCTGGGTTTAGTTTCCTGCTCTGCTGGAGCTCTTGCCTTTTCTGGCAATCTGTTGCAACGTGAAAGGAGGTTCTGGTGAGGTGGGTGCTGGTCTCTTCTCCCAAGTAACAAGTGATAGGGTGAGAGGAAATGGCCTCAAGTTGTGCCTGGGAGGTTCAAATTAGGAAAAAATTTCTTCACTGAAAGGGTTCTCAGGCACTGGATTGGCTGCCCAGGGAGGTGGTGGAGTTTGTGGAGGGATTTAAGAGATGAGCAGATGAGGTGCTCAGAGATGGTTTAGTAGTGGACAGATACAGTTGAACTGGACGATCTCAAAGGTCCAGCCAAGCTATTCTATAGTTCTGTGTTCCAGCTCTGTGATCATCCTCCTCGGTGAGACAGGGAGATGTGCAGAGAGCCCAACCTTTACGTCATGGGAATTCCTTCTATGTTTTTAAACCTGGCTTTCTGGAGGCTGCAGATAGGCTCTGGGATTCTTTTGCCCATGAACAGAGCCATTATTCAGATCAGCCACCCAGTAACGCCTTCCAGACATATTTGCTAGGAGACTTTCTTGTGTTTTGTCAGCCCCATGTGCCTGCAAACTTGTGAGAGCTCCTCCTCTGTGCCAGAACTGCCCTCACCAAAAAGAAGGATGAGCTGGCTTTTTCCAGTTAACCAGTCAATATTTACTCTTCCAGGCAAGCTGTTAAAATGCCGTTGCTCTCTTGTTTTGGTATTTGTTTCTCCTGTCTTGCTGGAATATTGCCCCAAAGTCTCCCACACTGGCAGCTCTTGTTTGTGTAGCAATGACATGTGGGCGTTCATAAAAGACAAGGTTGTGGGAGCCTTCCAATGATTGCCAGGTCATGTTTTCATTTTCTGTTGTGAGTGTGGAGTGTGTTTCAGCCCATCTGCTTCAAGAAAGGCTGGAGTTTGGGAAGAGAAAGCCACAGGATAATTTATTCAATCCCAAGGTGAAATCTTGCTTCCATTAAAATCCATGAGAAAACTCCTGTTGGCTTCAGTGGGATTAATTTCCATCCTGTGTTATCAGGACAAAGCCATCCCAGGTCTGGTTTTGGCAATTCCCACCTCCCCTGTTTCCTGTCTATGTTTTTGGTATCGCTGCATCCTGGGATGCAGCCCTGGAGTTCCCCAACACTCCCTGGCAGCGCCCTAAAGCAATGACTGAACACAAAATAAAGAGTGAGGCACTATCGCTGGTGAAAATGAGAGGCCAGTCTTTGGACTTTCAGATAACCATGAGATTCCTGCTATAGAAAGGGAGCAGAGAGGCCCTAAATTGAGAAAAACTCCTTTGAACGCGTCTGGACAGATCAGTGCAGACAGATTCCCACTCTGATACCGTGTTCCTGGGCAGTTGAGGTGTAAGCTGGCTCCCATATGGAAAACATCTATTAAGTTAGCGAAGTGTTGCACTTGTAGTTTGCTGAGACAGCAGTTAGGGCGGTTCTGGAATAGCCAGCTCATTCTTACTGGTCTGCTCTACCCATCTCTTTATCTTTACTGTCTTGTTTCGTTTTCTAAGACACTGTGTTTCATTTAGGACCAGGTCTGACAGGTTACTCTGACTCGAGCACCGTCGGGGTCAGCTTGGCTGCATTTTTCTGTGCCATCAAGTCCTTTGTGTGTGCACTGTGACCATGCTAAGCTCTGGTGATGACAGCCCACTCTTGCATTGCTTCCTTGCAGTGTGAAGGTAACAAGGATGCTCCCTAGCAATAGCTTTCTTGGGAGCCCTGGTAGACAACCTTGGCCAAAGCCCTGTCTTAACGGATTCCGTGTGTGTGCACCCCTTGGATGAAGCTTGTGTGTAACATTAGCTAGAGCTTTGTTACTGTCCTTGGTCTAGCAGTCCTCTCTCATTATTTTCAATAACAGTGACACTTAATTTCCTTATTACTGCAATTTCCTATGATCCCCAAGCATGTTTTTAAGTGAGGAATTACATTTGCTGCCCTACCTTTCACTACACTTTCTGGTTCACTAACAAGAAGCCTGAAGACCTTCACTGTGCAAATTATTTAGTTTGTCGAAGTTATTTGGCTCCAGTAAGAAACGTTTCTCCTCCACTAGCAAGGGAAGGCAGCACGGTCCTTAATTACATTCTGCAGCTTAGCCAAGTGAAATCTATCCTTATGCCCTCAGAGCTGAAGCCAAAACCCCCACCCCCCGCTGGTCCCTCGTGCTTTGCTGCTCCTCGCGGAGCGAGCCTGTTTCCAAGAGCCTGTCTCTCCCGAGATTTATAACCACTGGGATGGTTTGCTTGATGGAGAAGATTTAAATCTCTTGTGTGCAGGAGAGCTCCACGTTGTTTTGAATGTTGACTTGCCCTGGTTTATCTTTGTTTAAAGGTCCAGGTGGACAAAACTGGAAAGGATTCTAGTGAGACAGGACGAGGCTGCCCTGGACAGTTATCGAAGCCACATCTCACTGGTGTGCATTGTGTTTGTGGCTCAGTGCAAGCCCCTGGCTTGTGATTAAAGGCACTAAACTCACCCTTGTCTGGAGTTTAAGGTAAAACTTTCCACTTATGATACTCATGGGAAGTCCCCACCGTTACCACCCGTGTGTCTGATGTACTGTAGCAGTGACGTTCTTCCTGGGGATCGAGTGTGAAAGCCCAGCCTGAGAAGTTTCTGCCTCGCTGATCATTGCAGCTCCAACAGACTCCCCAGAAAGTGCTCTACAACGTCACCTCTCATTCTGTCCTCCAAACCCCACAATCTTGAGTTGGGGTGGCTGCTGTTCTTCCCAAATCACAGTTCCATAAAAACCTCATCCAGCCCCAGAGACAGGTTGTTATCGTTTTGTCTTTCGATAATGCAACTGGGAATACGTTTCCCTGAGCATTCGAGCCTAATTAGACTGAATTTTAAGAACGCAGTGAGGACCCTCTGCAGCAGCTGTAGGGCAAAGTGAAGCAGGCGTTGTTTGTGCAGCTGTGGAGAGCACAGTTCTCCTCTTGCACAACTCGTGTCGCTTTGACCGCCTTATTCCAGAGATCTTGGATACCACAGCACCAGGAGCAATTTCACAAGCTAGGAAATCAGCTTCCAATGCCTGCTGCCCTCCAGCTTCCCTGGCACCATAGTTTGGTTGGAAGGAAATGGATTCTCCAGCTCTTCCAGGTGCAGAGCGTCAGGTCTTAATGTCAGAAATGCCTTGGCACGTTTTTCTTGAAGGCAGATTTGGATGGTTCCGTTCCCTTGACCGATGATCATTTACAAAGCCTAAGTGAAATTTTCAGGTGATTCTGGGTCGATTCGGTGTGTGATTAATGAGCGATGATGCATAGATATAAATAATAGTGGGTTTAAGTATCTATATATACTATAATTAAAAACTCTATTACAATATTTATTAATATTTAATCATAGATGACAAAGGTTGCTATATAATTCTGTAGGACTTGAGTGATGTTCCTGGGGAGGGAGCAGCTCCTCTGTTTAATTACAGCAGTGTCAAGGGAATAAAACCCTGCCCAGACCACGACAGGTCTCCAGGTGTGATCTCGGTGGCCAGAGCCCCCTTACCTTGCTGGGAAGTGCTTGGCTTCATGGTGGTTTCTTTGCGTGAGTACACTGGGTGTCATCCCAAATAGGATGACCCCTAAAAGGAGGTGTGGACACAAAAAGGTTGTCTTAGCGCCTCTGCTCATAGCACGGTCTAGTACGTACTCGTGGAATAGGTGCTCTGTGCTCTGAGTAACCTGTAAGACCTGGTTCTAAATTAAATGTGGTGTCTCCAAAAGTGAAACAAGGCAGTAAAGGTGGATTGATGGGTAGAGATCCGTTATAATCTGGTTAGTAAATGTAGAAAATGCAGAAAAGGCACTGAGGGACATGGTTTAGTGTTTGATAGGAATGGTAGGACTTGATGATCCAGTGAGCCTCTTCCAACCAGGTGATTCTATGATTCTATGAAAATCTTTAATGTGATGGGTGCTTTATTCAGACTCTGAATTCAGGTTGCTTGTTCTAGATGAAGGGAAGAGCTCAAAGTCTCCTAACCCTGTTATAGCGCTCATTTCATGTGACAGGAGGGACGGGTTTCACAGTTAAACCTGTGTCTTTGAGCCTCAAGAACATGATACCAATCCGATTTCTGACAGAACTGGTGACAAACCGTGGCAAATGGAGTAACTGCTTTGTTTGCAAGGAAGGTTGAAACAGAAAGCAGCCAGTTTTGGTTTCTAACACTAGTTTCTTTTCAAAGGTGGTTTCCTGTGTGCTGGCTGGAGGGGAGGCATCTGATACTTCAGCATCAGTCAGAAAATACATCTCGGATGGGGCCAAAGTGCAGTAAATGGAGTGGGGCCTCGTGTGTGTGATATGTGCCTCTCTGAATGCTCCATGAACCTAATGAGAGCTCCTGGCATCTCCTGCCTCTGGGATCTTGGCCAGAAGTGCACTTTGTGTGAGATACAGTGCAGGAGACGTGCAGATTAGCAGCTTTCAGATAGGTGCTTCCTTCAGCAGTCAGGCTCCCCCGGATGCTTAAAAACTTGTTACTGATAAAAGAAGTAGGTAATTGCCTAATCCAGAAGGGAGAACAGGTCAGGAAAGCAATGAGAAGAGAGGCTGCTCCTGCCTTTGGGAGGGGAGCTGAGCCACAAAATACCGCAGTCTCTAGCAAGCGTAGCGGCAAAGGTGAGAAGTTAAGTGCCTGTGTCTTGAGTCCCGGTCTGGAGCTTTCCTGGATGTGTTTTCCATGCTGTGTCCTGTTAAATGCAACATCTCGCCTTCCAAGAGTGGCAACAAGGGGATTGAACGCTGCTTGCAGGGGAGATGAGTTACTGACTGTGGGTAGTGAAGTAACAGTTGTACAGCAAGCCAAAGGTACCACCTGTACAACCATGAAAAGCTGGAGTTACAGGATATTTCCCAAGGGAGCCATTCAGCATTGAGTAACGGAGCTTTGCACACATCCCCAGAAAGCCATTTGCCCTTCCTTTAGCAGCAGTTCCCCTCTGCTGGGAGCTGACAAGTTCACCCTTGGAGTCCTCAGCTGCAGGGCCACAGAACTGTATCATCGCTCTCCTGGAAAGGACGTTGTGGTGAGGTCGTGCTGGTCTCTTCTCTCAAATAACAAGTGGTAGGATGAGAGGAAATGGCCTCAAATTGCACCGAGGGAGGTTTAGATTGGATATTGTGAAAAATATCTTTACTGAAAGAGTGGTGAAGCATTGGCAGAGGCTGCCGGGGCAGTGGTGGAGTCTCCATCCCTGGAGGGGTTCAAAAACCGTGTGGATGTGGCACCTGGGGTTGTGGTTTAGTAGACACGGTGGTGTTGATCTTACAGTTGGACTGGATGATCTTGGAGGTCTTTCCCACCCTTAATGATTCTATGATTCTATTTTTTGAGTGCCAGTACAGCAAAACACGTGGTTGGTCCTGTCTTCGTCTACCGTGCACCTTGTTTCATCAGTAAGTGGTGGATCTTCTCCAGGGAAACCCTCAGAGCTGCGTCGCTGCGCCAGGTTAAAGCACTGCAGCAGCGGGAAATACGTGACTCTGCTAAATTTACTCACGTCCACCTTGGTGGGTATTTTGTGTGACCTTGGAAGTACCTTTGGTGCCTGGAGCTGAGCTTGTCACTAAGGCCTTATCCTCACAATCTTGTTAGAAAAGTCTGCTCGTTCCCAGTTATATTTTTAAAACCACTCAGAGCTGGTGTTGAGAGTTTGGATATTTTCTTTTGTTACAGAATATGCTGCTTTCTGGGTTGCTTTTTTTGAATATTTTTACTCTTCTGAGAATTTCTGTCCTTTGAGACTGCAGACTCGGTAGTTCTGTCTCCAAAATCCCCTCTGACAGAACAAATCCCTCCCAGCAAACCTTTCAGCCTCGCCTGCCTTGTGACTGAGGCCAGCTTCACAAAACAGGGAGGACTCCTGAAAACAAAGAGCAGCAGCTGATCCTGGCTCCGAACACCCTGTTGGCAGCAGGAGCTCAGATGCTGCTGGCTGTCAGCTGCTTCTCCTTCTAAGAACTGTTTTGGCCATTTTTCTCTCTGTTTGGGTACAGCCTGGGTTGGTGTCGCAGCCCATTAACCCCTCCTGTGCTGGCTTCTCTCCAGAAAACCCTCTCTGTTTCTGGAGGGCTAAAGGAGTGTGTTCTGCTGTGTTTCTGTGTGAAACCTAGTGGGTTCCTGGAAACCTCTAATCAGATACCGGTGTATCAGATACTGCTGCCTGCTCAGGAAAAGAGAGCCTGGGGTTGTTCATCCTGGAGAAGGGAAGGCGCTGGGGACACCTTAGAGCAGCTTCCAGTACTGAAAGGGGCTCCAGGAAGACTATGGAGGAGCTCTTGATGAGGGAGGGCAGGGAGAGGATGGGGGGGAATGGGTTTAATTTGAAAGAGGGGAGATTGAGATGAGATATGGGGCAGAAATGTTTTGCTGTGAGGGTGAGGAGGCCCTGGCCCAGGTTACCCAGAGCAGGAGCGGCTGCCCCATCCCTGGAGGGGTTCAAGGCCAGGTTGGATGGGGCTTGGCGCCTCTGATCCAGTGGGAGGTGTCCCTGCCTGTGGCTCCAAAGCTCTGCATGGGCTTTGAGGTCCCTTTTAACTCAAACCGTTCCATCATTCTATGAAAACGGAATGCCCTTGTTTGTGCAGGTGATCCCAGAGGTGAAGGTGGCTGTGGAAAAGCGGCCATTAAGTAGAGGTCTCTCTGGTTCCCAGGTGAGATGCGTGGCTGTTTTGCTTTGTTGCTTTGTGAGGGAATGTCTCTGGGCTGCTCGGCGACTCCAGGAGGTCTCGTGGCCCTCGTGGAGCAGGTTTCCCCATCCCCCAGTGACCCAGCTGGGAACAATGGGGGCCAGGCTGTGCAGAGAGCGCTCTGCTCTAATAAAGCAGCCAGAGCTGACATTGCTTTCCCCTCGGAGTTTTTCCAGGCTTATTTTTAGACAGTTTACAATTAATTCTTCTAGAGAAAAATAAAAATCGCCATTGTGGCTTCTAAGAACTGTTGATATAAAAATCAGCCCTTTTAAAGACTGGTATTCTGGGACAAATACCCCAGGGAAAAGCAAAACTCTGGGTATGTCATACCAGGGCTCTAGGCAACTTGTTCAAAATAAAGCAAAAATGCCTGTGTATTTCTTGCACTTTGGCTTTTTACCCAGCCCCCAGTTCTGAGTCAAGGGTGATGCATGTAGGAGCTGCTTGCGAACCCTTGGCTTTTGCTGTTGCTGTGTTTGTGTGCGTGTTTATCTTGATCAAATCATCTGAGCCGCTCAGAAGGGAGATATCAGGGCTTCTCAGAGCTCAAGGAATTCTTGCTTGGGGAGCAGAGTGTCTTTGGAGGCTGTCTGGGGGGGGTTGTGTGAGCTCTGCTGATGGTGGTTTTGGAAGGACCTCCCTAAAATTCCTTTTATTGTAGTTGTTTCTGCTGCAACGAAGGGAATGGCACTCAAGGTGTTTGCTGTCCGTGTTGCCCTGTAGCGAGGTCTCAGCGTGTGAGCTCTGGGCCGGCGTGCTGGCTGAGGGCAAGTTCTTCTAAGATCCAGAGTAGGATGGGCAGAGGTGACCCTGCTGCTTACACTGAGCAGAACCTTTTGCTGCTGGGCACCTGGTGAGCTGGATTGTGCCTCAGTTACGCAGCTGCAGGCGATTGCTGCCGGAGCAGGGCTCCTGGTACAGAGCTGTTGGCGTTGGGGGTTTTCTATGTGTGCAGCTGCTGTTTCTTTGGAGTTTGGTGTGGGGTTGGGGATTTTTTTGGACCTTATTGCATCCAGATGAGTTGGTGGACCTTTCACAGGGAAATTTAGCAGCTATTTCTATTTTCCCCAGCAGCTCTGGCTTGCCACCACTCAAGACGTCTTAGATTTGTAGAAAGCTTTGAGTCGGGAGGGACCGTTACAGGTCATCCATCCCACCCCCTGCAAGAGCAAGGGCTTTAACTCAATCGGCTTCCTAGGGAAGAGCTTGCTCAGTGCATGAGAAGGGTTAAAGCACTTCAGAACCTTTTCTGTGCTAAATTACTTCAAACTTTTGACGGGTAGCATGGCCCAGACAGATGTGTTGACATGGCAACCGCTCCAAGGAGAGGCTTGTCAGGAAAGAGAACCAGCTGGTCCCCGGTGGTGACAAGGTGCTGCCAGGAGGATGCTGCAGCCACTGCCCCAGCTGCGCCCCCAGATCCGCCTGTCAGCGCCCCAATTAGTGTGGATAATTCATACCTCTCTGTACCAGCCTTTAATGCACCCGCGGTGACGTGAGCAGCGCTAGCAGGACTCGGCCGCTAATTTGCTGCATTAATAATAATGTCCTCCTGCTTTGGCTCGTTGCAAGGGCATCTAGGGAAGGAGGTTAAAGCCAGGTTTTCTGTGTGGTGGTTCCAGCTGTTCCCCTTTTCACACAGGCAGACTGGGACTCTCGGAGCTTACAGTCTGCGAGGTTGGGAACCTGGGGTGGCAGCGCGTGCCGGCACTCCCAGGGGCAGGAACACTGGGTTTAGCTCCTTCTCTGCCTGCTCCGAAGGCAGCAGAGCAAGCTCACTGGAGAAACAGTCTGGCCCAGGGACTAGAGTGCTGGGGCTTGGGGATGCGCTGGGGTCACTTTCTAGCTTGGGTGCTCTGGTTCTGCATCAGAAGTGTGATCAGCAGGTCAGGGGAGGTGATTCTGTCTCATGAGACATCACCTGGAGCCCTGTGTGCAGTTCTGGAGTCCACAGGAAGGACACGGATCTGCTGGAGCGAGGCCAGAGGAGGCCAGGGAGATGATCCGAGGGCTGGAGCACCTCCTGTATGAGGACAGGCTGAGAGCGCTGGGGTTGTTCAGCCTGGAGGAGAGAAGGCTCTGGGGAGACTGTAGAGCAGCTTCCAGTACTTAAGCTGAGCAACAGTGCTGCGTCCTGTGCTTTCAGAGAGAGAACCCCGAGCAGCTCCAGCTAATTATTTTTTGTTGGGGGGTGGTGGTCCTGGAGAAGGTTTATTTGATCTGCTGTAGCATTTTCCATGCAAGCAGACACCTGGGCTTCCCAGGCTGCTCTGCAGCACAGCGGGCTCCGCGGAAAGGGTAACGTGTACCCAGGTGATTTCAGTACATGGTATTATTTACCCTATTGACGTCAGCAGCTGCCTGCTCTCAGCTCCTCTCAGCTTCTCTGCTCTAGCAGCCGGCAGGAGCCAAGCTGCGGAGAGCTTATGAACTCCCTGAATGCACCTAACCTTTCCAGAACTCAGCGTATAATTCTCAGCAAAGTAAATGTCCATTTGTGAGTATTTTGGGAACAAACCTCCTGTTTGCTTTCCATGTGCTACTCCTTTTGCTCCTATTCTGCAAGCCAACACCACATGGATTCTTATCAAAGCACTGTAGCTTTTATTTGCTGGTAAGGCCGTTCAGCAGGGACTGTTACATAAAACCATATTACGGTGTTCTCCTTCCAGAAAAATGGCTGCATTTAAGATCCCTTTGTGATCAAAGGGATCTCTTCTCATAACCCCAAATTTAAACTATTTCTTAACACTGACTGACAGCTCAGTGGGAAATGGAGCTTTCCCAGAGGGATGTTCTGGAGTCCTTGGCATGGGGAGGACGTGGATCTGTTGGAGCGAGTCCAAGGGGGACACGGAGGTGGACAGGGGACTGGAGCACCTACTGTACGAGGACAGGCTGAGAGAGCTGGGGTTGTTCAGTCTGGAGAAGAGAAGGCTCTGAGGAGACCTTAAAGCAGCTCCCAGCCCTGAAAGGGGCTCCAGGAAAGCTGGGGAGGGGCTCTGGGTCAGGGAGGGCAGGGACAGGTTGAGGGGAAATGGTTTTAAGATGAGAGAGGGGAGATTAAGATGAGATGTTAGGAAGAAATGTTTTGCTGTGAGGGTGGGGAGGCCCTGGCCCAGGTTGCCCAGAGCAGGGGTGGCTGCCCCATCCCTGGAGGGGTTCAAGGCCAGGTTGGATGGGGCTTGGAGCCCCTGATCCAGTGGGAGGTGTCCCTGCCCGTGGCAGGTGTGGGACTGGATGGGCTTTAAAGTCCTTTCCAATCCAAACCTTCCTGTGATTCTGTTATGCACCAAATTCAGACCCAGTTTTAAGGCCACACTTAGACTGGGACGGCCTGTTCCGCACGGAGGTGTGTGCGCTCTGCTTTCTCCTGGTGCATGAGCCGTGCCGCTTGCATGTGTCGTGTTCTGTGACAGCCTGGCTGCTGCTCCATCTGCAGGGACCGAGATGAGCGCTGTCAGCCACATAACGCTGGAAAGGAAAGCTCTGCTGGCCCGAGGCCCGGCGGCGAAGTGCTGCGCTCTGCAACTCTGCGAGGGATTGAAAGGCTGTGACCCAGTCTCTAAGTCAGAGCTTATCCCGGAGCGGGGAGGGCTTTCTCCTGCCTCCCCCAGGATCAGCAGGGCTTAGCCTTTGCCTTTTGGGGAGGGGGGAGCATCTTCCCGACAGCTTGTCTTTGGTTGAGGTAACCCCTTACGGGGTGACCTCTGGTTCAGTTTGCTCGCAGCGAAAGGCGGCGTCTGCATGGGAGCGAGCATCGAGCGTCTGTTCTTTTCCTGTCCTGTTAGCAGTGACTAACGGTCCCGTCTCTGCCGCCTGAGTCACCCTGCGAGCTCCGGCTGCCGTCTCTGGTTAAGCGGCGCAGGCAGCGGGTACGGAGCTTCACCCTCCCTGCTTGGGTCGCTGCCCTAGACTCTATCGGGAGGCTGGGAGTCAGCAGAGCCGGGTACGGAGGAGATGCTGAACGCGCCGGGTTAAGGCACAGCATTCCGTGTGTCCTGGCGAGGTCTAAAGGCTCCTTGGTGCTCCTGATCCATGGGAATGTGGAAGATGATCCCTTGGTTGGTGCTGTTACAAACCAAGCTACTCATTCTGTTGCCAAGGGTTGTGTGTCCTGGTGCGTCACCCTGGCTGCTCGGGGTGGTTCTGGCTGGGGTCGTCACACAAAGGCCGTGGGGACGGCAGTTCGGGTGCGGGAGGAGACGGGGATTGGCTGGGTTCTGCTCGAACTCTCTGAGCATCACGGTTTATATCCTGTTGAAAGGGCTTCCTCAATAAATCCTGAGGGTCACTAGTGGTGTTGAGAAAAGATGCTCGTGAGCTGTTACACACACACAGACCTTTTGTGTCAGGTAACTGGTGGTGCGTCCTACAGAAGAGCCGTAAGGTTTTCCCTGTGTTAGTGATCTCCTGGTCTCTCCTGCTCCCTCAGAGAAGAACAAGGCATTTTGCTTTTCCAGAGCCTCTCCTGGAGTTGCCCCTTCCCTCTGGGAATGTCAACTTTCTGCCTAAATTACCAGCGAGCAGTTCGTGGCTCAGATTCAGTTTCCTCCCCCAACAGGACTGGGGTGCAGTGCTTGGAGCAACAGCGTAAGATGAATTTTTCACTGCTGTTGCTCATAGTTGTAGTGGAAAGAAGCCCCTCGTCCAAGAGGAAAGTCCTAGATTGTCTTAGGCTCAGTCTACATGAGCCCATTACACCCCAGATCAGGATAAAAGGTTTTAGGGAAAGTAGTTAACAGGATGCAATTCATGAATATCTGTCTTGCTCTGTTCTGGGGAGAGCAGAGAATATCATCTACCCCAAGTGTGTCAGAACAACAGGAACTAAACTTCAGTCTAGAAAATCCAGCCTTTGCAGTAGAGATTAGTTTTCTTTTTTTTGTCATTTGTAGTTCTTTGCCTCAGAGAGAAAATAACTTCAATGTCATACACAAAGAGGCTGCTAGGAACACCCGAGGGGCAGGGGCTGCTTTAGCTCACTAGATATTTAAAAATGAAATGCACGTATTCTTTATTTTGTATTAATACACTGTAATTGCTTTACAGAGTCCAGCATATCAGTCGCATGTAAATACTACAGATGAACTTGCCAAACTGGAGCTCACAAAACTAGTGCATTTATTCCAAAGCAGAGACTAAACCCTCTAACTCCTTAAAAAAATACATTAAAGAACGTACCACACACACACACATATTGCACTTTTCTCCATGTGAAATTTTTACCCCATATACGTCGCACCAAAGTCTCTTCAAAGGAGTCTGTAATACAAGATAATAAAGCTAATAATGACTCAAACAGGAAAGTACACAGTTCTCTACTGTTAGACAGAACAGATTTGAACAGAAGAGCCACTTCAAAGCAGTATGAAGTGGTGCCCAATAGATACTCTGACTTTTCAGAAGGTATTAGAGGCTTTTTATTCTAATTGGCTTAAAGGAAATTACATGAAATGTTAACTGTTCTTTAGGTTGAGGGGAAGAGTCAGTCCAAACTACAGGAAAAACACTGTAGCTTCCCCCTTACCAGCACTGCCCAGCTCAAATGAGCTTGGACTGATTGGCACATCCCGATAAACGGATCCCAGATCAGAATTCTTTTTACCCCCAAGTCCTGAAATGTTCTGTATTCTGGAGTTGGATGGGGAAGGAAGTGGTTGTGGTTATGGCAGCAGCCCAGCTCCTGAGCAGAACCGGGCCAGTCTCCATCCGTGTCCTGTGTCCCGTTAGCAGTTTGCACCACGTAGTTCCTAGAGTGCTTGGTCAGATATTAAAATTCCAGAAAGCGTTTATTATGCTGTGGTGTAGGGAAGAAGGAACGAAAGGACAGGAGAGACTGTTACCTCTTTCCTTTTTTTGCAGTAGTAAAATGCCTGCAGTATATTGGTCAAGCTGTTTCCCTCCCCCCATTAGTCACTTCAGGTGTCAGTTCCACAGCGAGTTACTGTTTCCTCCTAAAGGGAAACCACTCAATAAAACCCTTTTCTATCCATCTTGGCTATTTAAAGTAGAGCTGTCTCGCTCTCTTTCTCTTATATCACATATGTAGTGTATGGATGTGATCCCTGTTCTTTAAACTCCTTGCTGATGCCTAGAGCATCACTGTGAGATCAGAGGTAGAAGCGGAGCCCTCACGGACCGACATCCGCGCAGGCTCCAGCACGAGAGGAGCTGCCTCTCCCTGTAGGACGCAGGCAGCAAGGTGCCTCCTGTCCCCTGTCAGACCCTCCCTCCTCCGCAAAGCCCACATGCAGTGACAAATCCTACTGTTCCACACGGAAATGTGGTCTTATTGCTGTAAATGCTGGCTGATCATCCAGGAAGGGAAAGCAGCTTTGAGAACCCTTTTTCTAGCTTGGTAGGATCTGCGATTTGACAAGACAGAAGAAACAAGCCATCAGAATTCCTTTTTTTGTTTCTTCCTTCTGCTCCCTGTTCAATCCGTTCCATTTGTAAGGGACCACATGCCCCAAACACCCAAACTTTGAATATGGTGGCTACACCCTCATCATTTGTAGCATCAAAGGCCTTAGCTCGCCAAGCTTTCCAGCACACAGTGGTGCGAGCAGCACGTTTCTCTGCCGTTCTTTGTGCTTTATGAATCTGCAATTGTGCTTAATGTTGGCTCAGGAAAAGGCTGAACTGCCTCGCTGCGAGCCTCGTGTCTGTCAGCCCCTAGTGCCCCACCAAACGTCAAGGCCAGAGACAAAACCCAAACTGGTGATCTAAGCTTTCTGCAGATTCCTCACCGATCCTCCTGTGACTTTGCACGTCCTGACTGAACATTCTGGAGATGAAACTGCTCGTTGGGTTTAGTACTTCTTGAAACGGTCGATACATCAGCAGTTTGTGATGCAAATATTGCTGTAATACTTTCAGTGTTATATACACAAGAGCAATCGGAACACTAAGAAAGTTAAACACAATGTTCCACACAGTGGAACACGTGCTCTGAAGGGACTTTGGCTGTAGCGAGGATATAAATGGGGTATCGTCTACTTTCTTCAGAAAAAAGCATAGAGGCTGATAAAGAACTGAAAAAGGCACAGCACTATCACTTCACAGGGGTGTGTTTTTTTTCTTTTTTTAAGCTCGTTGTTTTTATCCTTAAGTTCTAAAACCCTAAATAATTGTCCAAATATACAAAGCTCAATAAACCACCAGCAACACATACTGCAAATTCAAAACACAGTTTGTTTGCTTGTTATTAAAATGCAACAGAAGGACAGATGGATCCTTTCCAGTGATCGGAACTTCCCCTAGACGGAGCCCTCCACAAAGACCTGCGTGCAAAAAGGGCTAATTTCAAAAGCCACCCAGGTGGATTTTTCTTTTTTAATGGCATTGCCCACAGCTCTTGATTTTTCTCACGGTCCTTCTTACCTTCTATCTCCCTGCTAGCTCATCCTTTATCCTTCAGCATTCTGATCTCCACCCAGAGGTCTCTACAAACCACTGTGGTGTCCTCTGTCAGCTCCAAATATCTTTTGACAGAGTCAAGATGTCCCTCAGCAGAGATCCAGAAGCTCGCCAGGGCGGACAACTAACAGTTCCTTGGCAGGCTTGGGAAATACTGTTTACTTGCCAGCAGGAAGAAGTGGAGGCTGCCCGAGATGCCTGGGGATCTCGGACACTCACCGTGGAGGAGTTCCAGATCGGTAGCTTACCCAGCAATTGGATGTCAAAGTGCAGCTTTCCTTTAATTACACCTCACGCTACTGTTCAAGAGTATTACAGTTGCCATCAGCGCAGACCCGAATCTACCCTGAATTTCAATGAAAACTATTGCTTTTATTGCCAAGAAGTACAATACCATGTGCGCTCATTCTCCAAGTGAATGTTAGATGACAGACTCCCCAGTTATTTTAGAAGGGGCTACGTCCTTCCTCTAAAATTCACCTTTTTTTGCCACCTTCAATGCAACCTAGTTCTTTGTGGGATGAAACAGCACTATCTGTTCTCTAGCCCCTGCCATCAGCAAGAGGAGCTGGTGGCCCTCACCCCCTCCTGCTATTATTCCAGTCAGGTGGATTTTTAGTTCCCCTGTTAAATTCAAGGGTTGAAAAGTTACCGTGAACTTTGGGGTAGGAACAAAACACAAAAATTCACATGCTTCTCCATTTGTCCCGTCTTCCGCTCACGTTTTAGTCACCCCGTGGTGTTAATTCACCAGGACGTAGCCGCTGTGCTGGGGATCTACAGTCTCCATCATTTCACAATCAAAGAGTCCAGGCAACTCTGAGAGGGTTAATGCATCATAGTTTGACTGGGACTCGCGAGACGCTGAGCTGCTCTGGCTGTCAGGCAATGCTACACTGCTCTGTTGTGCTGGGTCCATGGAATACTGGCACTGGTCGGGGTAGTCTGGCTTGGGAGAGGAGACAACAGGCAATTCACAAGTCTGATAGGAATATTGTAAGGACTGTGGCGGCTGCTGCACCTGAACCGGCGATGACAACTGCAGTGAGCTGGTGATCGGGGAGGGTGGCAGTGGATCCAGCTGTACCTTCTGGTATTGGCTGAGGAAGGGGTCATATTGCATGTGTCCCGAGGAAGGAGGCTCCATCACGGGGCTCAGAGGCTGCTGCAGGCTGAACTGGGCCGATTGCTGCTGCTGCGGCGGCGGCTGCTGCTCCTCCTGGCACGGCAGCGGCAGTTGAGTCGACCTCGGGTATGAGCTCTCGGCTATCTGCATCTGGTTAAAATAGGCCTGCAGCTGGGACTGCTTCTGGAGAAAGAGCCGCTTCTGGTGCAGCCTGAATCGAGACAGAAACACCAATTATTTTTGCCTTTTGAAGGTTTGGGTCAGAAGAGACCTTCAAGATTTCTTCTCAATACCTCATCTCAATCTCCCCTCTTTCAACTTAAAAACGTTCCCCATCATCCATCTCTACAGTCCCCAACTGTCTTTAGTGTCTGACTTGTTAGACAATTACCAAATGATGAGCTCAAAGAGCTTACAGCCCTTTAACATGGCAATTAATATCTTGTCTGCTATAATACATACGGTCATAAGGGGACACTTGGAATCTATTCACGCTTCACTAACTTTTTCAGAGCAGCGTCCCTTCTAAACTGATCTTATGTGACAAGAGGAAGTTGATTTACTTTACTGTAAAATTACTGGGTCTGGGAATGAGACACGAAATAACTGAATGACTACGGGGCTTCCCAGCAGGCAGAGAAACGCAATCCACGTTCTGAGGTAGATTAATACGGCAACATGTAGGTGCTAAACAGTGGGTGGTTGGGAGGATGAGGGCGGTGAAGTTAAGTACAACAATGTAAGCACTAGAGTAGCTTCCTCCTGTGCTTCTATGAACCCACTGGCACTGAATGAAGCCTACAGGTACTTGCATTTACCTTCGCTCTAAGTGTTTGCTGATAAAGAGCTGGTAGTACAGAAATTTGCCAACGCGTGGCAGGACTGTTGTCCCTGTTTTAAAAGGAGGAACGTGTCCTTACAGTATTCCTCTTGCAAAGGATTTCTAAATGGACAAAGATTGTTCCAGTTCTTTTATTACTCTTGAGAGGAAGAGTAAATAAAACTTAAGTGTGTATTTTGGAAGCTTCTTACCTGTGCTCCTGTAGCTGCTGTTCCAGACTCCGGGGCAGTTCTTTGCAGTACAACTGGCAAGTATTCTGAGTTTTTGATAGTAGTGTGGGTTTCTGCAAGAAAAGCAATGCTGTTCTAGACTGTGTTTGATTTAATGCATTAGTCCAGAAAGCCAGTGAGAGAGGACAGTCCATCCTTACTACAGTGTAACTGCCCAGTTCCACCTTTGGAAGCAGTCGACAGAGCTGCTGTCTAAACCCACAGTCACTACCACTTATCAGCTTCTAACCATTAGACAAAGACCTTTGCGTGATAGACTGTACCATGAAAACCCAGAGAGAGATTTGTTCCCCAGTGAAAGAGAAGGGGAAAGAAACATAAG
Source organism: Phaenicophaeus curvirostris (assembly GCF_032191515.1). Lineage (NCBI taxonomy): Eukaryota > Metazoa > Chordata > Aves > Cuculiformes > Cuculidae > Phaenicophaeus > Phaenicophaeus curvirostris. The sequence continues at coordinate 1,071,764 of NC_091416.1, read as the reverse complement.
TCCTCGGGGGTCAGAAGTGACTCCTCAGATGCTACTGAATAACCTTCCTGGGGTGCAAACAGAGAATAGCTATTTACTAGCAGTTACTTCAAATTGCTTTAATAACACTACACGGTAACAGACTGAGTAGGAAACCAGCAGTAATATACTTTTTGCGTAATTAGGGTCAGTGCCTGACAAAAGAAAAAGATAGCATGATTTCCAATTCAGTTTTTCTCTACTGATTTAGCCTCTGACCGATCTTTTGGTTAGTCTGCTGCGTAGTAACAGCAGCTGGTTCAGTTCAGTGGAGGGGAGATGTGGTACCTGGAGCCTGTGCTGCAAGTACTGCGTTTCTAAGCTCTGCCGTCTGGATAATAATGGGGGATGTGCACCGTTAGGGAAAGCAGATGCAGGTTCCTGCTGCTGCTGAGATGCTTCCTCCTGCAGAGAGAAGAGGAATAAATTTTATTCCCAGAAACAGCTTTTTCCGCCTCATCCCTTTCTTTAAGGATTTCCCCTGACAGAGGTTTCACAGTTGCCACACAGACTGATCTCCGGTGTCCCTCACCACTTTCACTGCATGGTGAGGAACCTCAATTGCAAAGCTTGGGATTATCTGTGCTGCAAAATGGCAACAGTTTCCATCTGTAATTAAAATGATACTATATATAATGTATTTTCTGACTTGCCCTCTGGAATAGTAAATGAATGAGGTTAGAAAACCATCCAAACTCTGACCATGCTTTGTGCGGCTCATTTCACAGCGTCAAAACGGAAAGCAAAAAGCTTTTGATAGTGGTGGATGGGATACGTGTGGAGTAGGCATCTCGAGCTGACATGGGAGGGAAGTGAATTGTCATGGGAATACCCCGAGCACTGCAGCACGTTTGCATCGAGCAAGAGAGTCTTGTGAAAACATTACGACTTTGCGGCTGTCAGAACTGAAGTTTGTCAGCGCTCAGACAGAAACAGCCAGAGCTTTAGGAACAGCAGGATTCAGCTGGAACATCAGGTGCTTACAGTGCCTGGGTACTTCTTACCCACTTTATTCATGGGGTTTAACAGAAACTTATTATTCCTGTTTGCTGTGAGCTGTTCCATTGGAAATAAATAATCAAGGAGCTTGTAGAAGCTATTTAATTTCACTATGCAAATCAGGCTAGCCATTATCACTCAGCTTTTTCACTTCTTATATTTATATTAAATCAGATCCAACAGGGAAAGATATTAATTTTTTAATATCTTTTTTAAATCTAAAATATCCTTCAGATTAAAGCAATAATAGAAAGTTGCCCTCGGAAAGCTTACAAGGCCATCATGCTGCTAGTGTGAGGATGGTAAAGGTCAGCCTGCAAGTTCCCATTCTCTATTTGGAGGAAGTCAAAAGGAGAAGAGGGAACTTCATCTGTAAATTAGCTCTTCTGAGGTCCCCAGAACACCTTATCCTCTCTGTATCTGTCCCAGAGTATAAGTATCTGAAAGATGGAGCTCTGTTTCTGGTTTAAGTACCTGTGGAGGACTATTAATGAGGTCCTGCAACGGGGTGGCAGCTGATGTCAGAGAAGGTTCTTCTTCTGATCCTATCTGCTCATACAGCATCTGGACTTTGTTCAGTTCCAGGATTCCTTTGGTTCGCGCCAGGTTCTGGAGGTGCTGTCTAAATGCTACAATTCCTGGAGAAGAGTTGAGCAAAACCCTTGTCAGAAAATCAGTTAATTCTTATCTGGTTACTGCAGCGAACATGAGATAAGCTGAGTCCCAGCGTGGTGCTGCTGCCTCTGTGTACATTGATAGCTGCATCTGGGTATCAAGTGGCACGAAATGGTTGTGATTACCTTGAGTGAGGGATGTGTCGGACGCTCTGCGCCCCTCTCGGAAGCTGACAGGAGAGCGGTTGTGGGTCTCTCGCTTCTGGGAGGTGAGAGCTTGCATGGCTGGATTGGCAGGTCTCAGACCTATGAAAGGTGCCGTCATTCTGGGCGCTTGCTGGTTAGTCAGCACCAATTCCTTCAAGGAAGGGGTGTCTTCCAGGAATTTAATATCTCTCTGAATGGATCCCATGTCATACTCTGAATCAATACTGCCCAGAGAGGAGTTTTCATCCATCGAGTAGACCTTCCCTGTGACAATAAACAAAAGCCAGCATAAAAAAAAAAGGGTAATGCTTAGACTCAAGCTGTGCCAACAGCGCCCATCCGAGAGGACACTAACACAAAATCACATTTCATAACGTAATGGTAATGGAGTACTTGTGGTTCCAGAGTGGGGATTTGCTACTGTTTTTTACCTCATCACAGCAATAAGATGCTATGCAGATGATGTTCATTGCCTTGTTTGGAGAGCATTCAGTGTTTTTTCCCCCCTCTAGATAATACTGACAAGACTGCAGCCTGAGCTGGAAGGTTTGGTCACCTTGCTGCTTTTGGAATACCTGACAATCCTGAAGTTTTTGTTTCTCCACTGTCTCCCTCTGCCAGCACATCGTTAGGGGCTGAATGACTTGGGGACACTTAGTTATGTGAAAAGGAACAAGCCACCTTTGCCAGACTTTACCAGTTGCTCCTGGGGTTGTACACAACTGTAGCGAGCTCTGTATCTGCTGCTTTGGTTTTACTCTTTACAGCAGGGTTTGGGGAGTTTTGTTGTGGGTTTTTCCCCTTTAGTCTCTATAGCAAATGCTGAGTAAAAAAACCAAGGAATTCTAACTTGTGCTTGTCACTCTTAGGACTTCGTGACTAGATTGAGTGCTGTGAGCAGAAAAGCTTTGAGGCATCCGTGCTAACTTCTGTACCTGTGCCTGGCATCATCACCATCTGATTAGTAACTTCTGCCAGCGTGTGCCGTCGCTTCCCGCAGCGAGCTGCCTGCATGGCTGCAAACGCCTGGGCAGGGTCATCTTCTGACTCCCCTTCTGTCTCGATCCCTTCATCGATAGAAGTTTCCATCATGCTGGTAGGCAGCGACTGGCATCCTTTCCTAATCACCATGGGAGGTACAGGATCCAGCAGGCAGCCGTTTACCTGAACGACACAAGGAGGAGATGGACGCCTTTCAGTTGTGTGCACAGAGCAAGAAATCTCTGCCTATGATGTTGGCTGAAGGATATGTAACAGGCGCGACCCTCCCTGTAATCTACTGAGGTAAGAAAGACTTGTTAAGAATTGTATGCGACAAACAAATCCCTCTAGGTAGGATCACCACTGACATCCTCTTAGCGCTCAGCTCTCTAAATCTAAATACTCTTATTTCCACAGTACTGTGTTCTCCAGAGCTATACAAAACCTTTGCCAGCTTAGTCACAAATATAAAATATTTATGGAACGTACAATGTTATTGTTTCCCCTTACTATACCTGCTGTGCTCATTTATCATGCTCACATAAGCACTACAAACCAGTCATCTTGTATTCAATTCCGCAGCTCTTGCAGAGATGTGCTCAAGAATAATACAAAAAATGTACCCTTTCCAGCAAAAGCCCATTTGAGTCCCAGTGGTCCTCTGCAAACCAAGGGTGCCCAGAGAGGCTGTGGAATCCCCCTCCTTGGATTCACTCAACTTGACAAAGGTCTGAGCATCCTCATCTCGCTTTGAAGCTAGACCTGCTTTTGGCAGGAGGCTGGACTACAGGGCCTTTAGAGGAACCTTTCCCACCCAAAATACTTGTAGGATTTAAATTCTGGTTTTATTCTCCAAATCAGTTTGTCCTGAGCCCTTCTGTACCTTAATTAATTCTGTTGCCCAAGTCACATCCACTGTTTTGTTAGGATCAGGTGGGGTGCAACATGAATGAAACAACACATTAATTTAGCACATAACCTGGCACTGCTAGAGGTGATTTTTAGGTCAAACTGTGAAGGAACCATTCCTGAGCTTTCTTAAAAGTTGTTCAGTACTCTGAAAACAAAGTGTCTTTGGGAAGGAAGCTTCAATGCATTAGCAGGAGCTGTTAACAAACGCTCCTGCCAGCAGGCAGTGCATTAGCACTCTAAGAAAAACTTAAAACAGTATCAATAAAGAGCTATAAATATTTCAAGCATCAGTAAAATCATGATATTTGCACAAGGAAATTCTGGATCTGCTGCCTCTGTTTAAATTTAATGGATTATATCTCCAAGCTGAATTTCTTGCACACTTTTGCTTTCCATTTGTGAGTTTTCCATTCAAATGCTTTCTGCTGATCTGGCAGCAAAAGCACTGGGAAGGCTGTTTAATGAACTGCTGGAAGGAAAGAGAGAACCAACACCATGTGGGCAGCTGGCTCGTCGCAGTATACGGTGGCACCGGGATCAGCGGTGGAAAGGCTTTAGCAGAGATGTTCTACAATACTTGTAACACCAAATATTCCCAAATCAATTGTGATTCGGCACTTTGCTGTAATCACCATTTCTTGATCTACTCTGGCCAAACTATGTTTATAAAAGCAATGAAGGATGCAAAATAAAAGTTTAAAATGTTAATTTCCAACTGTCTTTGAACTGCTTTTTGCTTTCCGGTCGTATGAGACCACACAAGGAGCTACTGAAACCAGTGATGAGAACCAGGGCCACACTCTTTGTGTTGGTAACAATCCAGTAAGTGAGCAATAAAAACTTCAAAATGGCAAGCATGAAATCAAACCCTGAGCTGGCACCAGGCAAACTACTGAAATTAAAGTTATGATGGAATGTGATATGAGAACAACAAAGAGCTTTGTAAGAAAGATGATATACTTCATAAATGTAATGAAGCCATTGCATCTTGTAAGCCACTTCCCCTTCTCACACAAGCTTCTAGCTGCTCACTCCTGTTTGTTCCACTTATTCTTTGCTGTCCTGCAGAGGATTGTCATGGACCTCAAACTCGTATGGCAGAAGGGATCAGGCTGCAGCTCCCTTCAGCGAAGGAAACCGTGACCTGTAAGGCCATGGAGCAGTCACATCCGATTAGCTGAGTTCAGCTAAGTCTGTTAACTGTGGAGGTGTGGAAAGCCTACACGAAGTCTTCCAGTCTGATTACAGGAAATAAAACCCATTAGATGGAGCTGCAGGTTTACATGGTCTCCAGTGAAGACTTCACAGGCGTTGCCAGTTACAGAAACGGCCTCACTGAGAACTGTACAGCCTATCGGAGATGGAATCAGCGAATTGCTCAAGTTGGAAAAGACCTTTAAAATCATCAAGTCCAACCATAAACCTCATGCTGCCAACTCCACCACTAAACCACATCCCTAAAGACCACATCCACATGTCTTCTAAACACTTCCAGGGATGGGGACGCCATGGATAAAGATACTGAACAGAACCAGCCCCAACACTCAGCCCTGGGGAACAGTGCTTGCGACTGGCTGCTGCTGGGATTTAACTCCACTCCCCACCACTCTCTGGGCTCGGCCATCCAGCTAGTTTTTCTACCCAGTGAAAAGTACACCCACCCAAGCCCTGGGCAGCCACTTTTTCCAGGAGGATGCTGTGGGAGACAGCGTCAAAGGCTTTGCTGAAGTCTAAGTACACAACATCCACAGCCTCTCTCATCCGCCAAGCGATGCTGCAGTTCCGACAGTTTCACAAGGTCCTGCTGGCTATTCACCACTCAACGAAATATTAACAAAAACGTAACTTTTTTGGCTGGCTCATTATGCAATTGGCAGAGAGATGGAATTTTAAGTACATGGTATTTCATTGCTTCAGCTGGCAACAGAAAGTTACAGTTAAGGTCCTGTTACAGCTTCCTGTTCTCATCTGTCTGAATTTTTGGGTAAGTAGCTGAGTAGGTTCCTCTAGATGCTCAGCAGCGAACCCTTTGTATTAGAAGCTACGTATGAGGAGTCCTCAGGGCTCCCGAAAATACACGTGAGAATAGAACAAACCTGCTTTGAAAACCAACTTAGGCTGAGTTTTCTTTTACAAATGACAGTGTGGTAAGGTTGGAATGTAAGCAAAGAACATGAGAGGCAAAACAGTGATAAAAAAATGACACGGCTGTTGAAAGTTATACACAAGAGAAGTAGAACATCAATCTGGAATACGTAGAACTTTGACACTCAGAGAATACTTAAATACAGGGAAACAGGCACATTTTGTTTTGTCCAGCAAGTGCTAGAAATGTACAGGTAGAGTGTTCAGATACAATAGGTCTTTGTATTTGACATGCTGTCTATCCTGAGCGGTTACCCAGCAATGAGAACGTGCCGGAGACCAGAGTTTTGGGCACAGCATATGCTTAAGAGTAAGTGCCTGGGAGCAGGCTGAGAACATCGAGTATCTGAAGAAAAGGCTAAGAAACAGCAGGGTTCTCCAGCTCCTGCAAGCGTGGAGACGCAGGAGGCGTCCTGATGTCAATGAAGTGACATTAGTCTGGATTAGTAAATGTTCTGTCCCTGACTCCACAGTGCTTTCTGCTTGGATGATGAAGTCTACCCTGTCAGAAGGAACTGATCTTCAGTTAATACTGAAGAGCTACAGCTACAACCGCTAGCTGTGCTTCTACTAGGCAGTAACTGAAAAGGCAACAATCTTTTTCAGCCTTAATGATTTCTGACAAAACAGCAGGGTGGTTTTAAGTCGTACCTTTGGTGTCTCAACTCTTTCTTCCTCCATAAATGCCGTATCTCCCTGGCAGCTGGATGGAGGGAATGAAAAGGCTTCTGCTCCTGAAGCTGAGGGAAGGCCTGGAGACTGCAACAACCTTGGGTTTTGTGAATGCAAGTTAACTGAAGGTACCACAGCTTGTGCCTAAAAAAGATTTTAACAATTCCAAAACCAGAACAATTTGAGGTAGGAAACAACATACAAAGTCACAAATTAAAAATAAATGCTACCTAGGCCATTTCCAAAGCAGGAGAAGTGCAAGATTTAGTTCCTCATTCATGATGAATTACATTCTTAGTCTTCAGACTTTAAAAAAGCACCAAACCAAGCATTGTTAAACCAGCTCCTAACTGAAGCCGAGCACTTCCTAGCAGTAAAGACAAGTGTTTGGGACCCTTTGGTGCCCTCCAACTTCTGACAAGCTGGAATTCCTTCAGGAATTCAGGACAAACCCCCGAGTATTACCAGGCAGAGGGCTAGTTTCAGTGACTTTTCTAACGTGCACCAGTTCCTGTAGGAAGGAGGATGGGAAAGGATAGTGCAGGCTGGATCTGCAGTAAGGTATCTGAACAGAGGGAGCACCGCGGAGGGGAAAGGTCTGCATCAGGAATGGCAATTGTGGCACAATTAGGAAAACAGTGGTTTTCACTGTTTCTTAACCATAATTTCCTCAAGTGCAGCATCCACACAACTTGCCTGTCCAAAAGGAAACGAGTGGCCTTATAGAGGAGCCTGTGGTGCCACCATGTGTGAAAACAAATTATCTTGTTACTTCGGATAACTGCAAGATTGCTTGCGGTCCTGAGGAAATACTAACAATGCCATAAAGTAGAGGAGCTTAGGACAATAAGGAACAACCTTCTCCCTCCTTGTTAATTTGTCTCCACCTGCTTATGATACATCTTATAATTAATAGCATGCTTTTGACTCCTGTGTCCTTCTATAATTAGAACTAAGAAAATAGACGGTTTTAATCTTTGTCACTCATATTGTTCCTGGACCTATGTTTTCATAGCTAAAGTGATTTGGCTTTCATTTCAACAGAATCCAAATCCAAATAGTGTCTTGCTCAAGCAAAAAAGGAACACCATGATTATGATTTCTCCTGGAAGTCAGGTCTGGGCATCTGTTCTGTACAGCGGCACCTGGGAGGCTGTGACCTCAAGAGAATATTTACTTGAGGCCACAATAAATCTCAGTCATCTTAGGCCAAGTCTTTCATGCGTCCAGTTACGCATTAATAGAAATCGAAAGCTGTACAATGTCTGTGTATCTTAATAAAACAAAAGAACACGTTAAAAAAAAAATCTCCAAGAATTATTGGAATAAGACATGATGAACTGTACATGACCTTTCTTTCTGGAGAAAATTGCTAAGGAAGGAGCAGGCTGAACAGCCTCAGAGTCTGTGCTGAATCAGTCAGTCTAATTAGAGAGGATACTAAGTGGACAGCCTCCTGCAATGGAGGGGGCTGGCAGCACATGTAAGGAGCACACAGAATTGCTCTTGATAAAACACATGTGACATCCTTAAGAGTTAAATCAATTAGTCATCATGTTGGCTCTATGCACACAGAGGTTTTGCAGTCGTGCTGCAAAGTCTTCCATGAAATTAAGACTCCTGCTGGGTCATAGGAGAAAAAAAGCGGTGCAAATCTTAAAATATATGACATTATTTAGGAACAAATCTGAGTCTTGAGCCAGCAAGAGCCTCGTGACAATGATATTTTTATCAGGTACTTAAGATATAACAATGAACTGGCATCTTAACCTGGTAGGTTGATCCCAATAATTTCTTTTGGGTACCTCATACTATTCTCTGTCATGCTTCATTTCATGGGAGACAGAAAGCGTGTCTAGAAAACAGTGGGGAAGAAAGTAATTCTATTTTCAACAGGTCCCTTCAGAGTAACTACGTTTATCATACTAAGTAGAGCCTGTATGCTTTTAGCCCCATGCTAGCACGGCTTTCCATAAATTCCACAGCTTGTTTGTCAGTCACATTAAAGATACTCCAAGTGTTGCACAGTCCCCAGAAGTGGTATTTCACTAACATTTTAACCCATAACTTCCCAGCAAAAGGTCTGAAATTCTCAAAAATGGGACTGTTTTCCATTAGAAGCACAAGCACAGTACTTTCCCTTTAACTGGGACATAAGCTGGGAGTTAAGGCTAAACCACACCATTAAAGCCAAAACCATTGTTTGCATTTTGGGCTTCAGAATGCAGTCGACTTCCCTTTCACTTTTAAACTTACTCAATCCCCTCCAAACTGATCTGTTCTGGGGAGGAGGCAGCCGGAGCAGTTGTAGGAGGCATGCCAGAAAACCGATTTGTCATCACACAGTGATGACAGGAGGCAAATCCAAAAAAAAGTCTTTCCAAAATGATGCTGCAAGTCTACGTGCTACAGAAATCAGAAAACAGCAAAGGATTCTATGTGAATCTGTGTAGAAACACCAATTTCAAAGAGAATAATGTCTTGCACAGCCTTAAGCCCACATCTGCTAGGAATGAGACCTTACCTTGGCTACTGTCTGCTCAGCGATGGTGCTTGGCCGACGCTGACGAGCGTCAACTCGCTGTTCCACAGGGAAGCTACTCCGATGTGATTTGAGTCTTTCCACTAACAAGTAATAGATAGCAGCAAAGTGGTTATAACTCTTGTTCTGCAGGGACTGAAAAAGAGAAGCACAGAAGTGTGGGTGCAGCCAAATATGCATTGTTTCTATGATGTTTAAGTTCTATAAGACCAGAAGAATTGAGAAAGTTTCAAATCACAGTGCCAGGCAAAAAGCAGCATCAACCTTAGCTCAGCGGCAAGCTCACAGGAGGCTGCTGTGTTTGGGGCTGCAACAGTACTTATAGCTGACATTCAGGTGTTCCTCTAAACCCTTGAAGATCCGACCCTGGAGAAGGGACTGGTCTCCAGGCTTCCTGAATATACTGGCCGCTCCAAGTCACAAGAAGCAAGTGGGAACTGAGCCTCTGCAAAGCAGAGGAACTGGCCTCTTCTAGCAAAAATTACTCCCAACTGCCTATATCCACAACGACTTACCGAGACATCAATAGGACAGGGAGGCAGGAGTACAGCACGTTTAAAACATTTGCCCTTTTGCTAGGGTCTGACCAGGTAAAATACACCACCAGTTTTGTCTGCTGGCATAAATAATGCTGTAAGCATCTCAGGAAATACATTTTAGTCATAAAAAAAAAAAAAAAGGAGAACTTCCCTCCAGGGACAAATATCTATTTAAGTCTATTTTACCTCAATAGTTTTCTGCTGATCAATTCCAAGGCTATGCATCAGCCGTAAGACCTGCTCATTATACTCTCCAATGGAAGGCTCATTCTCCTCTCCTGGTGGATAAAGAATAGGCCTCTGTGCAGGAACTTCGATAAGCATCCACTTGTGCTCCTTAATCTGAGCAATAGTTAACCGTTTGGATGGGTCTAGGACCAGCATTCTTCTAATCAGATGTTCACACTCTGTTGGGAAAGAAAAATTAACAGCCTGCTAAGCGGTACTTGCATATATTCACCCGAGACATACTGATACAGAGCACGACAACAGGAAATTGCTTTACTTCTACCTAACTTCTGTGCTAAATACATTTCCTGAAGGCTAAAACAATCTCTCAAAACAAAATTAGAAGTTAGATTAAGAAGGACAGCCCCTCAGCTTCTTTAAATGCAGGGTGTGGTTAACAGTGCCGTTCCTTCTACGCAGCTCTCCCATGAGGGTAGCAGTAATATTGGATGCCTCTTTGAGGCTGTGATGCCTCATGTCTCTGTGGCTGAGAACACTGGCCAGTGGTCTGCAGGTTCACCTATTTTAATTCCAGAACCTAAGCTCCCATTTTGATGCTCTCCCTGCCCATGAGCACAGCCACACTGCAACCTCCATGCCCTGCTCAGGGAAAAATGGGTCAGTTTGCATGGCCGCAGCCTGACTGCAAAAGCACAGAGCTCACCTGGGCTGAGTTGTGTTTCTTTACAAAGCAAGCAGCATGCCATGCCCCAGTCTAGGGTGCAGATGCACCACCCTTTGCTGTACTCCAAGAGGTTCTTCTAGAGTTTAACGGTGCTTAGAGCGTAAAAAGACACCCTTACCTTCTGACATAAAATAAGGGATCCTGAACCTTCCTTCAAGAACTCGTTGCCTCAGTATGGGGAGTGTCGGTCCATCGAAAGGTAATGCTCCACAGACCAAAACATAAAGAACTACGCCCATGCTCTGTAAGAAAGAGAATATGCATTTCATTTCTCAGGCTAGAAGCAGTCTCTGAGCTTGGCTGGCCAAATCCTGCCACAGAAGAGAGTTAAATGATGTTCTGCAGAAGCAGGAAATTCATACCAAAAGGAGTTAGATTTCTGGAGATCCCTAAACATTAAGAGCACTCAGCTAGCCCGCAATGGCTAGGCTTGCAGTACCTTGTGCCAAAAGGCAGGTAAGCTGAAGTGTAAAGGGTTAGGGGCTCTGGAAACTAGCAGGAAGCTAGCACAGGGACTGAATGATAGCCAAGAAGTGAGCCCCAACTTTGGGTAAGAATTAGAGATGCTTTTTATTAATCTCACCGTTCAAACCAAAACAAACCTTAAACAGCAGCTGCTCAAAGTAAGAAACCAAAATTTGCAAAAGCCTGGGTAAGAGGCACGCTGGTAACTTCACCCACAGGCAGCTTCAGGGGACCCCAGCTCACAATTCCGCTCTGCTGGGTGCGGGGCTGAGCACGAGGGGTTCTTAACATGAGATACGGGAGGCGATCTGGGCAAGAGCTCTCCTCCAACTGCCAGGCTCATGTTTGAAAGTACGCGAGTTAATTGGCACTGTGAGTGGAAATAGTCTGGCAGTAGATGCCAAGAAAACACAGCGCTGCGCTAGATGAAGCAACCGCACCGACCCTCGTGCCAGTCGGTTGGCAGAGACAGCCCTCGCTGGGCTTCTCGAGGGGAAAAAGCAGGCGTTCAGCATTCACCTTAATGCTCTGTAAGTACGCAGAGCTTTTAACATTAAAGACACAGTTTAAAAAGTCACTTCCTTCCTTAACCTGCCAGAAACTGAGCTGGGGATCGTAGCATTCCTCCTGCAAGCTTAATGCTTTCTGTAGTTATGTTCTGTGATGGGATATTGTAAGACACAGAATCCTTAACTCATCTCAGAAAGCAAATGAAGATGATGATTTATCTTAAACACACACACACTTCTCTCTGTGGGCAGGCAGATTCTGTTGACAATTTAGGATATTATCATTTAAACGATATTTACTAAGGTTCAGAGATTTACTCCTGACATTCAGAGTGCCTGTGCTACTTGAAGCAGTCAGCGTAGCCGAGCTCTCCTTTTTAAAACAGCTAACTAGTTCCAAATATATGTGTATGTCTGTAGAGAGATACATGTATACACACAAATATATGTATCTAAAAGTGCAGTTTTTATTTGTTAATGCAATTAGATTCATTTAAATTGGATTAGCGGCCAAAAGGTAACTTTCCATGAGCTGCCCTGTTTGTGCACCAGGCTGATCAAAATGTCAGTGTCTGTGTTAGGCTGTGTGCAATATCATCACTGCAAACCTGATGCCAGAGCAGTGGCTGCCAAATTGCACTGTCTCTGGTTGCTTTGGGATATGAATTCGTCACTGCAAGTACCAGAATAATAAAACTAAAAACCGAACCAAAAAAACCAAAGCCACCCAAAGAAAGAAAGCCCCAAACCAAATTATGAAAAGCCGTCTCTGACAACACATGAAGGGTGCACAGAACTTTGCAGTTCATTTTAATCCCTTTTCCATTGCATAGGAGTGTGGGTTACACTCTCTATCCTCTTCCAGTCGAGTAGTGCACACGGAGATGCAGCGATTCAAAACCACGCAGCTGCCTGCAGAAGAACTGGTTGTGGCAGAGCGCTTGTTTCCAGCTCAAAAGAGCAAAGCAGTCGCCGTCTCTCCTGTGTTTCGGTGGCTCAGAATCCCTTTAACCACATCAGAACTTACAGTTCAATTCCCACTTAACACAAAAGATACTAAATACACTGAAAACAGCAAAGTTCATGCACTCGGTCAGAAGAGCTTGGGAGGAGCTATTTTCTCCTCTCATGGGCTCACAAACACCTACAGTGCATGTTTCATGGCCACCTGGATGGGCAACTTCAAGCCCCTTCAACGTTAAGAAGCATTTTATGACATTCATGAAATAAAGCTGAAGGGGAACAACAGAGAAAAAAGAACATCAAAGCTGATTCCTTTGTTCCAGCTTCCTAAAAGTTAAACAAAGAATACCCAGATATCCAGCTGGGGTCCCTCGTATTGCTGTCCTTCAAAGACTTCTGGGGCTGCGTATGGTGGGCTTCCACACCACGTCGTCAGAGGCTCACCACTCTTATAGAAGTTTCCAAATCCAAAATCTGTTGAGAAATGAAGGGGAAAATCATTCTGAACACCATTTGCATGACAAAGAATAATTACATGCACAGATTAGGCCTGAAAGCTCACTTTCATTCATGAAAGGCCCCGTCACAAATCCTTTTATCAGTCCTCCCACTGAAAATATTTATCAGGATGCTGAATGTCCTCTGTTGCTATTTTTATAGAATCATAAAATCATACAATCATTTAGGTTGGAAACGACCTTGAAGATCATCGAGTCCAGCTATGTAATTATTAAAACACCCTGCAAAACTTCACAGCCTGTAGGAGTTTGGAGTAAACTTCTACCAGTTTGCTAAATCCAAGTTTATAAACAGCTATCACTAAACCCCAACAAACTGCCAATCATGCAGCAATGAGAGCTTATTTGCTCGCCAAGATATATCTGAGATCCAGTGCTGGATCTGAGACTTCCCGAGTTTTCTTTCGGAGCTCTCTAGCCTTGAACACAACAAATTTTGACAACGCAAGCATCGGCTCTGGGGACGGGAGGAAGGAGCTCTGCCAAAAGCAACAGGCATGGGGAAATCATGCAGCCTTTTGCTAGGAAGGGAACTGCTACTGGGATTGGCTGCAGTCTACAACTGGAATTTGCCATTCCGCAACCAAGCAATTCTTTAAAATGTTTCTTTTTATGGCTTAATATGGGACCAGACACGGGTCCCACGGGACTTGAGTGTTAGTCACTTTTTGTAATAATCCAAAGCAAAATGACAGCTCAAACTACAGAGACACATGAAGTCAGTAAAGTCTAATGCAGATTTTTTTTAGCTTCCCCTGTGGTTGCTCTCCCAGATTGCATTTTTTTTTCACCAGAATACAGCAAACAACATGAATATTGAGGAAGCTGGTTCAGTGATGGAACTCTAACTGATTATTTTCCATATGCACAATTTCAGGTGGCTGCTTCAGCTCCCCAGTGCTCCCATCTGTAGCATTCTTGCCTTCCATTCCAGGAACTCTTCCACATCTCCTGTTCCTCACATGTCCTGCCATCGTTCTCGCTCCCTTTGCTTAGTTCATATGGCATTTGCTTTAGCATTCTTTACTCTTCCTGACAGGTTCCCAGTGGACCCTCCTACACCCAGCACAGATTCTCATTCCGAATATACTCAATCCACGACAATCCTTAGTATTCATACACAAGGCTCTTACTCATCAGGCTTTTAATAGAAGCCACTGAAGCACAACGTTTGGATACACCTGTTCACACCATGAATCAAAAGACTTGCTCTGCTGAAGTCTAGTGGGGTTTTCTCATGGAATTCAACGTTTCCGTGTTGCTCCCAGCATTGTACTGTTCCGTACTGCACTGTCCCACCTCTGTACTGCTCATCCCTTTGTTCCACTTGATTGAGTTGCAGGCTACTCTATGTTCTCTGTGACAACAAATGCTGTTAATTCTAAAGCAAAGGAGTTTTTCTCAAGGAGAGAGATCTGATACCAAGGACAAATACTCTTTGGATTTAAGGCTTTCAGGCAAACTGGCTTCAATTCACTAACCAGCTCTATCTCCAAGGCAATACAGAATGGAGCACTGGCCAGTGACAGGCAAGGATTGTCAAGCACAGCAGCACTGGCTGTGTTCACCACTGGTCTGCTCCTGCGTGAACAACGATTTAACAGTTCCCCACCACTTTTTCCATACTGGAGCACATTAAGCAGTAGAAGGTTACAGAAGGCGTTTCTTTCCTTAAGGTGATAAGGCGTTTACCCTTGGAGCTGACCAGGCTCCTGCAGAGAAATATTGGTGTGACTCGAGGAATCCTGTGAAAGTCAACAGTGTTGATAAGCAGCAATCAGGTTGTTGATTTAGTGCTATCAGGTGCTGATACCTCAGAGGTACATTATTACAATGCGGTGCTGACTGGCAGATAGGGAAGCTGATAAACACCGGAGTTGGCAGACACAGCACAGGCACTGCTGGTACCATTTCATTTACTCCTATTTGTATAGGTTGTGATACTCAGAGGAGACAGCCTGGTGTTGTCATACATCCTGAGCTAAAAAAAACACCAGAGAACCCTCAGAATCAAAGTGGTACAGAGAGATTAAACAAAACCTTACCAGGCTTTGATAAAGTTGGAGTTGTTTTAGAGAGGCAATACAGAAATTGAATTGGACTCTTTACACGGAGCTTAACAGTGAAGGTCCTTGACTGCTGTCCTAAAAGAAGGACACAAGAGCCTCAGTGGTTCTCCTAACAGAACTCTTCCTGCAAGGTACATCAAAACTGAACATGGGTGGAAGAAGCAGTTTCAGGAACACAAGAACAGAAGAGGTGTTTAGAGCATTTTTCTCTTCTGTCTTCCAAGATTTCCCTTAGCATGTAATAAGAATGTTTTGGGTTGCAGGGGACCTCAAAGCGCATCCAGTCTCACTCCCCTGCCATGGGCAGAAGCACCTCCCATGGGATCAGGGGCTCCAAGCCCCATCCAACCTGGCCTTGAACCCCTCCAGGGATGGGGCAGCCACGACTGCTCTGGGCAACCTGGGCCAGGGCCTCCCCACCCTCATGGTAAAGAATTTCTTCCTTATATCAGCCCGAATCTCCCTTCTTTTAGTTTAAAACCATTACTCTTTGTCCTGTCACAACAGGCCCTGTTAAAAAGTCTGTCCTCATCTTTCTTATAGGCCCCTTTAAGTGCTGGAAGCTGCTCTAAGGTCTCCCCGGTGCCTTCTCTTCTCCAGGCTGAACAACCCCAACTCTCTCTGCCTGTATGGGAGGTACTCCAGCCCTCGGATCATTTTTGTAGCTCCTACAACTGTTTCCACAGGTAAGACATACCTTTTTTTACATGCCTTGGAGGTCCGTTTGATTCAGATAAGCAACTGGTAACCGGAGATCAGCCACAGTTACACACACACAATCCAGGTCACTGTGTCCTCATTTCATCCTTCCTTTTTCTAAAGGTCACTTGTGGTACTCTTGAAGGAACAGCTAGATATGGAATGTAAATGTCTAACCTAACTTCAACCAGTTCTCAGTGGTGTTCTTCCACAAAAAATGCATCTTGAAAAATATTTGGCAACGTGCATAAAGCAGCTCTTTGTATTTAGGAGTTTCATGGTATTGATTATGGAATGTGTGTCCCTTATCAGGGGTTTTAGGGTGTGAAACCACATACCAGTTATACACACAAGAACAAGAGAAGAGAGAATTAATAGACTGGGATAAACTCAAGTAAGAAATCACTGACTGACCCAGGCCAGGGCCCAGCATAACTGAAGCTCCTGGACATTCTCGAAACAGCACACACAAACAGTCACCCTCTGCCGAAAACTTTTGCCTCAGCGTTTCCACAGCCTGAAAAGCAACGCTGCAATTCTGCTGTAAACCTTCTGCCACCTTTAATGTGTAATAATACATCACGTGCTCTGGGCACATCGCAGTCCAGTGACCCAAACACATCAGGGTTTGAGGGGAAGAGCTAAGTCTCGCTTCCTTTTGTAAACACTGGCCTTAAGTGTTTTCCCTTCTGTTATAGCTCTACAGTCCAATACTCTGCACACAGAATCACAGAATAGTTTGGCTTGCAAGGGACCTGGGACATGCTCCATCGCTGTCTCCAGCTGATCAGAATTTGCCTTTTCTTTTAAATAAGCCAGTCGTTCTGTGAAATCTTATTGCAGGGATTTCCAAATAGGCTATCAAAAGAGAACAAGTCTAAAAATAAGCAGGGTGCTCCCATCAGCCTAGACCACAACTGGATGATAAAGATACTGGCTTAATTATCATCAGCAGCAAGGGTTGTTGAAAACATTGGAAAATGGGCTCTACTTTCAACTACCTGACCGCACAACCTGAAAATCCTAGGTCTAACCCAAAGCTGCTGAAAGACTCCTCTTTATTTGTCTAGACCCCTGAAAGAAACTAGGCCAGGGGCTGTGCCCATTACAGATAATTCCATACTGGAATTAATAGCAATGTGTTAGGGTCAGTAGGACTTGGCAGGCCAGTTCCTCCACAACAAAAACTCTGCAAAGATTCAGGTCCTTAACACTTCACGAATAAGATCTGCGTACAGCAATTCAATCTATGGAGCTCTTCGGTGCTACCCACAGCTGCAGGATTAATCTTTTTCACTTCTCATCTCTAACTGTGCCCATTATTCGCATTCACACAAAGCACAAAAAGATACATCTCTCATATCCTTGCAGTTTTACCTTTTCTTCTCCCTCCCCAAACGCTTTTGTTCTGAACAAGGAAATCTCTGTTCTCAGAAAGCTCGTTTGGTCATTAGATAGCGTTGCCACCCTCCCCCTTCAAGACAAGAACTACAGGGCTTATCTGACATCGAATCTGCTGAAATGATGCAAATAAGGAGCTGCAGCCCATGGCTGCAGTTTGGAAGAAAAAATTAATGATAATTTCCTGAAGAACAATCACAGAATCACAGAATATTTTGGGTTGGAAGGGACCTTAAAGCCCCTCCAGTTCCACCCCTGCCATGGGCAGGGACACCTCCCATTAGATCAGGCTGCCCAAGGCCCATCCAACCTGGCCTTGAACCCCTCCAGGGATGGGGCAGCCACCCCTGCTCTGGGAGGTGCTGATGATGAGCTGTCATTTTCATGATGACAGGAGAGACCCTTATCCCTCATTTATTTGTCCATTGTCAACAATCAGACCAGAAACTTACAAGAGAGACAAATATTTAAGCTTCGTTCTACCCTTCTAACTCAATGTCTCTAAATTAATAGTGCATTCCAGATAATTAACATACTTTGTTAAATGAGACCATCTTATGTTACTGTACATATCTGGTTCGGGTGGAATCCTCAAGAGGTTAAACCTCCAACACCAGCCTGAGGTCACTGTGTTAGCTCAAAGTCAGAAAATCAGATAACCAGGCTGACAGCAGTGAACTTTTGGGACGGGTCCACAGTCAAAGAGCCCCGCTGCCTGTCAGGAAGGAGGCTGCAATGCCAGAAAGACTATCTGAAGGTCAGACCACACGCGAGATCCGTAGCTGTGTCATGTTCTGCAAGCACACAAAGAGCCCGGCAGTTGCAGAACAGTTACGCAATGGCATCCTGGCATGTCCCCATGCTCTGGAGGTGCAAACGGCCAAGGCTGGCTCAGATTCCAAATCTACATAGGAAACACTGACTATGATGCTCACGCCGTCCTTCCTTTTACATCCTCCTTCAGTTCTGAAACAACTGCAACTTCAGCTGTAATAACAGAGGGGGAAACAACAAAATCTTTTACCCACCCCCAGCCACCGTGTGTCACCTGCCTTTTTCCTATTGCAGCTAGACTCTGGTTGTGAATTTTTCTGTTCTCTTTAAGGAGTCTTCTCTTCACATGTAATTGGCTTGGCAACCTTGACAAAACTTCAGAAGACACAAAACAATTTCTTCTCTCAGAAGCATTTTGCTGTCTGTGCAGGTGTCATTAAATCTGATCTCTCCCGTCACTTATCTTGCATTTGTCAGATTTTAAGCATCCTCTCAGAACTGCAGATAAATATCAGCCTAACTCCAAACCACAGCTCCTACTCAGGTGCCACCCTCATATGTCTCCATATCAGATTCACAAGTACATGCACGTATCTCTGTCAGCACGGCTGTAGAAAGCACGACCTGCTTGGAAACACGAGTTCAGTCCCTAAGAAAGTGAAACTCTTTGCCTACCCAGACTGGATTTAGAGTTAGCTATTTGGTGAACGTGAACACATTGAAGCCACTTCGAAATGAATCACGAACAAATCTGAACAGTGAAAGACAGAGAAGAACTTTAAGTATGATGATCAATGTTAGATAAGATTCAGGTTTACGTTATGATTAGGATTTTTTTTTGCTTTTAACCATTATCTTTACATGCTTAACTTCATAACACATAATAGTTTTATTTATGATTACCAAAAGTAGTGCAAGAGCAAGGAACTGAATCTTAGAACTGAATGGCACGATCCTTGCAAGTCTGTTACCTCTCCTCCCTCTCTGAGCAACAGAACTGATGCTGTCGAGAGAGAACTTGCCTGGGTGAAAGAGCAGCAAGGGGCTTGCATCAGATGGTAGTGGGACAGCACAGGTGATGGAGCTCTATTAGGCAAATCCACAAGTGAGAGGTCTATACGTTGATATGAGGGGCAGGGACGAGCAAAAGGGAATAGGGTGCAGAGAATGGCCAGCCTGGTGTACTCTACTCTACCGGGCACTGCCCAGGATCCGACCCAGGACATACTTCCTCATGAGTCCACGCACCTTTTCTAGAAGTATATGTCTTATATACCTGGACAATGGTTTCTTTGCTCTGCAGTTCTGAAACTGAAATTCCTTCCCTTTTCCATGGGCAATGAACACCAGTTCCCTCCAGTTATGAATTTCTGCTGAAAAAATAGCATGCACTGACAATCCAAAGCACAGCAAGAGCCAGATACCTACTAATACACCCTAGACCTTTTCATGTAGCATAGGACTTAAAAACCAGCGCCGCATATTTCAGCAATCTGCTCTTATCTTTAGAAATCCAATTATCTTCTATTGTTGCACAAAATAATTACCCATGCAGAGAGATCAGTGTTATTTGTTAGGGTACATAAATTATTATGGTTACCTCTTTTTGTTTCCATTAGGCTTTCTACATTTGCGTCTTCAAACAATGTTAAAACATTTCTTAAGAAGTCAAGAATTAATAGCTTTCACAAAAACCATTTCAAAGAAAAAGTTTAGGATTTAGATAGGATACTGGATGCTTGGTCCATTGGGCTTCCTCAGTTTTTAATTATTGCACTGTCAGTTTAGTTGTCCCACTTATTATAGTGTTAGAATGGTCAGGATTCAATTAAAAACATAACAGCCACCAGTCTCATTCTCTCTTCCCCCCTTCACCTTGTTTCTACTTTGCTATTGCTGATACCATAATTGTTCTGGACCAAAGATAATAGTTTTTAAACCTAAAAACACTGTTAAGATTCCTCATTCCAAAGAAATGGATTTTAAGAACATTACTGATGTTTAAGAGAAAAACGTGCAAGCCTTCAAAAAAACATATACCAGCCCCAGAATTCTAAAAAAGGACTGAAATTGGACCCCTTACCAGCGGACTGAAATTATATAATGGAGTGATCCTTATCTTCTTAACATTTGCCTGAATCTGCACGTTAAAAAAAATACGATCATTTGCAGCATTGTGTTCAGTTGAATAAACTCTGTGTTTGTGCAATCTGCAAATATTGGTTCTACCACTTGCGGTATTTTGTTTCTCAATCTCATTTACCCCCTTTCAAATAGTCTTGAACGTAGAAGGCATAATTTTTTGAACGCACATCATTTAAATGGAATCTGTTTTCCCTTTCAAAATGGAAACGGACTAGGATTTCAGACCCGTTTGCAATCTGAGAAATGGAAGCTCCCTGCCAGAGCCACTGAAACTTCTGTGCATCGAGTGCTATGAGGTAGTCTCTAGTTTGTACCTCTAAAAATCCTTTAGAGGGGACACCAGCTTCAGCGCTATAATTAATCCATTCCACTAAAATTGCCAACAGAATTGAACCTCAAAGAGCCGCGCGGATCTTTTGTTATTACAGTAATATGAGCAGAGGAGATAATCGGGAGAGAGGTGCTGATAAAGGAAAGGTATGAGTGTGTTCGAAACAAACCTGACCTACTTCATGAACTGAATGCTGATCAGCCAGTTCTGACGTCAATGCATATTTTACTGTCCACCATCAAGACAAACCAGCACTACAACCTACTTCAAAATAACAGTCTCTCCTACCTGACCTGGTTCAAACCTGGTTCAAACACAGCAGCTTTACCATCACGATGGCACAATTTCTGCAAGGATCTATAAGGCACCTTAACTGGGCAAACTGGGGAGGGCTGGGAGTATGCAGAGACATACTCATTATTCCATAGAATCACGGAATGGTTTGGGTTGGAAGGGACCCCAAAGCCCATCCAGTCCCACCCCTGCCATGGGCAGGGACACCTCCCACTGGATCAGGGGCTCCAAGCCCCATCCAACCTGGCCTTGAACCCCTCCAGGGATGGGGCAGCCACCCCTGCTCTGGGCAGCCTGGGCCAGGGCCTCCCCACCCTCCCAGCAAAACATTTCTTCCTAAGATCTCATCTCAATATCCCCCTCCTCCAGCTGAAAACCACTCCCCTTGTCCTGCCCCTGCCTCCCCTGATCAAGAGCCCCTCCCCAGCTTTCCTGGAGCCCCTTTCAGTGCTGGAAGCTGCTCTAAGGTCTCCCTGGAGCCTTCTCTTCTCCAGGCTGAACAACCCTAGCTCTCTCAGCCTGTACTCATATGGAAGGTGCTCCCCATGATCATCTTCGTGGCCTCCTCTGGGCTTGTCTCCTTGTCCATACTCCTTGTTTAGGTATAAAAGATCGCAGTCTCATCTGCTTATGGTTTTAGGAGCACTAATCTTTGAATCTTATTTTATTCTCCTGGTGCCTGAAACACTTTATGCACGTTTCTGTGTTTGACTGAAAAATGTTGTGTTCTTGAAGAGTAAAAGCTTCAAAAAATATCTTGAATGAACCAAGACATCCACTGGAAATTAGGAAGAGTCTGGCATGGCCATGAATATCTATGAAATGTGGATTTCATAGCTGCTAGGAGTGACTGGCAAGGGACAGCCCCTCACATAACACTGGGGCCTAATGCAAACACTGACACTGCAGAGCTTTCTATCAAAATAATTCATCAGTTACTGTGTTGGTTTCCAATTGTTAGATTAATTTGAATTAGAGAGTAATTCTAGCTATCAGAGTCAGGATCCTGGCTGCCCTTTGTTCTTCCACAGTTTGATAAATGATCCATGAAGAACATGAACCCCTGGAAAAGACTGTTCTCAGGGATCTGCACAGCACCGGCCAATTCCAAAATCACAGATAAATCATCCTGTAGAATTAATCATCTCTCTCCTTTTCAGAGAAAAATAAACAACTGACTCAGCACAAAAATGGCTACAACTCTAAAAAATATTTCCTTTTTCCGGAAAGTATAATAGAGCTAATCTAGAAATTATTTCAGCTACATGTACAGCAATATCCATAATGCAAAATATTACATTACCACTCTGATTTTCTGTACCTTACGCGCAGCAGTGTATCCTGGGCAGCAGCAAATTAATTACTCCAACAGCCTTAATAAAAATAAGGCACGACTGAATATCATCTACATTCCGAGTACCTGCTATTTTGATGTTCATGTTGTTGTCAAGCAAAAGATTTTCAGCCTTGAGGTCTCGGTGAACAATCTTCCGCCCGTGGCAATACTCCACTGCTGAAAGGATCTGCCAAAATTTGCGCCTGGCCTCAGACTCACTGAGACGGCCGTGGCTGGCAAGGTAATCTGTTAAAATAAAGCAGGTTTAAATGAATTAGACAGCAGGCAACACCCCTAAAGCTAAAAGATTTCCCTTCAAATAATTAGCACTAGGAAACTCTAAACAGTATTCCAGTCAATCCCAGTTTACAACCCATTGTCCTCACACTCTCCCCTCTCCAAAGGACGGGAAAAAGAGTAAAAAGTAGCTGCTGTGCAATGAAACTCTACTCTGCTCCTTCTTTTATAGTTACCTGACTACCCTAATAAATATTTTTCATATAACACAACCCCTGTGGAATGGGGAATACTCGGAATAACTGGTTTCACCATCATGAGGTGCTCATGCAGGCTTCCCATTTCTCCCTCTGAAGCCTCAGCAGAGGCTCTGTGCTAGCTACAAGTACTTTTTCTCTGGAAATAAACAAGAACACATAAGGTACCCATCCTGACCTCTTTCTCGTCTTCACTGCCTCACAAGCAGAAAGAACATTTTGTTTTCATACTTGATTACGTTGTAAAAACTAATGTTAGCCCTGAAACAAATGAGAGCTCTGAAACCCAAGACTTCATTTGTTCTCAGGAACAAAAACAAGTGAAGCAGCAGCTGCATGAGTCTTGACAGAAACAGATCCTATTCTCTCTTACAAGGCATTGAATCAAAGAATCAACTGTTAGGATGGTTTTAGAATTGCCTTCAATATTCTGCAAAGAAAGCAGTTAATGGCCAACGTGCAGCAAATGCGTACAGATACCGTCCCCTGTGTTCCTAGGCAAGGGCTGAGCAGACACACAGGATCAGTCTCCAGCCACTTGCTGCATCCCACCCAGCACTGAAGTGAACCCCAAGTCCCGTGAAGAGGGACCATCATTTACAGACACAAACACACGAGTTCTCTGCTGCCACTTGGGTCACCAGACTAGAATCAGGGACTGGTTTGGGTTGGAAGGGGCCTAAAGATCGCCCAGTTCCAACCTGGTGCCACAGGCAACGAGACCTCCCATTGGATAAGGTGGATCTCAAAGCCTCCCCTGCCATTAAATGCTCCAGACAGCATTGTATTGAGAGGTGACTTCGGAATTACATTTTCACTCCTACTGTTTATCTAAACAAATGCACTAATATTCCATCTTCTCAATATGTTCAATAGAACAGGCTTATTTCAGAGATGGTTTATAGGAGGAAAAAGTTCTATACTCCATTACTGAGGTAGTTTAGCTTTGAGTTTCTTGGGGTAGGACTGAAAGGATTCCACGTGCTGCCTCTCCTACTCCCAAGCACACTGGTAAAGCACAGAGGTTCCCACTCCCGAGCCATCTAAAGAGGCAGACTAGAGCCCTCCGTTACAGTGCACTCATTTCAGCAACCCTTCAAAACCATTTTTAGGCAAAGCACATTAGATCCGATCTCTGGAACCTGCAGATCTGAAAACATAGATTCCAGCCTATCTAAGTCTTAATACACTTTCAGCCAGTTTAACTTGGCAAAGCACAAGAACAAACTAAAGCCTGGCAGTAAGAGGAGATCATAATATTTGCAAGCTAAATATCATCCAGTCACCAAGTGACTGACAAATCATATGATATCAAGGTGAAGTCAGATATCAAAGGCACAAGCTAAATTATACTGAACACGAGCCAGCCCTTTAATCCATTAATCCATCATTTGTTAACAATGCAGCAAACAAGTTAATGAATCCAAGCTGTCACTTGCTTTTATGGCTCTAGCCTATCAGTACTTCAAAGATTCCAAACCACCTTGGCCTCCAGTACTCCACCAAGTCCAGTAGCCTGCATGGAATAGGTCACTTATTCTGAAACCCACTGATCTCTCTCCAGAACAGTGGAATGTGCCACAGTCCATCCAAATAGGTGATGGTACGTGCAAGGATGCTGTTTGTGCATTAACTGACTTGCAAACAGGAAAGGCTGGGATGCAGGCAGCGTGCCAGCCCCTGGGATACAGGAATCACTTGGAAACAGCTGAAACTTGCTGGAGACTCTCTGCCACAACAGTGAGGATCTCGATCAGGGCAGGAAGGAGGGAAAGCTCACATAGTTTGAGTTGTCTTTTTTGAATGCTACCCTGCTTTTCTCTACTTCCCATTTACATCAAAGTTGCCCTGGACACGATATCCTGCTTATGACACAAGGAGTTGGATGATAAGGACCTGAAGGTATGTGGGGGGGGAAAGATAGCCCAGAGAGCAAGAAGGGACTTTGAACACCGAAGTATTCTGTTGCCATGAAACCCATCCCCTTGCCTCTGTGTGTGAAAAATGAAGATCAGCGCAGCTCCACCTCCGCTGCGCTCCAATCGCCAGGGCCCTCTGTGTGCTGAACTCTACTCCACTGCCCTCCAAGTTCACTCTGCCTGCTGATTTGACTGATAGTGTCAGAGAAACTCTCTCAGCAACTCCAATTTAGTTACTGCAGCCAAAATGCATGCAAAACCACCAAATGCCCAGGTATCAAAGCATAAAACTCATGAAATTAACTGTTATTAGGGGGAAAAGGTGGTTCCTGTAACACCTCAGTCCCTGCTGTGTATAAAATAGCCTACCTAAAAAGATTCTCTTTCTCTTTGAGAATATTTCTGCTCCTCTGTTTCTGCTGTTACTCTACCAGCACATGCTAGACTCATTCACAGAAAAGAAACCCATTGTCCTGGGTACCATTCCAACTTAAACCGCAGTTGTTATTACGTGCTGCAAGACAGCAACCATCACTCCTTACCCAGCTCTTACTGTTGCAGCGCACTTTTTGTCTGCAGGAAAACCAGAACACTTTTTTCTCCTCTCTGAAATTCTAGCATGCTTCTGCCCTTACCTCATTTCTGATTCTTCCTCCAAAAACATATATAACAGCAAGACAGACATCCAAGAGGGGAACAACCCATTCTTAATTACAGAAGCCACTCTGAGATATCATTCCAATAAATCAGAAAAAAATGTTTTAGAAAAAACCTGTCTGTGATAATGGACCCAGAAAGATTCCTTCATTATTTTTCTGAGAGAACAAGAGAATTGAATAAACTTTGTCCAAAACACACATTAAAGAATCTGCAAACAGGGGAAGTCTCGGAGTCCAGAAGGCTTTGCTCCTTCAGAATGAACTAAGAGTTTAAGTCAAAGTTTTACAGGAAATTACACACGTTAAAGCCAAGACAAATAACAAGGCAAAAAGAGTCACCATCCAAGTTACTTCAGGAATCTTTAGCCATGTTGATTAAAGTCTTATACTTTTTTCCTTGTGTTAACTTAGTTTTCCCTATGACCACCTCGCTTCCTCACATATAACAGGAGCAAAACCACCTTTCTAGTCATGTAAATGCAACTTAACAGCTATAGAATCTTGACTGAGTTCTGAGAACGATTCATAAATGAAACCTTAAAACTAAAAACCTAAAAATATGGGGTTGTTGCAGCCCAAGTGCAGGACCTGGCACTGAGTCTTGTTGAACCCCATCCCATCGGCCTCGACCCATGGATCCAGCCTGACAACTGGAAGTTAACATTAAAAGTTGATCATGAAAACATTCGCTTGCTTACCAAAAATTTCTCCGTTTTTGGCAAATTCTGTCACAAGGTACAACATGCTTTTGGTCTCCATCACCTGTTGACAGACAAATTACACATGAGATTGTTTGTGGGAATTAAAAATCAAACACACATCCAAACAGGTACATATTTTCATTGTTCTCTTCTGGTAAGGATGTGAAAGTTTTGACTTGCACAAGCAGTTATCATAATCTTTCACTTTGTTTTTTCAAGTTACCTCAAAATTTCCAATGGGAGCATTTGCACTCTAAGCACACAAGGATTCTTAGCTACAAGTGACTAACACAAAATGATAGCATCCTCAGTGGCTGGTTTAAAGACTTTTATTTAAGGAATCAGTCAAAAGTATTAAAAGTAATTCCCTTGCCCAGCTTTTCTAACACCCTGATGGTGAGTGCTTGTGAAAGCCAACTGGGGATGACATTGCCCACTGTTACTAACAGTTCCGTAGTTATAGAAAGGAAAAAAAGCAAAAAAAAAGTTGAGCATTGATCTTAAAACCTCATAAAACCCAGGCAAAAGCAGCACATCACAGGATCCCATTGTACAATCGGACAGTACAGCTCTAGAGCTATCATCTGGTGGAGGACAGAAATCAAACCAAACTTGAAGCATCTTCTACCTTCCCTTCTGTTAAGTCTCAGCCCTCCTGTTACAAGAAGAGAGCACTCAATTAAAAAATACGGGGGTCTGGAAGGAACATATGGAGATAAACAGGAAAAATAAGGAAAGAGGGTAAAGGGAAGACCTCAAAACTTTTCCATGAGCAGTTGTTCATGGCCTTGAACAGATTTCACCCAACAAATCAAGATTCCAAGCTTCTGTGATACATGTTGGGAAACGGAGCCCAGTCAGTTATCTTGCAGCTTTCTTCCTAATGACCTACTCCTCATTTGCTTAACCAGCCACTCAGGAATGCGCTGCACGAACAGCATAATCCAAAGAGACTCTGGCAGTGAAAAACCCTCTTCCTCAAAATAAAAGTCATTTAGGACTTCACTCAGTATAACACAGCAATTCCAACATCCAGCCCATTCTGGGCCTGTTTCGATAACCACAGTAAAACAGCTCAGCCTGAGCAGTCTGTGGACAAGGCCTTCTTGAGTTTGATTTTTGCATTTTATTTGTAGACAAGTTTGAAGTCTGCTCAGATCGTTTTTCTTCAAAGAGTTAAATCCTGAAAGATCTGTAGTTATAAAACTAGCAGAATCGCCAAACTTGCCCAGCCAGCAGACAGAACAGGACAGCAGTTCTGCAGTCTCTCCTGCACCCTTGTCTAATTCTATAACAGCTGAGCTTATTATTATAACTGAAATGTCTGCGTCTGGAAGGCAAAACAGTTTGGAAAGACTGTTTTAAACCAACATTTGCAGACAGGAAGCTACAACAGCCTGTGGATTACATGGATACAGAACCATACTTAAGCCAAGATTGCTGGCTTCATTACCCAACTCTGACAATCAGTAGTTCCTTGACATGAGTCAACTCAGAAACTTGTAATATGAACACAATACACTGACAGGCACAGGATACGAGTAAACTAGTAAGACAATTTGATTTAAGGTTATTTTAAAAATTAACTTACCTACCACACACATTTCTAACAAGCCACTCCCTTCACAGTAAAAGGGTAAGCACTATAGAACAGTCACCCTCCCCTTCAAGCGGTCTTGCTGATCTCCAGACTTAAATTAACTCTTCTCAGACTCTGCTCCGTACTACAATTCCTCTCTCCTTTACTATTTCTGTGTTTTGTCATTCATTCAGGAGGAACCATGGTAGATATTACTCAAGCTAGTTAGAAATTTAACTCCCCAAGATCCACCTGCACTCAGTGAACTGATATTTATAAAAGGAAGCACCAATCTCTTTCCCATAAGCTAAACAAAGCTAAACAAGTCTAAACTGGGACCTTCCTCAGTATTCAGCAAAGCAACTCTAACACCACAGGTCCAAGTCCTTGTTCTCACATTGCTTTTAGACATCGTCAGATGAACCTGAATACAACATTTGGTTTTTGAACGCACAATTCCCCATTTGTTAGTTGAGCTGGGCTTATTTCAAACACGCAAGAGAAAATCTCCAAAGCGTTCTGTTTGTTAAACTGAACACTAACAGACCCCAGGGAGAATATTCTTAGGAAAGCCTTAAAAGCAAGAGTTAACTGAAGCAGAAATGCCAGCAGCCTCAAACATTTTACCATATGCTTGCAGGAACAGAAAATGAAATGAAAGAGAAACAATATAAAACAAGCCTGAGTTTTGCTATACAAGCTGTGCACTAAAAAAAGGCACCAGTGAAAACCTTCAAAATCTTTCCTTGCCTGCAATTGTACACCTTATCACCAGCACAGGCTTATCTCTAACGTATACACACATTGTTGTACCATAATTATTCATCCTTTATGTTATAAAGGGATATATTCAATTCCACAACATCCATAATTCACTTTAGGATAAATACCGATTTGTCCATACCCACAACAGAATTGAAATGCAAGATTCCAATAAAAACCTCCAAAGAACGAGTTATCAGTCTCCCAGTAAATGTTCTTCAAGATAAAGCGTTCAGGAAGCTCTTGCTTGCTGCACGCACTTACATCACAAGCCCATATGCAGAATTAGGATTTACGTATCCGCATGTCTTATCATCCTTAGATAAGGAAAAAAGGCTGCAAGTACTCCTCAATCTGCGCTTTGAGCCAAGACTCTACGCAAGAAAACCACTAAATCCATGCCGAGCCTCCCAGCCAGTACTCACGGTAGAGATAGCGTTCTGAACGCTCCTACCCTGCTCCAGCTTACACCGTACCTTGACTTCTAACAGACAGCAAAGTCTCATCGCTGGGCATTTCCAAATCAGCCCTATCATGAACATAAAATTTACAGCCTTCTGTGCAGTTTAGACAGGTTTCTGGTACACCTGAATGTCTATACCACAGAACAAAAAAGACCACAACTGATGTACTTCCCAACAAGTTAAATCCTTCTCCAATACAAATCAATACCAGAAAAGCAGAGTTTGCCACAGACTGGTGATCTACCTGAAGGCACTGGTGTAGGGCAAGCTCTTCATGTAGGAGCAGAAGAAAGAGGTAGAAGGGAAGAGAGACATCGCTGACCATACCTGGTAGAGCTTTATAATGTGTGGGTGGTCAAGCATTTTCATTATCTGCACTTCTCTGTAGATCTTCTCCAGGTTAACAGCATCCAGCTGAGACTTGTCAATTATTTTTATTGCCACCTGCAGAGAAATAGCAAAAGTGAGATTAAAACTCCAACATTTTCTTTCAGTTTATCTTCGTTATAAAAGGAATAATGCAACTGCAGACAACTGGGGGCCGCCTTCTAGCTCAGAAATACACATCCCACACTGAAAAATACAGCAACACAACTTTACATGTGCTAGCTGGCTGCAGGACTATCACCTACACCAGCAAACCAGAAAAAGAGACTTCTATAGCAAAGAGAAGAGACAGAACATGGGATGGAAGCCAATGCCCCAACAAGCCCAAGTGTAGAGCACTCATACTGGTGTGAACGATTGAGGAAGCAGTGTCATAAGGCCAAGAACCTTCTTAGAAAGCCAAACGGTGTCTATTCCTGGTGTCAAGGTAGCCAAGCTGAATCCCACAAATGCAAAATGAAAGGAAATTTTAAAGGAAAAAACATTGGCACTACACAATAATCAAGACATGATGGATCCATGTAGTTTCAGTTGTGTGCTTGTTTTAACTGTAGTTAATCTGCTACTACATAGGGACATCTGCAGTTCAGGGAGAAAACTCTGTACAGGTGTTTGTCAGTCAAACCTCACAAACGGATCTCTATTAGTTTAGAAAACAGATTTTGGTGCTGGTGACCTTGTTTTTCACCAATACAAGCAACATGAATTACAGAGAACTTGCACACATTTAAGAGACTAAACATTTCAAACAGAATATACTAGGAAAAAAAAAGACCTAATCCAAGAATAAAAAAAAATATAGCTCCTACAAAAATTACGCAAAGGATAACAATACTAAAGAATATTGGATATATAAATTGCATTTTTATACTCTGAACATCACATTATTAATGCTGAAGCAGAAGCAAACAATATAAGTCACACAAATGCTTCCAATTATAACTGCGTTTCACAAACGAATGAACTATGTGAGACAGCTGCTATGCAGGAGACAGAAATCCACAGGAGGTGAACCTCATTATCTCTAGGAAAACTGATCATGGACCCACCTGAAATCAGAATTAACTATTTATTGGCTTCATTTCAGCATGCTCTTGCTTGATAACCAGATTCCCTGGTCTTCGTCCACCACCAGAAAAATAACATTCTGCTATAAGTGAATAAACTGATCTAGCTTTGTAATCAGTGGAAAGCTGTCTTGGTTTCTAAGATGCACTCTTGCACAGCTGAGGCAGAACAAAACCCTTCTCCAAAGCAAACAGAACAGCTGGCACTTTGGAAGAAGCAGTACCCACAATGGCATCTAGCCGCTCCACAGCGCTGACCTCCTCCCCAACCTTCTTCTGTCCTAGCGTAACACACAGTAACATAGGCATCCTGATGCCTGATCTGTTCGAAACACGCTTCCCCTGCTGTCTTCTGCTCACTGTGTGTACTCACAGCACTTCGCAGTGCATCTGCTCTGCCCTTTTTCATGTGACACTGCATCACGCACTGAAAATCATACGGGAACAGCGATGGTCGAGGCAGCAGGTCCAAAATGATTACAGATCTCCCTTTGGGTTTCCATCTTCTGATTATGAAGACACCAGTTCTAAACTATGGAACTATAACACATGGACCACCTGCTTCTGCTCCTATCTATTACCCTCTCATCCTATTCCCATTCCTCCCAACTACAAGGTCAATTTGCTGTCTTACACTTGGTATATGTATAAAACTTGATAAAAAAGGCCTGGCTCACACACCCAAGGAATCATTCAGCCTGGAGAAGAGAAGGCTGCGAGGAGACCTTAGAGCAGCCTCCAGTACTGAAAGGGGCTCCAGGAAAGCTGGGGAGGGACTCTTGATCAGGGAGGGCAGGGATAGGATGAGGGGGAACAGTTTCCAGCTGAGAGAGGGGAGATTGAGATGAGATCTTAGGGACCCCTCCTGTGGGTTGGAACCACGCTGTGGTTCAATTAATAAGGGGCACATAAAACAAGAACAGGGACGTACGCAGGACTGGACTGTGCAAATTCACGCTTCCTGCCTTGCCAGATTTGCACTCCCTTTGCCTGCCCCCGACAGTCGCTCATGCTCCCAGCAGGTCCCTTGCCCTCCCTTATGAAGGCAGAACTGCAAGCTGCTTCCTTATTTGGTCCAGAACAATCAGTCATGCAGCTAGAAAAAAAAAAAGCACCACACAAAAGCCATACCTTTAAGTCTCACTGGACTAATTTAAAATCACACCTAATAAAATGACTTCTGGTTATTGTTTACTTTTGCAGACACAATTTATTAGGCTAAGGAGGAATTACTTCACTAGAAAGTTACAAAATGTCAAAGTCATCAAACCAAACCGCTAAACCCAGACCAAATTCTTAAACATACACCAGGAAATATTTATTACAAACAACCCATGTGTCACATTTCTCAGCTTCCTCTCATTTATTTTATTCTGTCTCTCTAGAATCAACCACAGACACAAGCTGGTTTCTCCTTCCCTCCCCACATCTGTCCCAGTTTATGCCCAGTAGTTGGGTGACCTCCAGATTTAAGAGCAATGGAGCCCAATGTTCCTTATTTACAAACCAGTTAAAAGATTGATCCACAGCAATCTTGTATTCCCATCACAAAATGGCAACACATCTTTCAGTCAAGCAAGGAGGTTATCTCCAAGTCTTGGATAGATCAGGTATTCAGGAAAGCCTAAATGCTTCCTTCATCAATTTAGCATAACGCAAAAAAACCCAAACCCTGCTGAATGTTTTTAGCATTTAAAGTATAATGGTAATCTAATTAGAACAGCAGTTTACACAGACAGCACCAGCGTCTCAGTAACTTGAGTATTGACAGCAGCTTTTCTTCACCTTCTTCTTCCTTCACAAAGGCACCACGATGTAGAGCCTTTACCTAAAACCTGCAGCTCTTGCAGCTTCTCAGGCTGCCTCCTTTCCCAGCTCTGGATCACTTCACTTCACCTTGCAGTCCCTGAGCATTTTCTCCTCATAGTTAGGTGGTTTACAAAGCTCTCCAAGTGCAAGCAAAAAAAATCAGGCAGTAACTTTCTCCTGTTTACTCTTCTTGCACAAAGGAAATGCGTGCGGTACAGAAAAGCTAATAAAAGTGAAGCTACACAGGACTTCAAAGAGAAGAGGTGATGTCTAGCATAGAAGAGGAAAATATTGACAGCTATCTCTAATACGGTTATGAAAGCGTGTGTTACATGAGTTCTGTTTCTCAGCTTTCTGAAATAATTCTAAGCACAGGTCTCCACTAATCAAGAATATTTTATTTGAGATGCAAGAGGAAGAGAAGCAAACTAAAAAACAAGCTGTATTTCCAGTTTAAATAGCTTTTCAGTTTGGAAAACACCACCTCAAATCCTATCTTCTCTTACGATGTGGAGTTATTTGGTACTATTAAGCAGTTTGTTTTGAACAGAGAGCAAAAGTGTGTGCCTAATCAAAGGAAAAGACCTTGCTACTTGCAGCCGTTGTACAACTCTCAACGTGTACGTTACATACGTGCACGCAGTGGGAGGCTGCTACAGGAGGAGCCCAGCAGCAGCTGGCACCGCTGCTTCTACAGTCAAATGCAGATGTGGTATCTCCTCTAATCTGAATCTTCACTTTTCACACATTCTGCCAGGGCCATAGAAGATTTAGAGAAAAAACACTTGGAAATACTTAAAATCCAACCACTTCTTCATAATACTGCAAGAAGGAACAGCGCATTCAACAGCAGCAGCTCACTTTTGTCCATCATCTCCGCTGTGTCATGATTACAGGAAAGAGGGAAGCAATTCTTAGAGGTGGAGAAGCTGCTTCAAGGAGCAGTTTCCTATCTGAAAAGTGTGTTTTGTTCCTGAATATACAGCTTGCTAACAACCTCCAGCATCTTGCAGAGATGCCAGAACATCACTCTAATCTTTTGAAGACAGTGCAGAGTGACTGCACGCAGAAATGTCGTCTCAGTCTACAAGAAAGCTGGGGAGGGGCTCTTTATCAGGGGGTGCAGGGACAGGATGAGGAGGAACGGTTTTCAGCTCCAAGAGGGGAGATTAAGATGAGATCTCAGGAAAAAATGTTTTGCTGTGAGGGTGAGGAAGCCCTGGCCCAGGCTGCCCAGAGCAGTGGTGGCTGCCCCATCCCTGGAGGGGTTCAAGGCCAGGTTGGATGGGGCTTGGAGCCCCTGATCCAGTGGGAGGTGTCCCTGCTCATGGCAGGGGTGGAACGGGATGGGCTTTGAGGTCTCTTCCAACCCAAACCATTCCATGATTCTATGAAATTAACACACAAAAAAAGGTTGGTCCACGTCAGCTTTTTAAGGTTTCAAGCAGGTTACAGGCTTGAGTTTTTAACCCAGTACATCCTAGAAGTAGATAAACTGCATTGAAATCAACAAGCACAACTTCCTGCAATCTGGAGCAACTCCAGTTTGCAACAGCAAAGTGTCTGGATATCAAGGCTTTATACAAGCATTGACCTCCCTTCACGCGCAGCACATCATACCCAACGCCATCTACCTGTGAGCTTCCACCTCTGCCTCAGATACGCATTCCTCCTCTCGTCTTGCACAGATCTGGAGAGTCCACAGCTGCAAACTGTTAAATCAGCACCCTGAGGGATTGTGGGTTTTTTTGGTGATAGTGTCATTTGCCTATTGAATTACTCAGTACAACTAACTGTGTGCGACACAGCACAGGGAACTGCCAGCTCAGCTTGTATCTATTCCCTTCCACAAGCTATCACCAACATACTTCACACCTGACGCAGTATCGCATCTTGCATCAGGAGCTGGTGATTTTCAGAGAGATGCTCAAGCCACCCGTAGCGCACCAGAGTGCTGAAAGCAAACCCGTGAGCCCTAAGGACACGTTAGGCAGAGGGGTTCCATTTTCACCCCAGGAGAATGGCTAATATTGTTCCGGGGATGACGAACCCTTAGGGGATATTGGTTACCAAGTTTTAAGGGTGGGTGGGGAACACAACTCTTGCACACAGCCTATCCACAAATCCTTTCCTTCCCTAAAATGCACTGCTTTATTCCCAGTACTTTCATCTATTCCGAGAGCTTTTCATTACTGTTCATTATTTCACGCGTCACTGTGTTTCACTAGATGCAAATATCCACCTTCTTCAACTTTATGCTTCCATTGACTCTTGTTCCCTTTTCTTAGTCTCCTCCTTTGGAGGAAAGACTTACCAGTTGATGCCTCTAGCAAAAGTTACACTAAGATCACAGGATTTCTCGGCAGCAGGATAATCAGCCCAGCAGGAAAGCACATGTCACCAACTTACATGGCAACAAACACACAAACAAGCAGCCCGGCTGAGGTGACACTCCCCCCATTTTTCTTAATTTTCACACTTTTTGCTGTTTGACCAACTGCCACGCAGTTTTAGTGTTGCATTAGGGGTCAAGTTAAGATTCCCAAGTTTGTTTGCACACATCATCTACCACCTTGCATTACACGTACCTTCTGCCTCAGGACTGGTTTCATTTTACTTTCACCTATACTTTGATTCATGGCAACTGTTTTTTCAAGTTACAATTTTATATTCCAGTATGTAGGTTTTAGATAAAAAGGGTGGATCCTGTACATAATCCGTAAGCGGTGACCTTTCAAGGTAATATGATCCCATCTTTCATTAATTTGACAGTTTTCAGCTAGTCAGTTATGTAAAGAAAAGGGCAAGTATTTTTATAGATGTAAAATACAATTTCAGAGTATTGATGTTAAAGAAGCCGAAGCATGAACAGGTTCTCAATTTAAAAGGTTCAGAGAGGGAGATTCAGGAGAAACTGAGACAAGGGAACAGTCATTTTTAGAAGGGCTTTCTGAGCAGACCCAACGGTACGCAGGTACACCCTTTCCAGAGCCTAATAACCTGAATATTCTGCCACGGGAACCTTAATAAAGGCACAGATAAATGTGAGAAATTAACAACACAAGGAATTAAAACAACACTTTAGAAGAAGCTTGAAATACAAGCAGCCTTCTGTGTAGAAACATTAACAGCAGGACTTCCACTTCACGTGCAGAGCAAACTAACCCCAAATCAAGTGAGGTGGTCCAGACCTGAAGTGCTTATTTAAAGTAGTATTTGGCTAAAATTAATCCCCCCCTGCCATCACTAGAAGTGATCGTAATAGGGTTCCTCTTCCTCAAAGACCACATAAGCACTTCCAGCAACTAACTCAGCAGTTCAGTCCCAAATAAACATTCCTGCACCTCTGACTGCAGAAAGTCAGCGCAGCTGCACTGGAAAATGAAAGACCTTGACACAAATCGCCAACACAGGCAAAACTGCTGCAAAAAAAGTCACACTGAAAGGCTTCAGACTGGACACAAGGCTCCTCAGGAGAGGAAAGCTGGTTACAAAATTCAAGACGTAATTGGGATGCGCTAGAATTCAGCAGTTTCTTAGGATACAGATGGAAAAAACACAGGGAGCTGCTAACCTCTAAATTTTCTGTAACCTTTGCTATTTTCAATGACGCTAAACAATCAGCTTCCTAAAGCAACAAGTAAAACAAGGTTAAAGTTTTCATCCCCATCACAAAGCCAAAGCAACGAGAGCTAAAAAGCAAACGACAAGCTGGGAACGAACACCAACACTGCAAGGTCTTCACGTGGCAGGGAAGATTTGTAAAAATAATTAATGGTTCCTCGTGAAACTTGAGAACTAAGACAAAAGAAAAAATTTCTTTTAGTAGCAAAGCTCACAGATCCCAGTGTGGCCAGAACCATGTTAGCATTCTAAAGTCCAGACAAAGGGAATTTTTCATTCCCGTAAGGAATCAGTTTCCAGCACAAGACCACGGTAACTGAGTAATTCCAGGACTTTTTGGATTTTTACTTTGTCCTTTGGACAATATTTTATTAACTTGTGCCTGCTAGGGAGTAGCACAATGAGCTCTTCTTCAGTAAACAATGAAAGTAACCGTAGCGGAGCCTTACAAAACGCTTCTCTCTAGGTGTAGTGACTAAAGCTACCCAAGAAGAAGATGCAAGAGGAGGCTAATCTTTCAAAGCCATTACTCTCACCAGATACCCGTTCTTAACAAGTGAATGCAACTACGTTTTACCCATGCAGACCTGCACTCGTTTTTGGTTTAGGTAAAGCACAAGATATTAACCATCAGGTAACACACTGGAAGGGTTAAACAAAGAGACTGAAAATGGTCCAATTTGGCCGACTGACAGGATGAAGAATTCAGGACACACACACAAGTTCTTCTACTAAAACAGATTAAAGAGGGAGAAAGGCTGGTCATCTGCAGGTCAGGGAGCTGTAAAACACTTCAGACATGAAAGCAGGGATGACTAGACGGAGCGAACGATCCCTGTGAGCACAAAGTTATCGCTACCCACTGCTCCGCTCACCGACTGAGCCGGAACCTTCCCGCACCCTCCCGACCCGAGCATCCTCACTGGGACAGCACCACGGGGCATCCCGCTACAGCGGGACAGTGGGACAGGGAAGGGGACAGCAGGATAGGGAAGGGAAAGGGCAGCCACGGCTCCTGCAGCCCAACACCTCAAATACATCCAATATTCCCCCCTTCCCATTAAGGCAGGGGCTCCAGTGCTGGATGGGATAAGAGGAGTGAGCAGCCCGCGAGGCAGCTGCCGCCCCACAAAACCCAGCTCCCAGCAGAGCCCCACAACCCCAGACCCCGGGCTCCATGCAGAGCCCCCCAGCTCCGAGGGCAGCTGCCCCTGCCTCGCCCCACAGCCTGCAGCGCAGACCCATAACCCCACCCCAGCTCCCTCCAACCCCCCAGCTCCTGAGCAGAGCCCCGTAAACCCACACCAGCTGCCCCTCCACCCCACACCCTGCATCCCAGCCCCATAAACCCAGCCCTACACCATGCAGCTGAGCCCCTTAACCCCAGCCCCATAACCCCCAGCCCCACACCCTGCACCCCAGCCCCATAACCCCAGCTCTGTTGCAGCACAGCCCCAAACCCCCAGCCCTACACCATTCAGCTAAGCCCCATAACCCCCAACCCCACACCCTGCACCCCAGCCCCAGAACCCCAGCCCCACAGCCCCCAGTCCCACACCGTGCACCCCAGCCCCACACCATTCAGCTGAGCCCCATAACCCCATCCCCACACCCTGCACCTCAGCCCCAGAACCCCATCCCCACACCCTGCACCCCAGCCCCACAGCCCGTACCCCAACCCCACAGCCCCAGCCCCACACCATTCAGCTGAGCCCCATAACCCCAGCCCCATACCCTGCACCTCAGCTCCATAACCTCCAGCCCCATAACCCTAGCCCTACTGCAGCTGAGCCCTGCATCCCCAGCCCCACACCCTGCACTCCAGCCCCATAACCCACAGCCCTCAGCCCCCATCCCCACAGCCCCCATCCCCACAGCCCCTCAGCCTCCATCCCCACAGCCCCTCAGCCCCCATCCCCACAGCCCCTCAGCCCCCATCCCCACAGCCCCTCAGACTCCATCCCCACAGCCCCCATCATCCCCACAGCCCCTCAGCCCTCAGCCCCCATCCCCACAGCCCCTCAGCCCCACAGCCCCTCAGCCCCCATCCCCACAGCCCCTTTCCCCCATCCCCACAGCCCCTCAGCCCCCATCATCCCCACAGCCCCCATCCCCGCACCTCGCTGCGGGTGATGCGGTGCCGGGCCAGCTTGACCACGGCGAAGTTGCCCTTGCCCAGGGTGCCCTCGATGTCGTAGAAGCCGACTCTGGCGGGGGGCGGCGGGGCCCTGGGCTCGCCCATCCCCATGCTGCGGCCGCTCGCCCCGCGGCCCCGGCCCCGCCCCGCCCCCCGCGTCAGCGCGCGCGTCACGGGGCGGGGCGGCGCCATGGCAACCGGGCCCCCGGCCCCCCCGCCTCCCCTCTGGGCCTTCCCTTTCCTCCTCCCCTTCCCCCTTCCCCTCCTGACCTTTCCTTTCCTGTCCTCTTCCTTCGAGAGATCCCCTTCCCCCTTCCCCTCCTGACCTTTCCTTTCCTGTCCTCTTCCTTCCTTCTCTTCCCACTCTTCCCTTCACTCTCACCCTTCCCTTTCCTCTTCCCCCTTTCCTCTTTTCTTCCTTCTCTCCCTCTCCTGCCTCCCTTACACTCTCTCTCCTCCTTTCTTTCCCACTTTCTCTTCCTTTCTGTTCTCTCCCCTCCCTCCTTCCTTCCCCTTCTTCCCCTTCTTCCCCTTCTTCCCCTTCTTCCCCTTCTTCCCCCTCTTCCCCCTCTTCCCCCTCTTCCCCTTCCTTCCTTCCTTCCTTCCTTCCTTCCTTCCTTCCTTCCTTCCTTCCTTCCTTCCTTCCTTCCTTCCTTCCTTCCTTCCTTCCTTCCTTCCTTCCTTCCTTCCTTCCTTCCTTCCTTCCTTCCTTCCTTCCTTCCTTCCTTCCTTCCTTCCCCCCCTCCTTTTCTCCTTTCCCTCCCTCCCTCCTTTTCTCCTTTCCCTCACTCACCTTCTCACCCTTTCCTCCTCCTTCCCCTCTCCCTTTCCCCTTCCCCTCTCACCTCCCTTCCCCTTTCCACCCCCTTTCATTTCTTTTCCTCTACACCTGGAGCAACAGATTTGGATGCTCCATTTGGCGTAAGGTGGTTGGAGGCTCTGCAGAGCTGACAGTGTACACATGAAAAGATTAAGGGCTCTTACGCAGAGTTTCCTTTCCAGGACTAGGTTGTCCCTGTCTGCTCTGTGCTTGCCCTTACACCCACCCTACACCTGAAGCTGCCTCATACGTGTGGGAAGTTGGTTGAGTCTGTTGGGTGGCGATGACTGCTCTGCAAAGGGAGCTGAAGACCTTGATGAAAAGTTAGTGCTCGTCCCTCCCTGCGCTTGCAGCTCAGGAGACTCCTCTAAGGAATGACATTTTGAGATGCTGCTGCCGACTTCGCCAGCTCTGGGTAATAACCGTGCTCTGTTCATCCCCAAAGAGGCTCTGGCAGTGACTAACTTGTCAGCGGGAGTTAGTCAGCCACCCGCTTCCCCACGGCTGACAGGTGCGTCAGCGAGCACCATAATCCTACCGGAATAGAAAGCCGTGTCATCCCGAGCTGCTACCTCTGATGTTTCACTCTTGTCTCACCACGCAGGTGCTTCATTTATTTCAGAAATGCTGACCATAATCCTAGCACGATGTGTTAAAAGTAACACTGTGCAAAATATTACCTAATATCCATTCTGAGTCACTTTATTACAAATAGATTTTTTTAGTATTGTATTTATTTACTTCCTCACCACTTCAATCCATGTGAAATCTGACCAGGCTGGTGCAAAAATGAGTATTAAGTCAGATTTTTTGTTTGTGATAGAAAACGGCAGAAACTTTCTTGTGCTGCACACCACGACACGCCGGGTTGCGCCTGGAAGTTCAGGTTACAGGAACATTTCTGCTAGAGGAAAAAAGCTAGAGGCAGCCCCAAACCCATTCTTTGTCCAGTCGCCTTTACCAGCCACGGGTGGCTTTTGCTGTGCTTCAAGAAAGTGATGCCAGTGCTTGAGACAGAGAAACTCTTCCAGGAGGAGCTGCCTGACACAAACTGTGGAGCACACGTGCCCTCCTGTGGCCAATGTTCCTGTTGGTGGAACCACAGCCAAGATGCTCTGCTGCACAGAGATCTCGTAGAGCAGTCTGGGTTGGAAGGGACCTTAAAGATCATCCAATTCCATCTATCAAAGAAAGAGGTTGGAACATCGCCTCGCCGTCTAATAACTTTCAACGATGATGAGCACATGCAGCTGGTTTTGCCTCAGCTCAAGAAGCCAGCAGCTCAAAAGACCAGGGCACACACTTAGTTGCCAAAACACAGCTTTACATCTCTACAGACCTAAGCTCCAACATCTGGCCTGTGCTTTTCTCTCTCATTTCCTGCTTTTCAGTGCCTGAAAGATGCTTAGTGTCTCCCCGCAGTAAGAGAAAAGACCAAGAATCATAGAATAGGTTGGGTTGGAATCATAGAATCATAGTATAACCAGGTTGGAAGAGACCCACCGGATCATCGAGTCCAACCATTCCTATCAAATGGAAGGGATCATCCAGTTCCAACCCCCCCTGCACACCAGCCTCACCTATAACATTGGGGAAGTGAGAGAAGCAGCTGTGGAGACCCACCACTGTATTTCCTTGTTTGTGACGAGGCCGAGGTCACACACCCCCAGAAACTGCCTCCTGCGTATTTGCATTGGCAGAGACCACTCGTGGACACTTCGTGCACTCATTTCTCCTGTTGTTTCAGTCCCACATAAATGACCTTCTGCCAAAGCCTTTGGCCCAGCTTTGTTTCCCGGAGGCTTGTGCAGATTGGGTTTGCTTCATTTTCCTATTTATGTGTTTTCATGCAATGGAGAAGAGAAAACTTCTAGGGAGCCCTGCCAAGAACTAAATTCATTTCAGATGTTTCACAGCCAGACTTTTTGATGGCAAAACGTTGCTCTTCTGAGGCCACACATATTCACCTGCAAAGCATCAGGTGAGTAAAGCTGTGTCCTGCGAGGTGTGCTTGATTTGCTCGGCCATTCTTCCTCTATCACCTTGTCTCTGATCAAAGAATTAATAAACAAACTCAAACCCCAGATGGATCCAAAACCTGGAGTTAAGCACATCCCTAGAGTAAAGCCAGACAAAGCAGATATAATTCCTGGTGATTTTAACAATGTATTCTGAAGAGCTCTGGCTTCAGTAAGATTTTCACAATGTTGAGATCGCCTCAGCCTGCACCTTCCTTTTAGCTCTGCGTGATATCTTGTATGCCTGCAGGTAAAACTCACCCAGCAAAAGACTGGCACTCTACTACTGTATCACATTTCTGTCCATCACAGGGCGCACAGGGCATCCTAAACAAAGTAAACACTGGAAACATCCAGCCAGGGAAAGGAGATGCACAGAAATCTTTCCTTGCCGTGATCTTGCAGGCTATTAAACAGGGGTGTTGGCTGAGAAATGATACAGTTACATGGTAATCTTTACGATTGCTTGAGTCCATGAAATAAATCTGAACTAAGGATTTCAGGGCTTAACAGGGATGCAGAGAGTAAAAATTTCCCTTGGCTGTTTAAATCGTAAATTTAGTTAGCTGCAGTTCTTGTCTGATCAATGCAAGCATTCCTGTGTTCAGAAGGGACATGCTTGACTGATATCTATGGACAAGAGCTTTGTGAAACATCAGAAACATTGACATAATTGCAACCAATACGGAATGGAAAAGCTTTGAGTGTTGTGAGGGTTTTATACATAGACAGAGAGACAATTAGGCATTTACTGTCTTTATTTGGCTTGTGAACTTGATCTGACAGAATAAGTAGAAAAGATTACTTGCTATACTTAGGGCCAGGTACCAGAATTGTTAAACCAAACTGTATCTTTAATCAAATTTTTATACGTCATGGCTTAGTCCAGACATGCTTCAGAACTGCTGCACGGGACCAGCTTTCTCTCTTTTCCAATATATATTCCTTATTTTTGTGATAGAAGTTGTCTCTTGCAATATGCATCCAAAGGCCTTACTATGTACCAATGACCAAGTTAAATTCAGTTTATCTTGGAATAGTTCATCACAGCCATTTTTAACATCCTATTTCTCCTAGGTCCTTAAGAACTTTATTAAATGTGCTGCCAGTCACAGAGATAATGATCTGGAAAACATTTAGTGTGAAGAACCATCCCTTGTCTCTTTCCCTTAGAGGTCATGCAGTGAACTACAGACTGTGAATTTTTTGAGGTAAATGGTGCTGCACCTTGCAATTCCTTTTTTCCAGAGGATAGCTGAGGGAACACAGCCCTGTGACACCAAAGGAGCTGGAGTTACATGCTGTGACTCTCCCACATTGAAGCCACATCGCTCTCTGTGTGAGGTGTCCCTCGGTGCCACGGGCAGAGGGAGAGGCCAGTGGAGCTGGGAAGGGGCTGACATGGGAGCAATGACCAACCTGCAACCACAGCTGCATTCTTGGGGACACCAAGTGTGACCAGGGGTTGACTTTTAATGCCTTTGAAGATGAGAAAGTCAGTTAAATAAATAGAGATTTTTGATTGTCCTCTAGTTTCAAAGGCATGTCTTTGGAGTACAGAAAGTAATTGAGAGTAATAACAAACCATTCCTGAGGCAAAAGGGCACTCAATGCAAAGCAAAATATACACATTGTATTCAGTTAGGATCTTTAAAAACCCGTATTCTTTCAAAAAAGAATATAGGGACAATGCAAACCCAAGATAAATATCTTATATGCCATTACTGAAACAAGTGCATAGGGAGGTCAGGTTAACTTATCCTGATAATCATCATGTCATCCATATTCCAGGCTTTTTTTGTCCATTTCCTTAATATCCATAAATCTCATTCTCCACCCAGGTCGATTCCTTGCTCCTCCCCACACGATCTCCACCCAGCTCATAGATATCATTGGTCACAAAGCCACTTTCAGTACTGGCCAACGTCACAAAGCCACTCGTTGATGGGTTCATTGCCGCATCATCGTAATCCCTGGAGAGGCTGTCGAGCACTTTATCTTCCTGTGTACGGAAGGAAGAATTCTTAGTGTCAGGCCTGGTTCCAGCCAGATCGGCTTCCGATTGCTTCTTGATCACTCTATAAATATCCAGATTCGGACTGTTCCTCCTGGGGTTAGAGAGCCACGTGTCTTCTTCCTTTGGGCTTGCATCCACTCGCTCCCGTCTCCTTAGGGATGGGGGGAAGAGGACAGGTCATAAAATGTTTTTTTACAGAGACAAATACAAGACAGCGCCACACCTCTCTAACAGTAATTTTATGATGAGGGAAGCCTATGCTTGGAGCACGGACTCGGGATGATATTTGTTACTCCTTGCCATTCCAGGTGGGGGGCAACGAGATGGAATAGTCCCATGGCACAAGTAACTCATTCTGGAGCATCCATTCCACTTTGTAAACATCTATTTGGCTGAAAGCTGTCCTCTCCAGAGCATCTGGTAGGATCCTGGAGCTGTGAAGTGTGTGCCAGGACAACAAATCACCGGTTCACCTGTTACAAAAAGCTGTCACTTACCTTTTCAGCAAAAGCCAAAACCAGAAGATGGAAGTAATGACCAGCAAGAGAAGCAGAACAAGAACGCTGGGAATAAGGATGTAGGCAAGGCTCTGAATAGGTCCTAGGGGTAAAAATGAGACAAACAGTTAACAATTTAAACATTCAGAAGTGATCTAATAAATGAAAAGTAGCTTTTCCAGACCCCAAAAACTTTGCACATCTTTAGATGCAGAACGTTTTGGCAGCCAAAGAAATTGGTTTAGATTTGCACTGGAAAAGACTTGAGGGAAGGGTTTTTTTCAGACCCACTTGTCTAAATTCAGTCTTCTACACTTAGGATCAAACAATTCAAACTGAAACGTTGACTGTTTGCAGCCACATGTGAGGAACGTGGGCTTGCACAGTTAGAGAAGGGACTGGGCGTTGAATGCACCACATACCTTTGGCTCCCACAACTGTCACATTAGCAGCTTTCTTATGGCGTCCTTCTGGGAATACTGGGCTCAAGGGCTCTGTTGCGACACCTGGAAAGAAGCAGCTTAATTAACATTCCAGATGTTATTTGGATGAGTTTAAGAATCATAAAAAGTGAGAGTGAGAGGAGATTGAAGAGACTGCCAGCTGTGAAGATATGTAAGGTGTACTGGTATTCTTTTGCTTAGGTTTCTCCAGCCTGATCAGTGACCCCAGACACAGCATCAACAAAGCACACTGAATTCCTGGATTACGGAATAGCACGAGGAAAGTGGAAACAGCAGGGAAGCTTTTTGCTTGGTAAGTTCTCAGTCTGTGGGCGCCTTTGACAGCGAGTGTAATACAGTAGTTCTACTGAACGTTAGCTTGAAAAAAAGCCCTAAACAAGAAACTGTAACTCACCTCTGTGTGAATTCTCTATTGGAGCAGTCGTTGGCTTCTCTAGAAGATAAAAAATATGCACAAGTTCCTCATAAGCTTGAGCAGAGAGACCAAGTGTGCTGAATAGAGTCCGATACATGAACACCCTTCTATGATACTCCCCCTCCCTTTGGCCCTATTTCATATCTCAAATACTTTATAAAGATCAACCGAGACTTCCTATAAGGCACAAGGAAAGGAGCTACAGATATTGGATTGTTTTCCCTGGGTCTTGCGTAAATTTAAAGATGTCTGTCTCTTACTAGATCTTCCCAGTTAAGATAAGAAAGCTGGGGAGGGGCTCTTGATCAGGCAGTACAGGGATAGGACAAGGAGCAACGGTTTTAAGATGAAAAAGGGGAGATTGAGATGAGATCGTGGGGAGAAATGTTTTGCTGTGAGGGTGGTGAGGCCCTGGCCCAGGCTGCCCAGAGCAGGGGTGGCTGCCCCATCCCTGGAGGGGTTCAAGGCCAGGCTGGATGGGGCTTGGAGCCCCTGATCCCGTGGGAGGTGTTCCTGCCCATGGCAGGGGTGGGACTGGATGGGCTTTGAGGTCCCTTCCAATTAAAATAATTCCATGATCTACGATTCTATCTGTTACTGCAACTTCTTCATACTTCCTGTCGGGGCCTGGGAACTGGTTGAGTTTTAAAGCTACAGAATGACTCATTACCAAGAGGATATTTGCAAATGAAGTTATTTTTCATGTTGCATCTGTCGTCATTCCATTGAAACATGTAAGGACCTCCGACACCTGGCGGGGCAGATGGCTGGTGGTACATCACAACGCACATTTCACTCCCACAGGACGGCTCATCTACATACCAGTTCCTAAGAAAAC
Organism: Phaenicophaeus curvirostris; assembly: GCF_032191515.1. NCBI lineage: Eukaryota > Metazoa > Chordata > Aves > Cuculiformes > Cuculidae > Phaenicophaeus > Phaenicophaeus curvirostris. The sequence continues at coordinate 1,027,047 of NC_091416.1, read as the reverse complement.
ACAACAAACACGTCACATCAGGCTTGCCGTCACTTCTCACAGTGCTGCAAAAGCTGAGATGGGGATGCAGTAAATGGGACACTGTGGGAGGACAGGATCAAAAAGGATTACAGCTCTACACACCCCATCCCGTTCTCACCCACCAGTAAAATTAAGAACTATAACAATACAATTATTTACACTTTATCTTCTCTTATTGGAATTCTTAATTCTCAAAGGAAACTCAGTGAGCAAGGTCTTTGACAAATATCAAGGACTGAAGGGCCAAGTTCCTCACTGCCAGGAGAGCTTTGACTTTCTCTGCACAACTTTAGACTTGTGCAAAACCATCTATCTAAATGATTTTTGCTCTTTGGCCTCGGTGCCCAATGCCTGCAGAATTTCAACACTTACTTGCTAAGAAAATGAAAAAGCTAAAGCAGGATCCAGTTTTCTCTGCCTAGGAAAAGACTGTGTTGAAAAACCCTGTCTTGTGGCTGGTTTTTATTTGTAATAATAAACTCCACCACTGGAAAACCATAGACATTTCCAAGAAGCATGCAGGAAGGAGGCTTCGCTGCTTCTCACTCTGTAACACAATCGTTACTGAAGAGGCATTTCATGCATCTCAGAGAGACCCTTATAAACTTGTGTCCTGCTTTGAAAAGTGTTCAAGCCTCGCTGCTTTTGGAACAAGCAACGTTCTGCATGCCAAGCACCTTCTGAAAGCTGATTCATACAGTTTAAATAATTCCAGATATACCAAGTTATTCAACATGGGACAAACCCCAGGCATGTTAAAGAAGCATTTTTTTCAATCATAACAATGCTGTACTCCTCCTTTATCTCCTTCCTCATCCACTGCCCTTTCTTTTCCTTAGCTTTATAATTTATCATAAATCAGCTGTGTCCACCACAAAAGGCAATAAAGCTACGCCTGACTCCGTAGCAGCAGATCTGGTTCCAGTTCCCTGTTACCCAACCCAAACACCTGAACCACAGGAGACACTCAAATACATTGAGCAATGCTGAAAGCAGTTCTGTTTCATTCTTTGTTGCACAGAGTAGCATAAATTTCTTATGGGTTCCCAAAGCATAAAGTTCACAATAACAAGACCGTTTTTACACATATACAATTTAAAGGTCCCTACCAACCCAAAGCATGCTATGATTCTATCAAGAAGAAAGCAAAGGCAGACTTGTCAAGGCTTTCATCAGCCTGGCAGTGTTTAAAGCAGATTTGCTTCCCGGTCTCACTCATGGTTACCTACCGGAACGTGGATGAGCTGCCGTCTGACCAGGAATAGAGGTTCTGACACTCGGTACCGCTGTCTACCTCCTTCTTTTCCCTCCTAAGCCCTATCCAAAAATCCCCATCAGAAGCTAAGAGGTTCATGATAAACTTCTCAATCAGTCTTTGCTCTGCTTCTGTCTCAATGCTGACGAGGTGTCCGCCATCAGCTCCGCAGGCTGAATGGGCTTCTTCATAGCTGATCCTGCGTGAAGCATCATGAAAATAAACTATTTTGTAGCACGGCCGCTGTGTTCCACCCCGGCAAAGCGTGTGTCCTGCAGAAAACAGAAAGAAATGTTACAGAAGCTATGCCCGACAGCTAACACTTCCATTTAGTTGAGTTTCCTGTGGAAAATACAACACAGGAAAACACCTCTTGTAATACTGGACATTCCCTTACACAAAACCAGGAACAAAAACTAATAGACTTTGTAGAGCACGAGGAGACAACTTTGTGTGGGCTGGACACTCAGCCAGGACGCAGGAGTGGTTCTGTTAGCGGGGGCAGGATTTAACATTCCTACAGGAACGCAACAGTGAGAGCAGGAGGGTTTCTCCCTGGAAGGGGAAGGCGAGATGGGGTTCTCAGTGCCCCGGGAACCCAGGGGTGCTCCCACCCGCCGCGGAGGATGCGGAGGTTTCCCAGGACATCCGAACCAGTGTCCAAACAGCCAAACCCCAACGCAAGAGGGGAGCGGCCAGTGGAGATGGTTCCCAGTTGGGGCTGGGTTGCAAGCCCCACATCCCGCACTCCTCTGCACCCGTTCCCCCTCTCTGCTGAGCCCCGTGTCCCGCATCCAGACCAGCATCCCCCTTCCCTGCTGTGTCCCACATCCAGCCCAGCATCCCCTGCCACTGCTGAGCCCTGCATCCTCCCTCTCCACCGTGTCCCTCATCCAGCCCCGCATCCAGCCCCGCATCGTCCCTCCTTGCTCCCTGCTGTGTCCTGCATCCATCCCTGCATCCCCGCTCCCCGCTGTGTCCCGCATCCAGCCCCGCATCCATCCCTGCATCCCCGCTCCCCGCTGTGTCCCGCATCCAGCCCCGCATCCATCCCTGCATCCCCGCTCCCCGCTGTGTCCCGCACCCAGCCCCGCATCCCGCATCCAGCCCTGCATCCCCGCTCCCCGCATCCCCCTGCATCCTCCCGCATCCCCAGCCACCGCTGTGTCCTGCATCCCGCACCAGCCGCGCATCCCCCGCTCCCAGCTCCGCATCCCCCCGCATCCCCCGCATCCCCCCGCTCCCCCTCGTCCCCCCAGCCCCGCTCACCGCCCCGCATCGCCGCAGCCCCCAGAGCCGCCGCGCACAGCGCCGCCGCCGCCGCCAGCAGCATCCTCGGAGCCGGCTCCCGGCGAGCCGCCGCCTCCCCCGGGCTCGGGGCCAGCGGGACCAGCCCCCGGGGCCGGGCCGGGATCCCCGGCGCCTCCCTCGGGGCGGTGGGGGAGGGAGGGACCCGGGGGCCAGGGCGCCTCCCACGTTTGGAGTAGTTTGGGTTGGAGGGGACCTTGGAGATGGTGTGGTTCCATCCCCTGCGATGGGCGCACGTCCCGCTGGACCGGGCTGCCCTGATGTCTCACCTAAATCTTCCCAGCTCCAGTTTAAAGACATTCCCCCTCATCCCATCGCTGCACCCGCTAATCCTGTGGCTCTTCCCCCTGCCTCGTCCTTCAGACACCGCATCCCTCCTGCCTGCTTCCCCCAACCCCATCCCTACTGAGCACAGAGACATCTCCATCCAACAAATATTGTGACCCTCAGGCTGACCTTCCCCACAAAAACATGCAGCTGCCTTTCAGAAACCGCTGCAAGGCTGAACTCAGAACACGGGAGCTTTGTTTTGAACCCTACGAAGCGCTGAGCTTGCTGGATGCTCCTCTTTCTGGCATCATCAGCTCTCCAGCTACTTAAAAGTTTGAACAGCTCAAGACTCAACAGCTGTTTGGTCTGCAGAAAGGGGCACAGCACCAAAACAACGGGGTATCCCACCTGTATCTTACAGCCTCTCCCATCTCAAAAGCGCTGCTGAGGAACCCACCGTCACGCAGCGGCAGCGAAGCAGTTGCTGGAGAGTTTTCTGGCTTCAAGGGGGAAATAGGAGTAGCTGACGGAAGCTTTTGTTGATCTATTTTTAACAGAGGTCAGCTGCTGGCCCTGTGTAAAATGATAACAAAACGTAGTGTCTTGATTGTGCAACCTTAATATTACCAGCCCCGGGCTCTTCTGTTTAACCTGGTTTCTCCTTTCAGAAAGAAGTTTCCTACCACAGACAAAGCAGATGCTTTCTGTTTATAATTTTGGCAAATGCAGCACGCATGAAATATTTTCAATTTAGCAGCCCCCGCGGACTAGATGTGTGTCATTTGAGAGCCAGCTAGGGAGTTCAGGAGATTTCAAATCCCACAAGTCAAAAACCTCAAGACTGTAGATGTTCACGGGGTACAAGTATACGACCACCCAGGCAGGGATTTTGGCTCCCAGGTATTTTAACATTAATATTTCTAAAGCCAGCTGTGCTCATAAACACATATGGCGATGTTGCCAGGGAGAGCTGAGGTGGAGATGCATGTATGTGAGAGCACAAGAGAGCAGAACATGTGTTTCCCTGAACTAAATTACACCAATAGATGTAATAGTCATGCTAGAAATCCATTCCACCTAATGCCCAGTATTTTTCCCAGGATATTTGCTTTCAAAGTGAATTGTTGCCAGTCATTTCTTGGCTTTCATATCCATACGTTAAGCTGGAATGAGATGTAAGCTGTGGATTCATTGCTCAGCCTTTAAGTTGTGGATATTCGGCAACACTGTCTTGCTTCTTGCCAGTGTGAGAAAAATAGCCTTACTTAAATAATTTAAATGGCATTCGTTAAAAGGAAGAACTTGCTGAGTCAAGGGTTGTGAGGTACCTTGTCAGCGTTTTCGAAGATGAGGTGGCTTTTAGGAATAAAGAACAACTTATGGAATCATAGAATCACTTAGATTGGAAGAAAACATTAAAATCAGCCTAAACACACTGTTAGGGCTGCCCTGAGAGCCCCCATCTGACTGACCCAACTGTGTCTGGGGAAGGGGGCTCAGGTTTTGGGGAAGAAAGTTCAGGTTTTGGGATAACCAGGTCAGTGCTGGTGTACTGTAAAGGCAAAAGCACCTGTCACAACTTCACGGTACAGAAGGGAAAGTATCAACAGCAACCGTGGAAAGACCCAGGTGCCTGCCTGTTAAAAATATCCTGCCTATCCCGAGTTGAGGGGTGAGTTACATCTACAAAGCCAGTTAAATAAACTGCCTTTTAATCTGAAAAATAAAGGAGGGGAAGTGCAACACTACTTGTAGCCAAAACTTGCAGTTCTGGTGAGGCGCCTTCCCCATCCCGCTCGCTCTCGGACTAACGGTGACGGTGAGTGACCCTCAGCTTGTGTTCTGCCTGACAGGGGTCCTGTTTATTTCAATAGCTGCTTATTGATGCTGGAAAATAACGGCGTTTGCATCACTCAGCAGGTCACAGCCAAATGCCAGAAAGGAAACTGCCTGGAATAACACAGAGAGGTTGTCAGTTTGTTGGGAACCAGGGATCCTTCGCTGCCAGGTTTACAGACGGTTGCGCTGCCGTCCCCGACCTGAATGGAATTCTGCCTCAGGCTGTTTTATCCCACATATTTCTGATGTCTTCAGGTATTCCCGAGGCCTTTGTTTGCCAGCTGCATCTTATAGACGTGTCCTGGCGAGCGCTGCAGGTCTCCCAGGCAGAGTCGTGGTCAGGATCAAACCCTCATAGCATGGGTTTGTGTGTCAGTAGCTTTGAGGCTGACTTGCAAAAGGATTTGAATGACTCATCTCACGCAACGTGGTGTGATGAGATACTATGCTATTTTGATGTCCTTTTGGATCTATAGCAGGGCAATAAACACGGAAACTTCTTAAAACTGGGAGAAATGTAACCAAAGGAGGTGTCCACACAGTGTGATGGGGCTGACAGGGTCACGCTGCTGCTATTTCCCTCGCTCACACGTGTTGGAACAGAACAGGCTTTCTGCTCTTTAGTGCCCTTTCAGAAACATGGAAACACTTTGACAACTGCTCTGTTTCCTGGCTCACCGGATTCCAACAGAATAGGAAAAAAACAGTCTTCATAACTTTTAAAAACTGTTGAAGTTTCCCCTAATCTCTGTCTAGAAATAAAGGGAACACACATAGAGAAAGTAAAGGGGTAAAGAGCAGAACAATAATAGCAAGCTTCCAGCATTTTAATGTCTAAATTTAATAACAAGTTATTAATATATGATAAAACCAAGCAGTTATTTTAATAATAATGATGATAACAATGACAACAACAATAACAAAAAATAAAAAACAGCCTAGAACATCTTTACATCTCTTCTCCCAAACCAGAGCCTAACTATTTACACAGAGGAAAAAAAGAGAACCCAAACTTATTTTAAGCATTTTCTTTACCTTACTTGGTAAATTTTGATCTTTGGCTTATGTGGATGAGAAATCAGCTCTTTCTAAGAAAAGAGAAAGACTCTTTGTCACTAGTTTATTCTAAACATACAGTTTATCCCGAAGACAGCTTTGTACAAATGCTGAAACTAAAGGCTACGCGAGCAGCAGCAAAGAGTTTGGGGTTTTTAACGTGCTAACGTGGTACCTGAAGAGTCCAGAGTGCAGAACTGGTTTGGATGAGTGTCAGGAGGAAGGAAACTCACGGTTTGTTTCAGGCCAGGCACAAAGGGAACACACTCGGTTCAGCATTTTAGTGAACTTCAGGGAGAAGAAGAACCTAATCTGAACCAACTTTAGTAAGGAGGAAGAAAAAGGCAGATTTTATATCCAAGATGAATACGTCATCTCTGAAAGCATTCTTTAAAATCTTGTTTTCTGAGTTACTTCTGAAATCACTACACTTACCAGCTTTAAGATTTCAGTTCTACTCTCTACTATTGAGTAATGAAATTGTGTTAACTAGGAGATGTAGTTCTTCAGAAGGACAGATGTTAAACCTGACATGGGGTAGAAATTCATTTATCTCTGCTTTGTATCTTGTGAATTACAACTGAAGGAAAGGAGTTCCTTAATGTAACACAGACCTCCTATTCCTGAACTTTCTTCTCCTGATAAACATCCGGCCAGACCAAGCAAAACCATTATAAATCAGTAAATCTAGAGTTCACTACTGATAATAATAAAAATCCCTAAATGAGTTCTTCTTTTTATTGCTCAAATTTAGTTTATGAGAGCTTTTTAGGGAGCAGAACATGCATAATCTGCAGCCAGTTTAATATCTTTGCTATAAACTGAGTTGTAGTGTTTCAATGAAAAAAAAAAAGAGGGACAAACCCCAAAACAATCAGAGCAACTAAGAATTTTCTGTGAGAATTTTGATGTGCTAAGTCATCCTTCTCAGACAGTTTGCAAGACACATAATACAGTCTTGACAACTCTTCTATTCCATTGTCTTGGGGAAAGTAATCAGGGCCAGTGTGTTGTGGCTGACTAAATTGTAGATATACCCCATGCAAACTAAAATGTAGCATTGAGAGAGTCAGTTACGCCTTCAAACACTTGAAAATATTTATAATATCAGTCTTACCCCTGTGGTTTTCTGTCTGGAAACAGTCCAGTAACCACGCTTAGCTCACTTAAACTTAATTCAGCTTCTGTGCCTGTTGCTTCTGACTGTCTGGTCTGAGACTTTCAGACCCGCGTGGCCAACAGGATCCTCTTTGCTTTGGGAATTTGTTGAATAAAGCCAAGTTTTCTGCATGCTCGTTCGGTTCAAACTGAGGTGCTTTTGCTATGAAAAGAGATATATTTACCACAATAAACTCAGAAAAAGGTTTTAACAGCATGCAATATGTAACTTGATTGTAACCTTTACATTCCTCATTGCAGCTGTGAAGTAGAGTGAACACACAGCAGAAACAGGCGTAGCAGGTTACTGGATGAAGAACTTTGCTTTCTCTTTCTTCCTGAGATCCTGTAAAAAAAGCCTGGGAGACCAACCTTCTGCTGGATTTAAACGAGGTTTAAAATAATCATTATTTCCTCAAATCAGAGGAAATAATTTCAAATGTCAAGATGAATGTACACGATACAGTTAGCAAATACTGTTCTGTAGCATCTTGAGATGATAAAATTGGGGTAATTCAGGACTCACGCATGCGTAAAATCTTGTTATAAATATCTTCCCACCTGGGAGGTGCAACTAGAGATAACTTCTGTCTTCAGTGTGTGTGGGTTACGTAGGGATTAATCGAGTCTCTGCTGCTCTGGAGCAGTGCTGGCTGCCCCATCCCTGGAGGGGTTCAAGGCCAGGTTGGATGGGGCTTGGAGCCCCTGATCCAGGGGGTTGGAACAGGGTGACCTTTAAGGTCCTTTCTACCAAACTATTCTATGATTCTAAGTCTGAAATCTGTATTTGAGCAGTAATGCTTATGACTGATAACAATGTAAACACGATTCTTAATTCATTCAGTGCATAATTTTAATTTTCTTAGACTTACGTGAGGCTTATAGCGTGTCCTATAGCTGTACAAAGTAATTTACTCATTGGAAGTAGTCGATCAGCTTTACAGCTGCCAGATGCCCAAATCTGCAAACTCTTGCTCTCGTCTATTGTTATGGAGCTTAAAAAATGGACAGAAGATTCAGGGAACTGTTGTTAGCTTCAGCCAGAATTCAGCTACGAGGCTAATTGATGATAATGGATGAGATGCATTTTGGAATTATTAATTGGAAAAGGAGGATTGCTGACTTGAAGGAAAGACTTGCAGAGCTCAGCACCTTTCTGCACCTCTTGCAGATCACTCTCTTCTGGCCTGCTTCCCAAATAGGGGGGCAGCAGCTTTTCAGTAAAAATTTGGAATATTTTACTAAAATGAGGGGAAAAAAAGGAGTGTAATTGTAGAGTCAAGCTGAAAATGCTCGTACAATATTTAATATTAGAGCTTATACAGTCCCATCCCCTGCCATGGGCAGGGACACCTCCCACTGGATCAGGGGCTCCAAGCCCCATCCAACCTGGCCTTGAACCCCTCCAGGGATGGGGCAGCCACCTCTGCTCTGGGCAGCCTGGGCCAGGGCCTCCCCATGCTCACAGGGAAGAAATTCCTCCTGATGTCCAGTCTAACTCTGCTCCTCTCCAGTTTATCCCCATTGCCCCTCATCCTGTCACTCCAAGCCTTTGGGAACAGCCCCTCCCCAGCCTTCTTGTAGCCCCTTCAGGTGCTGGAAGGTCACTATAAGGTCTCGTCGGAGCCTTCTCTTCTCCAGGCTGAACAACCCCAACTCTCCCAGCCTGTCCTCGTATGGGAGGTTCTCCAGCCCTCGCATCATCCTTGTAGCCTCCTCTGGACCCGTTCAAGTAGTTCCATCTCCTTCTGATGTTGAGAACTGAGATATTTTCCAAACCTTTTTACCTGGCTGTGTGGCTAGTGATTGTTACCTTTGGCAATCAGCTAACTACACTGCCTAGTAACTAGGCTGATGTTTGAGATGATTCCCTTTCACCCCCTCCTTTGATGGAGACTGAGATTTTGTTAAAAAGAGCCAGTTCTGGCACTACTAAGTATTTTATCCTTTACTGAAATGCTTGAGAGCTAAGTGAAAAGTATTTTATAGAACCATAGAATCATTTGCTTGGTAAAGACCTTTGATATCATTGAGTCCAATCGTACCTATATAGGAGCAGTCCAACTGCTCCTGTTTTCCAAATACCTGGCAGATAAACTGGAAGGTAAAACCAAAATAATTCTTAGTCCAATCTATGTCTCCATGTGGCTAAACAATTTAAACATGATAGACAGTATTCTTGCTCCTGGAGAGTTCCTAAGGATTTTAGCACCAACTTGAAGACATGCAAGATTCCTTTGGCATTGCCAGCACGTGTCACACGCTTCTGTTGGACAGGTTAAATTCTGGAAATAAGGCTGTAAAGGAATAAATGTCAATAATTTTGAAATTATTTAGAAATACGGATGTTGTAAGGAAGTTTTGTAGTACAGTTTTGCGTGTTGAGGTTGTAGCGGAGAATACTGTGCCTTGTTTTGATGGCAGTAAAGTTAGTGATTGTGCAGCGATGGATACAATCAGCTAACTACACTGCCTACAAACCAAGCACTTACTCTCGTGATGAGGTCATGTTGTTCAAACCTAGGAAAAAAGAAAGCACTTCCAATAACTAAGTTAACGTACTCTGTCTCCTGAAATGCCCTTGTAACAACAAGCAATTGCCAATAAAGGAAAACTTTGGTTATATCACCATTAGTGTTGTTCTACTACATGTAAAGTCTTTATATTACAAATTAATTGTTCTTAAAAACTGCAGTGGATGCATCGCAATGATTTCAGGAGAGCAAAGACAGAGCAGTGAAGTACTAAAATCTAAATTACTGTAACGCACTGCAATGGAACTGGGAAATGAGAAAAGCCTTGGAGTGCAGTCCTTGCTGCGTGAATGTGGACTCAGTGGTCACTGTATTCAGAGCCAGAAGAGACAATACGGCTGCAAATTTGGGCCAAGACAACATGAATAACATTCTACCTGGTTTACAGCACATCGGCTGTTAGAGCTCTTGTTACAGTGATTCTACTTATCCTTGTTCTATAGTTGGGGCATTTGAATTTATGCCCTACAATATGGATTTCATGTAATTTCCTCTTAAAGGCTTTCAGAAGAAACTGTATTCAGCTACAGCAGCAGAAAGAATGGTAGAATTACACTTGTTCCCTGAATTCCAGGAAGATTTTTTCCTTTGTAAAATATAGAAACACAGACCATGCTCATACTCAAATGTCACGCTGCCCAAACCTTTTACTCTAATTTGTGGGAGCTAAAGTAATGAACGGTTCTGTTCTGAAGGATGAGGCTGAATGTGTGTAAGTGGTTATAATCAATTCTGCCTTGCGTCTAATACACAGGAATGTAATTAATAATGTGATAGAACTGTTTGATGTAGATTTATCAGGTTATTCCTAAATCAGGGATGAGTCTCTGTGAGGTCACAAGGATAAGTCTGTCTGCAGATGAAACCATTTTGCTGTCTTTCACCCATAAATACCTTGTTGTTAAAATGCAGAAAAAGACTTCAGGACTTACCCTCCAGAAGCTTACCTCGTGCTAATCCTGGCAAGGGCTGCATTTATGATAAAATGCTCAAAAAGATTTAAGAAAAGAGAAAAAAAATGGCTGGCTTCTTCCCGCTTCCTTCCCTTTTCCATGACTAGCGCAGGAATGTCTCCACTGGCCGAAATCCCCTCAGGACGGTTCCCTAGGTGGCCCCTCGGTGCCCCATCGCGTCCTCGGGGACACCGGGGTTGGAGTGTCCCCAGCCTGGGCTGTGGGTCAGCCCCACGGCTCTACCCTTTGTGTATGCTCTGTCGTCATGGTCACTCAGATGGGTTTGTACGTGGAGACTGGGTGGTTGCTTTGAAACGTATGGATGGCTCTTGCCCTGGGAGGCTTTGTTGCAGAAGAGGTTTCTATGGACAAACTCAATACAGGGCACGTCTGGAGTTCCCACCCTGCTCCTGTGGACAAAGAGCTCCAGCTTGTGCCACAGATGCCAAAGCTGATCCAGGCTTTAGTGTCGCGTGTGGCAGTCCAGGCACACACCTCCAGGCTGATGTCCAGGTACTTGGGCTTCAGCCTAGTTTTATTATAGCATCATAGGATCATTAATGTTGGAAAAGACCTCTAAGATCATCAAGTCCAACCATCAGTCCAGCATACCAACATGCATATTCATACCAGGAGCCTAGTTGCCGTAGGAGGAGACCCTCAAAAAGACACACTAACAGCTCAAAAGAATGAATCTCTTGTGCTCCTGGTGCTGCGCTACTGTGGGAGGCACATGCCGCACATCTTCATCCAAGGATGACCCACACCACCTCTCTTTCTCTTTTCTGCAAAGGAATGAGGGTGAAAGCACGTCCTGAAGTCAACTGCTGCAGATGATGTTGTGAGCTAGAATATCTTCTATCACTGTGGAGTATTTCTTCTCAGCAGATGCATCTTATCTCCTGCATCTGCCCTGTATCACCCAGTTTGGTTGTACCACAGTGGTTTGCCTGCTTATGCACACAATGAAGTTGTTTTCATAGGCTTTGTTTCAAAGAGCTTTTACAGCAGTGAGTGTTTTCCTTAGGCAGGAGGCTCCTCCTGATCAGTCAGCACCGTCATACTGCCCCGGGTGCTTTGCAGAACAAAATAAACCACTCATGGTAAGATCTTTAACCAGAAAAATTATCTGTGAGTACCTATCACTTCAGTCATTACAGAGCACCCACTGAGTGGCTCAGAAATCAAGTGAAGATGAAAACCTCGATCAGAACACGGTTCATTTCTGAAATACCTATTCTTAAGCCCTTTCATCAGGCCCAGAAAGAGCCTACTCACATAAGCTGAAAGGGAAAAATTCATGAGCAATAAACATATTAACATTTTAGTTTGTGACTTTGATTAGAATCAGTTTCTCTCTTGTTTCATTCAAAAATAATTATTTGAACAGAGACTGCGTGACTTAAATAAAGGTGTAAATTTTTATCATTCCAATATGAGGTTTCTTCTGCCCCCTGACATAATAGCGCAGTCAATGTTACATGGTACTTCTGAATGTGACCAGGACAGTAGATAACCAGACAAGATTCTCACCTAGAATATTGTCACATGTGGAAATAACTCAGGCTTATTGATTTTTTTTATCAATAGTTATGAACTTCAGCAGCTTACCTGGAGAAATTGCTTGTCTCCATCATCCACCAAAATCAAACACCTTGTAGAAGGAAGATTGCTACCAGCAAGCTGCACTGTGTTATTTTAGTTCCATGTCCTCAACTGTTTAAAGCAAGAAAACTGCAAACATTTCTGCAGGGGCAACTCCTACCAGTAGCATGTTTAGGGAAACGGTGTTTGCTGTTGGTTTGGCCGGCAGTTACTAGAGAAACTGTATCTGACTCTTTCTCTTTGCAGGTCATGCCTAGGCTTGCCTGGTGGCCCAGGAGACTCATAATTTAATCTGGCTAAGAATGCTGGTACTGAGTTAGGAGCCTGATCTGAATCCCACTGCAGCCTTTGGACAGGTCTCCACTGATTTCACTCAGCTCTTGATCACTCCCATCAATGTCCAGGCACTCTAATGCAGGGTTGTTTTTTTTAGTGGTTTGGGTTTTTTATTCTTCCTAATTGAGATAAAAAAAACCCAGCACCATTTAAGAAAAGGCAGAAATGTCTGCTCATTTATCCCATGCAGCCCGTCAGTCAGGAGCTTGGCTGTTCCTCGTGTCTTTGCAGAAACCTGTTGGGATGCTAACAGTTTTATTTTGGATGCAACTGGGAATGAGCGGGAGCTCAATTTGTTGGTTGCTACTTAACGGTTCCCACACTGGGCTGGTCTGTTCAAATTGTGGTTTTGGTGTTCTGTTTGTTAGCTGCTTATTATCCCAATAGAGTTCCCAGGGCTACATGCGCTTCCAGTCAGTGGCAGCTGACAGTGTTGTGAGGGATATGAGTTGCATGAATCTACCTAATTAAAAGAGCTGGTTTTCCTTGTCACTGGAATGGGAAGCCAGAAAAACTCTCTGCTATTCTGGTTTCTGTGCCATGAACAGAATTACTTTTGAACTCCTGCATGATGTTAAAAATATTAAGTTATAAAGTTCTCAGAACCTGACTTCTATATTAGTGACAACTGTAGTAATTATAACCAAGTGGATGAAGAGCCAAGAACTGTGTTTATTGCTATAAATGTGTGCAGTTTGGCTTGGGTTTTGCCTCCTGACACCCAAGGAAGAGCCCCTCATTGCGTGACTGATTGCACTGCTGGTATCGGTTCCTCGCGTGAAGAGTTTGTTTGCTGCTGACTCGCAGTTTATGCGTTAGCCATGGGAACAAGCCGCTCAACAAAGGGAGGTGGTGTGGGGATTCAGACTCCCCTTTGATTGTCCTTTGTGGCATCTAGACTCTTCACTCTCTTGTCTCTGAATTTCCTGACTTACAGGGCCTGCCTGGACAAGTAGGAGAGAGGAAGAGCTCCAAGTCCCATCAACCGAGGTGTCCCGCTGATCCAAACCAGCCTGGCATTTATTAAGGAGAAGTCAGTGAGTGGATAATTCCTGAGAATGAGCTGTGTTCAGGGTCAGGTCCCCGAAAACTTATCATCAAATTATGGACTCCAGGGCAGGGGATGAACTCCCTGTGATGTCTGCTGCTGCTTTGCAGTGGGACTGTTATTTTACCCTTGATAGTTCAAGAATAAAAGGGAAACAAGGTTTATAGGAAGAAGTCATGTCTTTTATTAGATTAGAATATGATATTGTTAAAAAATGACATGAAGGCAAGGAAACCAGACTAAATAGCTATTTCCTAAGCTTGGGCAAGAAAGGCAGCATCATCCCTGGAGGAGTCCCAGCCTGTGTGTCTGTGATTGTGCATAGAACCCTGAATGGAATAAACTGTTATTGAGCAGACCTTTAGAAACAATAACAATGTGCATTATCTGTCATTTTTTGGGTGGCAAATCTTGCTCTCATTTGATATATTCCTGGGCACCAGTTTTATCAGCAGAGTTAATCCCCCCCGGTCAGTGGTAGTTCCTCATGTTTTATTAGAAGTAAAGACACCAGAAAAGAACTGGATGGGCTTTGAGGTCCCTTCCAACCCAAATTATTCTATGATTCTGTAAATTTGTGCCTTTGTGCTTGTTTTTTCTTATGCCCTGTCTTGTATCACAATCTATTCCCAAGACTGAAAAGCAAGCGCGCGAATTGCTTGGCTGCGACATCTACAGTTGAATTAAGAGCCAGTTTAATTACTCAGCCATTTTTACCCTAATTTGTTCTTTTGTCTTGACAGTTCCTGGTATCTGACACTAGAGGCACAACCTCCTGAGGCAGCAAAGGAAAAAAAGAACACCTCAGCTATTCTCTGAATATAACCCAGCTAATGATTGCCTGAAGTTTTAAACAACAAGCCACTCACATTTTTAGAAGCTGATTGTGTAGGAACCCTTTAACAGAGCCATTCACTCTGTTTGAAATGCCTCAAAACCAAAATAAAGCTACAGTAATAACGCGAACAGTTCTATGCATCAGGAGGAAGGTCGAGGCAGTGAGAAATAGGAGCCATGCAGGTTTCAAAATAAAGAATATCAAATCTGAGGGCTGTGTAAGGAAAGGAATAGTGTTGTGTAAAGTCTTCTAGAAGCAGTCAAGTGCAATTTTAATAATTAATTAATGAGCCTGGTATTATTTTTCTCATGGTGAACATTTCACTTGAGCATTTTACAGATGTTTATGAGATCAGCTGATGGACACAACAGAACACAGTACTGATCTATTAAATATACCCTAAAAGGAGGAGTTGGTGCTGGAATGAAACCAAGTAGGTTGGAAGCAGCTTTGAAACCAGCACGTTAGCTACTCTGATGCTGCACACCTGAGAATTGTTTCATTCCTCAGAACCACCTGATTCCCTGTTGTATATAAACCCTAAGCAATGTCTCTTAAAGGATGAGTGAGGGAGGAGTTTGGTGGGTTTTTGTGCTCCTGATGTAGGTGGTAGAGGTTCTTTTGGCTTTAGATCTCTTTCCTTAGTGACTCTTTGAAGTGGCTTGTGACGCATACCTCAGGTTTTTAACAACCCTGGTCTGAGAAGGTAATGTTTGTGGGCTTTGTTGTATATAAAAGAACAATCTAACTGTTGGAGCTGCTGGTTGTTGACTGTAATATGTGAAATGTAGTAAGAAGTACTGTCTTCTAAACTTTTTTTAATAGTATGTTAACTTGCTTACTTTAAATGCCTTCTAGTAATGCATTAAATGGGTTTCACTCTCCAGAACTAAATTTCAGTTCTTTGGCAGCTGGCCTTACCGAGGCTCTGCCATTGCTCATGCAGGCTTTGCAATATCTATCCTTGGAACCTGGTAGTATCTTAATGTTATTAAATCTCTCTAGTGTAGCATCTCATTTATACTAATGACTATCCAACAGCTAAAGCACCCTGTGTGCTTCCATTTAAAATGAAAGATGAAATTGCTGCCACCGTCTTCTTCATTACAAGGCTGGTGAAAAGAGAAGACAAGCTGAGCAAGCGTAAAATGGACAAGTTTGCAGCTAAGCTGACGACAATACTATTTGAAAAATATAAGAATCATTGGTACTTGGACAATCCATCCAGAGGGCAAGCCTTCAGGTATGAGGACCCTTAGTAGCTGGGGAGGGGGAGCGGAGGCTTTGCATGACATTCAAGATGCAGCGAGCATACGTTCAGTGCCTGGGTTAGAAATAAGTGACAAAGTTGAAAGAGAACTACTTAGCTCTCCCTTAAGCTTGAGGGAAGAACTGTTATTAGCTAGTGAAGGTGTTTCTGTCTTGAAAGTGGCTTCACAGTCTACCTGTGTAGGTACGACTAGAGACCTGGGGTGGAAATATTGAGACTATGTGCACAATGTGTCTCGAGTAGCCTCCTGACTTCTTGAGTGCAGGATGCAAGGGGCCTGGAACCAACTTGCCAAGTTGCTGTAACTGCTTTTAATTCTGTTCAAAACTATCAGTCAAGTCAGTTGCTGCATGACATGTTAAAAACAAAACCCTGTTTGGGTTTATAATCAGCTTATTAGGCTGACTTGCTGTTTGGGGTTGTAAGTGAGAACTTGCATCAACAGGCTAAATACATTGAGGAAGTAAATGGTGAACTAAAATGTAATTCTCTATGAGCAGAACTTCAGGGGTTGCAGTGAAATCTTGACTCCACCTGTGCTTTATTCTTACCTAGGTGTATAAGAATAAACAAACATCAGAGAAGAGATCCACTGCTGGAGAAAGCTTGTGTGGAGAGCAACGTGGATTTTAACAACCTTGGTTTGCCGAAAGAGATGACACTGTGGGTTGATCCATTTGAGGTGTGTTGCAGGTGAGTTGGAAGCTGTGATTGCCAACTGCCCTGGGCAAACTTGATCAACTCTAAGCCTAGCACCTCAGCTGGCGCAGAGCTGCATTGTGCTAACGTGGTCACTTCAGGTATGGTGAGAAGAACCGGCCCTTCACAATTGCGCACTTTGAAGGAGAGGAGAACCCAGAGCTCCCTCAGCAGATCAGCTATGCTGTTGACAGAGCAGCACTAGACTATCATTCTGGAGTCTCTTCAGACGAGGAGAGCTTCAGCAAGGAGCCAAAAGCTATCCCTACTGTCAGCAATCCTAACAGTGTCTACCAGGTATGTGGCTTTTGGTAAGAGTTAGCATTTGCCCTCCACCTTCCCTCATGAAGGAATGCAGAGGACTTAATTAAGGCCAGAGTAATCTCCCCTCTATACTCAACACATCTTAACATTATCTTGTTTCTTGCTGTTTAGTTCAGTGGCTACTACAAAGCATCCGTACATCCCTGGTCCCAGTATCTCCATAGGAAGAACTATATGAGTGATGGTTCGTGCTATGCCCAGCACAGGGGTTACAAAGTCCACAGGCCAACAGCTGCTTTCCCAGGACCACGTATAGATAGATATCACTGGATCAATACCAAGCGATAGATCTGTGGTTGCACCTGTTCTAGGCTGCTAACACTGAGAGATGGGATGGGATGAGGGCTGGCACTACAGACTCTTGTAAAAACAGAAAGCACATATTGTTTAATCTGTCTCTTACTTTGTGCATCTGGAATTTTGGTGTTTTATCATATAAACTTTTAAGTGTTTTATTAATGTTAACATAATATTGAAAATTAATGTGAGACTCTACTTGTAAGCTAAAGAGGAAATGCATATATCAATAAACCTACTCGTGTTTTTTTTTTTAAAAGCCATCTGATCTGCTCTTAGTTCCCTCAAGGGAGTTAAAAAGCTTTTTGGTGAAAACACAAGCAAGTCAAGGAAGATAAGAACATCCTCCACGTTGCTTTGAATGACAGCCTGCTTCTTTCTGGCAGAGGTAGCCGAGGGCAGCCGCGCTGCGAGCCAAACTTCTCCACATCACCAACAGAATCTTCTCTGTGCTCCCCCTTGAGAGAAGCTCTGGTCAGTTGTGAAAGACTGACCTGTGGCTCCAGCTTGGCTTTGGCCTCTGGACTCTAGCTTACCTGTCAGAAGAAGTTAGTCCTGTGGGCAGGAGAGGGGTAAATACCTGATGGTGCAGCTTTCCACAGCTGTAACTGACACTCCACCTGTAGAAGGATGGAGCCGTTATCCCTAAGGACCCCCACCCCACCAGTCTGCAATACTGTGCTCTGGAGGGAGCTTTTCTCATACCTCTGGGCAGCTTGAGTCAAACTGTCTTCTAGCTAGTCCAGAACTCCAGACAGATGGAGGATCCCTTTTCACTGGGAAAAGCCTCACTGGAATACTACTGGGCTTCAAAATTCCACTGTTTCCAGTACTATGTTAAAAAAAATGTTGTCTGGAACCTCTGACTTGTCACTATCTCAGTTAGTGACTGCTGATTAATCTCTGGGGTGTAAGGGCTACAGAAGTGATGTCAATAGCTTCTGTCATGAGGGTTAATTAAAATGCAAAAGAAATTACTTGTCTTAACTTAAAAGCTTGTGGCAGCACCTGTTGCTGACACCACAGCTGTTTCTACTTCTTGCAGTCCAGTTATTGCTTCTACTTTCCTTTGTAATTTATTAAGCCTTTAGTATGAAGGGGAGATACAGTGTAGTTAAAACACAAATACAACGTTTATTTTGGTTTAGAACTCAAGAACAAATGTGGAGGACGGAGTTAGAACCAAATCACTGTCTTGTTTTCAACACCGTTATGCCTTTCTACCTCGGGCTATTTTCTCTTCCAATGTATTTATTTGTTTTACCAAACAATCTTTCTCCAAACTAGTAATTTCAAGGTAGTAAGAAAGCAAATCTTCATTGCCTTTACTCTCTAAAAACTGGTGTTCATCCTCTATGATACGCAGCAGCTCTTCAGTTAGCGCATCCACTTTATCTTCAAGTTCTGAAGTAGATAAGTCAGTGCAGATTTCATCATTGAAGCTAAGACAATGGAAAGGAAAGTTTAAAATCAGACAGCAGCAATACCACTGCTGAGGTGATGGATGGATATAGACTCTTCACAGGAGCAAACCAGAAAGAGAAATGCAACCACAACTTAACTTCTCTGTTACTGAGTAAGTGATGGCAGCTTACAGGTAAGTAATATCTTTCTATGCTGTACACTGGCATCAGATCTGATCTGATCTTTAGATAATGTGCCTAGTTGTAGAAGATTATGAAGATGGCTTTGTAATATAAAATGAGGTCATGAGGAAGAGGTGTCATGATTTGCTTTGTATCATCTGCCTCCCCCAAAACTGTTCAGCTGTTGCTATCTTAGCACAGTGGTGGATGGTGCCTCCTGTCAAATCATTCTTACCATGTTTTCCATCCAAAGCTGCCCTTTTCGTGGCTGCTTGAGGCGTGAAGAGGAGGATCTTTTTGCTTCAGGAGCGACTTTTCTTTCAGTGGTTCCTCAAATTTTGCATTGACCCAGAGGTTGTTCTTGTGTTATACAATAAACATAGAAATGGAGAAAGATCAGTGATTATGTTCAAAGCCTCTTTATAGACATTATTCATGCCTTTGGGGTGTCTTAATTGTTTGCATGAAGCCAAATAATTTTTCCTGATGTGAGCTTTTTTCAGATGAAAATGACAGCTGTCTGTGTGCCTTTAGTGTTTGAACATGGTTATATTTGCTGGGTATTTAGTGCTGAAGGCAGGGGAGCCTGCTCCAATCCTTTTGTCTTCAGGATGTGTGCACTTAATGTTAGAGCAACTAAAAGATTCCTCAGCATTGTACTTAAAACAGCGTCTGTGGGTCGAGCCAGTTTAAGTTGTTGTTTTGTAACAAAGTAAGAAAATAGGGATGGTGAGATTTCATCCCATTTTCATCTTTCTTATTACCTTCTCAAAGGCTCCTACGTCTGTGAGGCTTTTCACTTTCATCTCAAAAAGCTGGGAGATGAGGTTTGTTTCCTCCTTGGAGAATGGTTCTTCCTTTAGCAACATCTGGCTTATCCCATGAGGTTTGTCACCCTGGAGAACTGCTGACAGCTGGAGTCTTAGACAGAACATTTCACTAAGACAAGCCTTTAGCGCCTAGGAGAAAAAACCTGCTCTGAAACTCTGGAAGCAGCCAAACGCGATTTGTGGCAGGTAACCACTAAATAGAGATACGGAAAAGGCTGGAGGTGTGGGGGGAAGATGGAATCAAACAACAGTATGGTATCGAGACAGGTTTTCACTTCTGGAATCCTATTTCATCTGGAAAAATAACATCATTGGTCTCATGGGGATTTTATTATTCTGCATAATGTGGTTAAAGGCAGGATCAGTTTGAGAATGTGGTGCTGTGTGGAGAAGCCTGTTTGGAATATTTGTTTGTTTATAGATGATGCTGGTAGTCCTTATCACATGTGAGGATAAAAGGGGTAGCTTTTCAGAGGGGACTGAAATCACCGTGCGTACACTGGGAGGACCTTTGGGGAAAAACGGATGATAATGGGATCCCCTGCAATACAAAAGGGCACTTTATAGAAAGCTGAATGAAAAGTGTTGCATCGCATCAAGGTGCTATGGGAAAAAAATCTCCTTTGGATTTTTATTATTGGACTTTGTATGAAGGGGTTAACCCCCCACTTCTAAAAGGGTAGTTTTTTTAAGAACATGGCTATAATGTGATTGCATTTGGAAAGTATTGATGTACCTGATAAAAAAGCCTCAGGAAGGGTGTGCCGGCATCGTGGCTGAAGTCAGCAGCAGCGATATGAGCTACGCAGTGCACGAGGAGGAGGAGGAAACCTCCTACAGAACTCAGGCAATCCCTTAGAACGAATAGTTTGTTCTTTGTATTCTGAAAAAGAATGAATATCCAGAGCTAAGATAGGGTATGACAGTGGCCAGCTCAGCTGATGCAGCCCTTCCAGTGGTTTATCTCAATTTTAGGGAAGTTAAAAGATTCACATTCAAATATCAATATACACAAGGTAGCATGAAGGTTCAAAAACTTATTCTCTCGTTCTAGAGCTTTAGAAATAAATAATTCTGAATAGCCAGTTTCTGTAATTTAGTTATAAAATGCTGACACACTGCTGACTTCTATAAAGCTGACCTATAGAGAATTTCATAGAAATGAAAGTGGGAGAGTTTGGACACGAGAAACCAGAGCTGATTTAATAAATGTGCATTAAGTATGACCCTCACATTAAGCACACATTCGCACTCCGTATCCTAGAATACTCTGTTAAGCTTGTTCAGATATTTTTGGTGTGTACCATTAACATTGGATGGTTTCTTATATAGCATCAATATTTTTTCCTAGAAAGCTTCAAGCATACTAGGACTTGAAAATTATGAAATACTTTGGAATTTTTCTTCCTAGTCACAGAACTTAAAGGATATGAAAATATTTTGGGAGCTGGCTAGATGGGAAGTTGCCAAACCTGATAAAAGAAGGAGTTTCTGAAGGCATTCCCTGTGGCAGGAGCAAGAGGTACGCTGGAGGCAACACACAGAGTGATTTCTGGAGCCTGCAGAGAGAAGACAAAATGCTTCTGTAAAAAACTGTTGTATGCATATCAGATCTGCAAAGTAAGAGGGTTTAATGGGATGTAAGTTCATTTAAATGTCAGCTTTGATTTGCACTGGGTACACAGAGCCAGCAAATGCCACATGAAAATGGAGACTGTTTAAAAAAAACCAAATCATAGTACTTCATCTTGCCAGTTTACAAATTAAGTAAATTAATTGTGTGCTCCAGCCCTGGAGCTCTGGCTGTAGTCACTGTGATTTTTAGTGTTATTTATTTGATACTGTTATGAAAGATGCTGGAGAGTTTGCCTAGAGTAAAGCCAGTGTGGAGTAAAACTCTTGTGGAGAAAACATAAAAGGAATTCCGTTCCCGACGTCTGCACACGGTCGCTCTTTACTTAATCTGCCTTCCAACTCATGGACACTTTGCAGCCTGTTGGCTGAAGAGGGTTTTTTGCTAACTACCTTCTTTTGGAAGCTCTCATCGCTATATATTAGCATCTTAAACACTTACATTGATGTGAAATCTGAGGAACCGTAGGATGGAGATGCCGTACTGATACACGACAAACTCTCTTGTAGAAAGGGTTGCAGGATCGACTACTGTTAGTTCTCCTTCCTGAGTCATCGAGGTGTTCTGTATGTCCTGGCAAGTAGTTGCTGTTTCTGTGAGAACAGCAGCATTTTGTTAGACTAGTTGTTTTCTATTTTCATTTTCTTCCTCCAGGAGGTAACGTTGCAGTAGAAGCGTACGATAGACTGCATTCCTCACCTCATAATACATCATTGTTCAATAAAATGAAGCCCTTCTGAGGCATTATGGAATCTTTTAAGATTGATGAACTGCTCTGTACCCTTAGCTAATGCCCTAAACTTCACTCTTTCTAATGAAATCTCTGATAACTAAGGCCTGGACAAGTGGATTGCTTATGTGGTGCCTCAGCTGATCAGCAGCAAACCTGGGGTGATTGTGTTGAGTCTTTATGCTTCAGTGGCAGAACGTGTCCTCCAAAGAGGGGAGTAACTTTGAGGTCCAGGAAAATCTGATCACAATGAACCCAGCCCACAGCTACCTGAATGAGGAAACGTCTCCACCCAAATTGAATTGCACTCAAATTCTTTCATATAAGGAAGAACAGAGGTAAGATTTACTTTTGTCTGGCGTTGGGCTTTCCAGCAGTCCAGCTGCCGCTGCGCGACTCTGGAGCTCATCACTCACATCTTTCAGAAGGTCAAGAAGATAAGAGGGCTTTATACACTTAGTTTTATCACCACCTGTGTGAGCAAGTATGGAAATATTGCTTTCCTAAGCAGTCCACCTCTTACCACATTTTTTTAGCAAATGTCTCACACATTCGGATTATGCAGACAAGTAAGGTGAAAATATCTTTCTCTTCAAACTTTACATTATCCCATTAACTAGTTTTCTCCTCCTTTTTCATGTATTGCTGATTTTCAGCTGCCAGATGGGAGCATCTCCCTCTATACCTTCAAGGCTGAGAGGTTCCAACAACATGTTTTTCAAGGCCAGAATAAAATGAGGTAATTCATGGTACCTTTATCTTCTCCCTTACCTGATCTCTCAGGTGACTCACTGCTTTTGCTGTTTTCCTCCAGCATCCGAACCGTAGACTTGAGCAGTGGGATCAGGCTTTGGATGGCCTTGCATGCACCCTGTGAGATCCCACTAATGCCATAAAATCTGGTTGTCTCATAGTTTTCAAAACATTGTTGTGACCCAGAGAAAAGCACCTGAAACAGCACAAAGCAGACGAAGGCTGCTTTTCTCACAAAAAAACCTCATATTGTCCATTCAGAGCTGTCCTATGCAAACTACCCAGTGACTTACAAAACAACAGCACTTGCCTCAGCAGCTTAAAAGAATTTTGCAGTGATTGTGGTCCCACTCCTCCCAACTCTCAGACTTTTTAACTGTCAAGCTGATGTGGATATTGTAAAACGTGATTTGAACTGTTACTTGTATTTAATATCCTCAGTTTCTCTGGGATCTGTTTGTAAGTGATAAAATGCCTTCTGTTCAACATTGTTTTCAAATAATCCTGTCTCATTTGGATTAATAAACTGAGATTTAGTTAATAGTGATGGTCTCATGGGAATGGAATAGCAGAGAAGGAGGACAAAGAGACTTCCCAGTGGACTTTAGAGGCAGGGCTCTGAAGAAAGCAGGAGAGGATTAGGGAAGTGCATTAATTCTAATCTTTTTATTGCAAGTGGTCCAAAATGGAATGTGAAAACCAAACCAGTTAATGCGAAGAGTAAGAATTGGGCTTTGACACCATTGAATTAAGGGAAAATTTCACTGACTCTCTTGTCAAAATGATTTTGGTCTGTAGTTCTTGGACATTATGGGTGATGGGGTATTCTCAGAACAGGGCAACCTCTCATGCCTTTGTTAGAAAGCAAATAACCTAATTGCTTTTGATTTGCCTTAAGGTGATGTCAGCACCTTTGCCTGCTGCATGTGGATGTTTGACAAGCCCCTCAAATACTCCAGTTTGGTGTACGCAGTCTCCACGCTTGCTTGTTGTTTCAGTAGGTGTTCCTGGCGCTCTGAGGCTAGGGCAAGTGTTACCTGGAAGAAAGGACACAAAACATAAGTCTGCTTCAAGTAAGTTGTGAATCCTGACTCTCATTTTCTTTCTTACACATAATTCAGTAATTCACTAGCTCTAGAGCTGGTGTAACTGTGACTCTTGAGCACTAGTGTCCGCATGGTCCTTAGAGAACAGTCAGAGAAACTGCAGATGGTGCAAAGAAGGACCAAAAAAAAAAGCTTCCTGGTGGTATATTTCAATCCGGTCTACTTCACACCCATTCAGTCAGTAAAAAGCTTTGTGTTGAACCACTATTCTACAGTTCCATTGGATTTCTTAATGAAATCCAGCTTCAATTAGACAATTCAATGAGACATTGTCTGTCACTAAAAATATCTGAGTGATGGATGTCTGAAGTGACTGGGGTTTTCATCTTTTCTTGTTGTTGAAGTCTGTCTTTCCACTTTTATTTCTTTATTTATTCTAAGTGGGATTGAGAGAAGACTAGATGGGAAAGGATAAATTTTATAAATAGCAGCACTTGGGACTGGGAACATCACAGCGTAGCAGCTTCAGAGCTTTCATTTTACAGACCAGAGTGCTCTAAGGACTGAGACCAACGATGTTCAGCCCAACCCAGCTGAGACCTCACCTTTCTGAGCTTCAGGTTCTTTACAGTCTCAGTGCTTGAGATGCTACTCGTTTGCTTTTCTCTCTCCATCAGCTGCATGTATATTCGTTCTTCTTCTAGTTGCATCTTTTCAACGAACTCCATCAGCCTCTCCAGTGCCTTTCTGATCTCCAACAGCACCTGTAATTCCTGCTCTTTTTCATCTCTGTCAGCTGTGAACAGCAAACATCAGTGGTAGCACCACCTGGTAACCTGCTGGCAACTCACAGCAAATCAGGAGGGATGCTCCTTCTCAGTGGGCTTCCCACACCTACTTTCTTTATCTTTTAGAACAGCCCAGCTTTCAGACCCTCCCCTTGCATTGTCTTGTTTCAGGAGGGCAAAAGCAGTTTGTAAGGCTTAAGCTAACGTGTCAGAGGGAGCAAACAGAAAATGATGTACAATCCTGCCTCCATCCCTTCTGTTTGCAGCTCCCCTTTGTACCTTTGAAGAGTGAGGATAGTTCTGTGGCCAGCTGGGTGCTGAGATGCTTTGAGGCTTGTCTCTCAGCTTCCTGCAGAGAGGACCCTCTCAGCAAATGGCACGTTTCCTCAATGTCTTTCATTTTTTCCTTGTATTTTATCTGTAAGAAATGGAAGAGGAAAGGGAATTCTAGATAATATCGTGAACGCGTGAGATGACAACTGTTGTGATGTTCTTTGCTCTGAGAGCAAGGGCTTGTCTAATTTGGTCATTGCTTTTTCCTAGCCTTTTAATTATTTTAATTGTGTGAAAGCTGATCACAAACCCCCTGTTTCTGACACCTCTATGAATGCTGTTATCCTTGCTGTACACAGACGCGTCCTGCATTTGAACTATTGGTTGTTCTGGTAGGAGACAAGTCTCCATTTACATTTTAATTTGCACCATAACAGGGAGGGAAGCGACTTGGATCCAGAACACCACAGCAGCATTGTTGATATTTGAATTTGATTTGCGTGAACAAGACTTTCTAAGGAATTTGTCAAGAATACCCCTGAATCCAGCTGCAAAAAGAAAGCATCGTACCTTCTGCATCTCTCCCTCTTTTGCAGCATCGAGGATCTGAAGAAATAGAGAGTTCAGCTTTTCCAGAAGCTTTTCTTCCTTTTTTCCTCTGTAAAGCCAGTACATTTGCCTTGAATTGATTTCCTTCTCTAGAAAGTCCAGCTGTAAAGCAGACACAATAGTTCAGATTTGCAGGAAGCTGAAGATTGATTATAAACTTCACTGAAGCTAGTGCTGACGTCTCCATTCAATGCTTTTGATAGCCCGTATCCAGCTCTGCTGCCACAGGGAATGAAGGCTTTGCAGTCCTAATTCTGCACACGTTATAACTCATGTCTGAAGTGGAATGCAAAATGGGTTTGGGGTAGGGGAAGGATGTGAAATAGAAGGCATGAAGATCAGCAGAGGAAGATACAGATAGAAGAGAGGAAAAGCAGGTAATGAAAAGAGGAGAGGTAAGTACAATGACATTCAGATATTTCAGCTCATCTTGCACTGTATGAAAATACTGCTTGCGGGTTGTGGAAAGAAGTGACGTTTCTTCTCAGTAGCAGCAAAGCATCAACAAAGAGTTTCCCCCAGATCTCAAACCTATGAGTACAGGCAGTTTGCTGGAGCTGTAATTACCAGATCTGGATCTGTAGCTCTTCTTGGTAAAGCTCCGAGAGACTGAACAGTAGGAATTACATTGTGTGTGCAGGGGTTGGTTTGGGCACCTATGACAGGGCCAACTTCGCCTGAGATCAGACTTACGGTTCCGGCACCAATAGAGATGGGAACGAGGCCTGTGGACAAAGGAAAAATAAGGGTAACGCTTGAAATTTGGAGCACAAATTCCAGCTGCAGCCCTAGCGAGCAGCTTTTAGTGATGTTCTAAAGGAACTGACGATGATTTCAAGTCTCCTAATGCAAAGCAAACCGAAGTTTGCTATGTACCAAGTGCCAGACCAAGGCACTGCAGACCTTCACCTCCTGACAGCATCTTTTTATGGCCCCAACACTGAGAAGAGCATCAGGATAATTTTCCTAAAGAGTGCAGTAGATTTTTGAAGAGCTGAAAGCCACGGTGTTGTTTGGTCTCAGTCCTAGCTCTCCTTTCCTTCTGGTGTTGTTTGTTTTGAATGTATATACCATGAAAACTGGTACTTTCCGTTCAGTGTTGAGGTAGAAATGGGTCTGTTTTGGTAGGGTGATTTCCTGTCTCTGAAAATAACCTGTCCTTGTTTCTTTGTTGTTTACACCATCCAAATCTATTTCTTTCTCTACCTTTTCCATTTCTGTCTTCCATGGTCCCTGCGAGTGGGTAAGGCTGCCCAGTGTTCCAGTCACAGTCTATTCCCAGAATTGGCACCATCAAACTGGACCCACCAGGATCTGGGATTTTCATTCCAAACACTGCAGGCATCCACAACTCTGTGCCAGGATATTTGATCATACCTAGTTTGTTTAAAAAAGATGAGAAACACAAGCCATTAGCTAGTTTTGTGATTAAAAGGACTACTTTCAGAGATTTACAGTGCTCTTATTTCTGCTACAGCTCCCAAAATACTGGGCTGAGTTCATCGTAAGATTTGTTAGAGTGGCTATTTTGACAAAAAAACTTCCTAGAGGTTTGAAGTGCTGATGTCTTGGACAAATCCTGTGATGGAAAAGGGTGCGTTGCTGTAGCCTTCAGCATAAAACCGCATTTGTTTACTCCTTAAAACAGACTGGTCGTTTTAGACCTACCCAGTTTGCTACCGTTGCTCCTGATACTTGAAGCTATTTCCTGCTTCTTCTCCAGGTTTTGCAAGCAATGTATTGCATGGTAAAACCTAGTGGTGGAAGACTCCTTCATATCTTCTTCTGAAGCCTTTAGCGATGCTAATTTGTCTTCTGCTAGACAGGTGTCTTCCAAAACTGATAGCTTAAACTGCTTCAGCGCATTCACCACGTGGGTTTGTGCTACCAGCCAGTCAGCATCCAACACCGCTTGGTAACTTCCGCTGTGGGGTAGAACCTTGCCTTGCTGGAGGTGAGCTCCCTGTACCCGGGCGGTTTTCCCACTCAGAGGTTCAGTAAAGGAATCTCCAAGAAGCAAAAGGTTTCCGGAAAGACCCACCAGCCCACCTAGAGGTGTAACTTCTCCTGCAGTCAAGGAAGAGGAAATGAGAGTCACAACATCACCAAGCAACTCGTAGTTATGGTCCAGTCCTTCCCATTTAGAAAACAGGCACAATGATAATTTACTTTGGTGGAAGCAGAAATAGGTCTAATGGGACATATTGGGGGCTGGGAACTTTGAAGGTGTTTATAAAGTAGTTTGGCTCATAAAATGTTCTTATATGTTTCTACTTAAATAGTCTCTACTTTAGAAGAAGATTAAGGTTCCCCCTCCTTTTTTAGGGTCCAGTGTATCTTCTAAAAAGAGTCATAGAGAATATAGATCTGTGAAAATTATTTTAAAAATCAAGAACTTCAATCCCCCAAGCTTCTCAGTAATGCATTTCATGCTACTTTTATTTTAATAGAGCAATTTTAGGCATCGAATATGATGCAGTAGTGTCCTAGTTAATGAATGATGGCTTCAGGTTCTCTCACAGTTTCACTTGATACTTTTATTGACCTTTAAAGTGATAAACTGTAAGATACAACTATAGAAGAAAGGATTACTGTCTACAAAAGTTATGTGGCTCTTCCACCGTTGGCTTGACAGGAGAAGGTAAATCAGGTCAGTTTGTTAGGGGCAGGTTAAATGAACAATGCACACCACACAGTGAATAACGAGGAGCATTCACCTACCAGTGTCGCTGTCTAAACCAACTCCGAGTATTGGAACAATCTTTCCTCCCTCTGGCTCGGTCATAGGGCCCCAGATCTCCAGAGGTGTCACAGTGCCCGTCAGGGGGTTCAGGTACGTCCCACCAACAGCCAGCGTTTGCCGGGTCTCAGGATGGATCGTAACCCCGAGCACTGGAACTTCTATTTCTGTCACCGGATCTACCATGAGTCCTCCCATACCAAACATTTTTTCAGGACACAGGACTGGAAGTTTTGTCTTCGCTGGTAAACCAGAGCTGGGGCAAACAGGGTAAGGAATGTAGGGAAATATGGGTACTTCGGGTTTGTGGCGCTTTCCTGTGTGTAGAACCAGAAGACGTTTAACATGGTTATTTGAAATAATGTAAGGAGGTGTTAGAGCTCAGAATGGAGACTACGGAGCATTCAGAGGGAGCTGATAGTAAAGGCTTGCTGTCTTTAGGTCTAGAGTGAAGTGAATGAGTGTAAATCCTTTCTGACAATAGTGCGGGGTGGGGAAGTTTAATTTTTGCTTTGGCCACTCCCTTAACATTGCAATTTTCTCAGAATACAGTGGTTCATTTAGTTGAATGAACATAGGGGCTGAAATCTGTCAGAAATGAGGAGTAACTCAACAGACTGGATATCCGGAAAAAAAATTCACAGAAAGGGTCATTGGGCACTGGCAGAGGCTGCCCAGGGAGGGGGTTGAGTCCTCATCCCTGAAGGTGTTTAAAAACTGGGTAGACAAGGAGCTCAGGGACATGGTTTAGTGGCAGAAAGGAATGGTTGGACTCAATGATCCAAGAGGTCTTTTCTAACCTAGTAATTCTATGATTCTACCCCACAAACAGGCAGTTAGATTAATGGGTTTATTGTGTTGTAGCACTTACCCGAAGCAGAATCAACAGCACAGACCAGCCTAGACCTGATGGGATCATAACCGACGTTACCAGCGATGTGAAGCACCTTTCCAGTCTCGGGATGCAGAAAGAGGTTGCTGGGTATGGGCGCGGGGCGCTGACTGGTCAGCAGGATGGTGCAGTGAGAGCAGGGAGTTAACAACCCAGTGATGGGATCCAGGCAGACGACGTCAGGGGCTCGGGCAGAGCCCTTTGAGTCTAAAAGCAGTTTACAATGGAAGAAGAAACAGCCTGTAGATTGTGCAGAAGCTGGGAAGGGAGGGTTGTTTTTCAGGGATTGTATATAAGAGCAGAGATAGGGCAAGAATAAAGAAACCATTCTTTCTACTGCATTTTAGAAGATATCTGTGGGGAAAAATCTACAGAACATGGTAATTCAACTTTCTCTACCATGTCTTTTGTAACAGATGGGAAACTGATGCTTCATGAATGTCCCTTAGGGATATAAACTGTCATTGCCTCTGTCTGCAACAGTCATTTAAGCATCCAAGGGCAGTTTCATTGTCTTTTTTCTAACTTCTGTTTCTTTTAGAAGGGTGAAAGAAAGAGGAGTATTGGTATCAGGGTGCGTTTTACATTTTGTCGTACCAAACCACATGCAACAATCATAGATTCATAGAATAGTTTGGGTTGGAAGGGACCTTAAACATCATCCAGTTCCAACCTCCCTGCAATGGGCAGGGACACTTCCCTCTGGATCAGGCTGATGCAGACAAACACATGGGAACAAATTAACTGAATTTATTGACACAGGAGAGTTCATTTCCCTTTCAGTTGCTGGGGGATGAGAAACAAGCACCCAATCACAGGTCCTGAAGAATGCAAAGCTGGCATTCTTCCTAAGAGACAACATTGAAGGATTCCCTGGGGTTGGAACTAGATTGTATTTTATGTCCCAACACAAACCATTCTATGATTCTACTGGTGACTTTGCTTTTGTAACAACCCCTTACTTCACAAGTAGTTAGAGGGATATCAATGAGGACATCATTCTAAATACAGTCTTTTTTGACTTTGCCAATCATTCTTTTGTGACCTAGCTGTTTTTCGTGTTCCATATTTTGTATATCTTGTGATGACCTGTGCTACTTCCTTATCACTGACACGATTTTCAAATGAATTTCTAGAGGTTGTAGTTACCCACAAGCTCCTGCTTCATGAGTATCCTGGTTTTATCTTCGTTAAGAAGGTGAGCTCCTACTCCTTCTCTCAGGACTCCCCATGCTTTGAGGCGGTGACTCTCCTGCGTTATCATGTTTGACATCTTCCTGCTGGCAGCCTCTATCTTGGCTAATAGGCTGGAGCTGGAGAGATGAAGACAGTTACTCTCCATTTGAAGATAAGGTAAAACAATTTAAAGGGAGCAGTAAA
The DNA here is from genome assembly GCF_032191515.1 of Phaenicophaeus curvirostris. Taxonomy (NCBI): domain Eukaryota; kingdom Metazoa; phylum Chordata; class Aves; order Cuculiformes; family Cuculidae; genus Phaenicophaeus; species Phaenicophaeus curvirostris. The sequence goes on along the minus strand of NC_091416.1, from coordinate 996,976 downwards.
GGAAAAATGGATGGACAAGGAAATGATATGTGAGCTTTGGTCATTAGTGTGTGATGAGTATTTGTTTTGGCTATTGCCGTAAAAAAAAAAAGACTGCTTTCCCATTTCTTTGTTTTCTTGCTGTTTACACCACTCTGGTGCTGACAGTGAGACCTGCCAGAGCCTGGGTAGCACAGAACTGATGTGATATTCCGGAGCCAAATCCATTAGCAGCACAAGAAAGGACCCTCAAGATGATGTTGTTGCTGAGGTTTTGATGGAGCCTCTTTGGAGTTCACAACTCTGAGATTTTTTTTTTTTTTTTTAGGCATAAATTTTCACATAAATGTGAAAATTATGATCTGCATCACCTGATCTTCTGGTGAAGAATCAGATTTCAGCTTCCAAGTGTATCTACTGCCAACCACAAGCCAACCTGGTTGCTTGCCACAAATGCTTTCTAGTGAGTGAAAAGAAATTGTAGCTGGATTTTTCAGCCTGTTTATTACCTGGTATCATCTGGGTGAGACAGCGTTTGGTTTCCTTTACCAGCCACCTTATTTGTCAGCATCTCTGCCCATTTCAATGCCTCTCGCAGGGCAGAACTGAACAGGACGCTGTGCTCTTCCTGACACTTCAGGTCCTGCTGTAATAACCCTATCTGTCTGTTCAAGCTTTCCTCGTACTCAGCAGCCAACTGCTTCCTTCGCCGTATTTCTTCTTCTGCCTGGGTGGGGTATAAGATACAAACAGCTCTTATTTGTTGTTGACATGTTGTCCAAGTCTAAACAGAAAACGCAACTTTTCTGCTCTTTTTAAAGTGGGAAAGATTAGAAATGGAAAATAACGTTCATATGCTCATTTGAATTTGAGCATATATATGCTGACGACTCTAATATGCTGAGTTACAATTATCTGTTACCTACATCATCAGCACAAATCCAGATCTGAGAAAGTTAAAAGCCTAGTGTATCTTTTCTACAAGTGATATAACGTTCAGGTAAGATGGATGTTTCTAGGTAAGACAATGAGTATATTTCTGTTTTCAAGACATGAAATCATTTCATTCTTAGAACTTCTGTAATGATATAAATAAGTACAGTTCTGATGCAGAAAAAGTGGTTGCAACACACGCTCAAGCAGATGAATTTGTGCTGTTTTCAAAGCTGGAACACCAAACACACACGGAGCAGTCTTCAGGAAAACGTTTAAGGTGAAGGGAGAAGCACAGTCTGACTTTACACCCGCTACCAATGCGGACAGACAAGATCTCCCAGAAGTGATGAGACGGATGTATCATCAGATCAAGGAAAGAAACTTTCAGAGAGAGGCTTCTGTATTAGCACAAAGCAGCAGCAAGAACCTTAAATGCACTAAAGGCTCAGCGTAGGCTCATGGACATTGCAGTGCCAGTTGTTTTGCAGCCTATAAAATATTAAATGTCTACAGTTCCAAAAATGCAGTTTTACATGACCATGCCTAAAATTACAACAAGACTACTGAGAATTTGATTTGTTATTCCAGGAGTATGTTGCTGAGTTGAAGTCTACCTGCTGTTTGGCTTTCACGTAAGCCTCTGTTGTTGTGCTGTCATAAACCTCTGTCCCTTCTGGGATGCTCAGTGTCTCTATCCAAAGGTTTCTCAGTGAAGATATTTCACTCGTAAGCTTACGATAGATAGTTTTTACCTGTGGTCCAAGACAAAAAAGAAAAGAAAAAAGGATTATATTAGGACTGTAAGAGATTGGTGAAGTCTCTCTTCAGACCAGATGCTTCTCTTGTAATTCAAACAAGTGCTGGTGTCTGAGTTTCTGCTATAAATTACAAATCCCCCTCGCTCTAGCTTGTCTCAGGTGAGGGTACAGTGACTTCTCCACACTCCATCTGCTCAGTGCAAGCTGTGCTGCCAGCTCCCTCTGCTGTCCTTTAAACCACAACCAGGGCTGGAGGAGTATTGCGGGTAGATTTGTCATTAGGGCTGTGCAATTCTCTTCCAGAGAGCACAATTTACCTCTTCTTTGAAATGGCCCAGTTTGGTGGTGACCGATAGCGACTGCTCCCGCAAAAGTTCAAAGAAAACATTGGTATTGAAGGACTCAAGGTCTATCTGTTCTTCAGGCTCCCAAACATCACCCCTTTTCAGGAAGCAGGCTGGAACAGGGAGAGTAATTTATTAGTTTTTGGTTGTTTTGTTTTTTTTTTTCATTTACAACCTTTTTTCAGCAAAGAATACGTGTAAATTCACTGAATTGAGCACCCGTTGCTAAACTGGGACTCTGGCTCCATCACGGACAAGGAAACGGATACACTCAGTGTTGTTTAGCATTTTTGCTATCTGACCTATTCCACTGGAGTTGTCGTCCTGTCTGCCTTCGTTCTGCAGCGAGGGGTGATGCTTTTTAATGGAATAGACTGTTGATACACTGGAGGAGTAACTGTCCAGGTTGTACTTCAGCTGCTGCCTTCGGAACGCAGGGCGAGGATCCCCTTTCTGTGACCAGCTGAGCCCCTGGCAAAGCAGCTGCAAAGCACAACAAAATTAAACAACTGAGTTCCTTTTCTTATTTTGACATGTTCTATTAATGTGATTCACATGTTATTCACTCAACAAGCAAGGCTGCATCATCACCTCTTCGGCAAAGATCCCGAGAGCCTGTTTTCTGCGTACATCATTAAAGAAAGCTCTTCTAAACCAGAAGAGTTCATGATTGCAGCAGATAAGGCTGAAACCAAGTGGGGAGGAAATATAATTATGTTGCTTGGATCTGCTGAATGAATAAATCACATTTTCTATCATTATCTCAGTAATCTGGTTGCAGAAAAAGCCTGTTGGTTTCAGAACATGCTAGAAACATTAAGGAATGGCTGTTTGAGGGATTAAGAGTCTGAGCGACCATCTGGGTTTGCTGCTGTGAGGCAGCACATCTCATTTCAGGTATGTTACGGGTCACTGGGACCTCTGTCTGAATAATGAGTGTGAACTGAATGTCACATGAATGATCCCTGGAGAAACCTCTTTGTGACCCACAGTCCTTTAGAACAGCTTTCCAGGAATTATCTGTATCTGCTCTATTTTGGGGCAGGCTTGGTCAGGCATTAAAGAAAAAACAGTTATCATCTCATTGCAGATCTCATTTCTTCCTTAAGGGATGCGAGTTGTGAAGTATTTTATTATGACTTGATCGAAGGAGTTAGAAAATAGGAGTGAAATTCAGCCATAATTGAGTGTCTCTAAGTGGCTGGTAAAAGAGGTAAATTATCAGGGCTTTGATGGTGCTGGATCAATGCATAGGGACTGATTTTACTCAATATATAAAGCATGAGGTTGAATTAAAATTTATTCTAATTTCCAAGTTTATAAGTGATGCCCAAGGGATCAGGTAACTCATTTGTTCATCATGGAAGCTCTCATAATACCCTCTAAAAGTGAAATGTGTGTAATTATTGCTTACTGCCGCTATCACAACAGCCACGAGCAACAGGAGAAGTCCCGCGATGACTCCAGTAATCGCTGCCCAGTCCAGTTTCAGCAGGAGGTCTCGGTGCTTGGCGATGCCCACCTGGACAGCGTATCGGGGCGTTGTGGGGAAGAACGGCCCCTCTTCGTAGCACTGTCCCCCGCGCGGCATCACCCTGACGTACTGAGAGAGACGAGCATGAATCAACAGGTCAGTGATCTGATTTCAATATACAGGCTGCTACTCTGAGTCCAAGCTTTGCAGCGGGTGCACTGTTTTGCACCCACACAGGTAGCTCACAGTCCTGCAAACTCACCCAATTTTTCTGTGCTTACCTGTACAGAACAATATATGAAAACAAAAAGATGCTCGTTACTATTTCTCAGATTTCCTGCATTTCCGAACATCCATACGGGACACGAAATGCTTTGCTAAGAGGGGCACTGTGAAAGCAAAGACAGGATTCCTTGATACAAACCATTTTTTTGTGCTGATTGCTGCTCAGCCGTAGCACGTAGGAACCAGGGTGCTGGAACTGGAAAAGGAAGAGGAGGAATTCTTGAGGGGCCTCTCTAACTTCCTCCCCGAGGCTTCGAAGGTCTCCCCAGTCAAATTCAGCATTCGTGTTGTACAGGTTGTTTCTGGAGCAAAAGTACAGAAGTCAGCTCTTGTCAGAAGTCAGCACATTTTGAGTTCTTCTACGGTCCGTGTTTGCACTTACACATCATAAACCGGGTAATGCTCCTTGGAGACAGTGAACACGATGGTGGTATTAACATTAACGCACGTGATAGGATTTAAGATGCCAGTAAATGTGATTTTTGATGTGGAGTTTGAAGTTCTCAGACTTTGTACCCATGAAGACCCACGTTCTTTGTGGCCAGACTCAACTGTAAAAGCAGAGACCTCGTTAGGTTTGGACCATTAATGATCATTATCCTTCTACAGAACCAACTGCAGGACATAGCACGTCCTTTGCATTTTTATGACTAAGCACTGTACAGACAAATTTGGTTTCCAGAACACGTTTACTGTTAAGACAGTATCCAAACATGCTGCTGGCATTTCCCTGATGTTAAAGAATCATGCACCCTGTTTTGGTGTGTCCTTGCAGCAGCTCAGCTGAGCTGCATCTGGTAAAGCAGCAGCTTTCCCAAGGGATCTATCCCTTTGGGTTTGGTCACATTGGGCTTGCTGAGGCATTTGAGAATGTCTCTATGGGCACTGAAGAGGGACTCAAGCTGCTCCCCAAGAGGAACGCGAGTGGAAGGATTAGTAAGGAAGTGATCTGATAAGCCCAAAGCTTGGAGAGAGTGGTGTGACCTAGAGCCCAGGGCAGAAATTGAAGATGGTGAGGGCTGTTTGATTCAACTGCTGTTATTTCTTTTGTAAGTTCACACTGGGGATGGTTGAGATGACAAAGCACAATTAAATCTTAGAGAGGGTGTATTAAATATGAGCTGTGGAGCTTTCCAGGAGAGCTTACCTGGAGGTGTTGCTGGAGAAGGTCTATTTTTGTGGTGTGATGAAGCCTCATTTAGCATGATGAAGTTGTGAAACGCTTGTGGGTCAGGATTATACACCCCTAAAAATCCTTTCCCTGAAGAGATGTAAAAAGCAATGGTCACTTTTGGTTTGCAATGTGTTGGTCTTTGCTTTTCCTTCTAGTTTATAGAATATAGGCTCACTAAAGACCCTAAGTAAGTGGTTGTGCATGGTTGTGCAAATAGTGCTTTTGCCTTAAATCATGGTTCTAGAATCCTGGGAAAAACATGCTTGTTTTTTTTCTAATTCCGCTTGATTAAAGCACAATAAAATCTGTATGGATAAAGGGCCGGAGAATGGAGTCCTTTGATAGGCAAAGATATTCTTTATCTCTGTTTGTCCTAGTTTGGGGAGTAGGAGGCAATTTCTGAATATCTGACCTTCCTATGATATTGGGATCATAAAGATTTCAGATTAATGTTCTGGGATTGAGTGGGATGAACTTTGCACAGAGTGATGAATTTATATTGCTCATGCTATCAGGATATAAACATCAGGATTCCTTGTTGTTTGTGTTACGAATAATACGCAAAGTCTTGTTGTGTGTAAAAAACACTTAATACCCAGAAAACACTATAACTCTTCTTTCTCCTACCACTCATTTTCACGATGTATGCTGGATGGATGTATTCCCTTTCTTCTGAAGTGCAGGCGTCTTTTAAGGAGAAATACGGTCTTAGTAGAACTGTTCTTAATTCTTCTAAGGAAACAGCAGTCTAAAGGAAAAGAAGAGTTCAGAATTGTTTTTACGTGAATTATTCACACAGTTGCAATGTAAAATGCTGTGCATAGAATAGAGTGGTGTCTGGAGGTTTTGTTTGTTGCTTTCTATAATTTTCTAAGGAAGAAAAAAGGAATGAGAGTGTTCTTTGGTCCAAAGATTCCCATAAGTCTAGAAAACCTAGGAAAATAGGTAGGCTGTGAAAATAATCACAGCTTTTACCTTGCTCCCGTTTCTGTAAGTGATGATAAGCTGAGTATTTTTGTCTGTACAAATGATCTGCAGAGTGTCTTGTTGTTGTCTTCTACACTGAGAATTGCACACGCTCTCCAGACTATCAGTTTGACAAATGCAGAGGCCGAGAACCTTGTCGTAGCCTTGATAGTCTCTGGGGTTGGCACAAACCTGCAGGAAGGGAAAAAAGGGGGGGATAAAAGGGCAGCACAAGTAATGTCCAGGTGTTCCTTAAGGGAGGAGGGGAACCTGGGCTTCCTATTTCAGGCTGAAGAGGGGTCAAAACCTCCTGTGAAAGCACTAGTTGCCACTGCCTATGCTTGCAGAAGAGCTCCAGAGGTTGCTTTTAGGGTGGTTTCTGCGTGGTCTTGGGATTTAGCTAATGCAAAAGGTGAAATACCTTCTCTGAGCAGTAACGAGCCCATCTTTTCTCGGTTAAACACTGTCCTTCCTGATTTCGGGAGGCTGAATCTCTGCAGATATCATACGCTTGTCTGGTACAGTGTCTTCCATCACCTGAGGACCTCAAATAGCCTGGAGGGCACGTACAGTGAGCATCACGGGGCTGGAAGGAGAAATGGGTATTTGCTTAGGAACCTGCATTCTCACGCGGATGCTGTCCTGTACCTCAGCGCGTTGAGATTTGCTCCTTATCTAACCAAGGTCAGGGGGAACTTTGGTGTCCGTACACACCCCCTTGACCTTCCAGAGAAGGGAAGAGATTGATGTAGCCCTGAAGAAACTCAGAATACATGCAGATCTGGTGTCCTCATGCCCCTCTGTGTGGGAGTCTGTAATTTTTAGTGGGGTGTAGGACCGAGGGCTGAAGAGAGATTGGATAGGGCAGCACTGATGAGGAAGAGAGGATGAAGAACAAGGTGTTAACTGCTGCTGATGTGGGTCAAGTGCTCCTGTACCTGGAACACCTGGCCTTTCCCAAGACAGATGCATGTCTCCTGCCCTTCCATGGGCTGCGCTGCCTCTGAGCCGCATGGAAGACACGCTCTCCGGCCAGGCACGGGGTTAAAGAAATCCACGGGGCATGTCAAGCAGCTATGAGACGTAGGTGCTGCTCCTTCTGAACGAAAAGTTCCTGGGGGACACGGAACTGGTGTGATGCTCCCTTCGGGGCAGAAAAACCCTTTGAACAACAACAAAACTTCCTGTTAAATTTTTATTATATAATAACCCATAATTTTTCTTATATAATTATGTGGATGGATGAGTTGGTGTCTTTCTAGTTTAAGTGTTGTAGCTTATTTATATCGTAACATATAAATCACATAATGAATCCTGCTTAAACAAAAGTATTCCCCCTTTTTGGTATTATTTTACTATGCAGCACAGGAAGAAAGTCTTCTGATCTGCAAATCATATAACAATAAAGTTGAATGCTCTATACTCATTGTTTAAGCTTCCTTACCTTTTATAATGTGATTTTCTGAGAGCATCCAGCAAAATTAAGTCTGACTGCATATTTATTGAGTAATATATGACTGAGAAGGATTCTGAAGAAATTAATAACCTCTAGTAAATTAACTACAAATACCTGCTGGACATATTGGCAGATTCTGTTCTCTTCTTTCACAGTAAGTTCCACTTTGGCAGTTGTTTTCAAGCCGTGGTTCCCCATTGTCACAAGCCAAGCTTGATAAAATAGAGAAAATGAAGAGGATGAGAAACATTTCTCTCTCTTGATGAGTTGCTTGAATTGCTGAATGTGGCACATGGAGAGTTTTCTTTCAGCCACTGAATATTTAATGGCTGGTGAAGGTTAAAACATGCTGATATATGGGTGTAAAATATGCATGGAAGTCACTTGAGCCTAGCAGGTCATATAACTGCAGCCGTACTCAGTTGGGTCTAGAGAATTATGGCTGTTGCAGCACAGATAGGGCTTGGCTCTGAGTGCAGACTATTTGCTATTGTGTTTTACTATCTGTAGTTCTTTATCCGTAATCTGCATTTCTTGGGGTCCCTGAAGTGGCCGTGGGTTTTCAAAGCCTGAGAATCCTCATTTACCATGCGGGAGCATCACTCAGTATGGAAGATGCTGGGGTTTATGTTTGGGATGGGCTGATTAGTTTATGGTGAGCATAAACCAAATAGCATTAGGCAATTGATGTCTCTTTGGTGTTTACTATGAAAATTGTATTATTTATGGCTGATATTCAAGATCTGTGACAGATCCTAGAAGGCAGTTTAGGGACCTGCTTTTGAGTGCCCTCTGTTTCTTCTGCTCTTAGTGGGGATTTTAATGGTAGCAAAACCAGTGAGTGTTTCTGAAGGGGCTCTGCAGGAGAGCAAGGCTGCTTGCCCATTAGCCGAGTGCCTTCCCCACAGCAGAGGGCAGCCTGGGTTCTTCTCCTGGAGCTTGGGAACAGCTGCTTTCTGCCAGACATGGGCAAGGAGAAGAAACCAGGATGGTTTCCATCTGTTTCCAGTGTAAAATCTCCATCTGTTTAGTGTAAAATATGTTGTGCTCTTCTTGATGCATACAAAGAAGGGATAAATTTCTTGATGTCACCTAAAACCCAGATTTTTTTTCAAGTGCAGAGAGATGAGTAGAGGGAGTTAATGTCACATCTTACACCGACAGGCATTTGAAGCACTTACGGAACGTTTGCATCCCAGCATCGCGCCTGCGTGTGTCGTGAAGGGGGTGTCAGATGTTTGTGCCCTTTTGGCAAATCTCTGATTCGCATTAGTTGCTTTACCTTTTCTTTTATACACAGTAATATCTTGAGTTCCCAGCTGAAGATTGTGCTCTGTAGGACAATGTGCAAGAGCATCCCCTAAAACTAGATCTTAAAGTAAGACTTTCTTAGATCTGGATCGCCTGTGCTTTAAATTGCAATCCAAAACATTCTCTCTCAGTGGCTGCCTAATCCTGGAAGTGCCTAAACTCACCTCCTTGTTTGAGTTTGCATTCCCCAAGCACAGAGATCTCTGTCTCTGAGCGTGCCTGGAGTTGCCCCCATTGGAGAAATCCTGTGCGTGGTCCTGCCTAAAAGAGATCGGAATGCAGGAACTAGCAGCTTCTGCCTCTTCTCCTGTCCCCTGCAGGGCTTTGCTTTGGTGCTCTTAGAGCACACCCAGTAAATTCTGGTAATTGCCAAATTAAAGCTGGCCATTGCTGCTGCTTCTCTGTAGCCCTTTTTTTAATCCCAGGTAAAGCCAGAGCCGTCCTCCAGCCAACACCCATGGATCTGAAACTCTCAGAAACGTACTTTCAATTCCTTTCTTTTCCAGAGAGGTTTCGATCCACATCTCTTGCCCCATAAGCTACTGCCTTGCTCCCAGTCACTGCCTGTGAGGGAGGGGAGAAGGGAGATCTCAGTGGAAAAGCTGCTGGATCCAGCTGCTAAAGCCGTCGTCATGAGAAAGGTTGTGTTCAGCTCTTTCCTTCCAGCCGTGTAGCTGGTTTTGATGGAGTCGTAGAATCATGAAGGTTGGAAAAAACTGCCTCCGAGTTCCACCTTGGGGAAGGCAACATGCATAGCACGGTGGAAATGACCCTGGAGATTCCCTGGGGAAAGGTTTCGTGGGCAAAGGACAGAGGGGAAGTTGGTACCTTTCCTTCGTTTAGGTCTTTTATAGCCGTGTTTCTATTTGCTAAGCAAACCAGTGTCCAGTAGCGATGGGTTTGGAATAAGGGAACAGCTTGTGATCTCATTTTCCAGGCTGAGTCTGAGTTTAATGCTTGCTTCTGGATCTGAGCACATACCCACCCTACCTTTTTCCTTTTCTGTGTCCTGCTTTCTCTTTCCTGGCAGACTGGACTTCAATATTCCCGTAAAACGTTTCATGGTTGTAATCAACACAAAGAATTCGTGTCTGAGTCACCATCAAGGGCCTGGCTGACGTGGTGGCCCTGTGGCACTACCTGTCTCAACTTTAAAGAGACAGAAAAACTTGGGATGAGGACAAATACAGCAAACTCCAGATTTGCTATTTCATTTTTCAGTTTTTAAAGAAGATAGAACCACTTTATTGAACACACATTGTAGCTCTCTCACCTTCCCAAACAGCTCCTGAAGAAAGAAAAGGAATTTCTTGCTGTTCTTCCCTGGTATGGAACTTGTAAAAACCTCCCTGATGTGCATCACACTTTTTAACTCATGTAATTATTTTGGCTGGGGGTGCTTTTGTTTTCCTTCCCTTGAACTTTATCACCGGTGTTTTCAGTTATAAACAGTTATAACAGTTTCTTGTTACAAATGGTGTGTTCTTGTCAGCTGTTTTTATTCCTGGGCACTGGGATTTCAGAATCATTTGTTATTTTAATTACACGGTATCTGAGTAAGTAGGCATCGATGAATTTAGAACCCATGGCAGTCACGCATAATTTTGGTTTTATTTCTCTATAAATTGGGATAAAGGTTTCTGAACAAAGGGCAGGCTGTGTCCCAGCCGCAGGTGGTGGATGATGTTCTGCAAATAATTGACCAACCTGCTCCATAGTTCCCCATTTCAGTGTTTTTTCCGCATAAACTATATTCTCCAGAGAATGTTTACAGGGGTCTTTGACTTTGCTGAAGAGGGCCAGTCGCCTCTAGATAGTTCTTGGTTACGATCACGTGGGGGTTCTGAGGAGAAGCTTATGCAAATGCCAAGGTAGCTTTAAAGACTTCCAGTGAAAGGCTGGGTGCTGGCGGCTGGCATGGAACCACCACGTTGGTGTTACTTGGAGGCACAACTCAGAGGGGACTCTCAGAAGACGTACGACTCTGGAAACTGAGATGTCCCTTGAACTCACCTTCCACCTCACTCTGGGCTGAGGGTGTCGTGATCGACTTCGATTATTCACCGTGCTCTGTTTCGCAGTTGGCTGAGCTGGGAGGGGGATATTCATTTTATAGAATAACCAGGTTGGAAAAGACCCACTGGATCATCGAGTCCAACCATTATGCCCCAAATCCAAGAAAAAACTTGAAAGACCTGCAACCTGCCTCCTGTTTGGAGAAGCGGGAGTTGCAACATACAACACATTTATTTTTCTCTGCTTGGGTTCCCTTTGTTTCATGGGGTTTTGTTTGTTTGTAGAATATGTTTTGGGGTTTTGTTTGGTGGGGGGTTTTGTGTCTTCATCTGCAAGGCGTTTAATCCCTGCAAAAGAGGAAGGAATCTTTCTCCACATAAAACACAAACATCTGATAGCACAACCTGGAACTCTGTAGGGTTATTTGTCACGTCAGAAAACCAACCACCACCCATGACATTGGAGTGGTGAAGTGACCCAACGCAGGGAAGATTTTAATTTTATTTTATTTATTCCTGTCCGAGGCAGGAGGGTGGAATTGGGTGATCTTTAAGGTTCCTTCCAACCCAAGCTATTCTATGATTTTCTCTCCTCTTTCCATGCCATCTCCAATGTATTTCTTTTTATTCTTCACTGTTTGCTGCTCTTCTAGTTTGCTCCTTTTGGGGAATCAAATGAGCATGAGGCTTCTGGTATTTGGGACTCAATTGCTGTATTGGAAAACAAAAAAACCCTGAAGACTCGTTACTCTGAGATAATTGTGAAAATCGAGCTGAATTGTAATTTGATTTTAAAGAAATGAGGACACCGGTCAAAGAGAGCTCAGAGTTTTTTGAGTCCTGGGGACAATGCAGAGATTGGAAGTTGCTGGGCTTTTTTGTGTTGACTTCATAATTGTATTTTTGCAATGGCAATGTTCTATAGCTAGGTGGATTATAAAGCTTGGAGGATACAAATTGGCATCTCTGCAGCTGAGAGATTGTGGGAGAGAAGGTGATGTGGGGTGTAGCAGCGCGCAGTGTTGGCTTTGTCAGGGAATTGAAAACCAAAGGTTTCTTTAATCTGTAAGAGAATGTAGCTGAGGTTTTTGTTTTACAGTAAACAAGCATTTTGTTGGAAACAGCCTGCAGTGAACTTGGAAAATAAAAATCCAGTATTAAAACAACCTCTATTACATACATCAGTGTCATCGAGATGGACTTTGGTAGCGTGTGTTCTTCAGCTTGGCAAACACTCGCTTTGGCTGTGAACTCGCAGAACTGCTGGGTTCTGCAGAAGCTTATCTTTTTCGTTATATCAGCAAAGGGATTGTCTTTGTGCGTGAGTAATAATTCCAGTGAAACGAAAAGGTCACGCTAACGAGGAGCCAAAACATGTACACCTGGGAGCATTAGAAAACGAAATCAGAAACAGTTCAACCTTAAAGTCCTGGTGTAACAGATTAATTTCTGTTCTCTGGTATTTCCTAGAGCCTTTCTAAAGGAATGTAATTGCTGCTTGTTACTATTTATTGCTGAATTGAGAGGTGATTTCATCACAGCCTGAGAAGAGGTGGAAATGTTTAGTCCTGGCCTCTCAAGAAGCGTTATGGAAGGAGCACAGGGAGATGCAGAAGAGTCTGGTGAAGAAAATTGAAGTTTTAACAGGGCTGTGCTTTGTGGACTCTAAAATGCTTTGTTACATATCAGGGTTTGTGAGGATTGAAACCTTTCTTTGGCCTCTGTGCAGACCTGTGCAGGTCGGTTATTGTGTGTTTCTGTGCCGCCAGCAACCAATTAGCTGTGAGTGCCTCGTGAAGCGTTTAAAAGCTGGTTACTCATCAGTAGCAAAGGGCTCCAGAGGATTTTATTTAAAACAAAGCAAACGCAAGCCTGTCTTTTAAAATCTGCCGCTGGATTTTTGTGTTAATTCATGCTGCGTGCTTTTCTCTGGATCTGAAGGCAGCGTTTAGTCTGGCTTCCACACTACCCTCTGATGACTGAGGCAAAGGTGTTAGGATTTCTATGTGATCAGAGATCACTTATCACACCACACACCTTTCAGTATTTGTGTTTGGAGGTCTTGTTAAGTAAGAAAAAAAATGAGACTTCTGTAAACTTATTTGGCTAGTGATGATAGGTAGAGATACCAAATGGAGATAATGAAGAGCTGGGACCTACCCAGACAGGCTCCTCCTGGGTGCAGCAGCGAGGTACGGCCAAGCGCCGAGCAGAGCAGCACCTGGGGCCTTCCTGATAGCAACTGGTTAACTTCTTCTTGGGTTTTTATATCTGAGAAGTGATGTTTTTATCCACCGGAGCTTAAACTCTTGCTACTGAGCCAAGTGAACCCCAAACCGGCACCAATTTATTAAAGGGAAGGTGGCTTCAAAGCAGATGACAAACTGTAACCTGGAAACCAGGGATGAAGGAGCAAGGGTTGTTTCCTGGACATTGCAGGGAGCTCTGCAAGAACCCCCTTTCCCTCGTTATCTTTCTTCAGGAAAAGCATTGCTTGATAATCTCAGTTTAAATTCCTTTCTCCTCCTAGAATCCACATTGAATGAAGGATGGGGAGGAAAAAAAAGGCAGGAAAATGATGGTGAGGTAATCCAGAGCACAGATTCCATGTGACCAGCTCCTCATTGATGGAACTAACCAGGGCTGGGCTGCCTGGGACCCCAGACAGAAGAGATTTCTTTAGGGCTGCTCCTGCAGCCTCCAGGTGCTGAGCTGCACTGCATGGTTATCCTCAGGACAAGGGAAACGTCTGGGTGACCAGGCTGATGGATCGTGCAGTAATGTTGAACACACGTGCTCCTGGTGTGTGTGTGGCTGGGGCAGCCTGGGTCGAAGCAATCGCTGCAGCTTGAGAGCTCTGCTCTCCACGTGGAGTGGGAGCCAACGTCCTCTCCTCTTTCCTTGCTTCTCCCCACCACCATCGCTCTCCAAATTGCTTGAGACACTCAATTTTTCAGTTAGTGGGAGTCCTTTCTCTACATTTATTTCCTCTGTCCTGTTCAGCACAGCTGTAGAAACATGCCTTGCTTTAAATTGAATCATTTGGTTTCCAAGTTTCTCTAGCCACAAAGAAAGCAGGAAAAATAAAACTTGATGGGTGAGACTGTTCTGAAAGAATCTGGATCAGCCAAGAGCTCAGCCTCTCCCTCTCGCTTGGCTCAGAAACTTGGCTCCTCCAGCTCTGCTTGCAATTCAGCCTGGTTGTCTTCACGTGGAGAGAGATGGGGAGTTATGGGAAAGGGGATGCAGGGTGGTGCAGAGGAAACGTCAGGGATTCTTCTTGAGCGGCAGTGGTTGATCCATATTCCCAAAAGGGCTGTGGAGGGTTTTCTTCAGTGTCCGGCCTCTTCCCAACTCTTTTCTTGGTTCCTATTCTAAAAGACTGAAGTCTTTGTGTTTGCGTATTAGGAAGGATTTCTGAAATGCAATTTATTTTCTTGGATGTGTTTTGCTGAAGAGCACGGCATTGTTCTCTGTTTAACATAATCCGTTTTAGTGGGCAATAGTTTATATGCTTCTTGGCTGAATTTTGGGCATCTGGGAGATGATGGCTTGTTTAAGCAAAATCCAGCAGCCTTAGGGAGCCTTTAGTGCAATAATTGTGGATAAGCAGCAAAGCATGAGTTCCAGGAGGAGAAAAACAACACGGGAGGTTGGTTTTCTGCTGTGGTCAGTCTTGGTGTGGTGAGAGGCTGGGGGGTTTGGGTCAGAAGGCAGTCGGATCCCTCCAGATTGGGATACCCTTGGGTCCTGCTGCTCAGAAAATACTGGGAAAGGAGAATGTTGGAGCATTTCTCCTGTCTCCAGCTACTGAAAGAGGCTCCTAGAGGAGCTGTTTGCTTAAGACCCCTTTCAGAGTTAATGGTCTGTGAAAGGCTCTCTTGCTGCCTGTGGAATTTTATGCTATGGAAAATCTGGGCCAGACTCTCTCTGCTCCCATCCTTGTGTTGTTTGTGCACTTTCAATTTATGTAACACCTCCAGGAGCTTCCATGTGTCTGCCGTGCAGTTTCTTGTTAATCCATGGAATATCCTCCCTAATCTTTTAATCTTTCACAATGCTATTAATCACCTCTGCAATTTATGTTGTGTAGGTTTTACTGATACAGAGGAGTCGCTGCATGGCTATGCTTGTGTTTTGTTTTTCATGGTGTTTTATAGCTGCCTGTACTGAGTAGATGTGTCACTGTAAACGTCTGAAAGCTGGTGGAAACGCATTGTTGTGCTCCAGAAAAGCTGCTTGGCAGAGCTCACCGACTTGGCATTGAAGCCTTTGGCTCTCAGGATTTGCTGAACCCGTGACTGTGTAGCAGCAGCATCCAA
Organism: Phaenicophaeus curvirostris; assembly: GCF_032191515.1. NCBI lineage: Eukaryota > Metazoa > Chordata > Aves > Cuculiformes > Cuculidae > Phaenicophaeus > Phaenicophaeus curvirostris. The sequence continues at coordinate 981,956 of NC_091416.1, read as the reverse complement.
ACATCTGTGACAATGTCCTGCTTCCCTCTGGAACCACAAGATATTGGTTTTCTAGGAGAAAGATCTAATATTCAGCCAAAGCCCTAGTGAGGTAACACCAAGGATAGAGATCCTGTTCCCTTGCTTCAGGCTGTTTTAGCAGATGTCTTTGTTCATCCCCTTGCTCGAACTTGCAACTCATCTTCTGGGTAACTTCAGTTTTCAGGGCTCTGGCTCAGATCCTTCTTTTCACTCAACTCGGAATGGCAAGACCTAGCGTGGAAAGCCTAGAAAACAGGCATGAAAATTGTAGGGTTCAGTACATCCACAGCTGCTCTGTCATTGGCTTCAAGTACAGGGTCTGTGGTCTTATGACTATCACTGATCGTAAATCTTGCTGTAGAAATGCAAGTTCACTTTATGTAGGGAAATTGCCATCTGAAGCTCTCTCTTGGTGTAGAGCAGTTTGTTGCAGTGAGGCACAGTGAGTGGCTGAAAAGCTACAGATTTTCAGCAAACTCTTGTGTTACTCCATCTCCTTGAGTCCTGGCTTATTTTTCCTAGTTTAAGATGAGCTGTGGGCAAAATTGCAGTGCTGAAAAAATATCAAAAATAGTTTTTTTGGACTAGCTCTTGATTAGAGGTAGCAGGTTAGTGAATAGTCCTTGAAAAGAGAGGAGTTAGTTATAGATGTTTTAAATAAATCTCCCAACTTTTTGTGGTAGTGCTGGTGTGTCTGTGCTGTATTCTTGAAAAAACAAACCTCATCAGCTTCTAAAATCTGCTGCATTGGCTCTTTTCACAATCACTACTTGTGTGTGAGTGTAGTACGGTTATACCAGAAAATAAAAATCAATAAGCCACATAATGCTTGAAATAATATGTTTATTGAGAAGAAGGAACAATGAAACCATGTCAAATGTACCTGCTACTGTCAATGCAATTAATGTATAACTGCTGTAGAATATACTGTATAGGCTAGTTCAGCTTTGAGTATATTGAAGAAATGATACATAGTGAGAGTTTAAGGATGCTGTGCTGAACGGTTTCCATGTTACTAAAATAACTTGGTAAATAATGTAGTCTTACACAATAGTTTTCTATGCTTTTTTTTTAATATCTCCTATAGGTAAATTAACTTTTCTTCCCTCAGAATGTTTATTGAGGCACTTTGTGCACCACACCGCTTCATTCTCAGTTCTGTACATGATGCAGAATCTCTTGGTCAATTTTCACTGAAAATAATGAGTTTTTCATTTCTATGGATGTTAGATCTGATCCTTAAATCATACAGATGGAAGCTGAATAACTTAAAAGGTTCTTGTTAATTCTATTCAATGAATAAAAAGTTCTGTGGGCACAGATGTGAGTTAAATGCAAACATGAAGGAAGAATGAGTGGTGAGGTGAGGGACAAAAGTCATCAAAGAGGAAAATATTTGTATTTCCAAGTAAAACCTGGGACAGGAAGAAAAGACTTGATTTGGATGCGAGGACATCTATAGAGGGCAGTGGATGAATATTCCATAGGGTTATACAACCCAGCATGTAGATAACGGATTTTTATTTTTTTTTAATAAAATACTTAAAAATTCTTAATATCTTGTCTCATTCAGATGAGGCAAAATACAGAAGAGCACTATTTAGCTCTTCAGGGCATAAGAAACAAGATGTAGTCCAAATCCCAGTGAAATTAACTTAAACGCTGTCATTTTTCAGTAAAACTTGACTCACGTTGTGCAACGTAGCTCTTGGAGCCTAACGCTTAAGGATACCCAATAAGAGGAAAGTAACCTTTTATTTATAGGACAAAAAAAGCAAAACATTCATGAAAAGAAATATTTCCCAAACATTCTGAGTACTTTAATACTGGATCCAGCGATGGTTACATGTGAGAAGTCTCCCGTTTCTTTCCACAGGAGGAACGTTCACGAGTTGATTGCCGGATCGGTCGTTTTTAGGGCGTGTAAATGTAGATTGCTCCTTATGTAGCAAACAGGGAAGTTTCATAGAAACCAGCTAACTCGCAATCAGAAGTTAAAATAAAATGATACAAAGTCTGGGAGGAGAATTCTTTCTACAGTGATTATCTAACTTATAGGAATTCTGCTGGACACTTAGTTATCTGGTAGCATAGAATAATTTAAGCTCCTTGTTATCCTTCTAACTTGCAAAATCGCTGAGTATAAAAATGATCGTTTTTAATTGTTGTTATACACTTCAGTTTTATACGGTATATTCCTCTGTTAGATCACCCAGAGTGAAAGGAATTGATGCAAAGCACTTTCCGCCCCAGACTTCAATCCATTATCGGTGGCAAATTCTGATTGCATAAATAGAGCTTGATCTCTGTTGAAAAACCACACTCAGTAACAGCGGCTGAGCGTCAAAGAGTGTTTTCTTAAGTGAGGCACCTGCATTAAAAATCATCAGAGCTTCCAAATGTCTGACACCTACAACTCGAATAGACTTCAAAATTGATGTACAAGTGCTCAGCTTTGTGAGAAAATTAAGACCTATTCATTTGCTGGAGTGTCTAACACCAAATGCTTAACGCTGTTGGAAACTGGCCTGAGGGGTTTTCCCATTTATTAGTTTGCTCTTTGAGTACTGAGGAGGTATTTTCAACAGTCAGTTCAAGCTATAATACATTTGAAGACTTCTACTGTCTGTTCTCTGCTCTTCAGCAACTGTTGCAGCATACGGACCATGAGATGCAGATAATGAGCCTTGTCAGCATTTCCCTGGAAGGCAATAAACCAACAAAGAGCTCAGTCTACACGCTAAGGGTTCCTTCTAGTGCCGTGTATTTATTGCCTAATTTTTTACTTGGTTTTAGGCAAGTAAGGAGCTTTGCAAGCAAAAGAGACTCCGTGCAGAACTCTAGATACGGACCTTAGTCTGCTATAGGTTAATGGGCAGCTTTCCATCAGTTCCACATGAACTGATGATGAATAGTTATTTAGCAATGCAGGGAAGGTACTGGAGACAGCTACTCCACTACAGCTGTTGGGTTACAAAGACCCCGACTAGGTAAAATCAATTCCCTACTGTGAAATACCTTTAAAAATGATGTCAAAGAGATCTGAAGATGACGTGGAAAAATATTCAGAGAAGTTATCTGGTGATGAGGGACTGGGCAGTGTTCTCGGACCATCCAGCAAACTGTAACTCTATAGAGATGAAGAAACTAGAGCAGTCAACTTCCCACATTAACCAGTGCAGGCTTTGTGTCCAGAAACTGCACTGGCTTTGACACGTGAAACCTGGATTCTTCCCCTTGCCATAAGACGGGAGAGGGCGGCGTGTTTAATGATTCGGTCAGGGCTGGTGATCAGGGGGGGCAGGGATAGGGTGAGGGGGACTGGTTTTCAGCTGAAAGAGGGGAGGTTGAGATGAGATCTTAGGGAGAAATGTTTTGATGTGAGAGTGAGAAAACCCTGGCCCAGGTTGCCCAGAGCAGGGGTGGCTGCCCCATCCCTGGAGGGGTTCAAGGCCAGGCTGGATGGGGCTTGGAGCCCCTGATCCAGTGGGAGGTGTCCCTACTCATGGCAGGGGGTTGGACCTGGATAAGCTTTGAGATCCTTTCCAACCCAAACCACTCCATGATTTAGTTTCTTGGGTACAATTGCTAGACCCTGTGTAAGAGTAGCTGTAGATAATTACCTCTTGTAGAGTGTTCTGTCCTTTAAGTTTATGACTCTGAAGCAAACTCATGAGTTCTGTGTTCTCCTCAATTTTTAAATGGGTGGTGGTAATTGGACATGAATTTAGTACCTGCAAATGACAGTGAAACTTGTGATTGCAAGAGAATAAGAAAACCTAAGGCCGCGGAAAAGCCTGCTGCTGGTCCTCACCTGCAACTCGGGCTTCCCTCCCATTTGTAATAAGCAGTTGATTCCCTCGAGAATTTGATCTCTGCGTAGTCTGCAAAACCGTCCCATGTCGGTATCGATGTCAGTTTTTTGAGATTCCTGAACTAAGCGAGTGTGGGCGAGAGCAGCGCAGTGCAGCGGTGTTAGACCTGAACGGAACAGACACAGCAAGGTCACAAAAACCTCACTGGGGTAAAGCATCCCGCACTTGACTAGGCATGAGGGGATGCCCCATGAAGGCTGATGGACTCCCCTCCTAGACCTTTTAGATTTAAACATGAAATTGCACGTTCTTTGGCCTAGATAAAACCCATTCTCTGATGCTTCTGGCATCTACACTAGGCAGCTATGTACATTTCAGCTTTTCCTCTTACCGTAATGGTCCATCAGATCCACTTCCACACACACCCCATTGCTTTTGCAGTTTTTCAAAACCTGAAATGAAGAAGGTTGAGATAATTCCTGATTTTTGGCAGTACCAAAATACCCCCTCATCCATCAACTCCATCTTCCTTTAACCCATCAGACCAAAGCTAGTTGTCAGGTACAGAAACCCCTTGTATCTGTTAAACCAAACAACGTGCCTTTGTTGTCTTTGTTTTACCTTTGCACGTGCGTTTGTACAACGTAAAATGATGAACTTGCCTCTAGAACTCTCAAGTATCCATTCTCTGCACACAAGTGGAGCGGAGTTTTCCCCAAACTGTCCTGTTCGTTGACGTTTGCTCCCAGGGATATCAGGTCACTCACCATCAGGTGTTGGTTCTTTTCTGCAGCGAGATGTAACGCAGTCTAAGAAGGGAATAACGGGAGAAGCTTGTTGTGAAAGGCAAAAAGAGTTTCAAAACACCACTGGTTGTTAGAGAACGAGGTGGAGAGTTGGACTCTTGGTTCTGCTCCCCATGCACCAATACTTGCTCCATGCAGATCACTCCCTGATTCCGTATTCCCCTCTGCGCAAGGACAGGAGCTGCACCTTGTCCAAAAGGATGCCTGGGGCTTGGAAGATGTTTGTATGGGACAGAGAACAACCCCATTCTCAGCAAGTTAGCACCCTACCCGTTTCTCTGCATCCTTCTCATTGATCTTATTTAGGAATGCAAATCTCTGTGCCAGGGCGTAAGTCAGAGCTCTTCTTCCCTGAGCAACAGCCTTGTGCAGCAGCCTGGAAGAGAACACAGTTTTAAATGATTAGAAGATGAAGCAGCAGTTAAAAAATACTCAGTACTCTTTCTGTTTTTTTTTTTTTTTTTGGTGGGTTTTTGACCCAGTAACTAGTATTGTTCACTGTTCAGAACTCTGAGGGAGCTCATCTGGTGTGTGTAGTCCTGCCTTTACGTCCTTCTGAGCATGTAATCTGAGGTTTAAATATCTTGTAGAGGGAAGTGGGCTGCTGGACATTTTAGCTTCTGAATTTTACATAAACACAGCAGAAATGTCTTGCTTTCTTAATTATGATGTATTTTGTTTGTGTTTTGAGGCTTTTTTCTGTATTGTACAAAAAAGATGCAGCATCTATGGTGGCGAGTGGCTTATTGTAACTCAGATACAGCAACATTACTGCTGGAAAGTGAAGTTTGTGATTTTATTATTGCTCTGCAAATCATTATTCTGAATGGAGGAGGACAGCGGTGTGTTTAGCTTTCCCTGCATGGTTTAGAAATGCCTTAAATTGGAAACAGGTTTATCCATATGAACAGGAATTAATCTCTTTGACACCAGGACCAAGACAGTTTATATTATGCTTTCTGTCAACCTGATTTCATACCAGCTTCCTTGAACCAGCTGAAAGGTATGGAGCCTAATAAGAGATTTCAATTCCTTTGCTATAAGCAGCTATTTGCTCTACAAGCTATGCCGTTCCAGGGAAAATGGGATCAGCAAACCCTTTGCTTTCATTTCTAACAAAACAGCCACTCCCAGTTCTTTGGAAGCCTGTGCTCTAGCCTAGCAGCATATGTATGTTTTGGTGTAATCCTCCCCACCCATTTTTATTGCCAACTAATAATACAAGTAATTATCCTGAGAGTGTCTACAGCATGGAAAAGATCTTTTGCATATCTTTTTTTTTTTTTTTAGTAGCAATTACTTCTTTTGCTTGATTTAAATTTTCTTGTGAATCCCCCCTTACACAGCTCAGTCTTTAATACTGTTTTAAATACTCTGAATCTGTTCTGCTGTAGTTTGGCACTATGGAATCTTTCCACCCTTACTAATGCTGTGAGGGGAAGGTTGGACATCTGTTGAGCGAGGAAGCCTTTGCTACAGGTGTGCCCCAAAGTAGCAGATGGAGTTGGATCAAAGCTTTGGGGTGAGTGATGCCCCAGAAAACCAAAAGCCATAGAATTCAATAGAAAAATGGAGACCTGTTGCCATGTTCGTCAGGCGCAAGCAGTTTGTCTGCTGGGATATTTCTCAGCAAACTTTCTTCCCTGTGTAGCTGGAACTGGAAGAAAGAGATGGCAGAGAGATCCTGCTGTGTGAAAGGAACCACGACTGATTTCAGATGTTCCTCAGTGTCTGAGGAGCCTGTGTTGGCTTCCAGAAGCACCCCTGAACTTCCTTCCGAGGGGCTAAAGCGTGGAGGTGTGTTCTGTGAATAATGCCTTGAAAAATCTCTTTGGGAACACGCGTCCTGTATCCAACAGCTACTCTCTTTCTCTCTTGTCCTTGAGAATATTACTGGTGAGTCGAACTCTTGCATGGGTTTCTGATCACCCTGAAATGATGCCTCTACCTCTCCCCGTGATACTGCATTAAAATCTTTATAACAGCAGTGTGAACGCAGCTTGGTTGAGCTGTGGCATCTTTCCTGGGGGCCACCAGCTGCCTGCTCGCTTCCTTCAGTTTCCCACCAGCAGCCTTGGAGATCCGTGGAGAAGCCTTGCCAGAAGCCCTCTTGCACTGAGTGCAGAGATCCCTTCTTCAACTGGCTTTTGTTCAAGTCTTCCTGCAGCACCTCCACCAGGATATCGAGGTCCTCTAAGCCTTTCAGTGTTTGCCCAGCGCTCTGCTTGCTCTGAAACAACAACAAAAACGGGGAGGGCGGAAGATGGGGGAGGGAAATCAGACATGAAGCATCCTGTTCTCACTGAGTGATATAACACGAAATATGCCTGGGGAGGCTGGCAGCATGCAGTCGAAGGTGTTATGCATACCTGTCTAAGCTGTTTCTCTGTATAAGGGTGAACTCTTCTCTTTTCTGTTGGCAAGAAAGGAAGAAATAAGCTATTTTGAATGTGTCTTCTCCCTCCGACTCAAAAGATACTGTCGTTGGAAATTTTGCCCCAGATAACCAATAGATGTCACGTATGTGCTGGAGATGTACAGCTGGCCTGCTCCTGTAATTTAAGGGAAGGTAGGAACCAGCATGTATCACTGACCATGGGGTGATGTGGTCCAGCTCTTTGGGTACCTAACAGTGATGATTCTACTAGCAAAGGAGGCTCCGTTACCAAAAGAGGAGTTTGCTAACCTGTTTTCCCTGAGGATCCTTTGGCTACCATCTTCATTAAGCAGGCTTCCTGAGGAGACAAAAAACCACCCAACTAGATTTGAGATGCTTGCATGTAAGGAGTAAAACAGTGATAAATAATGTAATGTGAACAGAGTAAATTGTGCCCCTTCTGCTATGTACTTCACACTGCAGAGACCGCAGGTGACTGAGTTTCCATGAGCAGGTAGCTCATGGCTGCCTTAGATCTTTACAACATACGAGGTACTGGGAGTCTTCCAGCTTCTTGGGCTGGGTTAGCAGATTGCTAAGAAACCTGGGTTGCTACTTCAAAATCGTTATTGTTCTTGGGCTTTCTTTGGCTTGATTGCATGATGTGTGGTATCGAGGGCACCGATGGGTTCCTGTGGTTACTGCCTCAGAAACGTTTCTAGCACAGGCCCTCAACAAATCTAATTTTGGTATATTCTCCACCTTCTTCAAAAGCATTGATGTGGTATATGGAAGGGGTGGCAGCTGTAGGCATAACCTCTCCAGAACTGAGTCACAGTGTGATGTGTGTTCACCAGGATGCTCCCTCTGGAAGCAACCTTTCTAAACTCAAGACGAGTCCTCACCTTGCTCTGAGCTGGGTCCAGGCCTTTGGAGAGCCGAATCTTTCTCAGTAATTCCCGTACTGGCATCTTTACTCTCACACCCATGTAGCGCTTCTGAGGAGGGGGGTCAGAGCTGTGTCCGGAGTCTGGAAAAGTCATAGAATCATAGAATAACCAGGTTGGAAGAGACCCACCGGATCATCGAGTCCAACCATTCCTATCAAACACTAAACCATTCATCATAACATGATGCTTAAAGTAACATAATTCTCAAGCTCCTATAGCGGGAGGACAAGGTCGCCCTGAGAGGCAGCCTGTGATCCTGAAGTTCATCATCAATGATGGAAAATTCACACATCACCCTGCATGTTCCTGAGCTCTGGCTGCTTACTGCTCACCAGCTGCTTTCATGCATTGCTTCTCAGGCTATGGCAGGCTGAGAGAGCAGGGGCTGCACAGCCTTGACAAGATCACTGCCCCTTGTATTCTTATTCCAAGTTTCATCTGCTGCAGTAAACCTGTCTCAGTAGTTTCCCGTCTGGTGTTTTTTAATATTGGTATTAATGGAACAGGGAAGAGAATTATTTCAGGATTGAGATAATGATGTGATGCGCAATGCCTTTCTCCAATGGGTCTTGGTGTGTTTGCAAGTCGATGTGGTGAGATTCAGATGCAAGCAATGATTTTCTGTAGCAAAATGAAATAGTTATTTATGAATATATATGAATATATTTATGAAGACATATATATGTTTATGGATATATATATTAAAACAAGCTGCTCTCTAATTGTTTCTGTTGTGTCATCCTGTATCTTGTGGGTGAGCCCCCAAACATGAAAGATTTGCTCAAATTAGGAGCTGAAATGCATTGGGTTTGAAATGCATTTTATGTGACTGCATCCCCCCATTGTCCTCCGCCAAATGATCCTCATATGAAATGCATTCATTAACAGCTGATGTCACTATGAACCGATATTTCTGTTGCATTGGCTCAGGGCTTTCCCTGTTCCCAAAATACACCAGACAAAAAGCCGCTGCTCCCAAGATGCCCGAGCGCTGGGAGTCAGAGCGTGGGCTGCTGGGAATAAGGAGTCATCCAGCAGCAACGCTTGCTGGAGCAGAGAGAAGCTTCTCCTCCTAGCACAGCTCATGGCATTCGGAATGAAAACTGCGCTTGTGATTAAAACACACTTGTAATTAAACAACACAGCAGCCTAAAATGAAAAAGGTGAATGCAGCTTGGGCAAGCAGCTCCTATTACAGGAGCAGTCAGCGTTAAGTAAAATGAGATGCATGTACCAATATTCCTCCTTGACCCAAGCCTATGCGCTTGTCTATGGGGGTGTTCAGCCTGGAGAAGAGAAGGCTCTGAGGAGATCTTAGAGTGACTTTCCAGTACCTGAAGGGGCTCCAAGAAAGCTGGGGAGGGACTGTTTACAAAGGCTTGGAGTGATAGAACGAGGGGCAACGGGTGTAAACTGCAGAGGGGCAGATTTAGACTGGACATAAGGAGGAACTGGATCATCTTTAAGGTCCCTTCCAAGCCAAACTATTCTACAATTCTGTGCTCTGCAGCAGCTGAGTCCTGTTGAGGAGAACTGTAGGAGCCCAGCAGATGGGAGCGTGCACCTCCCCGAACTTGAGATGTCTCAGAGCAGACAATATTGGCATGGAAACCAGCCACACAAGATGTGTTTCTAGATGCGTGCTATTGTTTCTCTTCCCTGCTCCAGGCAATGAGAGCCTGACACCCCTTCAGCAGGTGGTGTTGAATCCCAAGGAGCAAATGGGGTGGTTTGGGTTTATATTGAAACATCTTTTTTGCGTAAAGATTTCTGTCATTTCTGGATGTTTAATCTATCACAGAATAATTACAACATTGGGACCTCAAAAAATGTAGCGTATTTCTCAGACTGTTTGAGTAATAGGACTAATTCCTCTGTTAAGCTGGTATTTTGATGATGAATTATTTACTTTGTAGAGTATTTCAAAGGCCTCTCTGAAAAAGTTTTATTGAAAAACCAGAATTGCTAATATATTATTATCTTTCAAGTTATTTTACTGTAAAAATGCTATGTGAGGGATTAGACCACATCAGATGTATCCTTGGAACTGAAGAACTCTGCCAAGGCAGCGATTCTCCAAATACACTTTCATATCACTCTGTGATGTTACTAACTCAGGTCATACCTATTATATTGCTGTTAGATTCAGAACCAAACTTGCAATTTAGAACATAAACAAGCAGCAAAATGCTACAGACAGATCAAGATGATGGAATATTGAGCATGCTTTGCAAAACAGAACAATTTCTGACTTCAGCAGCAGACCACAACAAAATAAAAACAGGAGACAAGGAGGATGTGCTGTATATAATCTATATTATTGCCATGGAAGCTTAATACGTGCTGCTGCCAACAGCAAAGGCATTTCAAATCACTGCTTTTTATCTCTGTGCAAAAGCAGAATAGTTTATAAAAGAGAAAATGTGAATAAAAATTCAGTCTTACCAGTGGGAGCAGACATCTCTTGGGGTTTCTGGGAAGGAGGAGGGTAGATCTTGGGGCTTGCAACATTAAGTTCAGTTAATCCAGAGTCTGGCAGTGATGGGCTCTGTTGAAAATAGCTTTTGGGACTGGCGGTTTCTCCGGGCAGCGGAGATCCCTGGCCTGGGCTGTAGGCACAGGTTTCATTCTCACTGATGTTTTGCTTGACCAGCAGCTCAGGGCTCCTGCAGGCTGTTTGCAGCATGACCACTGCGGGTGCAGGAAGAGAGAAGGGGAGGAAACCAAGTGTATTTGGTCGTGTTTAAAGAAAAAAAAAAATAATTAATCCAGTTTCACATTGAGAACGTGATAATCGTGTTGAATTCTCCACTGTAGATAGTCGGGTCCAGCTTCCCTCTTCTCTTTTTCACAGCAGGTTCTAGCAGTTGCAGAATAAAGGCAGCCTTGGAATCCCAGCAGTCCCTGGAACAGGGTTTGAGAGTTTCTTGGCTGCAGTTCTCACTCATCCTTTATAGTCGGGTATAGCGTGAAGGATGGCAGCCTGGGAAGGCCCCACCCTCTTTCCTAACAATCCACAGCAGCAGCTGATGAAGAAATGACTTTTCCCAAGAAGAGGTTGAGTACAGGCTGAAAAACATTTTTCGTTAGGTACTGAAGAGAAAAAATCAACCTTTGGATGATTTCCTGCAAATGGTGTGAGCAGGGAAAAGCAACCTTGGACTTGGACCACTTGGCAGGGTTGTGCAACCCGGTGACTGGTCCTGGAGTAAAGGCTTTGTGGGTTCTTTTCTCAAAAGGAAACTTATTTAAAATGGCAGGTTTGCCAGGGCTGTGTGAGAGGAGCTAAGGATGTCTTGCTCACAGCCTTCATGAAGCAAAAATAACTTTCCCTTATCACAATGTTTACGCTAAGGAAGGACATTCCCTGCAATCCACTGCGCTTCTCCCTCTTCACAGATTCAAAGCTATGTGCTCTGTTGAGGATAATATTGTCTCTATTTGTGTGTGAGGCTTAGGGGTATTTCTTCCTTTATTTAACAAAAAAGGATTCTTATATGCTGCCACAGGTGTAACCATTACACCTCAATTGGGTTAAGAACCTATTTGGGTGGATGCTCTTCTAATTGGAAGCCCATTTCCTTGTCAGAAGGATGCTCCCTACCAGATATAAAATCCATTCCTGTGCCCCTGGGAACTGTATTTCATTGTACAATCCTACGTGTGGGCTGTGCCATTTCAACTCAATAAGTGGATATTTCTCTCAAGTAGCTGGTTTGGGAAAAGATCATGATGGTTATCAAACACAGCAGTTTCCTTAAGCTGTGTCTTGGAAAGCATTCCAGCTTCAGTCCCAAGAAGAATCATCTCGTGTATCAGCCGGAGCAGAAAGCAGCGAGGTTTTCTGGAACAAGCAGAAAGAACAACGTTATGTATGTAGAATCATAGAATCACCTGCTTTGTTAAATATTTTCCTTCTGTTTCTCCCACTTTGACTGTTGATTGTATGAGTTTAGGACAAGCTGGAGCCAGAGTCCAGTTCCTCAGTGATGTGAAACTACTTTATTCTGTACATAGTGCTGGTCAGATCAGTAGGATGAGGCATCATTTGAGGAACTACTCAACTTGTACAGGTGGGAGAACTTGGCCAACAGCAAACAGGAAATTACTGTGGTGAATCATGGCATTTATGGGGCAGTAAATCATGGTGGAGATTTCTCATCTTTCTATTCCTTCCCGTACTCCAAGCCATATATCAGATAGTTTTCACTGCTTGTTTATAATACACTCTTACATTCACAGTGAAAGCAGGAATTACCCTGGGTGTATAATGCAGAAAGGACTAAAATGCATCCCTGTAGCTGTGAGGAGAGAAACAGGTTTCCAAAACTAGCAAGAAAAATCTTGGAATGTGGCCATTACAAGAAGTGGTCTCCAGGGCTTTGTATTTGTTTAACTGTGAATTGTGTGGTTCTCCCGCTTCCAACTTCAATAGGTACCTGATATTTTAGGCAAATATTTTTTTACTCTAATTTTAAATAGCTGATGAGCTTTACTCTATAAACAAGTACTACTGGAAACGAGCTGTGCTTTTACAGCTTCACCTCTGTTTTTCCAACAGCAATTTTAAATTTGGACCTGCTAATAGTGCTGCATCATGTCCTCCTGGAGATGTGGCAGGGCAAGTTTCAGCATGCACAGCAAGCTGAGAGCCTGCAGATGTGTCTTTCTAGGATCTATAGGTACTGCTTCAGCTGGTACCTCTTGATAACTGTGGACAGAACTATTTAGCTTTTAACCCACTGAAACCTCGTCTGGGAAAATATTTTCTACCCAGAGGCATAGAATATTTTCATTATCTTCCACATTTTCAGTGCTTTCTGCTTTTTTTGACCTACCCTGTACTATCAACTCTAAGAAAGGCAGGACATTTCAGGTGTTGAAGGTGTAAGAAATGAAGGTACAAATATGAACATCTGGATGAAGGTCTTCAGTAAGAGTCATCTGGGGAAGGGGTTGAAGTCAAAACCCAGGTTTGGCCATAAACAAAGCTGTTGGAATCTTTAGGAAAGACTGGTTTGTACTTCTTGCCCTCTGCTCACGCTCCCTTGCATGCCAGATCATTATATCAAGGGATTTTTTTTTCCCTTTTAGGCATCCTGATTCAGGTGCCCTGATTACTGGTGTAATATTTTCAGCAAAAATGACCATCACCATCTGGGAGTTCCTGGTGGAGAACTGCAATTAAAGCAATTCCTTTCCTACCGATCTGTGATGGGCAGCTCTGCCAATCTCTCTCCATGTAAACTTTCAGGTTGTGCTGCTGGGGGGTGGAGCCCCTTTTATATCTTTGGATGCAGGATGAATGCTCTGGAGCTTCCTTCATCCTTTGTTGCTACATGTTTCTCTAGAGCACACACCCACTTTAACGGCATTTGCTGGGTTAGGTGTTTGACTGTCTTTCCCTTTTGATGCTGATGTTTTGCCAACTGTTCACTCACCTGACTGTGAAATCCTTTGTTGAAAAGGTTTCCTTTATTAATGCTCTTTCCCATGTGTCGGGATCAGGAGCTGGCGGGGCTGCATTTGCCCTAATGTGGAAAGCAAGCGCAAGGCTTTCCCCTACGTGTGCTTTTCATGTCTGATTGGAATACAAATAAAATATCAACCGTATGCATATAATTCTGTTTAAAGGTGAGCACTGTACTGTGTACGTAGGTTTGAGCTAAGTGAATGTCTAGTAATTTTAAAGGCACTGAATAATTATATATAAATAAATAAATAATATATAAAAATATATAAATAATATATAAACTTCAGAACTAGCGCAGAACATGCCTGGATTGTGATTATATGATTCTGTATCTCCTGGCAGTGGCTTGTATACATGGTGCTTCAGAGAGAAGCAAACATTAATGACAGATATCGGTGCTGAGCAAGAGAACCTGAGCAGCTCTTAGTCATTTTGATGACCATGAAATAGGAACTCTGCTTACCTCTTGCTTGCAGTACCAAACAGTGTTGCAAGACCAAATTAATGTCTCTCAGCAATCGCAGCCATTCAGATCTTCTTAGAATGCCACTGTGGTGACTGATGTCCTGCTCTCCCAAGGCTCTGAAATCCTTGGACTTGTTAGGTGAAAGATGATGTATTTTCACTTGGTGGTAATTATTTTGTTCCAGTATCCATTCATGCTCTGCTTTGCCTCAGGTGATAGAAATAGAACATAGGATGTGAAAAGGTCAGTTTTTATCTCGTGCCTTCTAAATACGTTCCACCTTTCCTTAGGGATGCTCTGTGATGTCCTTCCAGTAGCTTCCAGCGACCTTCCAGTACCTGAAAGGAGCTACAAGAAAGCTGGGGAGGGACTGTTCACAAAGGCTTGTGGTGATAGGACAAGGGGGAACGGGTATAAACTGGAGAGGGGCAGATTTAGACTAGACATTAGGAAGAATTTCTTCACCATGAGAGAGGTGAGACCCTGGCCCAGGTTGCCCAGAGCAGGGGTGGCTGTCCCATCCCTGGAGGGGTTCAAGGCCAGGTTGGATGGGGCTTGGAGCCCCTGATCCAGTGGGAGGTGTCCCTGCCCATGGCAGGGGTGGGACTGGATGGGCTTTGGGGTCCCTCCAACCCAAACCATTCTGTGATTCGATGTCATCTTGTCTCTGCTTTCCCTCATAACAACCATCTCTCCTAAGAAAGGTAGCAGAAGGGTTCCTGTTTATTTGCTCAGTTATACCAGAGCTTATCAGTCCTGACAAAGCCCCGTGACTTGCTCTGTACGGGGATCTGTGCTTCTCCACCCGCCCCACACAGCTCTGTGTCTGGGGGCAGAAGGCATCAGATCTTGTGAAAGTGTCTGGAGTCTGCAGAGAGATCTTCACTGCAGATGAAAATAGTGAAGGCAGGAGAGTAAGCGTAGGCTGCAGCTCTGATGAAGGTGTGATTGGCAATGTCATTGTCACCTTTTGCATGATTTTTATTGTACGTTTCCAAGAGATGTCTGCTACTGACTCATCTCTAACAATGCTCCATGGTTACTTCTAAATGTTTTCCTTGGAATCAGAGCTCGCTAGAGATAACAGAGATGGCGTGTTCGGACTGTTTTTACCTACCTGAAATACCTCTTATTCAACTGTGATGAAATGTCTCTCGTGTCAGACTGCTGGTTTGACTCAGTCCCCCACAGTTATGAACCAAGACGTTTCCCAGGCTGCTTGCACCTCCTCAGACCATGACAAGGAGAACAAGTCTTACGAGGAGCGGCTGAGAGAGCTGGGGGTGTTCAGCCTGGAGAAGAGGAGGCTGAGGGGAGACCTCATTGCTCTCTACAACTGCCTGAGAGGAGGTTGTGGAGAGGAGGGAGCTGGGCTCTTCTCCCAAGGGACAGGGGACAGGACGAGAGGGAATGGCCTCAAGCTCCACCAGGGGAGGTTTAGGCTGGACATTAGGAAAAAATTCTTCACAGAAAGGGTCATTGAGCACTGGCAGAGACTGCCCAGGGAGGGAGTTGAGTCCCTTTCCCTGGAGGGGTTTAAGGGACGGGTGGACCAGGTGCTGAGGGACATGGGTTAGTGATTGATGGGAATGGTTGGACTCGATGATCCGGTGGGTCTCTTCCAACCTGGTTATTCTATGATTCTAAGTCAAGCTGGTTCTGCCGTGTGCCAGCAGTTTCTAATGCTGTTGCGTGTAGGGATTGGATGCAGCTGATTGTTGACCGCACTTGGTTCTCTTCTAGGTAGTGTGGTGAGGTCTGGAAGAATTGTCGGCTGTCTGTTTTTGATGCCTTTGGGGCATCTGGAGATGGGATTTGCTTTCCCCTTATCATAGCTCTGAGAAGTATCCTTCTCCACACAATCGCAGACTTTTGAGTGCTTGCCTTTTGGTGTATTTCTGGTAGAGCTACTTAAGGAGAGAAACTCCAAGCTACTATAGAGAAAGTGCTTTGCTAATATTCCTGATCTGACCTGTGCTGCTAACCTGAAACTGGCTCCCCTGGTGCATTCTGTGAAGCAATAGTGACCTCGCGTGGGCACAGAGGAGCTGCCAGTGCTGTGTTTCTGTTTCATTGACTCCAGGAATCCACTATGGGATTGATCACCTTACCCCAAACCGTATGAAGATTCTCAGCTTTCCAAACAATGTGGTATTAACCTTGTTCACTCAGTTTTCTAGCATAGACTTAGGGCCTGATGCTCAATACAAAGACAAAAGAAACGTTTTCAAGTATTTCTGCCTAGAAGTGAAATTGAATTTTAAGAATATATTTTAAAAATCCCCTAATTCAATAAAGAATTTAGACGTGACCTAATGAGCTCTCTCTTCAGTGATTTCAATACTCTCAATCCCAAGCACTAAGCTGGTTTCAGTGCACACAGTTTCGCTTTCACTCACTCACTGACCATCTGTTTGTATTTAATTTTTCATCAGCCTTTTAATTTGCAACAAATAAAACCGGGTGAGCGATATAAAATGTTGCTCCGGGTATCCCGAGTTCTGTCACTAGATGGGGGTGTGAATTACACCCTGGGAAACCCTCGTTGGGGAGAAAAACATCAGCTACAGAGATGGGCAAGGGGCAGCATGAAAGGTGATATAAAGGTTTGAAAGCATAGAATGATAGAGTGGTTTGGGCTGGAAGGGACCTCAAAGCCCATCCAGTGCCACCCCTGCCCTGGGCAGGGACACCTTCCCCTGGATCAGGGGCTCCAAGCCCCATCCAGCCTGGCCTGGTTTGATTTACACCTCTGCATCCGCACCAAACCAGCCTTCAGTGGACAGAGAAGCCCTTTGCTGGCTCTGCAGAGGACAGGCTCGATTTGAGGATGAGCAGTTAGGGTTAATAGTTTGTGTTTGTGAACTAGAGCCACAAACTTGTATTTTTTTTTTTTAAGACTGGGTACTTGAGCACTCTTCTCTATTTACAGTCCTTTTTTTTTTTTCATTTTAAAGGCTTATTTATCTGCTCAGTTATTGAAATACAATGGCTGGCAGTCAGTCAAAAAACTGTTTCTTCAACCCTTTCCCAACATGATCTCTCTCACCCTTTAAGTCGTGTCCCTGGCCGACACGAGCACATGGGACCTGCTCTTCTTCTGCTGGGAGGCTGTTGCTACTCAAACCGTTTTCCCTGCTTACATTGGGAAGTGAGTTATTTCACGTGAACAGAGGTGGGGAAGTTGAGACCCAAACCTTTAAATACTCAGATTGTTTTCATACGGTTCTTTTATTTGTGAATCCTTTGTCCTATCTTGACTGAGATGGCTCTAAAATGCTTACTAATCAGGTTTTGCTTGTGTCCAATGTGATTTGTCAAGTAAAGCACACTCTGTGCTGCAGATGTGGAGAGTAACTTCTATCTTATTGCTGCCCTTGCCTAGCTGTGTTTTAAGGCAATACGTTAATCGGTGACAGGAGAGATTTACTTAGAATTGTTCTTGCTATAGTTTGTATCATTTGTTTGAGCCATGAATAAATAAATGATTGTCAGGCCAGCTTTTGTGGATCAGACTCTCTGACCAAACCAGTCTAACCTGGCGATTGTTTGGCTTGGTTTCTTGCCACTTGTATTTTTATTTTTTTTTTGAGCCGTAAGTTCCCATGAAAGTGCCAACATATTTCCCCTTGTTGTGAGTGAATATTTCATTAGCATAAATCATTTCTTCTCTTGTGGAGTCTGACCTAATTTCTCCATGAGGACAAACCTGCATCTAATCCCATTTTGTTATTTGTATTGCTGATTAAATTCCAGTGCCACTTCCTTATGCTATTCCCACTGCCTCTACAATTTCTATTCTTAAAAAAAGACTTTATTCTTTAGTCTCAGCGCTCCTATCTCTGTCAGCAAGGGCTGCATGGATACAGAAGGAATGGAAAAGGCAAATAACCCCACGGTGTGATGCTGAGGGTTAGGGCTGTACTGGGGCTCCCTGGGTTAGCAGTGCTCATCAAAAAGGTTCACAGCTCTCATTTTGGATCAGTTTTAGCTGCTTTAAATTAGACAAGTTCTGGAGTCCTCAACACAGAAAAATAAATCTATTGGAGTGATTCCAGAGGAGGCCCTGAATGATCCGAGGGCTGGAGCACCTCCGTATGAGGACAGGCTGAGAGAGCTGGGGTTGTGCAGCCTGGAGAAGAGAAGGCTCCGAGGAGAACTTAGAGCAGCTTCCAGTGCTGAAAGGGGCTCCAGGAAAGCTGGGGAGGGGCTCTGGATCAGGGAGTGCAGGGATAGGATGAGGGGAGATTGAGATGAGATCTTAGGGAGAAACATTTTGATGTGAAAGTGAGAAAACCCTGGCCCAGGTTGCCCAGAGCAGGGGTGGCTGCCCCATCCCTGGAGGGGTTCAAGGCCAGGCTGGATGGGGCTTGGAGCCCCTGATCCAGGGGCAGGTGTCCCTGCCCATGGCAGGGGTGGGACTGGATGGGTTTGAGGTCCCTTCCACCCCAAACCATTCCATGATTCTGAGCTGCACTGATTGCAGCGAGGCTTTTCTATCTGAGCTGATGTGCGCTGCGGGAGTGCTGTATTCCTGCGGTAAACAGTATCGCATTCCGAAAACTTACGCTTCTCAAGGAACAGAGGTGGCAGATGACTCAACTTTCTGGGATATGTGACTGACTGACTGAGGGCAAGTTTGTGTAGGGAAATGAGAAAATGCAAAAATACAGGTGTTACTTGGAATTTGCTCCTCTTTATCCAGGGTTAAGAAGCTAATGGAAACACAACCCACACAAGGAGACCTGGCTAATAAAAAAAATACAAAAGAAAAAAAAAAGAATTAAATATTTACCTAGTAAATGAAATGCCAATTGCCAGATTAAATATGCAGGCTCTTTGTTTTCATTCCAATAATTCCAGAACAAAAAGTCAGAGCTGAAGGAGGAGCAAATGCCTGGTACCAGCCTTACACCTGTGCAAAGCAAGAAGAGACTTAGCACCTGCAGTTCTCTGGAGAGCTGGCATCCCTTTGAAACACTGCAGTTGTTTCTCAGGCCGTCTGCATCCTTTTCCACCTGAGGTTAAATTTTTAACCTTCTTGCCATGTGATAGCAGCTTCCAGTCCTGGAAGGGGCTCCAGGAAAGCTGGGGAGGGGCTCTTGATCCATGAGGTGGCAGGGAGAGGATGAGGGGGAACGGTTTTCCGCCTAAAGAGGGGAGATTGAAATGAGATCTTGGGAAGAAATATCTTCCTGTGTAGGCTGGGAGGCCTTTCTCCTTTGAAAATATATGACCTGGGTCCTATCTGCATGGGGAATGACATCTTGTATGTAGAGAGCATTTTGATTTGCATGGCTCATTGAGGGCAGATGAATGCTAATGTTCGTGGCAAGCTTCAAGAGGCAATTGTTCTGCCAAAACTTAAGGTAAGACTTAGTGTCAGCAAGGCGGTGGAGCAACGTTACACCTCTCAGTAACCGCGAGCTTCATCCAATCCTCATTGCTCTCTGGCATCTTGTACATGCTGCTTTCCCTCAGGACAAATTGTTTTGGTTGCAGCCAGCTGAATGGCAGCTGATATAATCAGTAATACTCAGAGTAATAATTCTGCGGGGCTGTAACTTGCGTTGGCTGCCGTGTTTGTTCTTCCCAGGGAGAGAAGGGTTTAACAAATCAATGGATGGTGCTGTGGATATTGCTCAACAGGGTAACTTCTGTGCAC
Source organism: Phaenicophaeus curvirostris (assembly GCF_032191515.1). Classification (NCBI taxonomy): domain Eukaryota; kingdom Metazoa; phylum Chordata; class Aves; order Cuculiformes; family Cuculidae; genus Phaenicophaeus; species Phaenicophaeus curvirostris. The sequence continues at coordinate 962,383 of NC_091416.1, read as the reverse complement.
GTTTTACAGACAGAAAACAGAGCCTGTACGATACCATCGAACTGCTTCGTTCCAAAACCTGCTGCTTCTTAGAACTTTGGGTCTCTAACCTTCAGCCACTATTAGAAGTCATTTTAATCTCTTACATTCCTGCTCAACTGGGCTTTAGGGAAAGGTGCCACTTCCTTGGTCATTCTCTCCTGTGGGAGAAACCTGCTAGAGGAGGAATGATGGCTGTGGGGTGGTTTATGCCGTGCTGAAAGCTCTTTCTATATGTGCTCAGGAAGAGCTGTGGATATGCAGGACTTGAACTAATCCACCCTGCCAAAAAGCTTGTGTCAAAAAGCTTGCTGCAGTTGGCAGCAAGAATCGGAGCCTGTGGATGCTCATAATAAGATTCCAGCTCTTGTGGACATCACCATCTTTAAGTACTTAAAAATCCTAAATCTGATCCTGAAATTCGTTGGCTTGAGATTAGCGAGATAAAATAAACTTCTTTTTTTTTATGTATGTAGTCTATTCTTGTATTTTAAAAGCTCAGGCTCATGTTTGCAAGTACTTCTCTGCAGTTTAGGTCCCTAGGATTGACCTCCAAGCACTCAGAAGAATGTAATGGTCCCATAAAACATGTCACAGTCAGAAAAATTGCAGTGGTCTCCATAAAACACGTTGTGTCCTGCCCTGCTGCGCTTCCAGTGCAACATCCCTCGCTGCTGCCTGCCTTCATTTTGCGTGGAGTGGAAAAATCAAGATGTTTTGGGGCAGTGGGTTTCATGCTTCCTCTAGGAGATGGGCCCATCTGCTGTGGCTGTGAAACCAGCATTAGAGAGGGACAGGATTTATCTTTGCCAAGCCTTGAACACATCCAGGGTTGGAGATGCAACCTTGTGGCCTTAACCTTGAGTACAGATGGGTGAAGAGGAGCTGTGCTGCTTTACTATTGAGCTGGCCCTTCCTCCATCTGCACTGTCTGCTCTTAGTGTCTTCTTCTTCCCACCTCACTTATTTTCTGCTGTCAGCGGCTGGGTTTGGTTTGGCTTTTGATGAGATACCCAGAATATTTTGCATGCTTTAATGCACTGGTTTGTGCTTTACTAATTCCAGAAACAGGAGTTGCCCAGAGCCAGAGTAGACACGGGTCCTGGAAACCATGGAGCACGCAGCAAACTCAGAGATGGTTTAGCAGTGGACCAGTATGATTGGACTCAATGATCTCAAACGTTTTTTCCAACCAAGCGATTCTGTGTTTCTATGATTCTAGCCTTGTTTGCCAGCATTAATTACCAGCAAGATTATAATCTCCTAAGGTGATGAATGTTATTGCAAAACCCCTGAAACAGATTATTTTGTGCAGCCCTGGGACCAGTGTTAATGTTATTGGAGATTTAATTCACTGTTCTCCAGCAGAACATACATGAAATGGCAAAAATCTTCCCTTTTTTGATAGCTGATGCTTGAGGGAAATTCCAGGTAGGAGGAAAGTGGCAACAGGTAGAACAATAGAGCTTTTGTCCAAGTTGGGAAGAAGTAAACTAACTTCCTCCTGAAGGGACAGGTTTCCAAGGCTTCAGCCTGCTGGGCTTTCTCTTCCCAAATCTTATTTTCCTGAATGGTTCCCTTAAGCCTTCTCCCAAAGCAGCAAGGGCAGGATATAAACCAGGATTTTCTGTTGTTTCCAGGGGATGGAGAGCACTATACCCTTATGGAGACTTAAAAGTTATCAGAAGTGCATTCCAGTCTGCTAATGGGAGTGTCTGATAAGGCACTTTCAGCAACTGTGTTCATGCAATGGTTATGATCTCATGAGGCTGAAATCCCTGCCTGGCTGCAGTCAAATGACTTAAACCACAACCACTCATCACCGAAGCATTCGCTTAACACGATGGACCAGCGCCGGCTTTCATCCCAGCTGACGTATTGCATACTCAAAATGATGCGAAGACTTAATGGTGTTGTGATAAAGTATTTAGTACCCTCATCTATAATCGTTTAGTGAGAAAAGCAGCAGGAGTGCCTTTTCAAGCTCATGAAGAATTAAAGGACGTAATTTGTTGTCAACAGGGTTAAAAAGTGCAGTGTCACAACAAAACGCTACTGTGATGATCAGGATCTCTGTGGAAAGGGATCAGATGTGTCACGAGAGGTTTAGGCTGGTCAGCTTGTGTTAAAAATTTAAGTATTTTGTATCGTACATGATTGTTATATGAGTGAAATCTGGTTGGTGTTTGTTTTCCAATACTTTAACAGGGATTGTTTGTCACAAAAAGCAGAATGCTTGCCCCACAGGTACTGGGACCTTTGAGAGACGTTCAGTTAGGAGATAGAAACTGTAAGAAATGCACATCGCTGGCAATCTCCACAAAGCCTCTTTCACCAAGGGTGGGAACAGTGCGCAGCCCTCCCAGGGTCCTTCCCAGCTCCTGGACGCGATACGCTCTTGTCTGTGCATTTGGGCTTTGGCTGATGCGTTGTGCTTGGGGCTTTCAGGGGTCCAGTTGGCTTTTTTTTTCTTTGATATAACCAATCCCAAAGCTCATTCAGTCTCTGAGTGTTCAGTGGTTTAATGACAAGGCAGGATTTACTGTTGTGCTTTAAATCTTTATGCTGAAATGTTCCATTTGTTATGACTTGTAAGAAAATACATTTAGTTTTGACTAAATCAAGCACTGGCAAAGCTTGGAAGGAAAACTGACAACAATGCTTTTCCTTACGTGAGAATATTTAGCATCTCTGTTCAGTTCATTCCAGTATTTGTTGTTTTGTTTCAAATGTTTCATTTAGATGCTACAAAGCACAAAGAAAGAAATCAGAATAATTGAATCATAATATTTTCACAATATAGAGGTGTTTAGCTGGGAAAGTCCAAGTTTACCTCACTGTACCAACTTATAATTGAAAGAGTGCGATTGGATTTGTTTTGGTTTTCTGTTGTTGTGTTATCAGATAGAACAGAAAACTTCATGCAAATTCTAGAGAGCCTTAAGCACCCCCAGCATCACGCAGGTATTTGTGCCCTGCACCCTGACCTCGTGCTTGCCAAAGGGTGGTTTCTGCTGCTGGCTGCAGGGAAAATTGTTCTAAAAATACGTGAAGTTCCTTTTTCTCTCTGTAAAGTTCGAGGGAATTTTTCCCTTTTCCATTGCACAGGATTGGCTGTGATAAACGTGCAATATTGTTGGCTGGAGCCAAGTGTATCCGAAGCAGTGGGACCAGCAGCTTGAGGGAGGGGATTCTGCCCCTCTGCTCTTGTGAGACCCACCTGGAGGGGTTCCAGGCCAGGTTGGATGGGGCTTGGAGACCCTGATCCAGTGGGAGGTGTCCCTGCCCATGGCAGGGGTGGGACTGGATGGGTTTGAGGTCCCTCCCAGCCCAAACCATTCCAGGATTCTATGAAACATTCACTTCCATACTTGTTCCTTTGCAAAGGGCAGCTGCGGGAGTGCGTGCGTGCAGGACGCGAGTGGGAAAGCTGCTGTAGTCCTTCCAATAGGCTCTGCAGGTGGGCGCCTGTGCCAAGATCGTGTTTTGTACCAGGAACGGAGGGGAAGTCAGGCATAGCACATGGGTGATGTATAGCCAAGTGTTTCCCATAGCTCTCAGGGCAGCGTTGGTGACTCCTTCCCGAGAGCTGTCGTTTATTCACCTGGCCGTGGCACGCCTGCGCCTGGCACGGTTCCGCGCGATGGGCTCGTGTGCCAACGGTCAGAGGCTTTGTGCCCTCGCTATCTGCAATTGTAAAGGAATAAATTATTTTGGCGTTGTTTAATGTGTAATCCAAACCCTGCGGAGCTCTGTCCAATATGAAAATACTCCCCTTCTGTAAACATAAAAGCAAGTTAAAATTCTTTCTTTGGAAATCACCTGACCTTGTCTAATCAGGAAAAAAAAAAATCCCACAGCTGAATCTCCTGATATTTGGCTTTAGGTCTCCCAAATGGAGCAGTAGGGCCATGAAGATGATCCAAGGGGTGGAGCACCTCCTGTGTTGCGAGCTTTAAGTCACTCCCGAGGCGAGCGGCTTGCCAAGTGGTACGCCTGACATGGCTTTTTCTCCACCACTGGAACCCTTCCCTGTGCAGGACTTGTTATTCCAGACACACTTGGTTGGTGATGATTGAAGAGAACTCCTTGCTGAAGCTGCGGGATAGAGCAAAGTGGAAAAAAAATCAGAGCACATCAGAATGTTCTTCATAGAATCATAGAATAATTTCTGTTACCAGCGTAGAAACTTGAGGGTTTTAGGCAGTGCTGTCTCTTTGGGGCTGCTGTGCAATTCCTGGCAGTGGTGAGTTTTAGAGAACAGGTTGAGCTAAGCCAGATGTGCGCAAGGCTGAGCTGCCAGATGTGGTGTCTGTGGTGTGCTCCTCTCTCAGTCTGGGAACAACGTGCAGAGCCCCAAACCCCACGCAGGTTGCCAGGGACAGGACCAGCAGGTGGCAGCTCCATCCAGCTAATGCAAACCGCTAAGAAATAAATATATTTGTATGTAAATGCTAACTGCAGAAATAGGTTTCCTTTGCTTTTACCTAAATTCTAGCTTTTGTTGTGTTTCACTGCCCCTTTGAATGCTACTGATGACAGCGCCAATGACACCTGCCAGTAAGTGATTGCCACGGCTCTTCTGGAGTCCTTGGGACTGAACCCTAAATAAATTATTTCTGCATTCGGGAAAGAACTGCTCTGAGTGTACAGGGACTGTTTATCTTAGACAAGCGAGACAGATCATTCAAACATCGATACAGGTCTCTGCATCCAAAGGCTGGCAATATGTTTGAGCATCTTTCTGCATGCGGCTGCTGAAATCTTTCCACTGACTTGCAGAAACCGCAGATCTCATCTTACTGAACCCTCTAAGAGAGCTGCAGCACTCTGAAGTAGTTACTTTTTTAAACGCATTGCAGTTTTCTACATGACGTGAAGCCCTTGTCTTGCTAACTATGCAAGGGCAGAGAAATTCGTTATTCGCAGCTGCTGTTGAGGACTTTCTTTAATGTCAATGGTTGAATTTTTTTGTGAAAATACAGTTTTGTACTATCGCAGTAAAACCAAAAATTAAACATACAGAGAATAGTGAGTGTAGTATAAAGCACTGCAAGGAGAATATTTGGGTGAGAATAGGTGAGTCTTTGGACTCACTCATCATCATCATAGCGTTCTTCTTCAAGGCTTCTGTTGTGGATAGTGGCCTGGATAGTGACACACGTCTGAGATCCAGATTCCTGGAGTGACTCATTAATCACTTGTAACTCACTCAGCTGCCAGAGAAATGTGCCTTCTTGCCCTTATGAATATTTCCATCTTGAAATTTTGTCCACTTCTACGTAGAGAATCACAGCATGGTTTGGGCTGGAAGAGACCTCAAAGCCCATCCAATCCCACCCCTGCCATGGGCAGGGACACCTCCCACTGGATCAGGGGCTCCAAGCCTCATCCAGCCTGGCCTTGAACCCCTCCAGGGATGGGGCAGCCACGATGGCTCTGGGCAAATAGATCTCATTGCTAGGAGGGAAATAAAATATTAGTGAAACAAGAGTTGACTTGAGACCAACTCCCTCTAGGCTCCTTTCCTCAGAAAGACTGGAAGCACTGTATTTCAGAAGAAGCTAAAGAGACCCCACAGAGTCAGCCTGCCCGTAGCAGGGGGTTGAAATGGAGAAGCCACAATCAGTGTCTGCAGTCAGTTCAGTGTGAGGATGCAGAAGGAGTTCCAGTAATTGCTCCTGGAGTTTTATTTGCCTCTAGAACAGACCCAGGTGGTTGTCACTCCCATGGCAGTGCCCAGAAATCTGCATTTCATCTTGTTCCTGCTAGCCACAGCCAACACTCGTAATTTGCCTTCCAGTGCATAGCTTTTGGCTGTGCACTCTTCTTTCGAGTCGACAGGAATGCTTCTGCTTCACTGAGATTTTCATTCTGCTTTTTAGTCTAGATGGTTGGGGTTTTTTCCATTCATTTTAATCACTTGCCTAATAGTCAAGGACCTTGGTAAAAGTTCTCCCTGTGATCCCCTGGTGCGACTTTGCAAACTGAAAGTCAGATTTCTTGAGTGTAGCCTGGTCGGGAGCCAGAGCTGATAAAGTAGAGAGGAGGTTTTTAGTTCCTTTTCCTTCATCTGGGTGTGAAATCAGTTTGAAAACATAGTGCTTAATCATGAGGGGCAAATGAAGATGCAACAGGTCTTGTTTTTATGGGTGGAGGTCGGTGCCTTTAGCAAGAGCATTCAACATTTCCACTATCCTAAGGTCTGGTTAGTAGCCAGCAGAGGCCACAAACCTGTACCCTCCCTGTCGATGAAAACAGAGGTCCTTGACAAGAAATTCCCTCAAACTTTTCCTATTCCCTCCTTCCCCAAACTTCCCAATGGAGTCCTTTCCCCTAGACTAAGTGCAGAATCAGTCTCCAGAGTGAAGAGCTGAGCTGGGATCCACAGGCAGCAGAGACAACCCTCTATCCTCCCATACTGCTTGTGTCCTGGGAAAAGCAAACGTCCCGAGTTGTCAGAACCAAGTGCACCCTGAGGGGGGTTTCCCAGGTGTTTGAAGGAGACGACAGAAAAGTAAATGCTGAATGAAGCAATGGGAAGTTCTGTGTAGATTCACAGCGCAGTACGGTGCTGTTGTTCTCTGTAACTCTCTGCCCACTCCTCTGCAGCTGAACATCACGGGTTTCAGGGTAAGGTAGGCACAAGGATGCTGCCAAAGCTGCTGAGTCCTGTTTCTCTATGAAACTCTGGGGGCAAATGTGCTCAGAGAGTGCTCTCAACATGAGTGTTTTCCAGAAGGGACGAGGCACTGGGGACTTGACTTTCCTTGAGACACAGTTGAGACTCAAGCTCTGCCTTGGGAACAGTGGCAAGGTTCATGTTCTCAACAAGCTGGCTAGAAAGAGCCTGACAGCAGGTTTTCTCTCTGAAAGTCTGATTTGATAGTGGAGCATCTAGCACCTCCTTAAAGCCCTTCGCTTGAAGAAATGCTGGTTCTTAGGTTTTGGCAAGCCTGGGCCAATATGTGAATATGACAGGAGGTGTTTAAGTCCATGGTTTACTCTGCTGAGATGGGACAAGGCGTGGCTGAGCGCGGCTTTTTCAGCTTTCAATACTTCTGTTTGAGTTGAGTTACTTCCACTGCGTTGAGTTACTTCCACTCCATTGAGTACAGAGTGTGAGCTCTAACTAAAATACCTTTCTAGGACTTGCCTGAGTGTGCATTCAGTCAAAAGAGAGATTCTCAGAAAGCTGGTTTAGTCTGAAATTCATTTCAACAGTAACACCAGTTTAGAGTGAACCCCACTTCTATGAATGATGAATCTAGGTCGTGGGAAGTATTGCTGAATTCATGTTACACAAAGTCTTCCTTGTTCTTCAATTTCACTTCCATGAGGAGAAAGAGGGGCTATGAAAACTGTGATGGTACGAGCTCCTCAGAGAAATGCTTTTCTTCAGCAAACCCAACAAAGAGGGTCTTCAGTGCACCGCGTTCCTGGCTTCTGCAAGGACTGCTGCAAAAGGAAGCACATAGGAGGCTCTGGTGGGAACATGGAACAAAGCTTTCCACTGTATCGCTTTCATAACTGATCAAACCCTAAGCTTTCTTGAAGTCTCACCTTGCCAACTTCCAGAGCTTGTCATGCCATTTACGTGCATAACATTCAATGATATTCTTAATCCTGTTTTCTTTTCATGAATCATTTCAAATCTGCTTTTGATTTCTGCCAATTTCAGGTTTATTTTGGGGGTGGTTCTGTGTGTAATTTCTCAACAGATAGCTGGGACGGGTGGTTTTTGCTTTGTTGGTGCACACAAACTCTGGAAGCCAGCGGGTCACCAGACTGGTGTTTCTGTAGGTGGGGAAGTTACAAAGATGCCCTGCTCCTCTCACCCCATCTGCTTTCGCAGCCACTCTGAGACACGTGAAAGGACAGAGGCTCTGCGGCAGCTCACCCAAGGTTGCCTGTCGGTGTTACAGTCAGAGGTGAGCTTGAAGGACGCCCAGGCAAACACAGACTGGTTTAAACACCTAACTGCAGAGCGAAGCTGCAGTGACAAGGACTTCAGCGCGCGTTCGCTACGTGCTAGCAGGGCTGTGGCCCCAAGGTGGCTTTGTAGGCAAGCACAGAGACCCAGGCTTGTGGGATCATCACCGTTCTTGGTGATGGCTCAGTCAAGGTTAGTTGGTGTCTTGCTTTCAGCAGCAGCCTTGGACACGCGCGGTGTTCGGTGCTGCTGCTCCTCTTGCCTGACCCCACCAGAAACCTGCAGCGAACGTGCCTGCTGCCGCTTCACAGACACCTGAGTGTCGGGGGAGAAGGGGCAGGCTGTGAGCAGACAGCGCTGAGCACAGCGGGGTGAGTAGCAGGAAGGGAGGAGCAAGAACAGGGCAGATCTGAGAGTATTTGAGTGTGCGACCACTGCAAGGAGCCTGCATCTCCACCTTTAAGAAGCGGTAGGGTGGGGTTGGGTTTTGAGGGGTTTTTTGGAGGCGATTGAATCAATCATACGTTGGAGCTCAGGAACAGGCCTGATGAACTTCTAAAAAGTGTCAAGTATGAAGAAATAGTCTTGGTGTGAGAAACAGCATAGAATCATGGAATGGTTTGGGTTGAAAGGGACCTCAAAGCCCATCCAGTCCCACCCCTGCCACGGGCAGGGACACCTCCCACGGGATCAGGGGCTCCAGCCCCATCCAACCTGGCCTTGAACCCCTCCAGGGATGGAGCAGCCACCCCTGCTCTGGGCAGCCTGGGCCAGGGCCTCCCCACCCTCACAGCAAACGCGTTCAACTTGGTGGTTTTAACTCTCTTTTCACTCTAGAACTCAGAACTTTCTTGAGGTTGCTAGGAAGTAGCTTCGCCCAGGCACCTGTGTGCAGAAGTTATGATGGATTTAGCGCCCTCCTTTATGCCCTGTTAGGACTGTGAAGTAAGTTTGGGACATTTCTTCGTGTGAAAAAATATGTGCATGTATGTGGAATGTCCTAGGGTCAGATCCTCACTGTCTGAGAGGTCATAAGGGCTCTGGTGATTTGTACTGCCCAAGGACTTCACCTCTAGCACCGAGCATACGTGAAGGCTGCATCATTTGTTCCTCATCAAAGCTGAGGTATGAATCAGAGCTTGTTTCAGAGGGCTAAGTGGGAGGTGTGAGGCTCATGTGAAAATTAGAAAGAAGAGAAATCACTGAGTTTATTGTGCCACGCTTACTTCAATGTTACTTACAAAACTAAAAGAAAAAAAGCTATGGACTCTGCAGGGAGCACCAGATCAGTGAGCAGGACTTGTACACAAGGCTGTCCCCACAAGTTTGCCCTCTGTTCCCAACCTTACGACACATTTATTACATGAACTTGAGCAGCGCTGAAGCTCCTGGTAGCTGCCTCAGCCTGTGTTGCATGGTGAGATGTGTGGACCCCTTACTTCAGCTCTCCTCCTGGGCTGGCCTTGCAGTGTATGTTTTGTTAGAGGGATATCAGGGCTTGGAGCCCCTGATCCAGAGGGAGGTGTCCCTGCCCATGGCAGGGGGTGAAACTGGATGGGCTTTGAGTTCCCTTCCAACCTAAACCATCCTATGAGTCTATGAAATACAATACTGCTTTTGTATCAGAGATAGGAGAGTCCACAAATTCATCATTCTCTGGTTCAGTATTCTTCCTCCTTCCCTCCAGCTCTGTGAGTTTGGCTCTAGCTTACCTGTCCATCTATGAGCTGTTATCTAACAGATTGCTGCTATTACCAAGCACTTCAGCAGCAGAGAGGATATCGTCCTGTGTACTGAGCACTAACACAGATACGCAAAGCGTGCCTGAGCGATGCCCTTGCGCTGAAAACCAAGGAGGTGGGTGCTGCTTTGCAGGGCAGTGCTGTGGATGTGCACATTCCTTATTCTTTTCCGTTGTGCTCGCTTTGGAATTTGCCACTTGGTGTTCTTAGAAATCTTTGAAGTAGAGACAATACAACTAAGCGTTCATCTTCATTTGATGTTTTTTCTATTAAATACAAGATTAACGGTAGGTTGCAAAATGGTTTGCAAAGCGAACCTGTTCTAGAGAGGTTTTTGGCATCCCTGAATGTATGAAATTCTTTAATATCCTGGCCAAAGATTTGACCAGATCCTGCTTTGTTCTTTTTATGGAAAGAGAAATTGGTGAGGGCAAACTTTGGAGCCACGGTGATTAAGTACTGAGTGGGAAGATAGAGATGTTAGAATTCTAAACTCACTGTGCAGTGTGCAACAAATATTTCTCTGGCAATGAAGCTCCTAAGTCCACGTTACTTGTGAAAATTCATCGCGATGGTGTAATTTTAAGAGGAAAGAATGTAAAGAGGTTTAAGAGGTTATGTTCATGCAATGGTGTGAATGGGTAAGATACAATGGTGCTGTTATTGATGCTAAGAGTGCGTTTGAACTCCCACACCAGGTCCCTCTCAGCCTTCCTTCGGCTTTGCAAGCTGTTCTGAAAGGGCCGTCTCTTCTTTAGTAGGAAATGTTGTATTTTGATAAAAAACAAAACAGAAAAAGGGGTTTCTTTTTTAAATGATGGACGTCCCCGTTTAATGAGGCTTGAAGTGTTTACAGGTGTTTCCTGATAAGTTCAAATTTAGTGGCCCCAGGGAGCTGAGATTCTCATAAGGTGGGAGCAAACACTCAAGTTTTGTATTTTAAGTGTCTTGTGCATTTAAAGGGCCAGGCAGACCCGACGTGGGGGCAGGTCCAGTCCAGCTGAGTGTACGGGGCTGGCAGTTATGCCATCTGAGGCAGCAGAATGCTGTCTTCCATGAACCATGACCATCGTTAGTGCCACAGAAGGTCCAAATCTTCCTCAAAGACCCATGTACTTATTCTACTGTACAAGGTTTTTTGACCTGATTTTGCAAACGGGTGGTAAAAGCCCCATGAGCAGCAGGTTCCAGGTTGGATTGTTTGTTCCGCTCCGTTTTGGTGATATCGAGTGCTTTTTTGTGCATAATATCTTCCAGGGTTCGCTGCTCTTGGAGGAACTAGTTAGCGTCACAAAGAACGGCATAGAGCAAGGGAAAATATAGAAGTGGCTGTGGTTGGAGGATGTGATGACATCACAGGGTTCAGCGGGAACATGGGGCTTTTAAAACGCCGAAAGAAACATCCTGACAGTCAGTTGTCACATCCCCGTAAAGGAGCCAAACACACATTAGCTATTAAAAAGCCAACCTATCTTCATCAAAGAGAAACCACGTCTCCATCCTGACACAGAATATGCACTGGCAAAAATGTAAGTGAGCTCTGATTTGCTTTTCATAACCGCGATAGAAGCTGAAAGTCGTAACGAATAAGTAGGCACTAGCATAACGTGAGAGATGACTGGTGAAGACGTGCATGGCTCGAGAGAGGTAAATGATAAGGCATGATGCTCATTTTCCAGCAGGGATATTAGCGCAGGGCAGCATTGCTGCTTTGTTGGCATTCATCACTATGAATCAAGTGGAAGACTATGATTCATAAAAACAATAACAGGATGCAGGTATCGTATCAAAGGTTACGGTGGTTACATACCAGCAAATTTTCCTTTTGAAAAGTGAAACCTGTGAGAAATCTTATTTCTGTGCCTTTTTTGATATGTGCTTTTTTTCAGCTAATAAAAAAGATAAGGAACAAAGCAGTTTAGGGCAATACAGTTATGACTTGACAGGAAATAAATTTTCTTGTTTTCAAGATCGTATCATTCCTCTTGGCCCACCTTTGCTCAGATAGTTTATTGATCACAATACAGGTAGGTGTTTGCTTCTTGCAAGTTTCTCATTCTCTCTGTAGGGGGAACGGCAAGCGATGCTCACTTGCAACTGCGCTGCCGTTCTTTGCATTTCACCTTGCTGTTCTCTCAAACTGGAATAACACAACAGACCTGAATGAAAGAAGCTTATTTCTTAACCATTTACCAGTGACTTATCTGATATGGAACTATTATTAATCTTTATGTAACAGCTTGTGGGTTGTTCAGGGTTGGTTTACACCGCTTAGGCCTTTCTGAGCTTGTTGGCAGTTGAGTCTCTTTCCTCTGTTGCACATATTTCCCCGTTTTTTTTCAGCTGGACGCTTTGGAAGCTGAAATGTCTATTTGTGCAATCATATTGTGGACTGTAATGTCCTCTAGCAGAAGCTCTGACTGTTTATTCAATCGTGTTTCAATTTGTCTGTCAAGTACTAAGCACCAAGCGGGAGCACTATGGCAACACACCTCGTTTTCCTCTTTATCTCGTGCTGTTTTCGGAATCAGTAGGTATCTGATGTGGAGCATATTGCAGGCTGATTAAATTCAGATCTTGACTCTAATCTTCCATCTCAGAAGTCCCTTGTTTGGGGTTTTTCTTCTGCAATGACAAAGCAATACTAACAACCTGATGATATTTTTCCTTTGCGTTTTTTCTTTGACACGTGCAGTGGTTTCAAAGGTGAGCAGGAATTTCAAGCCTGCGTGAGAGGAGATGAAAACCTTTATCTTGATGTCAACCCTTCCCCATTGATAGTTTCTGGAAAGGACAACTTCTGGCCAATACCTACCCGTTCCTCCATGCCTCCTGAGCTTCTCAAGACCTGAGAACCTCTTCTTAGCAATGCTTCCCGGCTGTTTGGAAAACCTGCGTGAGACACAGTAACTGCTTTGATTTGAGTTCTGTTGCTGAGGAAATCGTTTTCACGCCAGTCAGGTGGAGCAGCCAGGCTTCTCTCTGACTCCTGTGCTGGTGGCTAGAGCAGCCTGGCAATGTTTGCTAATACGGAGAAGGGGCTGAGGGGAAATTTCTGTAGGTGGCTGCCTACCTGAGTTGGTGCTCACTGTTGGCATTGCTGTCTTTGTTGTATCATCGCATGGTTAGGGTTCTTTTTCCAACATGGAACTGTTCTCTTATTAACCCTGCTTCTTGTCTACACCTTGACAGTGATGAATGCACTTTGGCTTTAAAGGTGGGTAGGAGGAGTGTTCTGATGTTCGGGATGCAGGCAGCTTGTCTCTGCTGGAGACCCTCTGCGCATCTGTAGGTCAACTGCTCAGGTCATTACAGCTGTTCAGGTGCCGCGTCCCAAAGCCTTCAGTAGAAATCAGACTTCTTGGTATCTCTGAGTGTCTCTGGCATCTCTGGTGCACCTCTATCTCCTGTTGGTGTGACCAACAAGCTTCCCACACCAACTGGTTCAAATAACCAGTGCCCACATGGATGTCCCAGTGCCCACATGCACTGAGACATGGTAACTTCTATAGCTGTAGAAAATGTATGGAAAAATAAACCCCAACAACGTCAAAAAACCCACCAAAGAACAAAATACTCTCCCGAACTGAAAGCCTAAGAGTGATATAAGAACTCATTTAAATAGGTGTGACCTCAGCAGAGGGTATTTCTCATGGGCACCTTCTGAAGGGCACTTTCACACCCCTTCAGGGGACCCTTTTGTGGAAAGCCCTGCAAGAACAAAAGGAAAACTATCAGAGCTTGCCCGCAGCTGCTATGGTCAGAGGCTCTTGTTCTCCAGGGAGTCTCGCATGGCTGGCCCTGCGCGCTGGAAATCATTCCCTGGGGGTCACAGCGCAGTGCGTTTCTTTGCAGGAGTGGGGCCCAGATCTTCCGCTCAGCAAAACCCCAGGGAGGTTCAGGCTGAAAGCATCCCCTCCCACGGCAGAAGAGAAGTGACTGTCTGGGGCTTCCCAGCTTTTGGCAGGATTCTGCTGAATGGAAGCAGCCCCACAGCAGCCCAGAGGCAGCTTGGGGTTGGGAAATTTCTCATGGGCAGCACCAGCTCCTTTTCTCTCTATGCAATCCTTCCTGTTGTAGTTTGAAAACAGAAATGAACGTACCTTACATTCTAAGGGTTTCTGTTAGGAGAGGGTATGCAAGCAGGTTGAAATCCTGCAAGAATTCCACACTTAGGTGATGCTTTTGGCCACATCAAAGTACTTTGGATGCTCAACCCATGGGAGCTGGGCACACAAGGTGGATATTCAGCTACTGAGCTGTTCCACTCGCTGCTTGGGTTCCCATGCAACTCAGATGTTTGAATTTACACCTTAAAAGCCATTTGGGAAGAGGTTTTCAAAGTGCATGAAGCTTTTTCTGCCCACAACAGATGTGGGGCTCTATACAGATTTTCTGAAAATATCAGATAATGAGACCGAGAGGTGAAACTGCACCACGCTGCACCTTGCAAGTTTTAATTTTGGTAAAACCCACTGGGAAAGATGGATCGTATGAAAGCTGAGCCCATCCATGCTTTACGAAGCAGGTGTCAGGCTCTACAAATGACCACAGAAGCAATTAAATGGAAAGCTTGCATTACTAAAATGGAAAGAGTATTATGGGCTAGGAGGAATTAGGACATGAGGGTGAGACTTCTGGTTAAGACACTTTCTGTCTATCTCAGCTTCCCCTTTGTGCTAGGGGTTCTCTTGCTCTGAAACAGATGATTTTGGGTGGCCCTCACTGCTTTATGGCCAATGCATCTGACTCTTATTTGGGACTTGGAAGCTCTTTTCTTCAGACACGCCCTTGATTTTGTTTCTATCCAGGTGGAAAAATACAAAATTAGCATTTATCTGTCAATCCAGAATGCCCTCCTTGTGTCAGAATAGAATGTAGGTTCTTCACAGGGCTCTCCTGACGTCAAGTCATTTAGCTCAACCAGAGGAGAACTGTTTTAAAAACAGAGTAGTCAAAGACATACCAGGCCCCCGAGAACAGAGCAGGCAGGGTACAAGGGCACATGGATCTGCTAGAATCCAAGGCTGGTTTGATTCTCAACCATCTTCCAACTGCAGATAAACACCTGAAAATAAAGGTATGGGGCATAATTCTGAAATATATTGTCAAACTAATACATTTCACTGATTTTGGTAGTTACAGTGTAGTAAGAGAGCAGAAGGAGACCCAGTCAAATGCTGTACAGAATTGTTGGTAAGCAAGCAAAATATTTAGTCTGTTGATTTAATTATGCTCCGAACCCTCCCGAGTTCATTTCCTTATGCTGAGCAATGAACCATCACTCAGCTCTTCTGCTCATGCTCTGAGTCCTTCTGTTTATTGTGGAGCAGATTCTCTGCCCACATGTTTGCTTAGCGCTTTGCATTTAACTAAATCTTTATTGAAATACCACCCCGTAGTGTGACAAACAGAGCTGACAATAATCCAGTCCAGCTTTCCTTGTCAGGGTTGTCAACAAAAAATAATGGTGCACTTCAAAAGAGATTTGGGATGTGTCAGACGAGTAAAAAGAGCTGCATGTTCAGTCCTTCAAATGAGCTTTGAATGTGCAAGCCTGGGGCCTTGAGGCATATCATTTCGGATGGAAAGGCTATTGGCAAGATAATAAATCAAGTAATAATCAAATGGAATATGGAAGAATGTTTTCTGAGGTGTTTCATAGAATCATTTAAGTTGGAAAAGCCCTCTAAGCTCATCCAGCCCAACACCACCGTGCCTGCTAAACCGCGTCCTGAAGGGACACATCTACACACTTTTTGAACACCTCTAGGGATGGAGACTCCACCGCTGCCCTGGGGAACCTCTCCCAGTGTTTGACCACTCGGTGATGAATCCTTCATGGTGTGTTTGGCAACGCTGTGTGTGAGCGCGGTACGGCAGGTTATTCATTCTTGGGGCCAGCTGGGGGCTGTGTTAGTCAGGTTTGTGTTAGTCCATTTAGGCCAGGTAGCAGGGACCCGGTAAGTAGTAACTAACCAAGCTTCTTAGCACCAACACAACTTGCTACGATGGATCTTGGTAGAAAGAACTGATTTTCTTTTCCAAGGACATGAGTTGCAGATGGGTCACTTATAAGGATTTCTTTTCAACCTGGAGAAGAGAAGGCTCCAGGGAGACCTTATAGTGACCTTCCAATACCTAAAAGGGCTACAAGAAAGCTGGGGAGGGGCTGTTCACAAAGGCTTGGAGTGATAGGACTAGGGACAATGGATGTAAACTGGAGAGGGGCAGATTTAGACTAGATGTAAGGAGGAATTTTTTCACTATGAGGGTGGGGAGGCCCTGGAACAGGTTGCCCAGAGCAGGGGTGGCTGCCCCATCCCTGGAGCGGTTCAGGGCCAGGTTGGATGGGGCTCGGAGCCCCTGATCCAGCGGGAGGTGTCCCTGCCTGTGGCAGGGGTGGGCATTGAGGTCCCTTCCAACCCAAACTATTCTATGATTCTCCTGGTTGTGCAGATTTGTAAAGTTCTGAGTTTTCTAGAAGAATCTAACAGCCTCAGGACTGCAGATCATCCTTTGCCGGGATCTCTAAAACCACTGAAAAGTGCTTTGGACAGTTCTAATAGAGAACTCGCCCTTAGGCAGCCAAATCACTTGGGAGATCCACCAGCTGGGTGCATCCCTTCCCACAACTTTGTACAGGGATCCTGGCAGAACTAAGAACTGGACTGAGATTTCCATGTCCTTCCTTGCTGATCCACCACTATGAATGGTTAGGTAGACTGTGTGTAAGCTGATTAAATCGCTTACATGCAGGGTTGCCCACCTGGCTGTTAAGAGCTATGCTTCATCAACATGCTTTACACAGCGATTGATGATGTCCTGTGGAGTATCATCAATATCACAGCCTTTTTAGTTCTGTTGTCAGCTCCGATCACCTAATTTATTTCCAAAGCAGCAACAGATCCAAAAGGTTTCTCACTTTAATACTTTGAAAAAGGTATTTTTGAAGGGTTCTGCATCTGATGTCTATGTGAAATGCAGTCAACCACAATGAAATATTTAGATTCTTGCTAAATGGGCATTGACGTCTGATTGTAAAGAGGTTTTGGCTGGAGTCAAAGCATCCAAGTAGCGTACACAGAGCTAAGCACCTTTTTCTTTATTAGCCCAAGTTCACCGTGTCTGATAAAAATGTCAGCAGCAGCCTAATGTAATTTGGTATTTGATACCCAAGCCAGAAACTCACTAGTTTGTTAATTGAAAACTATTTTTTCTTGTTATTCAAGAGTAACTGTTTGCTTTTTGGTGTTACTGCAAATAAGAATAAGTTTTCTATTGTGTTTCTTTTCAATTTTTTATTATGCCGGAGGTGAAAGAAGAAAAGAGAAAAATATTCGCCCTGTTAACACTGATCAATTGATAAGCTTATCACATCGGTGTGTGAGCAAAGTACCAGTAAATCTTCTGAAACAGTGACAAGCGCGTCACTGGCTGCTGCAGGCAGGTAACCGTGCAACTCTGAAAGATTAGAAGTGCATTTCAAACTGAAAATTGGCCCAATGGGAAATGTTTCTCACTGGTTTAAGAGGATGAAGGTTTAAACCGCTCTGCAGTTCATGTGAATGTGTGAAGACCAGTGGTGCTAATATGAAGTTTAGTGATCTGAAACTCGTCACGGTTCAATACCTGCCGGCTTCCAGCAGCTGCTTTCCCATTACCTTCCCTCCACTTTCAGCAATGGTTCAATAAAAGCGTAGAGGTGCACGCTGAGCTTCCTTGGTTGAATTGTTTGGCAGCGCCTTGGTGTGCTTTCCCTGTCGGATCTTTTGCGCAGACGTGTAGTTTATGGATGTTTATTAAGAACAGGGTATCTTTTAAAAGGCTGTGTCTGCGTATAGATACCGTACTGATAAAACTCTGGGGATTTGGGATGTGAAAATGGGATACTGCTCACTGTTGCATTAGGTGCTGCTGTCTCAGGTTCTGCAAAGCACAAACACCTGAAGGTCAGAATTAGTGGAAGGCGTCCCTGCCCGTGTCACAGGGCTGGAATTGCATGAGCTTTAAGGTCCCTTCCAACACAAACCATTCTATGATGACTCTGATTACTGCCCAATGCGTTATTCTGCTCAGCTTTTTGCTCGCTTTGGGCAAAGAGGCTTGTGAAGCACATTCCTGAGGCTTGTCAGCCCACGAGCCTGGGCTGGAGCTGCTCTCTGAAAGCAAACAGCAAGATCCCTGTTGGTCTGTGATGTTCAGCATGCTTGGGGTGGTCAAACCTTCATGCAGTGTCCACTAAACCTGGCAGCCTCGAACCTGCCTGTGCAGTCTGAGCACTTCCAGGCTGAGTTGCAGAGCAGTCTGGAATCAAACATCATCACAGGCTTCATGCTTAGAGCTGGTGGGACTGCTGCGCTGGGTACCTTTTCATCAGCTGTTGTGCTAACCAGCCACTTTGAACGATTACTCCGAAGTCTTCAAGGTTTGTGCAAGGCTTTTGTTGACACTCACCAAATACAATAAGTGATAATATTGATAAAAGGAGCCTGAGTGTATACAAACTCCATGGCAGCCTGAGGAAAGCATTGCAATGAGCGACAAGATATTTACACATAGAAATTATTGCAAAGCTTCCTACTGGATGGATTAGATTCCTTCTCTTCTTTCTTGACTTCTGGCATGTTGTACTGCTCCAGCTTCGGAGTGCAGCTGCAAATGGAGCCGAGGTGCCTGTTGAGGAACAGCATGGGGCTGTTCTGTGCTCCTTGAATTGCACGAGAGGAGCTAGAGCAGAGTGAGCACTTGTGCACTGGAGCACACGCGCTGCTGTTCCTTAGTTTTAAATCAAATTTGGGCCTGTGGACTTTGATGCATTTGAAGCTCATGAGTCAAAAATGTGTTTGAAACTCAATATAAGGCAGGCTTCATAGTTTTAGTGTGACATAAGGAGTTGGAGGCTACTCAATCCAGGTGCTTCCTTTACAAGGATATTTTAATTGTCATTATTTCTCAAAATGCATTTAAATGACCCTGTTTCTTTTGCTTTATGAGGAATTGCGCACTGAAGCCAAAAGCCATTTTGCTGTGGTTTGTCTGTAATGCTCAGACCCCGTACACACTTGAACAGTGGAAAAGCAGCTGTGCTAGCATTATTTTTATTTCTGGAGGTCAGCTTGGGGGGAACCGAAATATGTTCTGCAGACATTGGTTTTTTTTTTTTTTCTTCTTTTCTTTTTTTTTTGGTTACTCTGCTTACACCGGAAACTCTGAATAGGTATATTTGTCAGCTTTTACAGTAAATTTCTTCTTCCCCATCCCCCAGGCCCTAAACCTGGAGCCAGAAACTGCTGTCCTTCCCCACCCTAATTCTGCAGGGACGCCCTTTGAGGTCGCTGTGATGACTCAGGGATAAGGCGCAGCCCAAAGATGCGGCGCTGCCTCTCGAGCCATCGATAGCAGAGCCCATCTCTGCTGTGGTGGGGCTGATGTTTTTCACGCAGCACAAACAACGCTGGCAATGAAGAGTTTTAACTGAACTACAAATAAATAATATTGAATGTAAATAAATCTTTTCTAGAGCCAGGAAAGCACCTTTGTGATGGTCTTTACTTCAAGCCTTCTGTCTAATATACAGCTCCTTTACAGAATTCTCTGTGCTGCTCATATAATAGAACTTAGCACTGTCTATGGTTTGTACTCTGAAAAATTAACAATTAAATTTGAGAAGCACAATGTCAACTGTATTAAAAACCCTTGTGGTTGCTATAAGCCTCTGGTAGTGCGAGGGGCTCTTGATCAGGGATGGCAGGGATAGGATGGGGGGGGTGGTTTTCAGCTGAAAGAGGGGAGATTGACATGAGATCTTAGGGAGAAATATTTAGCTATGAGGGTGGGGAGGCCCTGGCCCAGGTTGCCCAGAGCAACTGAACTGAAACCTCACTGAAGGTAGCAGAATGAAAAGTTTAGCCTAGAGACAGTTAGAGGTTTGTTGCCTCTCTATTTTTCTTTTTTTTGCCTACCTAGTTCGTAAGTTTTGAAGATGGATGCCCTTTCTCCCCTCCCTTTGGGGTGTGTGGCTCACCACTACTGCTCTCATTTCACACCTACAAAATACATCCCCGTAGAGAGGTCAAGGTCGGTTGGCAGCAGTGGTTTTTAGGATGGAATATTGTCCTTTGTGGAATGGCAGCAAACCCTTTTCCTCGTGCTACATCCTCCCTGGCTTTCACTAATGCCCAGAGCAATATGTCTATTTATTTAACAGCACATGTTCGTTACTGATAGGATGCGGTTTCTGCAGACAATAAAACCACTTGCCAGTGCGGCAGGGAAACCACCAGCTCTGGCTTCCAAACCATCCTGGGGGCAAGGGCACACAAGAATGATGGTGAATTATGTATGAATGCTCTTCTGCAAAGAAAAAGTGCTGAATTTCTGAGTGTTGTTGCAGCTATTTAACAGTTTCAGGGAACTGCAAGCAAGGTTGTGTCCCCATAATCCATCTATGTGATCACAGCAGCCAAGCTAGAGAGAAGGTCTATGCCAGCTGATGTCACGTATGGGCTGGAAGACATCATTAGCTATGGAAGAAAAATGTTTATGAGTACTGACTCCAGCCACGTTGACCAGTACAGCCGCAGACACGCAGGTTGTCTCGGGAATTTTGGCTCTGTGCGAATGGTATGGGAGGAAAATAAATGTCACCTGTATTTTATATTTTCTCAGCTTCTGCTCCTGAACAGCAGCCGCAGCCTCGCCCCTATCAAGGTGTCCGAGTCAAAGAGCCAGTGAAGGAGCTATTGAAAAGGAAACGGGGAAATGTTCATAATGCCAGTGCAACGGCGGCTGCAACGGTAGGAGAAAAAATAAACACAAAATTCTTCCTCAGTCGCTAAATGATTGACCAGCCCTGGCACCAGCTGGCAATGCTTTGGCAGTGAAAGAGATCTGTGCATCTCTAAAGCATCTGGAAGGCAACGCAGCCTCAGGTTACCTAGAAATGCCATTAACCATATCTTTAGGTGGAGTGGCTCCAGGGTGCTGAACACCATCATCACCAATGACTTAATGATGGGGTGAAGGTGCTTCTCACCTGGCAGGATCTAACTCCCAGGAACAGAAAGTGACTTGGAAGCTAAGCAGCTTGTTCAAGAGTGCAAAAATGGATCAGGAAGAGCCATCCTGAGGTCCCTTCCAGCCCAAACAATTCTACAACTGTTCTAACGCACAGGGACTGACATTGCAGGGGCAGCTGATAATCCGCTGCTAACAGCTCATGTGCTCTGTGCTTCTCAGAAGGGATTGAACTTCACGTTTATGGTCTTAATCCTTGAATATTTTTCTTCTCTCTTCCAGGTTGTTTTGCCTCATCAGCCGCTTCCTTCCTACTCACCAATGGGTAATGTTTCCTCACTTTCTAAGCCTTTGCCAGCTCTGCTGCAGGGACGGCTCTGCTAAACTGGGCTTTAATCTTCTGTCTTCCAGGCCAGCCTTGCGCTGACACGGACGCTGCTGCCTCTGCAGTGCCTGTCACAGATGAAGGAGCACTCTGCTCTGGCTGGATCTCTCAGCCCTCTCCCACATCCTTACAGCCTTTAACTCAGTGGACCACTTACCCCGAGTTTGTGTCCCACGACGCAGCCAGCTGCCCGTACACGGCCGATATGTACGTCCAGCCCGTGTGTCCCAGTTACACCCTGGTTGGACCTTCATCCGTTCTGACCTACGCTTCTCAACCGCTCATCACCAATTTTGCCGTAAGTCAAAGCCACCTAGGTATAAATGACAGCAAACTGCCCACCTTCTACCAAGACCTGTGGGCAGTGCCCGATGCAATTAGTATAATTTACTTAATTGCTATCATGTTGTGTGTCTTTGCATCCGTGCCACCGGTTGCTCTAGCACTGGTCCTGTTTGCACCATGCTGGATGCTGGTGTGGTTTGAGCCAGGGTAAGAAGTTACGGTTGCTCTGAAATCAGGTATCGTTTCTGCTGTTTCCCTGGCTCTGCTCTCCTCCACACTTTCTACTGCATTAAGACACTCACTGTTCTTTGTCCTGGGAAATGAGTCATCTCTTATCAAATCAGCAGCAGCGGCTGCTTTTGCTCTGAGTTTGTTCATGTCTATGAACAATTCTGAGTCCTAGAATGGCTTGGGTTGGAAGTGAGTCCAGCCCTCCTGCAGTGAGCAGGGGCGTCTTCAACTCATCCAGTTTGCTCAATGCTCCATCCAACCTGACCTGGAATGTTCCCGGGGTTGGTGCACCTACCACCTCTCTGGGCAACCTTTGCAGTAGGAGAACAGGGTTTGCAGCTCCAGGATTATAAATCGGGAATGTTAAATGTTGTCATGACTTCCAACCAGAGGTGTTGATCTTCAGCTTGGATTTGGAATATCTGAGGAAGCAGTATCCAAGTATTTCACTGAATGGATGTGCATTATAGTCAATAAAAGCTGTTTTTGGGACAAGTACTCAGGACACAGTCCCAGCTCACCAGAGATCTTAGAGGTATCCAGGGCTTTCTTCGCTCTTGTATTCCAAACTCAAAAAGTAAATGGGATTCCTAGAACTGTATCCACCTGGTGAAGCAGGAAGAATGACTTGGCAATAAATTCCTATTTAAAGATGAAAGAGCAAGGCCAAAATGGCAAGGAAACAAAGCAGACTATTTGGTTTCAGGCTGGATAAAATCAGTTTGACTGACCCAAGATGATTCATTCTTCCTCAGAGAAGGGCAGAGAATTTTGTTTCAATTGAACCCGAGGAGTTTATAGTCCTTTTAATGTTTCAGTTCAGCTGCTGAAATGGATGCACCAAATCAGCAAAGGGTGGCCGGGGCTGCTCAGGATGGGCTGTGGCAGAGAGCAGAAGCAGCTCTGCTCCTGCAGTCAGGCTGGCAAAGGAGACAGCGCTCAGCACAGGAACCTGATGGGCTTACAGAGAGGGTGGGAGCGGGAACGGGAAGCTAGGATGACCTCAACATGAGCGTGAGCTCTAGGCAACAAGCACCTGGGGCACCCGCAGCCACCGCTGTCGTGGGAAAACTGCCACACTTCACTCCAAGAGACAGGAAAAGGGGATGCTAAAAGCGAGGCTCGGCATCCTTAGTCTGTTGCGTCGTGTCCTCCCCCTGCCCCTACGCGCCCTGCTGTTTTATTTTATTTTATTGTCTTTCTTTTCTATTTTAACAGCCCCGGAGCACCCCCCCTGCCGTAGTGCCTCAGCTGGAGGTGACGGAGCAGCAGCCGCCTCTCACGTACTTCCCGTGGGCGCAGCCCCTCTCTGCGCTGCCAGCCTCCACCCTGCAGTACCAGCCGGCTTCTTCCACGCTTCCCGGGCCGCAGTTCGTGCCCTTGCCCATCTCCATCCCCGAGCCAGCCCCCCAGGAGCTGGAGGATGCCAGACGAGTCATCGGCACGCTGCCCATTGAGAAGTTGCTCCTCGAAGACGAAGACAATGATACGTATGTTTTAAACCATGCTCTCTCTGTTGAAGGGCTTTAAGTTGCACATCTAGGGGCCTGATCCTCACCTACTCAATACTCTACCTGGCGCCACAGTGAGTTTTGAGTACAGAGGAAAAGCAGGCTGGGGTGGGAACTTCCCTTGAGATTTTGGTGTCCACTTCTAGCACACCGTGGCTTGTGCCTTGTGTGAAACTTGCTTTGTCCTGGGGCTCAGCACAAGATTTCCCTCCTCTTAGAGCTCCTGCTGCCTCTCCTGGGCAAGCTTTAGATGCTGCATAGTTCTTGAGCTCAGCATCAGTGCAAGTTGACTTTCATCCTCAGACACATGGTCTCAAATTGACTCAGTATAGCATGGCTGTGGCCAATTGTAGAATTTGGTGAGGGCACACTGCCTCTAAATGTCTGCGAGACCTCGTTCAATAGCGCTGCTTTGCTGAGCTCAGTATAAATGCCTTGTTCGTGCGGTTTTGCTCTATCCATGGAGGAACCTCTGCCTAATCTAGGCCACTAGAAAATGTTTTTAGGGCTTAAATTGGTATTTTTCTTTCCTAAGTGAAGCTGATCTTTTGGAAAACAGGAAAATGCAAACTGTAGTTTTGTTCGATTGGTGCAGGTGGGTGCGTTGCTCTGAAGACAAAAAGTCAACACAGCTAAACTAGGTGCCAGTGCAGTCAGACATTCCCATCCACAGAGCAACACAAACTAGCCTAGGTGAAATGTTTGAGTCCATGCAAAGGTGTAACTTGAAGGTCTCACTTGGTCTGCCATTGGAAGACAGCCATGTGGATGTAAGACAGTGTTTTGGAGTCGTGGCCTTTCAGCTATAGAATGGTTTTGGACTGTAAAATACCCACCTGCGTTGCTTTTGTGGCTGGCTGGTAACTCGTGTTCTGCCAATGGACTGATCCTGGTCCCACTAAAGTCACCAGGAGTTTGGCCTGAGTCAGGATTGCAGGACATGGAGATCACTGAGAAGACAGGGTCTGTGAGGAAGACAGCGTCTTCCAAAACCTGCGCTTCAGTCTAACGAGGAATTAGCAAGCAACACGTCAGTTTGTCCTGTGGCGTTTGAGTACCGAGTTGGTGATGTCACGCTGAGCCCTTGGTGATGTCTCTTGTGCCCTCCTGCTATGGAAATTTTCTCTGTGCTGTAGTCTCCCAGGCCTGCAGGTTCACACATTTTCTTTGTAGCTTTCTGATTTTCTTTCCTGGAGACAAGTAGCTTCACTTTTTCCTCTGACACAACTGTAAAGATGGTTGTTGATGTTCAGGAGTGTCGTGTCACACCCAAATGCATTTGCAGGAGATTTATCCCCTTCAAACCCTGTCTATTGCTTTCTTAATAAACAAGGGATTCTTGGCTGGTAAATACAATTTCTCTGGGTTTTTCTGCTTGCTAAAGCCCAGGATCCTTAGGTGATTTTATTATTTGCAAGACTAACTGCAATATAATTTATTGCACTCTTTATTACCTGGTGTCTAGAACTCCAGTTGCCACCCAGGCAATATTTCAAGTGCCCTTACAGTTTATGCCTGAGTGAGGTTTGCAAGCTCAGGTTGAGAGTCTTGAGGACTTTCAAAGCACATTTCATTGTTTAATATTGACAAATCTGGAAGACATAAGCAATAAATCATGGAAGTGATCATGTCTGAAAATAGCAGTAGTTCAGGTGCATTGAAATTAGCGGCTTACATTTGCAGAAAAACCCAGCAAAGAAATTAATTAGAAGAGGCTTAGTTCACCACTGCTTACTCCAGTTTTATAAGTGCAAAGACATTCAGTAGGTAAAACTGGGATAACGCAGTTGTGAATCGAGCCTGTGGTTGCTAAGATTGCTTTTAAATACCTTTCACTCCACTGTATGTAAATTCTGTGTGTGAATATAAAACATTAGTGAACTGTTTCAGAATTTCTTTCTGGGTTGTTCTGGTTAGATAAAGACAAAATCTTTTTCAATAAAGGTCTACAGTAACTTCCATGTGACTAGAGTGTTTTATTTCCTATCCAAAAGGGTAACCCAGCATTGGTTTAGCAATCAATTGATTCACTACCATACGTATAGGTTAGAACCACAGATTGGCTCTTAGACTTTCTGCTGATTTTATACATTAAGGTAGAATAAAGAAGAGCACCATGATCCAAACATGACCTGAATGCACTGTTTATTCAAGCAGTCCTTGCTGGTGGAAGCATCCTGCTCCAAGCCCCATCCAACCTGGCCTTGAACCCCTCCAGGGATGGAGCAGCCACAATTTTTCTGGACAACCTGGACCAAGGCCTCCCCACCCTAAGATAGGGAAACCCTTTCTTAGCTTCGCTGGAAAGATTGAAATTGCAAGGTGTGGCTCTTGGGTCCAAAGCTACTTGAGGAAAGAATCAACTGCCCAACACCTGATTAAAAAAACACCAAATGTTGCTGTCTGGAGCCGAACAAACCCTGGGCTGGTAGGACTGTGGGTAGGATGGTCAAGGGGACCATCCCTGTGCAAGGGGAGTTGTGCTAAGGGCACACAAATACTATGGGTTGTGACAACTGCTATACACCAGGCAAGGACTTGGTCCTTCTCGACAGTAGTTTTAATAAAGAGGTGGAGTCTAACAGGCTGTTTACAAATACACCATTTAGAAGAGGCTGTTTGTTACCCTGGACGGTGAGACATCACCAACGCACACAAGGCTGTGTGACCCCTACAAGTGACACACCCATACGGTTTGGCACGCTGGCCCTAACTCTAGGCTTTTAGAGGACACAGGTGCCCCCCAGCACAAGGATGAGTCTCACTTTGGAAAGGAAACTGCAGGTCAAGGCTCAGGAGTGCTGAGGGCTCTTGAAAGCTGCAGCTATTTTGAGGTAGAAAGCCCTTTCCAGGGGAGTGGGTGCTTTCAAAGTCAAGCCTTACATAATGATTTTGTGAAGCACTGGGTCTAAAAACCCCAAAGTGGCGATGCTCCCCTGTTAAACTGTTTGCTCCCAGGTTCATGGCTAAGAAGTGATCAGTGTCTTTATTTACTGTCTTAGAATTCTACATATTTATGCAGCTAAAGGTATGAGGGCGTATACATTGGCAGCTGCAGAGCGCATGAAACTTCTGCGAAGACTTGATGCCAAGGAACACAAAGGAAAGGTAATACGGACCACTTTCTCCTGCTAACAGTGGTGTTTGGATGGGCATGGGCTTTGCATGACTGAGAGCACCTGATACCCAGAAAAATCCAGCTCTGTCTCTCTGTCACTGCAAAGGGAGCCTTGGGCACGGGTACCTCGCTTAGGTGCCTCTGGCAGGACCCTAAAGAACAGGTGGGATGAGAATGAGCTTTTGCTCATTTCAGCCCACAGTTGTTGAGTGATCTAAGACAACACCAGCCCAGGAAAGTATGTCTGTGTTGGCAGCAGCCCCTGAGGGCAGAGGTTTTATGAACAACAGATTTATGCTAGGAGTGCTGCACCTGACATCAACAACATTCAAAAATGCTGGACTCGGGCTGTCATCTCAACGAGGGCCAAAGAACAGTAGAGGGAGTTCAGCAGGAGCTGGGAAATGCCCCCACCTCATGATGACCTGGGTCCTAATATGTGGAATTCAGAATCCACCTCTGGTTTCTGTACCACAGTCGCTGGGATTCTAGATACCATTCAGCCCAGACTGTCTTTCCCCATTCCTTGCTTTGTGCCAGTGTTTGCTTTTGTCCTCTCACGTTTTATCTGCTGTGCTGCTGTTTTCAGACTCCTCTGCTGGTGGCTGTCACTGCCAGGCAGGCAGCTATTGTCTATGATTTGATCCAGACAGGAGCAGATGTCAATGCTGTTGACAACAAAGGGCAGTCAGCCTTGCATCTCGCGGCGACATATGGGTATGCCCAAGTCCTTCAGGTAGGAGGAAAAACTTTTATGGTTTTAATTGCTAGCAATAGAAACATGCAATAAAATCTCAGTATTGGTATCCTTAAATAACTGTCTCAGAAGGCAAGGTCATAGAATGGTTTGTGTTAAGAGACCTTAAAGATTCTCTAAAGATGCCAGTAAGCAATGAAGATTGACCAAAATCTCCTTTTCTGTTGTGTTAGGAACTGACTTCCCAGGTAATTCCTGGTTTAGGATTACACTTGAAAATAACATCAGTCTCCTCTTACAGAGGAGGTTTAGCCTATCTGTGGGGTAAATAAGTTTGCTCTGCAGACCACAGCTCTGCCTCTGCTGCTGGCAGGGCAGGCAGGGGGGTTGCTCTGGGTTGAGCCCCCAGTGTTGCTCTGACACAGTACTGGGAGGATTCCCCAAGGCTGCAGGCAGACGCGAGGAGAGGGAGCAGCGTGAAACGCCCTCCCTGCTGCCAGCACCGTCCACAAGAGAGCAATGGATTGTGTCCAGACCCAAGCCAGCTGAAGAGAGAAGACGTGACCCTGCGGGCAGAGCCGGCGCAGGCACAGCCTTCAGGGGAGGCACAGGTTTCAGATTTTATGCAAAACCAAGACCCAGCAAGCAGATTTTCCCAGGCGTTAGAGAAACTGGACACTCCTGTATGGCCAGAATCTATGAGGTGATCAGATCTTTGTTTCCCTGTTCCTCCACAGATTATTCTGTAGACAGGGTCTACATCTCAGCTGTGTGCCAGCTGGACTCCAACAGCCCCGAAGACAAATCAGGGCATTAGGAAAGGCACTGTGGGAGCTTTTGGAAGGGATTACACGGCAGAGATAAGCATAGTGGAACACGTCTCTTAAACGCTTAACTGTGGACCACTAAATGGAATTAATACAATGTGCCACCCTTGATTTACATCAGGACTGAGCGCAGGCAGCTTGGATGCAGTTTCATTGCGGCAGCGTGGCTGCTGCTGGGTCTCAGAATCATAGGCTAGTTTGGGTTGGAAGCCCATCCAGTTCCACCTCCTGCCATGGGCAGGGACACCTCCCACTGCATCAGGGGCTCCAAGTCCCATCCAGCCTGGCCTTGAACCCCTCCAGGGATGGGGCAGCCACCCCTGCTCTGGGCAACCAGGGCCTCCCCACCCTCACAGCAAAACATTTCTCCTCAAGATCTCACCTCGAAATTCCCCCAGGTTTACCTCCCAGGTCCCCTGGTGAGGAGGAGGGATGTGTCGGTCCAGGTTTCGGGGTAGGTGGTGTGTGGCTGGTCCTCCTCAGCTCCACTTGGCATGGCCCTGGGCCAAGCCGTGGGCAGGCAGTTAATGTGTAACACCGCGAGTTCCTTGGAAAGCAGGTGTTTTATCCCATGGACAAAGTGTTTTACACCCCAGAGGCCCTTGTGCTAGTTAGCGGGGGTTTTTTAGTTGATTTTGTTGGGTTTTTTCCCCCCTTGGCATAAGGAGGGGAAAGGCACACGTGCTCGCATCTCTGTGCCCGCAAAGCCATGAAATTCTTTACGGTTGGTTTATTTGTTTGTTTGTTTGAATTGTTTTTTTTTCTATTGGATTAAACATCTAATCCCTAATCACCAGGCAGCTCAGAGCTGCTTGTCAATATTTGATCTATATATATTATGTTACTGTTATGAAAAGAGAGCACAAGCCCTAACCGTTCAGGATCACCTTTCTGTCCTGCACCTCACCTGGCTTGACAAGGCTGCGGATGAGTCACTGAACTGCAAAAAATTCTCAGCCAAGATTCTGTAATGTGAACAACTCGTTTCATTCAATCAAGAGCAAAAAAAAAATAAAAGAATAAAATATGTTGTCTGTAATAACAGAGACAAAGAGCTGCTTGGCTGCATCACGTCAAATCTATCATTTCCTCAAGTTAGAGAGTCTTGAAATTTTCACTCTCTGCTAAATCCAAGCAATGAGCATCTCCAGGCCAACATTTCATGAGTTTTATAAGCTGTTACACTGCTGCACATTAGAAGTAAACAAATCCGATTTGAGAATCTCCAGTGTCAGCAAACTTTTAGTTAATAAAGTTTGGCTGTAGATGTTAAGGAGAGATTTCCATTTATCCTCACCAAGAATAACTTGGAATGGGTATGGGTTGGTGTTCTTGGTGCCTTTGCTTAATTCAAGGAGTTTTGAGCTGAGGGCAGTGACTTAATTTTATTGTTCTGAACTGAGAATCTAATAGGATGCTGTACTTGGGTGCGGTTTGGGGAAAGAGGTAGTGGGATGATCTTGTGTAAGCCTTGATGCCCCTGTTAGGAAATAGATTCAGAGCACTGATGTCTAGTGTCAAATAAGGGCTTGGTGTGTAGTTAATTGATAATTATCTGATTGTTTCTTTGTTTTTAATTTTTATTAGTTTTGAATATTTTGGTCTTGGACAGTGCTCTGCTGAACCTAAAGGTTTCCATTTCTCCGTTGCTTCTAGGTTATACTGTCCCTAGGTTTTCCTCTTGATCTAGAAATGAAGGATTTTGAAGGTAAAACCCTTTGTACAAATGTTTTATAGTGGTATTATAAAAAGAGAACCTGTATTTCCCAATGGGCTGATGTCCATTGTATTTGCTGGAGGGCGTCAGTGGCCTTAGAACCTGCCTAGGGGAGAGTTGTGTGCTCAAATGCCACAGAGTTCGATCACACTGATGATTCAGTGGTGACTGAAAGTGCAGGTGGAACCGAGCACGTGGTGGAGTGCCCCGTATAGTGTCTATGCAGCCAACGTGGCACCTTTGAAACCAGAGAAGGGCTTGTGTCTTAACAAAGCACATGTAGAGAGGCATATGCTCTCCCTGCCAGCCCTCTCTTCCTCTCTGTACATCAAGATCTTCACGGGGACTGTTGTTACCTTCCTCCTGTGCTTGTTTTCCAGGCCATACCCCGCTCCACTGCGCTGTTCTGTCCCACAACGCCCTGGTCCGGGAGCAAGGTTGCCAGGTGGTGACGGAGGAGAAACAGAAAGATCTTCAACACCAGAGAGAAGAGCTGGAGTGCTGTATCCACCTCCTGGTGCAGACGGGAGCCTCTATCTACAGCCGGGTAAGGCATCGGCTCAGTTACCTGCTGTTTGCTTGTATGGAAACTCACCCCACCTGATCCTTGTGCCACGCTCAGACTGTAGAACTGGAGAAGGAATGGGCTGCGGACAGAGGACTAAGCCTGTTCCCCTTTCAAGTGACTGGTTGCAGAGTTAGTTGTTGCCTTTTGAAGTCTTGCAGCCTGAAGCAAACGTTGGGTGGGAATAGGGCCACAGAAGGGAAGGAGATGGGCCACAGAAGGGAAGGAGATGCTCCACATGAGCTGTAGAGCTGGCCTAGACTTTTCTCAGATGGGCTTATGGAAGCGTTTCGTGTTGTTCTGCAGAACGCATCTTATTTTGTTTGGGTTTTCTGTTTTTAATTAGGATGTGAAAAGCAATAAGACAGTACTTCATTACACAGTCCAGGATGGGAACATCTCCCTGCTGAGATACTTCTTGGAGCTGAATGCTTTCAAGTCCAAGGACTTTGTCAACAACAAGGTGAGACAGGCCGTGCGTGGACAGCATCTGTGTGCACAGATCTCTCCTACAGGGACATGCCCACATCCTCTCCAGAGGAGAAGCTGAGAACCGTGCTGTGTGGGAGGCCACATGCAGGCAGAGGCGCTAGGAGATCTGTGAGGTCCTGCAGAAGTGAGTTATTCTCTTCACATACACATTTTTTTCTGGAGAGAAAGAGCAAGAGTTTGGCAATCTGCTCTATTTTTTAACCTGAATCCTCATTTTCCAGTAAATAGACACTTGGAAAGCAGAGCCTGGCTTGAACTTGAGTTGTGTTGTAAGACACAAACCCCTCTCCCAGCAGGCAGAAGCTGACAGAATGAGGGAGTGAGATAATCAGGGAGGACAACGGATGGGAAAGGAGTTACTTGAGGAGGAACGTGGACTTTATTGCAACTTTAGATTGAAGATTGAGAGGACAGATCCACGATGATGCAATGGTTTGCTGTTGGCAGCAACATAATGCTGAAAGATGATAGTTTAGAGTGGCTGTGTACCCAGTGATTCCTCCTGCCAAAGGTGCCACCCGTAGGAAGGACAAACCCCCTGTTTCAGTTAAGGATGATTGCGACTCTTTCTGTCTTAAACGCTGTTTACAATCTTCTGGCTCTCTTTGTGCCTGGGTGCAAACTGGTTGTTGTGATGACTGCCTGCAAGTTTGAGCCTGGAGAACCAAAATATTCTCGGGGCCCACCAAGCCCAACAGCTGCCAGGAGCGATAACAGGAGACACAGACGTGCTGCAGGCAGTGAACCGGTGGCTGACGCTGCCAGGCAGGTGAAACCAGCTCTTTGAAGCGAGGCAGCGTCCTTGCTGAGCGTGCGGGAGCCCGGGCACTGTGGCAAGGAGACCCTCTGCCCCTGGGGACTCAAACCCCTGCTTTAGACCTTCTATCCAACTCTGCTCACCGAGCTGAAGACTTGTGAGTGCTGGTTCCTTGGTGCAGGGGTTTGGGGGGCACAGCCCTTCCTAAGTTGTATAAAGCAAGCTAGAAACCTTCCCAGTGCTGCTGTTGTGTCACCATCCTCTTGCTGCCCTGTACTTCACCTTGGAGCAGATAACAAGCAGTGACACTATCTCACAGATGTATCAGCTTCACCCATCCTCCTAAACAAAAATCCTGACATTCCTGTGCTGAGACTGAGACATCGCCCTGCACCATCAGCCGGAGCTTCGCCTCGTGGCCGGCTGCCCCTCTCAGCAGGCAGTTCTGGGTGCTGCTGTAGGAGACCCTTGAGCAGGAAAGGACAGACAGAGGGGAGAGGACAAGGCTACAGCTCCCTGTTTCGAGAGCATCAGCTTTCCATTTCAATTATTTCAGTCTCTTAGCCTTGCTTGCCCTACTTGGAGCATCCACGTCCAGGAATTCAATGGCTTCTATCAACTCAGTTGCTCTCTTGGGAAGCAGAGACTGAGTAGATTTCTGTTGTTCTGGAGGAAATGTTTTGCTTTCTGAATATGGGCAATAACACTGAGTTTCTGTCTCTCTGTCCAGTGAAGGGTCTTATGCTGCCTTTTCACTGCATTCTTTCTCTATCTTTTAAGAGCCATTAGGCAGGTGCTAGCTTGTCCGTGGGAGTCTGCTGTTGTCTCTTGATCACAATCCTGTTCAAGGTTCCTACTGTGATAGGATCATTTGGAGTCTTGTTGGTGAGCTGTCTGGGACAGTGAGAAATGTGATAGCAAGGTTGTCTCATACCCGTTCTGGCTTTTCAGCTCTTTCAAGTATGAAGAAGATAAGAAAACAGAGATGCTGTAGTCCATGTTTTGGCTTCTCTGGGTCTCTTGCTGCTTTCTGTGGTTGTTTCCTTCCAAATCCATAGAATCATAGAAAGGTTTGGGTTGGAAGGGACCTCAAAGCCCATCGAGTCCCACCCCTGCCATGGGCAGGGACACCTCCCACTGGATCAGGGGCTCCAAGCCCCATCCAACCTGGCCTTGAACCCCTCCAGGGATGGGGCAGCCACCCCTGCTCTGGGCAGCCTGGGCCAGGGCCTCCCCACCCTCACAGCAAAACATTTCTTCCTAAGATCTCATCTCAGTCTCCCCTCTTTCAGCTGAAAACAACCCCGCTTTGTCCTACCCCTGCCCTAAGGTTTCCCTGGAGCCTCCTCTTCTCCAAGCTGAACAGCCCCAGCTCTCTCAGCCTGTCCACATATTGGAGGTCAAATCACCTCCATGGCCTCCCCTGGACTCGTGCTAATAGATCCATGTCTTTCAAATCTATTTCTCTGTGGATTTCACAATGAGAAAAGTATTTATGCCTCTGAGGTATTTTCCACCTGCAGGATTCCTAAAGCCATCGTCTCACATAAACCTTGTTAAAGTCATTCAGAAGGCTTCAAGATCAGGCTCTGTCAGATTGCCTCTTTTTCTTAGCCCCATGCCTGGATTTGGAAGCTATCAAGTGCTCCTGCCATAAAGATACAGCAAACAAACACAGATGTTTCCATTTTAACTAGAAGTCCTATAAAGAGTTTGTAATTACCCCTTGACTCTATGAGATGATAAAATTGACAAGGATCTGCTTGTTCAGGGCTTGTAAAAAGCGTCTTATCTGAGAACAGCTGTTCAGATTTTGCTGGTTTGGTTTGTGCTTCAAAGTCCCTTAAGTCTCGGTGGCAACCAGGACCCCAAAATCACATGTATTCCTTTTAACAACTGGAATAGTAACACACATTGAGATTTGTGTCCAACCTTTCCAAGTTCGTGACAAATATATGATAGTTTCAAAGAGAAATTACACACCTGCCCAAATGAGGCTTCTTGCAGGCTAAAAATACCTTGCCTGATGTGTTTGCTTATTAGTTTTGTCTTATTTCAAACCGTTACCAGTCATACCTGACTAGGCAGGGGCACAGACTTCTACACGGTCTGATGATACCAGAGTTTTTCTGCAACCAGTTGCAGCACGTTCCATCCTGCGCCCTCCCGTGGCTTCACCACAGAGTTTGTCTATTACTTCTGTGCAAATCCTGTCACTGAAAAAGCTGGAGTTGTGATTCCTAAGCAGGGTCTTGACCTCAGGACTTAATGCCAGCACCATGAAAATAAAGC
Source organism: Phaenicophaeus curvirostris (assembly GCF_032191515.1). Lineage (NCBI taxonomy): Eukaryota > Metazoa > Chordata > Aves > Cuculiformes > Cuculidae > Phaenicophaeus > Phaenicophaeus curvirostris. The sequence goes on along the minus strand of NC_091416.1, from coordinate 928,794 downwards.
CAAGCACCTTCAGCAATCTGGGAAGGATCCAGGAGAAGGTTTGGAGTCCAGCAGAGCCAAGACACCTGCAGCCCTGCTTTGGTCCATGACACAAAGTCACTGAGGGGCACACACGGCTGGACTACTGGCTCGGGTGGACCACCAGGACACTACCAGTCAGGAGGTTTGTATTTTATTAATTTGTATTGTTTTTCTTCTTTTTCTTTTCCCTCCACTGCATTAGGCACATGGAAACACAGCTTTGCATATGGCAGCTGCATTGCCTCGTGACAAGAACCAGAAAGAAATCGTCCAGTTACTTCTCGACCACGGGGCAGACCCGACCATCCGAAACTTGGACAATGATCAGCCGATTCACATGGCTCCTTCTGGGAAAGCTGGAGACCAGGTACGTGATCCACATTGTGGCTGCTTCTCAGAACAGGTGTGCACACCACAGCCGCCTGTCCTTACCTGGGGAACAGCGACGACAAGTTGTATGAGGTGGGTCTGATGCTGTGGTGTAGGCTTGGGGGTTCCCCACTTCGATAAGTGATTGAGGAGCACAATGCAGGCACCAGCTGGTGCTCCAGCTACATCTGAGCAGGTACCACCGTGCGGTGCTTTCATAATGGCACCAAATCTCAAGGCAGGACCAGGTGTCATGCCTACAGGTGTGAACGGGCTCCTGGAGCTCATTGCAGAATCATAAAATAGTTTGGGTTGGAAAGGACCTTAAAGATCATCTAGTTCCAAATCTAGTAGTCACTGATGTGTTTGTGTGTGTATTTAGTCACACATGTACACGTGTACTGGACTCTGCAGGTATCGGGGTGTCTGCACACAGTTTCAGATGATGTGTTATGAACATCTACATTTTTTGGCAGGTTCGGCATTTGCTGAAGAAAGGGAAAGTTGCATCTGCATTCATCTCCTGTCGCCGAAATGCCAGATCCTAGGTCGCCTGCTGTTTCTGGAACAGCTTCAACTTCAGCTTGCTGATTGCACGAAGCCTCTCAGAAAAACTGTGAGGATGATTAACCAACACATCCCTGCTCCTAGACTCTTTAAACCAGGGTGTTTGTCAACCTGTGGACCATGGTGTAGCGAGTAAGAGATCAGCAGATGTGCTTTCAAATGAGTAAAAAATTAATTTTCTTGATAAAGGATAAGGATAAACCTGAGGCATTGCTTGTGAGCAAGGAGACAAGCAAAGCACTTGGCTGTTACATAGATAGGCAAATGTGTTAAGTAGAGCCAGCCTTTCGTTTGGTGGCAACTGAAACCCATGGTGGTGATGGAAAATTGGACGCTGTATTGGCTGTAAAAGGTTGAGAAACACTGAGACATGCTTAAACTGTGCCTCTTGTTAGGTCCTGCACAGAGGTACTGGTTGAAATGCTAAAGCCTTTGTGATGTGCAATCACCTCCATTGTTCCTGCTGGCCTGGGAATGCAGGAAACCTGAGGGGAGACTCAAGTCAGTCTGATGTGTGGCTGCATTTCACCTGAGTGAACGGACATCCGAACTCAGAGCTCCCAGCGAGGGTTCCTGCAAGCTGCTACCACCTCATTTCTCAGCACTTTGTGGAGGAAACCTGAAGCAGCCGTCCACTGCCAACCCAGAAAAGAAAACAGACATTTCTAAACGCGAGTACATGGGGAAGGTTCTCAGCAGCGCGGGTTTGTGTGGCTCCCGAGTGCTTCCTAGGGAAGAGATTCCTCTCTGAGCCATCTGAGTCTCCAGTTTTGATGGCAAAGAGTAGCTCTGGGAACATTTCAGAGCAGGGAGTTGGACCCTCTCCCAAGCTGATGCCTTTGTAGGAGACGGAGGCTTCCTTTGGGTCTTAATAGCTTCTAGGCATGGACAGGGTAGAGAACCTTTAAGCAGCATGGGGCTGAATGCAGCAGGGTCAGAGTGCAATGTGGTGAGTGCTCTCCTGTCCTGTTCTTATCCAAGGGAGCGTTTTAATGGATTCTTCTTATTCTTTCTGTGAAATGATTTGTGAATTGCTGTGCAATCAACTGGCAACAGTGCCTTTGCCGGGTCAGTGGGATTGAAGGTGGATGCTTGGAGGGAGTGAAAGCCGTGTTTTGACAACCCTTTCACAGAGGGCGTCTCATCTTCAGGACATGTTCTGAATTATAGCTTGCTGATTTCTCAATGTTACACAAGGTATTTTTTTCTATCAGGACTGAACAATGAGATGAAGGGCAGATGTCTTAAATCACTGCAGTAACTTCCTTGATCACCCAATGACTGACTCAGTGGGACGGAGTTTTCTAAAGCTCTTGTCAGTCTTGCAAACCTGGACTGTTTAAACAATTCTTTAGCAGATTGGAACAAAAGCTCTTAGGAAATGCAGAGATCTCGACTTTCTCAACCCTCCTCTCTGCTGTTTTGCTATTGCTTCTCGCCGCATCATACCTACAAACCTGCCAACATTCACTCACAAAAAAAGCAGGCATGTATTTGCATGTATTTGCATAAATTTACGTATATCTGGGCACAAAAAGTATGTGCTTTCTTACTTTGGATGTCATGCAAGCCCTGAATTGAGTGCTAACTGCGTTGGTGAGTTGGTTCTGTGTGTCAAGACAAAATGGTCAATAAAATATCCATTTCTTGGGCTTTCTAGCAACAAAACTATGAAACTGTGACCAGCGTGTGGCGTGTGGTGCACTAGGGAGGATGGAAAAAGCATTTTGCCATCCAGAAATATCTATGAGATAAAGGAAATCCTTTGGCAGCATGTGAAATAAATACATGAGAGGCTTGTCTCTTTATTGTTTCATTTGCCTGCTGCCAGGTGGTTAGTACAGAGCGAAGCCATTGGTGACTTGTAGTCTATAAACATCTCCATCCCTAGAAGACCAGGGACAATCCTGCTCTGGGAAGGGATGGATGTGGCTTCATTCAAAGCATCACCCTGGCAGCTTGTGTTACTGAGTCAATAGAGGAGATTTGGAGAGGGGTGATCCCTTGTTTGACCCAGGAAGGATTCGTTCTCTCTTCAGGCTCATCTTCCCCAATGCTCGTGCTCTAGAGGCCTCCTCTGAAGCCAGCCACAGTCAACAAGCTGTTCCTGTTGTCTTTGGACTGGATCCATGAGGCAGTTGGAGCTGCTGTTGGAGGCACCTTTTCCTTTCCTGTTCCCTTTCCCTTTCCCTATCAAGCCAGCCACTCCTGGCCAGTGTATCATGAAAATCCCTTTTCAGACTCAAAAGTGGCCTGAGCGTTGTCCCTTGTCAATGACTGAATGTCATTGATTCGAGCAGTATCTTGGTTTGCAGTTAACCCCTCAATTTTTTTATGGCTGTTTGAGGGAAAATACAGCTTTTATAAGCTTAGCAGGGCTGGCAGTGTGCGATACCCCTTTATTTGCGCAGTTTATCTCTTCCTACTTGTGGCTTTGGGTTAGTTGCTAATAACAAAGGCTCGTTATCACCAAACAAAAGTTCTGAAGTGGCACCATAGCAAAGTTGCCAGTCGGTTGGCAAGGAAAACTTTCTGATCAAATACTCAGTAACTGTTAAAAGAGCCTGAAAATAGAGACCTTTTATTTTCTCTGTAGCTGCGGGTTATTTCTGCAGTTATCAATGGCTTTTGGAAGAATGGGGCGATCCTCACTTTTGTGTAACGGTGTGTTTATAGAGGCTGGCAGGACTTCACCTGGGCTGGGCTGTCCCAGCTCTGCCAGAGAGATGAACCAAGGTTCTTTACTTTAACCCCCTCCTTTTTAAGTAGAGGCTGTAAAGGAGGGAAATAATAATTCTCATAGACAGAAAAATAGCCTTTGAATACGCCTCTGTTGTGTTTTGTTTCCTTTCTTATGTCAACGAGGCATCACTGTGTCAACAGTCAGCAAGCTTTTACTTGCACTGCCTGTGTCACCTGGAGCTGTTGACATGGAGCTGGGGAGCAGTGTCTAAAGCTTGTTTGCAGTCCCTGGCACGGGAGATTGCAAAACAACTGGAGAGAGAGCAGCAGAGAAATAGGAAGAGGCTGCAAGGGACGGAGGACAGCACTGCCTATTGATGGAAGCGCATGGAAACATTGCGCTGGAAATAGAATCATAGAATAGTTTGGGTTGGAAGGGACCAACACAACTCCCCTTGCTGAACCTTGTTGATACCTTGTGTACTGGGACAATGCCCTTATCCCAGTCGAGCAGTAATTTCAGAGCAGCTGGTCCCATGCAGCACTTGAGGGCTGTTAGATACCTGCTGCCTCTAAGAATGTGCTGCACGCTCCCATCTCAGGGCCTCAGCCACTCGTGAGCCTCAGAAGCTCAGTGGTGAGACCAGCCCAGCCCTTCAAGAGACAGTTTTCTCCACTGGCGAGGTCCTTTCTTACCCTGGGTCAGGCAGTGTCCAAGGAGCAGGAGTAAGAGTGGGATGCAGGGTTTGTAGTGCTCATGCTCACTCTGGCATCCCTGAGGATGCCTAAACAGCAGCCACAGGTACGATGACGGGCACAACCTCTCCACTGCCTTGCACGGTCCCTGCAGAGCAGTTCTCCTTGGAGAAGCAGCGTAACCACTGGTCACTGTACAGATCATCTGCTGACAACATATCAGATTTCCACATCCACCTGATGCAGAGGGAAGAGACACGTTATTAGACTGTGACTCTTGATGTCATTGCTGGCGTTGTTACGTAGGCTGGGATGTCATCAACCCCTTCTGGTTTGAGCTAAAGCAGAACCAATTCTTTAACTGCTCAGCTCAGCCTCTTCTAAATGACTTCATTTTCTGAAAGTTAACTGCGTGTTTTTCAGGCACTGTTTGTCTCTAGAAACAATAATACTTAAAATTTGTAATTATCACCAAAGTAACGGGGCGTCGGTATGCAGAAAGGCCATTATTTGTATTTATCCCTGTGGCGACCAAGGCAGCAGGCAAGTTGGTGGAATGCTGTAAGGGAAAGGGACGGACAGGACAGGTGACCCGAACCTGACCAACAGAATAACCCATCCCATCCATGTCATACTCAGAATAAAGCTGAGGGATCACAAGGGTCAAGCCCTCTTCTTTGATGGTTGGCATCCAGTGAGAACTCCAAGTGTCTTTCTACCCCCAATCCTGGATCTGTGTGTCCCTGAATCCAGTTCCTGAGCCCAGTCCTGGACCTGTCCCCGTGCCTGCTCTGCAGAATCAGTGGTAACAGAATCATCGGAGGTTCAGGTTAGTATATATTTTATTAATATTTTTTCCTTATTACTATTTGATTAAAGCTGTTTTTGTTTTGGTTTCCAACCCACAAGTCTCTCTCTCATCTCTCTTTTTCTGTGTGTGGGGGGGATTGGGATCCCAACTGTCTGTCTTTACCCAGCTAGGGAGGGCTAAACCGTGACATAACCTTGTTGTAAAGTGTCTTCCTACTAGCACTCTCCTTGTCGAACGCTTCCTTACCATTTTCACACATCGTTTCCTTTGCTGTATGAGAACAGATCCTCTTGGCTTGTCTCTGTCAAGCTCGGGCCAATGGGGAGGATGTGGTCAGCCCATTTCCAGTAGAAGCCTCAAAGATCTCGCCTCAACCTTATCGCCTTGTGGCTTTTTCATGTTGGCGATAAGGGGCTTTGACACCTGGCTGAAGGAGTGCTCATAGCCCCATCCAACCTGAAAGAGTCAACAAGACCTTTCATACTGCTGAGTAACTGCTCCTTGTGTAGGTCACTGAGATTTTCTCTTCCTCATCTTTGTGAGAGGAGAGACAGGCTTCTGGATCATCAGCAGAAGAGCAAAACAATGACATCTCGCACATGAGGAATGACCAGATTCAGCATGTGTATCAAATGATTTATTTGTACCAAAAAGAGCTGGCTTAACACATCTGGGAAGGGAGGTTAGGATTTCTGTAAAAAACAACAAAACCAAACAGGAGAAACCTCCAAACCACCACCACTGAACACCCCTGACCGTACAAGACAGGAGGGCTAATGTAGTGCCAACGTTGTATAGAAAAGGTGTGAGTAGAGAAGAATAAACTGGACTGTGTTAGTGCAACTTTGCATAGTTCATGGGCAATTAATCTGATTTGGATACAGTGGATGTGTAAAACCACAGTCCCCATTAGCTATAGCAGATGTCACAGTTCCTATCCCTCCTGAAGAAGCCCTCGGCCATGGCCATGGGTGGAAGGTAGTCCATGCAGTCCATGCCAGGGCAGGGGAAGCACTGCTGGACCCTGTCGTCCGCGTGCTGGGAGCTGCAGGCGGTGCAGCAGCAGGCGGAGGTGGGACACGGGGAGGGGGCATGGCAGGACCACTCCTCCATGGGGTAGCCAGAGGTCTTGGTGTCCAGAGCAGAGGGTTCGCTGTGGGGCAGCGGTGTGAAAGGGGAGAGCTGAGGAGGAGAGCAGCTATAGTTTAATGGGCTGGAGAGATCAGTGGGATTGGGAGATCCGGCAGCCTAGAGAGAGGAAAAAAAAAAAGCCAACATCAAGACGTTTCAGGGTGTCATTTGAGGAAATGTGGATGGCAGCCAGAATTTCCACACCGGTGGTTTTCTCAGGAGGGTCTGGCTACCCAGGGTGATGGTTTGACCCTTGGAAGCTTAAACCCAAGAGGCAGTTCCTGTGATATTGAAGGTAACAGGGCACTTCTCTGAAACTGGAAGATCTTTAAGGTCCCTTCCAACCTAAACTGTTCTATGATTCTCTGTGAGCAGTACCCGGGCTGTTACTTGCAGGAGATCTACAGGATCTGTAGAAGGGACATTCTCTATTCTGCAGCCTCTCTCTAGGTCTGGCTTGTCCCAATGGAAGCCACACACAAGTCCACAAAAGCAGCCTGTATCTCTGTGGCTGTACCCCATGTCCCCAAAAGCAGCCACCTTTCCACATCACCCTGCTGCTGTTGCACCCCAGGACGTGCCTCCCTTCCCCATCCTTCCTCGGAGTGTGCCGGTGGCTGCTCCCCTGGGACACAGAGCTTACCAGGCCCTGGTTAAAGCAGAGTGGGACTTGCTGGAAGGCATCCGAGGGGTAGTGTGAAGATGGCTGGAAAGCACTGAAGGCTGGGTCTAAGGGTGCATCTGCTTGAAGACAGGAATCTACCAGCTGCTCCAAATAGCCAGGGCTTTCCTCATAGGAGAGGCAGTTTGAAAACTGCCATGAAGGACAATAGTTGGGAACGGAAGAGAGAGGTTCTGCATCAAAAGGTGCTAGGAGAGAAGGTAAATGAGACAGCAGTAAGGAACCTAAAATACATAAACAGATGGTGACTTTCCAGCCTGAAAAGGCTTTGGTATGTCTCACGTTTCTGTATATAACATATGCAAATTGATTCCTAAATCTTGATGATTTAATCATTTCCTTGTTCAATGTATATATTCACACCTGCCCAGCTTTTTAGGTCTCTTTGCTTTGGCTGCAGAATAATTGAAGGATCTGTGAGCCCAACGTGCTATTCCTCCCACCCCTCTCCTTGGACAATTCACACACAGGAGGAGGAAGAAATGCTTTGTGTTGCTGAAAACCTGACACCCCTCTCACTCCTCGTGATGCTGCCAGGAGAGTGAGAACAGCCAACTCTGCTGGAGTGTGGAGCAAGGTGACCTGACCCTCTAGCTCCAATCAGACCTCCAGACTGCAGCCTGGAGAAGGTGATGCCAGCAGTGTTATTCCCCAGGGGATGAGCATCCCTTCCTGAAGGAGATCTCCACCTTGCTGTGGGAAAAATAAGCTGCACACGTGACAGCCTGTGAGCATGCTCCTGAGCAGGGTAATATGTACCCTGCTGGCCTCACGGCATCTCATCTGCATTTCACGGGCTCCTTTCAGGTACTGACTGGCTGCATTGCGGGTTATCTGGTGGTGCCTGCCTCAACCGAGGGCTGGAGAGACTCCACGTTGGGGGAAAAATTGGGAAGGGGATGGGAAGGGACAAGTGGATGGGCTTTGTACCAACCTGCGTGAGGAGGAGATGCAGACTCTGAAAACGGGATGCTGCTGCCGCCCCAAGAAACCTGACCAGAAAAAAGGGAAGAAAAGGAATTGTATTCACGGTAACACAGGGGAACAGTTTCCTGCGCACTGAGGTAAGTCAGGATTTCACTTCAACCTGTGTATGTAAACCTTGTTTACCTCACGGCTGTGATATGGAGAACTTCCCCGGCATCGACAGATTACGATTAAGGTGCACAATGTGGTTTTGCCTCAAGCCTACAACGGCACTGGAGGAGCACAACACCAGCCCGGTGTAAAGCCCTTGATACAGCATCTTGCTAGTGCGCTCTTCCTACTGCGTTATCACTGTTAATTCAGCTAGTTAACTATTGTTAATTAGCCCTTGAAATGAATGTGTTAACTTCTAGGACCATGAATTCCATGGTGGGGGTATCACAAAGTATTTGTGGGGATAAACATTATAACTGCGATACATAATGATATATAATTATATATAAATATGATAAGCAATTAACAAACTCTATGATAACCTCAGGATGTGACTAAAGACATTTGCAGGTCTCCCCACAGCTGGGCATCCGACCAGGTCGCCGTGCGTGGTGTCGATGTCATTTGAGAAGCAGCTCTGATACCGCTCCCCACTCGAACACAGCCGCCTGCCCCTACGGAACAGACACTCTCATTCTCTGAGGGATGCTAGAAGCTTCTTTTTGAGGAACCTGACCTGCCAGAGCAGACAAATCCACCCCAAAAGCAACCGGAGCCTGTCAACTGGGACCAAGATTTTACTCTGCAAGTACAGATACTACTTCTTTTTCCCATTCAAAATCCTCTCAGGGTAGTGGCTCATTTCCCTAGCAACAGCTTCCTAGCACATCCCTGCGCATTTAATTCATTAAGAAGTGGCTATTCTGGAATGAAAGTGGCTCTAGGATGATTCTTCCTCCCTTTGGCTGCAGGTGTCTAACAAGGCAGAGCCGCACCACCAGCAGCAGGAGTTTGCAGTGCAGTTTCTGCTGCCCTAACCCTTGGAGCCTCTCCCGGACAACGCAGACCTTCTGCAGCTCACAAAGGTAACTCCTGCACTGCCTGTCTTCGCTTTTCCCTTGTGGGCAAAACAAATGCTGTGTAAACTTGCTGTGGGGAGCAAAAACCAGTTCCACACAGCCCCGTGGTGCCTCTGTTAGGGGAGGAGTGACCCGGCATCTCTGAAGCCCAGCAGGTTTGGGCTCTGCTCAGCCAGGCCTCCCTGCCTGTGGCTTGCAAGTTGATCAGCTTTTCGTGCAATCGGCTACGATGAGGTACAGGAGGTGGGAGATGAAATCTGAAATCCTTCCAAAGCTGTAATGTCATGAACCAGGAAGGAGTAATGATTTACCGCCCTCCTTATGCAAATCCTTAGAGTGGCTGGAGCTAGAGGACTCTTACAAAGACTGGAAGAGTGAGTCAGGGTGTACACGTGCGTGTGTGTACACACACATCTCCACCCCCTTCTTCGGAAGGGATGGGGCTAGGAGCTGCCCAGGTGGTCCTGGAAAATGTCAGAGACCTGAGTTCAGGCAAACATGCTTGAATATTACACTAAGGAGCCCTAATAGAGCAGGATGGAGCCCTGCTTACAGGGTCTTTGCCTATGCCTTGTTTTCTTCCTTTCTCCAAGCCAAAACGTGGTGTTTAGCTGCTGCAAAGTCCTGAATTCCCAAACCCTCTCCATTGCCTGGGAGCTGTTGAAGGCACAGTATTTCTGGTGCCTCCATTCCCTCTCTGATCCAGCTGGGCAAGAGAAAGCCTCCAGGGGTAGGGGAGGTTGGAAGCAGCTGTCAGGGGGCTTGAAACCTGTGGAAAAGGGGGGATTAGGGGAGCCTTAGTGTGACAGAGCTCCTGTTGCTCCTCAGAGCTGTACAGGTCCCCTGGGCTTCCCCTGATGCTGCAAACCAGTTTGGTGCATGCTTCAGCCCAGCCACATTTTCAGTGGGGCACAGTGACCACAGTCTGCCTTGCTTGTCCAGCACAACGATACATGAGTTGCTGTGATATCTCTAAGTTTGACTGATATCTGTCCATGTGGTGCTTCCATCCCAGAGTGAATTAAGTCTCTGGAGCACCAGCTCTGCTCTCTCCCTGCACTAATGCCTCAAGCTGTCACTTGTTTAGATCCCTGCTGTAGTTACCCTGGCTGAATGTTGTTCTTCCAGCCTGCTGCACTCAGACTCTGGTAGTTTTCTTGGCTCAAAGATTACAGTCTTGGCAAAACGCAAGAGAGAAGAGACAAAATAGTCACCAAACGATTTTTACTTACCGCTGCACCGGTTGCTGCTTGCCGTGCTCTCCTCTGCTGCAGTAACTCTTTGACGGTAATCTTTACTCTAACACCTTGATAGACCTTGGGTTTCCCTGAAACAAGGTGTGGAAAAACACTTTAAGAGATAGGAGACTGAGAGCATACAGCAAATCCAGGACGCTTTCAAGCATGCTCTACGCGGAGTCTACCCAGAGTTAACAAATGATTAACTGGTCACTGTTAAGTCACTTGTAATCAACATTTACAGCCCTCTTTAACACCTGCTATTCAAGCTTGTGATAAGCAGACATTTATTAAGAAGTTGGTATTGATAATATTTAGTAATCACACGTGTTTTATTGTTTTCTATGCCCTCCTTCCCCCTGCCCCCTCTCCAGGTGTCCTAATACCAAGTTCCATCTGGTGCTACTGTTGAATTTATTTAAATTCCTATCATATTTGCTACTCTTAAGACCTGAAAATAGATGTGGGAAGCACTTCATCTGGCAGCTGAAGACCAGGAATAAAACAATGGAAACCCGTGGGCAGTTATTCAGCGGGCTAAACAAAACACAAATAAAATACCTGCTTTCATGAATCACTTCTTACAAAGCCTAGATTATCTCTTCATTTTGCTCATTCTGTACAAGTCCCATTTATTTCAAACAAGCCTTTCCGATGTCTTTAATCCAGCAAAAATCAAATAGCAACCACCAGCTGCAGCCTGATGAGGGATATTTAGTACAGGAAACGGTAAAGGATTTACCTACTCTGAAAAAAAAAATCACTTTCACTCGCTGTGCTCAGGGTGAAATATTTAAAGCCTCTGGCAGTTCTGTTTCTGTCCTGACTTTCTCCTCTTATTTTCATCCAGTAGCAGATCCAACAAACGCTTGTGTCCTGTCAGCCTGCAGTCGGCTCTTCCCCAGAGGGAGCAGCAGGGTGCAGGTTCCCTGTCCTATCGCAGCCGCACGCGGCAAGGAGACAGGGCTGGGTTTGTGGGTTCTGTTCAGAGAGCCAAGAAATCCCTCGCTGTGGGCACCATCCTCCTCCAATACAACCGGTCCCCATTGTGGATGGTCATACATCACCCTCGCTGTCCTGCCTGTCCCCACCCCAGCCCTCCTGGTGCTCTGGTTGAGGATGCGCTGGAGCAGGCGCACGAGTCCCTCAAGAAAGGCCAGGTGAGCCTGGAGGGGATTCTGCTCAGCTTTGCTCTTGGCAGTTGGGGATCATATCTTCGTCTTTCCATTCAACAAACTGATGATGGCGAAAACAAGGGGAGGGAAGGGTTGAATTTAACAAGAACACCCTCTTAGCAGGGTCCCTGCAGCCAGAGAGAGTCCTGAGCTACAGTCCCTTCTGCAAATTTGGGGTCATGCTGTGCACAGCTTCTTAGCTCTTGTCTGTGCTGGAAGCTGGACGAGGCTACGGACTGCACCATGAGCAGCTAAAGATAAACTAGCAGGTGGGGTATGGACACACCTGTGACCCCCAGCTCCCTTGGCAGAGCATTTTGCCCCAAGGATGCTGCTTTCCTAGTGCCCGGAGGCCCCAGGACGGTCTGTGTGCAGCTGGAGCATGGAGAGCGGAGAGCAGGGCTGCCACGGCACAGCTCCCCAAATGCTCAGGTGGGAAGGGTCTGGGGGATAAAGCTGAGGGTGTGGGTCAAGGAGCAGGGCGGTGAGGTGGGGTAGTGGTCAGGGAGGGCTGGGAATCGAGAGCAGGATGGTAAGGGCAGGCTTGGGGGTCAGGGTGGACTTGGAGCCAGGGAGCAGGGGGTCAGGGTCGAGCTGGGGATGGGGAGCAGGGGATCAGGACAGGCTGGGGGTCAGAGGGGGTTTAGGGTTGGGGAGCAGGGGTTGGTGTCGAACTGTGGGTGACGAGCAGGGGATCAGGACAAGTTGGGGGTTGGAGGGGACTTGGGGATGGGGAGCAGTGGGTCAGGGTCAAACTGGGGGTCAGAGAGAACTTGGGGATGGGGAGCAGGGGCTGAGGGTGAATTGGGGTCAGGGAGCAGGGTGATGAGGGTCGAGCTGGGGATGGGGAGCGGGGGGTCAGGGGAGCAGGGGGTCAGGACCGGCTCTGGGGCTCAGGGCAGCCTGGGGAGGGCCCGGGGACGGGGTCGGGGGCTCAGGGCAGCCTGGGGAGGGCCCAGGGACGGGGTCGGGGTGCTGTTGGCCGCGGGGGCCGGCGGCTCGGGGAGGCGCAGGGCGAGCAGAGCCCTCTCCCGGCCTCCCTCCCTGCCTCCTCCCCGCCCTCCCCGGCGTTTCCTCGCCTGGCAGCCGAGGTTTGCCCGGCGGCGGCGGGCGGGGGTGACCCCGGGGAGCCCCAAAACGGCCCCAAAGCAGGGTTTGAGGGACAAGGGGGGGCCTGGCGGGGCTTACCAGACATCCTGAGCGGTTGCGGGCTGCGCCTGGTCGGCGGCCCGAGCAGCAGCGGCGGCGGCCGCGGCCCCGGCCCCAGAGCAGCCCAGGGGGGCCGCTGGCTCCGAGTGTGGGGGCCGAGGGGCCCGCGCTGCCCGGCGGCCTCGCCCGGTGGATCCCGACAATATTAATGTTTTATCCCTACGGGTATAAGTTTGAGTTTTTCTCCCCTAATGCCAAGTATTTAAAACCTCTAGAAACCAATGATTTGACAATCAATGATTGCGCGATACTTTCAATTTGAATATTCAAAGGCTCCACAAAATGGGCCATCTTTTTGTGGAGCCGAGCACATCCCCGTCTAGCAGAGGGTCTGGGGGAATAAGATTTGCTGGGGCCACCCACCCCACCCTTCTCTTTTTGGGGCATTTGCAGGGTTTTAGCCATCTTGCCCCTAACAAAGCAGATGCCTCGAAACCAGCTCAGTGTTTTCCCCTCAGACGCCCAGGCTGGGCTCCAGCCCTCTCAGATTTCATTTGCTACCTGCAGAGAGGGTTCTGTGAGGGGCTGAGCTGCTTTTTGTACGATTTTTCACATTTTAAGGCTAAATACTAAAGGTTTTGGGCCAAAATGGCAGCGGGCAGGCGTGATGGAGCAAGGAGGCTGCCCTGGGCACCCAGGGAGCTGAAGCGACCTGAATCCCTCTTCTCCCCACAGCGTTCCTGCCCCTCTGCCCCATGCTGGCCTTATATTGGAGTTTATTTGTGTTTTCCCCTAATTTAGACTATTTTATCTCGCTACAGGCGTCAGCCCCTCTCTTCTCACGCAGGCCTGGGCTGTGGGCTGCGAGTGATGGGGTTCAGCGCATGGTAGGATGACACAGGTTTTGGATAACCCTTCATCACCGCACCACACTGGTGTCGTTGGGGGTTTGAGGCTGCGTTTAAACCTTCCCCTGGGCACCGCGGTCTCTGCCGTGCCCCGGGAATACCTGGCTGAGGCAGAAAGCAGGCCAGGCTGTTAATAATCTACCAGCAGTTTGGTTTGGCTATTGTTGCTGCTGAATCCTTTCTTTTCCTTTAAAATGAAGAAATGCACTTGATATCTGTGGGGAGCGGTCGCAGCGGCGATGCTGTTCCTTGCGCTGAAATGCGTCTCTGCAGCTCCCGGTGGGCCAAGCCTTGCTCGGGATGGCTCTGCAGGGATGCTCCCCGTGGGATCCTGGGGAAGGAGCCCTCTCCCCTCGCCTGAGAGGCAGCAAAAAGCAGGGTGCTGGGCAGGAGGAGTCACAGGAGCGGGGTCGGAGGGGAGAACTGCACGAAGCAGTTTGGGACATGAAGCCCTTGTGTTGCTGGGGTTGCTTCCCGCTGAAACGTTGGTGGTGGGTGGATAGAGCACGATGCGGGTGCTGCGCAGAGGAGCCAGGGAAATGTTTATCTCTGTAACCAGAGACCAGAGCGTGCAGGCTGCCCAGCTCCCACCGTGACCGAGCCGTGTGCCTTAAGGAAACATTAAGCACCTGTGTTTGGGGGGCTCCTGCACGTCCTGGGTTTCAGAGCATTGTGAGGCTCACAGAGACCCTGCATCAATTAAGAACAAAATGCCAGGGTGGGTCGAACACTTCCAAGACAGCTCAAAAACTTTCTGTCCCTGCTTCTCCCTCAGAGCCAGATGGGAATACAGCCAGACCGACTGTGGTGTCCCACTCCGTGCGAAGCCCTGGAAGAGGATACAGCTGAAACAGCTCACAGTGACTGTGATGAACAGCAATTCAGCCCGGTGATATTGTCAGTTGTGGTGTGGAACAAGGCTGTGGGCTTATGCAAGCCTCAAATTTGTGGGCATGGGGGCTTGGTATGGGGCAAGGAGAAGTGCACGCACTCCAAGATGCACTGGGGCTTGTTGCCTTGCCTTGGCCCGTGGTCAGGGGAGCAGCTCTCGCTGAGCAGGTGCCACCTGGGGATGCTCCACAACTGCCACTCGTGGTGCCTGTGGACCAAATGGGAGGCAGCTGAACTTGCCTCACCCCATGCTTAGCACACGTGCAGAGGAGCCCTGGCTGCCAGCCCATGCTCTGCCCTGAGCTTTCCCTGTCTCTCCAGGCCTCAACTAGCAAAAAGAGGAGTGCAGCCCATGGAGTGGTCGGAGGTGATATTTGAGGCTCAAAGAGCCACTGGAATTGCTTCCTAAGCGTGTCTGAACAAGGCTGAGGAATCAAGAGGTGTTGGGTGGGACCCCAGCGCGGCAGCAGGGTTGCAGGGGTGAGCTTTGCATGACTGTGACCCCCAGGACAGCTCTGTGGCTGCTGCCCCGGGAGTGAAGCAAGAGCTTCAGGGAGAGGGTTTGGACCCCTGTGGGGTAGAAGCAGGGGCAGCGCTGAGTCCCTAAAGACACAAATGGGCACTGCTGGGCACATTGCACCAAGGCTACTGGTGCTCCAGCTCTTGCAGCTGCTTCTGAGCTGTGCTGTGAGGGGTCAGGTTGAGGTCTGTCCCTGGGCAGCCTGCGCATAGCCTTCCTTTGTGAGGCAGCCGCCGAGATCCCTGGGAATGCGCGTTCCATCCTTTGATACCAGAACATATGCTGGATGGACTGAAGATGCCTGAACAGCAAGGGAGGTGTTGTTGCCAGGTGTGGGCTGAGCAAGGGGCTTGGATGGTTGCTGTGTGTGCACCTGGGGTACAGGATGCAAGGTGCCAGGGATGGTGCTGGGTGTTACACCTGTAAAAGAAAGGGGGTTGTGTCGAAGGACTGACCTGGCTTGCTTGGCAGCTCCCAGCAGTGTTGCTTACAGGGGCTCAGTACCGCCTGTTTCTCAGTACTGAGCTGTGTCCCCAGTTTACATTCCCCTGCACAGAGGTGCCTGCAGGCAGCACGGCACGTAGCGATGCCCTGAGCCTGATCCTGTGATCCCAGAGCCATTTATGGTCCCTGGAGGGTGCTGAGAAGGTGCCAAATGCCCTGTCAGCACCAGGATTTGAGGAGAAAAGGCAAAGGAGGGCCTTAAAGCTCTTGTTCTTCCTCAGTGAGGCTTTTATTTCTGCTACTGTGGGTGCCAGGCCGGGGGACAAGGTGGGACAGAGGGGGCACCCTCCACTGGGTGCAGCAGGCAGGACTGGGAGGGTTGCCCAGCCCTGCTCTGTGCGTGGGTTTGTGTGTGCAGAGCAACCTCTAGTGGCCGTGGGCACGGGGACATCACATCGGCCTCGGTCCCCATCCCAGCCCTGGGGAGGATGCATTGCAGGTGGGAGGGAAGGTGAGGCTTCTTCGTGCAGGTAGGAGGGTGCCTCAGCAGTCCCTGCCAACACCCTAAGCTGTCTGCCAGGCGCTGGTGTCGCACGGTGTGCTGTGTTTAGTTGGTTTGGGAGGCTCAAACGTGCTGTGCCTTTGCTGCTCTGGCCATAATTGTCACCCAAGATAGTGCCACGTTCACACTGTGCCAGCATGAGGGATGTACATTTATGCCACTAGGTAACAGATGCCATTATACAGACTCTGATATTAAGGAGGGCTTCCTCCAGCCCCTGGCTTGCTCCCCAGCCTTCCCAAATCTCGCCTGGTTACATCACTCTGCTCATGTAGTTTAAGGGTCAGAGCAACCTGTTTTCTCCCAAAATCTTGGTTGTAGGAAAGGCTCATAGAGTGCAGGTATTTTTCAGGCTGTGTATTTCACTTGTAGCACAGCGGGACAGGGAGAAATGTCTTTCAGAAGGCACCACTATAAGCTAAATGTGGTTTGTCCAAGTAATGTATTTCTAAACAGGGCACAAAGCATTGCATGGTGTTAGCATCCTCTGTTTGAAGGACCAGCTTTAGGCAAAAGCATTGAAGTAATTCATTTGCTTCAATAATGGTCCATTTTTCCTTTTTCTCCAGCTCTTATCTCTCATCAGTAAGTTCTCCGGCCTTCAGAAGTCCCCCAGATGGGACTTCCATCCTCTTTTGCCCAGGCAGAGTTTTCATGAAGGGGCAGCATCTCCGAGGACTGCTCCGGTGAGAGGTGGCTCATCCTGGAGGTAAGCTCGTTTGCCACAGTCATGAATGGTGAGAAGGAGTAGGATGAGGTGGCGGCGTAGCTGGAGGAGTAGTGGACATCTTCAAGAGGATGCAAAGGGTAGGGTTGGGTTCCAGGGATGGCTGGGGTCCAGCTTGAGCTTCGGTACGGGGAAACACCTCCGGACTCATGTGAGGAGAGGCAGGTGATGCTGGCAGGCAGTGCTTGCAGAGGGTCAGAGCATGTATTGTCCGACTGGCTGAGACTGTCGGGTGAGGTCTGCTCCCAGGGCTCTCTCTGGCAGGGAGAAAAGGCAAGAGAGACCCTTAAGAATAAAAGCTTGTCCCAAAGGTAACAGCATGTCTATCCCCAAAGCCTAGCTGGGAACGCTCACAAGAGTTTCTCTTGCTCTGGGGCAGTATTTGGTGTTAAAATTGTTGAAAGGAAACATCCATGATGTCAAGAGTGGGAAAAGAGCCTTGAAACAGGCTCAGGGACTGAACCTGCAGGGCCCAGCAGTTCTGCTCTGGGGCTGCGAATGGAGCTGGCTCCCAGGAAATAGCTGGTGTTGGGATTGGCAACTGCCTGAAGCTGACAAAGGATGATTCTAGAAAGTTAAGGATCTCAATGGAGTCTCTGTCTTGAGGAACAGGGTGGGTTGTTAATTTAGGAACTGGTCTCCACCAGGAAGAGGGGTCAAGGAGACAGAGAATGGGAACAAAGAGAAGCAGAGTTCCCTCTCAGCCCATCTGCACCATGCTCTGTCGTGGCTGCCTCCTGAACACCCACATCCTTCCCAGATGAATCCCCCTAACTTATCCCCAGCTTTAAGTTGAGGGATCTTTCATTGGGGACTGAGAACCATAGACTCACTCACTAGTAGGAAATGTGCAGTCTCGTTAGGGAAGGATGGCAGGAGAGGGGGCACAGCAGAAGGGCTGAAGAAGGAGCTGGCACCAGCTGTGAGGGAAGTAGGACGGTAGTCCCCATACTGGTCGCCGAGATACTGGTCCAGAAGTGCCGGGTAGCCTTGTGTGGCAGAGGAATCACACGAGAAGGGCTTGGACCCTAGAGGGGATGAGTAGACATCACTGACAAACTGCTTTGTATTGTGGAAATCCACCTCAGTTGTGAAGGATCTCCTGATGCCGTAGTAACCAGCTGTGGGAGGTGAGCCTGTGGTGGTCAGAAAAAACGTTGGCTGTAGGGAAACCGTAACAGCAGCACCTGGGGAGCCACAGAACGATGGGCACTGATGCAGGTGCAAACAGAGCCCTTTTCTCTCTAGCAACCCCCAGGGCAGGAATCAGTCCTGCCTTAAAGGCAGCTGTATCAGCCCATGTGCTTTTAGCACCTCCAACTGCCCTGAATTGAGATGATGACCCCTGTCTGCAGCAAACCAGTGTGTTCTGGGAAGCTTCAAGTAGCAGCCCCGAGGGACTGAGGTTGCTGTGCCAGCCTGTGCTTCTTCCTTGCTCTGCTACAGCCCCTGGGCACAATGACGGGGTTACAGCTGCAAAACCACCTGCCTTTGTTCCAGCCTCACCCTCCATTCCCTGCCCAAGAGCTCAAGGGACAAAACAGGTCAGCTCTTGGTTTCTTACTTTCTCCCTTCAGCTCCAGGGAAAACTGAAAGATGCGAAGGGAAAAGGAGGAGTTCTTTGTGGCACCTCTGTCAGAGGAGCTGGAGACTGCTTTAATTCCCTCTCTTTCCCATTTTTGGGAATTTCATACAAGATTACAGGGGCCCTTCTGTTATTATTGCTGTTCCTGTTTTGGCTCTTTCAATTCCTTTCCTCCTGGGCTCTCTCTGAGTGATGGCCCTGCTCCTTTGCTCACTTCATGTTCCTTGGAGGAGAAGAAACAGGAGCAGCATCAACTGTTCAGCCTGCATGGAAAGGATTTATCAGTGGAGGGAAACCTCACCTGGCATTTGGACGAACGGTGACTGTGTTGCGCTGGTGCTGCCCTGCAAAAGAGAAAGGTATGTTAAGAAAATGTCTTTTCAAATCAAGGCAGCTCACTAAGCATGTAGTTTAGGAAGGCGTTGGCATAATGCAGGTGCATTCTTTGAGCTTGGTACTATCAGTATGAAGAGTTTAAATACAGATTTCCAGCCTGGGGCCTCTGAAGTATTAGCAGATGTAGGTTAAGAAGAGATTTTGAAGGTCTTGTGTGGAGCTGATAAGAGTAGCAGTATCAAGATAACTGGCTTCTTATGTACTGCAGGGTCCGTTAACGTAGGCAGAATGCTGAGCTGTCTTTTTGGTGTTGGCACAAAACTGGTCTCAATAAGTTGGTATTTAAACCCTTGGCTGGTCAAAACAGTGAATTCCACACTGCCCATGTCCTAGCTCAGCTCTCCTGCACTGCATTTACTTGCCACAGAGCCACTTCAGCTGGCCTCTCCTAGCAGAACAAGCAGCCTGTGTGTAGCAGGCAGTTGTTCCTAGCTCCTATTTGGGTGCTACAGCAATACTGATAATAATAATCTCCTCTTGCCCCTCGGTAAGGGAGAATTAGCCCTGAGTGACCCTGGTGCTCTTGGTGACTAATTCTTTACAAAGCACTGTGGTGAAGGCAGCTGCTCCTCTGGAGCAGAGCTCATACCTAGAGTTTCCTTGAGTTCTTCCTCCAGACCTCCAAACCTAAAGAGCAGGAACACAGCATCCACTGCTGCATTCACTTCAGCAGTGCCGTCGCCCTGGCCAGTGATGGTGACTTGCTGTTTTCAGTTTGCGTAGTGCAAACAGGAGGTTCCTGCCATAGCAAGCAACCAAATTTAGAGGTTTAGATTTGAATTAAATTTGCCAGTGCTAGGACTTCCTTTTACTGCTGAGGGAGATTTGCAGCTGCTCCCTGCTCCATCATGAAAATGAGCTCTGAGCCCACACGAGTCACACGGGCTGCGGGAGCGATAGGAGGGATGAGGAAGGAGCCCTTTGGCTTACAGGCAGACGAGCTTTCACATTGCAGGGTTGGAGTTTGCACCTGGTTCCGGCTGGGCCATTTTTGGCTGCAGATTTTGGTGTGGATCTTAGCTGGTAGTGCACACTGCCCTGCAAAGCTAAGCCCCTCACATGCAAATCTGATCTCACACTCTCTCCGCACCCATGGCACTTCAGTAATACTTTCTCCTACTGCAGGGATTTTTCCCACCACCTCCTCTGCCTTCCCCTGGCCATCGCATCCTGCAGCTCTTCTCTGCATGCACAGAGGAGGAATTTGAAAGTCGCGGTGTGGGCCTCTGCACTAATGCTTAGACCCCAGTCTTAACACCTCACCAGGCAGTAGTTTAGTTCTGTTATCTGGCACTCTTAATACTGTGTTTGAGAAAGAAGTTGAATTAGGAGGTGCAGGTTTGCTGCCTACAGGTCAACGGGCGGCAGTGATGAGAGCTGGGATGCTTTGCCAGAGGGACGAGAAAGCCCCTGGGCACAGCTGCCAGCCTCCAGCATGGAGCATTTCAAATGACTGAAGCATCTAAGTTGTTCTTCGATCTGTCTCTTCAACAGGCACAGGCAGCAGGTGTCACAGGCAGCAGGTCCTCTCCTGCCCACCTATGAGGTCAGCCACAGTCAGCATTGGCTGCAGGGGCTTTAGCTGCCTTAATGCAATCACAAGAGCCTCTGCAGCAACCCATCTTTGGCCTTCCTCACAGCAGGCACCCGCATACTTGCAAAGACCTACATTTCACTTCCCTCCTGGCTCCTTATCAGGCAGCGAATGGCTAGGCTTAATTGAAGTCCATTAGTTCATTTCCTCCCTGCCTTATTTCCTTTCGGTGCCGTGGGACTGGGGTAGCCGGGTCTTCTGCAACACAGCAGCATGTCTGTTTAGCATCACTTGAGCCCACAGCATATTCAGCTGTTGATAAGCTTGGTCTCAGCCTGCTTGCACATGACCGGGCAGCGATACTGGCTGGGGGTGCTCCAGAGAGCTGTGTTGCTTCACTGCCTTGGTAGCCCAGGAGTATTGTCCAGCTGTGAGGCTGCCTTGGGGGACTAAATGTATGAATCGAGGTCAAAATAATGACTTGCTTCTGCAATGGGGACCGTGGGTGCCCTTTGGCTTCAGTCTGTCTCCTCCGTGGGCCCAATCGGTACTACAGCAGCTGGAGTAATAAAAGTTGATAATAAAAGTGAAGCTTAGTCTGGGCAGGGCACCTCAGTGGTTTGCC
Organism: Phaenicophaeus curvirostris; assembly: GCF_032191515.1. Classification (NCBI taxonomy): domain Eukaryota; kingdom Metazoa; phylum Chordata; class Aves; order Cuculiformes; family Cuculidae; genus Phaenicophaeus; species Phaenicophaeus curvirostris. Next base: position 908,081 of record NC_091416.1, on the reverse strand, counting down.
AAGTGATCTGTCCCTGGCCTCTGAGTGCTGCTGGGCACAACGCTTCATCTCTGTGCCTACCAGTGTCCCTGTCTGAGAAATGAGAGTAATCCCTTTATCATTCAGAGGGCAACTGCTGGTTCATGCCTACGCGGTAGATGAAACAAAAGAAAATAAGTCAAACCCTCCCTAAAGCCCAGAGATCCCAGAAGCCCAGATTGTGTGGTTTTCATCACAGCACATTCTGCTTTCCTATCATTTGATGTGTGCAGAGACTGGCTGTCATGGAATTATTGCTGTTCTGCTGCCTCTGTAAGCAGCTTGGCAGCTCTCCTCTGCTGAGCAATGACCTTTCCTGCGCAGCACAGATCTCCTCCGTAGACCTCCCCTGGCACAACAAAGGCTTCCTGATTTTGGAGCAAAGATCACGTTCAAACAAATGATGCAGCTAAATTACACTGCATCATAAATATACAAAGGCGTGTTCAGTTATCTGCTGTTTGCTTTGATTCTAGATTATATTATGTCAGATAAACGGAGCTGCACTTACAGCTGTTCTTTCCATAATACGTTCGAGTAAATACGGATGTTTGCCCTGCACAATAATTTTTTGTCTCTTATGGGGAATTAGCAACAGGGCTGATTCTGCATCAGACAGACACACAACTGCTAAGCTTTGGAATACAAAGCAAAGGGCAATAAAGCAAGCAGCAGTGTTTTTACAGTTCCTAGGACTTTTGATTGCAGCCGTTGAAGCTGCCACCTCCAGAAAGGGAGCAGGTAAAGCATGATTGTAATCAACAAGGATCTGTTTTCTCAGTGAGTGCAAAACAGTAATTGCTGCCTGCTGCTCCTCAAAGCAGTCTTCCTGAATGCCTTCATGGTGGGAGCATGTGTTTCCCAGTGACTGTCCATAGCTCAAGGGATCTTCTGCCTTTCTGCATTAGCTGGAGGCTGGGAAGATATCTATGGCTACATCTCGCTTTGTTTGGTAATGGCCATGCTGGTTTTCTGCTTGTTGTGTTAGACAGAGCTAACATTCATGAAAATAACAGTGAAAATAAATACTTGCAAGGCCCTTTGAGGTCTCTTGCTGAAGGCAAAAAGCCTGAGGCTAATGGCTTCGGGGGGGAAAGAGCAACAAAACTAATATGTGCCAGTAATTCAAGTCTCCACTCCCACCCTTTCCTTCCAGGACAACTGCTTCAGCAGTTTCACTGCATCTCCTCATTTGTCAGTGGTCCCATTGCTCCCAATCAGCCTGGAAATGAGGCGCTTCTGCTTGGTAAAGGTGAGTTGTGAAAGCACACAGGGAATGGCTCAGTGTGCCAGCTCTGGCACTGCAATATTGTGTCCTCTTCTGGGGACAGCATTGTTTTTTCTGGCTGGTGGTTGAGCGAAAACAATGTAGTGTACTCTAATTTGATGTAGGCTTCCTGTTGCCATAGAACCACTCTAAGAAGAAACCATCTCTTACGAACTGATGCTTGGCCTCTTTCCAGACCATAACATCACTGCATCTCCCCTGGCGCTCCAGCGTGCCAGAGAGGAGCTGGAAGGAGCACAGCATTCAGTGAAGAACATCTATTTTTGTTGCGCTGAGTTGTTCAAGCGTGGCTGGTGGAAAAGGAAGTTGACTTGGAAAGGTGTCATACACAGGATATGAAAGGAGTGGAAAATACCGCATTACTGATTTTCTTTTAGAAAGAAAAAAAGGACTTTAATCCCTCAAAGATTCACTGGTGTAAAAAATCAAGGAGCCATCTGTAATCTTTTGGGGCAAATACTAGTGTTCCAAACACTTTTGCCATTCCCTGTCAATACTGGCAGTGCCCTGAACTCACAACAAATGCTCTTTAAAGCAGAGGATTACATGACATGACTTTTCTAGCTTAAAAAGGAAGGGATGTAGGTGGGTGGGAAGCGACTTACGCTGAAGCGGGAGCCAGTGCTCTGCCTGGAGCGTTTTTCAGCAAGAAGATCTTTGACTGTGTGTTTCACTCGCACTCCTTGGTACACCCGTTTGCCAAAATCTGTAGGGATTGAGGGAATGAAACAAGCATTAGAGTTCAGTGAAGGCACAGGGCAGCTGGGAGAGGTTGTTACGGAAGAGCAGCTTCTAAGACTGCTTTTATTAATATGAATCCTTCCTTAGGAGACCAACAGCAAGCTGATGGGTTTGGGCTTTTGTTTTTTCCAAAGATAGCTCTGTGGGGTCCTACATTTCCTCTGTGGATCAGCAAAATTTGATTTAACCTTACAGCCTCTATTGCTTTCAACAGAGATGCTGTGTTTTAGCTCCTCCTTGCCCTTCTGGAGTTGCTGGCTTTCAGCACATCCCTCTGTGAGCTTTGATCTTAATGCAGCAAAGATGGAAACAGCCTGGATGGTTGGGGTGGCTCCTCTGAATGGTGATGTAAATCACAGTGCAGATTTGGGAAAGGAAAAGGAGCTGACTGCTCAGTCTGCTTTGTATCCACAGCAAATCCTGACAGGCACCTGGGGATTCTGTTGTTTTATTGAGGAAGACACAAAGAGGGGTACAGTGTCTCAGCCACATCGCCCAAGAGGCTGATGCAGAGCTGGCTCCCTTCTCTTGACCTGCCTGGAATACAGCTCAACCTGCCCACAGGGTCTGTGTGACTGCTGGTGTGAGACATCTCTCTTCCTCTGCCTGGACAAAGCTTTGTGACATCTGCCTTGTGTGCAGATGCTTTGGCACACGAGGGCAGAGCGGCACAAGGAACAATACTGGAGACAGCTCTTTTATCCTGGCCAGCAGGCTGTGCCTGAACAGAGCACTCACACCTGCGGAGCAAGGGAGGAATGTCCATATGGGCTTTTATTGAGATCTTCCAGGGAGGAACTTCACTTTGAAGCTAATCCCTTGGAAAACAGACAGTTGTGTTCTCCCAAGGGAACACCAACAGCCATTCCACAGCTGATGTGTTTGATCTCTAAAGTTGTGATTTATCATTTGCCCCTTCTGCTTTTCACAATGTGTCACTGGCTCCACTTGTCACTTTTATTCAGGGTGCATCATGTCCCCAGGTGCACATACCCATGGAGAGCTTAGAAAGAGAAGAGTAGAGGGTTTAAACACCACAAAATCTCAGTGCTGGCTTGCAGCTACCCCAAATGTTTTCTGTTGGGCCATAGCGATTGAAATCTGGGGCAACTGCAACTTCGTTTTCGTGTTTGAGTTCTAACCAGAGAGACTTCAGCCAAGACTGGGCACAGGGCAAACAGACTGCAAGAGACTGCCCCAAAAAGCTTATGATAAAACAGTCAGCTATTAAAACTCCACATAACTCTGCTATTGGCAGCACTGGGGAAGGGAATGCTAATTTAGGCTCGTCTTTATATAAGTTTCAAGCAAATGGAATAATATTTTGCATAATTTTGGTTGAACTGCCTTTTGGAAAAATATTGCATTATGAAGGGAATATAAATTCAGTCTAGAGAAGATGGAACATGCTATTAAGTAGTATTAAATTCTTGAGATAGTAAAGATGCCACAAGTCATATTTTAGACAATTCTTCTTTCTGATTTTCTTTTTTTTAGTATGAGCCCAAGGATGGCATGGTTCTTTCCCTGATATTTCCATGAAGATGCATCTTTACCCTTGTGAAAAGTCAAGGTGCTGAAACTCACCTGTTTCCATTGTTGTCACTGTTGACAAGTCCCAGCTCTTGGGTTCTGCAGGACTTCGGAGAAGGGCCGACCAGCATGAGCTTCGCAGAGCAGAGTGAAGTCAGTGTTCATACTCCACTGGTAAAGTTCCAGCTGAGCCGGACGGATATATGTTTTCTACAGTTTAGAGATGTCTCCATGATGCCTTGTTTGGGATTTGCTTAAATGCAAATCTCTTGATGTGTGTTTCCCTCCAATTTGCATGGTCAGCGTGGATCATTCCCGAAGATTCTCTTTCCTGCCTAAGCTGACATTTCATGGACGAAAACTGAGGTGAGCTTTATGGACAGGAAAATCATAGAATCGCAGAAAGGTTTGGATTGGAAGGGACCTTAAAGCCCAACACCCCTGCCATAGACAGGGACACTTTCCACAGGACCAGGTTGCTCCAAGCCCCATCTAACCTGGCCTTGAACACCTCCAGGGATGGGGCAGCCACCACTGCTCTGGGAAAATCTTGGATTGAAGTGCAAGGTTGGTAAGTCTTGTGGTGATCAACCATCTCCTTACAGGTGAGGAATGTAGCTGGAAAATCAAGGCTTAGGACAAGAGCGCCTTTAAATTCTTCCTTATGACCACAGCTTATATCCCAGTTCTGAAACATCTACATTGGCTGCGAGAGCCATTTTCCCCAGAACGTGGCTAGCACAGCGTATCAATACAGCGAGGACAGGCTGTGCTGAGGCAGATCATCGGAGCGGTTTGTCTACAAGCAGAGTGAGCTGGCGTGCAGCATTGCCGTGCTCATCTTACAGGAGCAGGACAAGACTGGCGCCAATGCATCCCTCATAATTAAATATTTCTCCTCATGTGGAGTCTGCTGCCAGCTTGCGGGTCTATTAGGTAAGATCGGTCCCTCTTGGTAATTACATGTGCTTTCCCAAGTGTTGGCCTGGAGATTAATTTGGCCTGCCATGTGAACTGCCTTCCTGAGGAAGGCTGTTGGGTTTTTAATTGTGATTATTCTTTTTCTTCAGGAGAAAAACAAAATGCAAAGAGCAGCGGCTGGCCAAGGCTGCATCTGCTCCGTCCATCAAGGTAAGTGAGGAAGGCAGAGCTGAAATGATGTTCTGGATAATTCCCAGCATTCTTAGCTTATATAACATTCTTCAGCTTATAAAACAAGCCTTACTTTGGGTCATCCATTCTCACCCACCCCCTCCTGGTACTCGCAGGTGTATCGGTTTCGGCTGACAAGTACCCGAATGGGCACGAGGCGGTGGGTGGATCAGGGAAGCCGGGGCAGATGTGAAGCCACAACAGAAGACGGCTGTCTTCGCTCTGTTAGCAAGAGGCTTAGTTTGCCACCTGCCTCCTGGCAGACTTCCCAGCTAGTTTTGTCTCCTATGCCGGATGTTTACGTACTTTGGTTGGGATATACAAGTTAAATCACAGTCCCATTCAAGCGAAGGGCTTTGCACTGTCCAGGTGTTTTCTGTACTGGTTGCACAATAATTACATTGAAAACAACAGATCCTACAAAAAAGCCACAAATAAATAGAGAGAAAATAAAACCCCAGCCAGCCTTCTTTTAGATGAGATCCATCTTTTACCTTACATTTCCATTTGAAAAGGTGCCTTACTCAGACTTTTGATCTTATTTAGTGAATTTGGGCATGGACTTGCTGTTCCTCACCGCGAGGAGAGCAGCCAGCGCGTGTGACAGGAGTAGGAGCAGCCGTGTGTTGGCAGGGCACGGTTTGTGGCGTGGTTTATACCATCTCATTTGGTTTTAGCCTGTGCCAAAGAAAACTTTCTGGGGCTTGTGTGACTGTTTTGTGTTATAAAAGCCTGGAACAGCAGAGGTAATGGCCGATGTGCATCTGCTTAATTCAAACTGTCCTTTCAATCCCACTTTTCCTTGATGACTGAAGTCATGAAATCCATGTCCAAGGATGTGGAGCTGCTGGAGCGAGGCCAGAGGCCGCAGAGAGCATCTGAGGGCTGGAGCAGCTCTACAGGGGGGCTGAGAGAGCTGGGGTTGCTCGAACTGGAGAAGAGAAGCCTGCGGGGAGACCTTAAAGCAGCTTCCAGTGCTGAACGGGGCTCCGGGAAAGCTCTGGAGGGGCTCTGGATCAGGGAGGGCGCGGGGAGGATGAGGGGAAGGGCTTTAAGATGAGAGGGGGACACTGAGACGAGCCGCCCCGGAACCTTTGTGCGCGGGCGCCGTTTCCGGCCCGGCCGCTGCTCCGCGCGGCTCCCGGCGGGTCCGGAGCCAGAAGGCCCCGCGCGGCTCTCCCCGCTTCCCCGGGGCTCCTCTCCCCCTTTCCTCCCTGCCCTCTTCCCTGGGGCTCTTCCCGCTTCCCAGCCCTTTTCCCCAAGGCTCTCCCTGCCTCCTCACCCGCTTCCCCGTGGCTCTTCCCACCTCCCTTCCCTGCACGCTTCCCTGGTGGCTCTGCCCCCCTTCCCTGCCCCCCTCTCTGCTTCCCTGCCCTTTTCTCCTGGGTCCTTCCGTTTCTTCACCTACTTCCCTGAGGATCTTCCCCCCCACACGTCCCTGCCTGCTTCCCCAAGGCTCTTTCTGCTTCCCTGCTGACTTTGCCAGGGCTCTTCCTCCTTCCTTGGGGTTCTTCCTACTACCCCACCTGCTTGCCTGGGGCTCCCCGCTTCCCCACCCTCCAGTTTCAGGCTGTGGTGGCCACCACGGTGAGGGGAGCCCTTGGGGTTCCCTCCCTGCCCCTTGGGGCTGGCAGCCCCAATCATGCCGCCCACCAAGCCCGGTGGAAAAGGTGCCTTGGCGCTGCAGTGCGAGTGGGAGCTGTGCAGCTATGTGGCCTCGAATATGGAAGAGTTCTGCGAGCACGTGGCCCAGCACCTGCAGCAGCACCTTCCCGGGGAGCACCGGGACGAGGTGGACCCACTTGGTAAGGAGTTGCCAGCCTTAACCACCTTCTGGGAAGAGGGGGAACTGCTCAGTAAGGAGCGAGCAGCGTCCACTGCCTTCCTGAGGAGCACCAAGCTGGGGAGGGGCTCTGAGGAAGTGCAAGGATAGGATGAAGGGGACAGTTTTCACCTGAAAGAGGGGAGGTTGAGATGGGATCTTGGGAAGAAATGTTTTTGCTGTGAGGGTCGGGAGGCCCTCGCCCAGATTGCACAGAAAAGTGGTGGCTGCCCAGTCCCTGGAGGGGTTCAAGGCCAGGTTGGATGGGGCTTAGAGCCCCTGATCCAGTGGGAGGTGTCCCTGATCCAGTGGGAGGTGTCCCTGCCCCTGGCAGGGGTTGGAACTGGATGGGCTTTGAGGTTCCTTCCCACCCACTGAATGATTCCCAAAGAATCATTCAATGATTCTATGAATTTCCATCAGATCATTATGTCCTGTGTATCTCCTGTTTGTTTTGCAGAGGAATACACGTGTTTGTGGCAGGAATGTGGTTTCTGTTCCCCAGAGAGCTCTGCCGACCTCATCCGCCACGTCTATTTCCACTGCTACCACACCAAGCTGAAGCAGTGGGGGCTGCGGGCCCTGCAGAGCCAGTCAGATGTGAGCCACTGCCAGCTGGACTTCCAGAGCCGCAATATCATCCCCGAGATCCAGGAGAACTTTCTGTGTCTGTGGGAGTACTGCGAGGTGAGGACGGAGGGCCCAGTTTCCCTTTCCTGTGTGTGACGTAGTGGCCAAGGGAAGGCAAGCTGCTTATGCCCTGCAGCTCGCCTGTTAAATCGTCTGTTGTGCTCTGGTTGAGGTCAGCTCATCCTGCTCTTTTCACCCTCTTCTGTCCATCCCTGCTCCCCAACAGAGATCCTTTGACAATCCTGAGTGGTTCTACCGGCACGTGGAGGATCACAGCTTCTGTTCGGAGTACAAGGCAGCGGGGAAGGAGAACCATGTGGTCGTCTGTGGGTGGAAAGGTCAGTGAGTGCATGCAAGGCTGCTCTAGAGAGCTTTGCACTGGACTGGATCTCAAGTGTTGTACCCTGTGCTCTTTGGCAGGGTTTCACAGAGCCTCTTGAGCTTCAAAAATATGTGCGCGTGGTCCTAGCAGTGAAATATTCCTGTAGAATTTCCTTCTGGGGATCCAGTTATGTGCTTAAAATTGAATTTTTCATTTATATTGAATTGTTACCTAGAAGAAAAGGCTCCAGTTTAATATTTTCAGTAATTTGTCTCCCTGGTGTACAGTTGCCGTAGCTGCTTGCAGTGAGGAGAGCCTGTGCCAGTTGTACCCTGGTGATCTTAACCTGCTGTGACCCTTCTCTGTGGGGTTTTTGGAGCTGGGAGTTGATCCTTGCTAGTCAAAACAAGCAAGAAGTCTGCTGTGCAGTCAGGTTGTGGTTCGTGACCCGTGTGTGAAGGATCTTAATGGCATTCTCTTTCTGTTTAGACTGCGACTGCACCTTCAAGGGCCGCTGCAAACTGCGGGAGCACCTGCGCAGCCACACGCAGGAGAAGGTGGTGGCCTGTCCCACCTGTGGGGGCATGTTCGCCAACAACACCAAGTTCTTTGACCATATCCGCCGTCAGACTGCGCTGGACCGTAAGCTGCTGCGGGTGGAGGAGGGAGGGGGCTGTGAGCAGTCGGTTTGTTAGAGCTGCCTGCTGTCTGCGAGCAAAGGGCAGGAGTGTGCTTGGAAACAGCCTGGCTTCTGCAGGAAAGCTGGGGAGGGGCTGTTTGTCAGGGAGTGCGGGGATAGGATGAGGGGAAATGGTTTTGAGCTGAGAGATGGGAGATTGAGATGAGATCTTGAGAAGAAATTGTTCACTGTGGGTGGTAATTGTTTACTGTAGTCAGTGCCTGCTGTCTCTGCCTGGAGAGAAGGGTTCCCAGCTCCTCTTAAATACCTCTTTTTCTTACTTGCTGCTCTCTGTGCTGTTTTCTATGCTTTGATCTCTTTTTCTCACCACCCCCTCCCCTTTCTCCCTGGCCACGATGCTGCAGAGCAGAGGTTTCAATGTTCTCACTGCTCCAAGAGGTTTGCCACGGAGAGGCTGCTCCGTGACCACATGAGGAACCACGGTGAGTGACGGCCCCTTCTCCTGGCGGAAGCTCTGTGCTCTCTTCTGCTTGATGTTCATGTTCCCCACCCATCCTTTTGCACAGTGAACCATTACAAGTGCCCTCTGTGTGACATGACCTGCCCGCTGCCCTCCTCCCTGCGCAATCACATCCGTTTTCGGCACAGCGAGGAGCGGCCATTCAAGTGTGACTACTGTGACTACAGGTGAGGACCAGGGCTTTCCGTCTTCTCAGACTGGAAGCACCCAGAAGCGTGTGCACGTGCTGCACAGTGTTCAGCTTTGTTCTCTTACTGTTTCCTTTTAGCTGCAAGAATCTCATTGACTTGAGGAAACATCTGGACACACACAGCAAAGAGCCGGCCTATCGCTGCGAGTTTGAGGCTTGCAGCTTCAGCGCACGTTCCCTCTGCTCCATCAAACTGCACTACCGCAAAGTCCATGAGGTGGGAAGGGGGCAGAGGGCTGTTCTGTGGTGTGCTCTCTCCCAGTGAGGCTGAGAACTGCAACGTGCTGTACAGAAGCACGGCCTCAAGATGTGCCAGGGAGGATTTAGTTTGGATGTTAGGAGGAATTTCTTTACTGAAAGGATTGTCAAGCGTTGGAAGAGGCTGCCCAGGAAGGTAGTTGGGTCCCATTCCTGCAAGTATTTTAAAGACGAGTAGGTGTTGTACCAGGGGACAGACAGGTGGTATCAGCAGGGCTGGATCGATGGCTTGACTTGATAATCTTAAAGCTCTTTTCCAAACAAAATTCTTATGTGATTTTGTGATGCATAAGGAAATAAGTTGAAGTCCTGTGAAGTGCCCCAGGCTGACCAGGGCTGTAGGAGTGAGAGGTCAGGTTGCATTCCTCTCTTGCTGATGCTGTCATGATGATTCTGTGATTCACTTTATAATTTTATGTCGGTCTTCTCAGAGAACCGGATTCCTCCTTTCACACATACGTATGGGTGCCAGGCCCTCTAGTCGGCCTCACCTGGGTATTCACATACCTCTCTCTGCCCTTCAGGGTGACGCAGAGCCCCGGTACAAGTGCCATGTCTGTGACAAGTGCTTCACGCGTGGAAACAACCTCACTGTCCACCTCAGGAAGAAACACCAGTTCAAATGGCCCTCAGGCCATCCTCGCTTCAGGTACTGCCCATCCTTAGCTCCTCACTACCTCCTCTCTGGTGCAGGAGGCAGCTGGGGCTCCATCCTGCGCCTTGGCAGTGTTTGGGTTCTGGTGCTTGCCTGTAATGTGCTCAGGACCTGGGCAGCAAGCGTTCCGTGGGATTTGGCACAACAACAGCAGAGTTGGGTGGCAGCTCTAGCACTGCATCAGAAATTGGGGTAAGGGCAGCAGTGGTGCCATTGCAGCTGCATCTGGTGTAATGTTTCTGAGCTCACCAAGGGCCAGGTCCAGGTTTCCCACTCTAGAGGGAGCTGCTGCAGATCAGTCTCTTGACAGATGCCTCTGCTGTATCCTCTCGGAAGCTCCAAAGGGTTTCCGGAACCTATAAGATGGAAGAGGATGGACTTCAAATGTGCCCAGGAAAGCAGAGTGGTGGAAGGGGGTGGGCTTGGGATATACTAGAGAGGCATGGAAGGAAGTTCAGAAGCCGCCACGTGGATGTGCTTTTAGGGGTAGAGGATGAAGGGTTTTTACTTTACTTGCCAAGTATCATCTGAATAGCACTGGGTATTGCAACCTGGAATACAGTGCCCCTTCCTTGGCTGCTGCTGCTGGCCTCTTGAAGGGGCTGAGTGGTGGCTGGCTCCATCACCCCTGCCTGTCTCCGCTCAGGTACAAGGAACACGAGGATGGCTACATGAGGCTGCAGCTGGTGCGTTACGAGAGCGTGGAGCTCACGGAGCAGCTGCTGAAGGACAAAGAGAAGCGAGGGGAGGCACTGGATGGCTCAGCTGAGTGTGTGGTGCTTTCTGAGGGTGAGGGCAACCTCCAGGGCATCATTCTGGAGGGCCCGGCAGAGGCTCCCCTAGCGGAAAACAGGGTCACCGAGCTGCCAACGGTCCCGTTACGCCCAGCAGCCTGCTCTGCTGACAACCCTGAGCCAGCGTGGTTGAGTGCCTTCCCGGGAGCAGCACTGGCATCGGAACAAGAAGCTGGCACCCCGGCCAACCCCATCATCCGTGTGGTGAACCGGACCAACGAGCACGGGGTGAGCGAGACTGTGTATTATGTCATGGCCCGCACATCCGCTGAGGAGCAGGTGGCAGCACCCAGCGGGCTGGCTGTGGAGCAGGAGGAGAACGTCATGGACCGTCTGCAGAAGACAGCTGAGGAGCTGGGCATCCAGATCGTGTGAGGTGCTCACCTTCCTCTCTGCACGTGGAAAACTGTGGTCTCTGTGGGATGTACTGGTGGGGGAGGCAGGGAAGTGCTTGGAGGGAGAGGGTTGAGCTTGTCTTCACCTGCCTGCAGCTGGTTGGCTTCCCCCACGGCTGCCCCAGCCTCGTTGGCTGCCGGTTCTGGTCAGCAGTGGGAGAGAGGAAGGGCAGGACTCTCAGTTGTGGGTCAAGAGATCTGAACTGGTAAGAGCTGTCTCCTCCATTTGGGGATTAGGGAATAGCAAGATTGTCTCACGGTTCTGGGAGGTTTGGCCGTAGCCTGATGCAGGTGTCCCCTCTTGGTCACTTGCTGTGCTGTGGTCCCTGCTGCTGCGTGGTGGCCATGTCAGCCCTTACTGAGCCTGATCCTCACCTGGGATCTTCCCAGGCAGGGAAGAGCAGACACTGTGGCTGGAGCCTCTTCCCTGGGGAGATGTCCTTAGTGGGCCTGTTCTCCCCAGTCCATACAGTGTTCTCCAAGAGATGGCTGCCTTCCTTCCGCCTTCATCAGCACTTTACTACACATCATCTTGCACAGCTCAGCTGGTGGTGGTTGCGCCGCTGTTGCCGTTCAGTGCACTGATCTCTGGGAGGAGGGGGCTGCTTACAGGCTCCCACTCCCCTGCAGCTCTGGGGCATTGGGAGCTTCCTGCTTTTGTCCTGCCCTGGGTTTCCTCCCCACGTTGGGGTTTGGGCTCCTGCTTGGGCAAAGTGTACTTTGGCAAGACAAATAAAAGTTGTCCTGCCAGGCCAGCCGGCGTCTGGGATCTGTTTCAGCCCCATCATTGTGAGCCGTGGCACATTGTGGGGAGAGGGTGAGAAATGCCTGGAGCCTGCAGTGTGGAAGGTGGGCACTGGGCACCTCCCAGAATCTTGTGACATGTCCTTCATGCTGCCACTTGGTGCTTCTGGTGACTGTCTTGGAGAAGGCATTGTTCCATGTCCCCAGAGGCTGCACTGATGACCAGGTTTAGCTTTGGCATGGTGGCTCCCCTCTGTCATGATGCAGGTTTTATTTTTACCGCCTCCTTCAGGGCGTGCTTGTCAGCTGCCTGCTACACCACAGAGATCAGCCCGCGCTTGTGGGCAGAGCCCTTTTGGCAAGAGATTCTGATGAGGACAGTGTGAAACTGGTGTCCGTAGAGGGACGGTTGGGGCCTCACTGCCGTGTGTGTGGAGGTGATGTGTGTGCATAGAACCATGGGATGGTTTGGGTTGGAAGGGACCTCAAAGCCCATCAGTCCCACCCCTGCCCTGGGCAGGGACACCTCCCACTGCATCAGGGTCTCCAAGCCCCATCCAGCCTGGCCTTGAACCCCTCCAGGGATGGGGCAGCCACCACTGCTCTGGGCAGCCTGGGCCAGGGCCTCCCCACCCTCACGGGAAATCATTTCTCCCTAAGATCTCATCTCAACCTCCCCTCTCTCAGCTGAAAACCATTCCCCCTTGTCCTGTCCCCACCCTCCCTGATCAAGAGACCCTCCCCATCTTCCCTGGAGCCCCTTTCAGTACTGGAAGCCACCCTAAGGTCATGCGCTGTCCCTGGGCCATCCCCAGCCTTCCCGCCCCTGCCAGCCCTCGCTCCCTGGTACTTGGCAGGCCTGGGCCAAGGATACTTTCGAGAGAAGGGCCTCGTGCCAGCCGTGCATTCGCAGCACTTCCAGCTTGGCTCTTTCCAGCATGCGGGACTCTGCTGCCAAAGCCCCGGCCGCGCCTGCAGCATCTCGGGCTGCAGCACTCCTGCACTCCCTGAGCATGAGGTGTAGGGAGCAGCGCTTGGTGGGAGATGTCCCTTTAAACACCGGGTCCAGGGAGGGTAATCTGCCAGAGATTATCTGCTGGGGAGAGGATTGGCATTAAGGGGAATGTCTCCTCCCTTCCCCCATGTCCTATAGCATCTCCTGTTCTCTGTGTATGGAAAACCAACTTCACTTTCTCCCTGGCGAGCAGAGCGGGGGCCTTTGATTTGCGGGGCAAGGGGAGGAGGGCAGAGTGCGCTATGGGACTGGGGCTCCTCTTCCTTGCCACGCTGGCCGTGCTGGTCTCCTGCGAGGACCCAGAAGGTAATGGGGTGTTTAGGGCAAGAAGGGCTTATAGGGTGGCCCAGAGCTGCTGACACCTGGCTGGGTTGGTCTTCCCCAGCTGTGAACAAAGCTTTTGTCCTGTCCCTGTGCTGTCTTGGCACATGGAAAGCAGGAGTTGGCTTTCGGAAGACCTGAGGGCCACTAGAGGATGTGTTCCTCACCACAAAGGGAGTCAAAGGGTGGGTTGAGATGAGCTGGGATCGTCCCACCTCAGTGTGTGTCTCTGAGGGCTCTGGAGCTGGTGGGAAGGGCCGCCAGCCCAACCCTGCTCTGCCTTGCTCCCTGTGGCACCAGGAGACCCGGACACTTACTGGTCTGGCACAGCACCCATCTGCGTGGGGGGCTGCAAGGGGAAGCACAAGGAGCTGAAGAGGAGCCAGTGCGGGAACGGCAGCTGCTGCTGGCTGGGCTACAAGTCCTTCTGCAGAGGTACAGCCAGAGCGGGGACAGCGGGGCACCCGGGGGGGCTGCAGGGCTTGGGGAGGGCAGGTTGTGTGCCACGCACGTGTCCGTGGAGTCTCCCAGCAGCCGGGTCCTGGGAGCACAACTGGATGCAGCCTGGGGCACCCATAGATCCTACCCCAGACCTACAGCCTTCTCTGCGTGCATCCCCTTGGGCTGCACATGGCGCTGGCCCCGTGCTGCCCTCGGCACCCTCCGTGTCCCCAGTGAACTGCGGGCGGCCCGAAGCGGATTTCCACTCGGTGGTGCACGGCAACGACTGGTGGGTGGGCTCGGTGGTGCGGTACAGCTGCCGCCCCGGGTTCCTGCTGCTGGGGGACCCGGCCAGCGCCTGCCAGTCCGACGGCCGCTGGACGCCCAAACCTACCTGCCTCCGTGAGTACCTGGGGCTGCGGGCGGGAGGGCTGCGGGCACGGCTCCCACCTCGCGAGAGGGCGAGAGGGAATGGCCTCAAGCTGCGCGAGGGGAGGTTTGGGTTGGTCATCAGGAGAAACTTCTTCCCTGAAAGGGTTCTCGGGCACTGGAGCAGCTGCCCACAGAGGTGGTGGAGTCACCATCCCTGGAGGGTTTAAAGACTGGGACATTATGTGCTTAGGGATACGATTTAATAGTGGACAGGTATGGTTGGACCCGGTGATCTCAAAGGTGTTTTCCAACCTAGGGATTCTATGATTCCCATCCCCCTGTCCCCCCAGCCCGCTGCTGGGCACCCTGTGACACGCTCCAGTCCTGCTCTTGCAGGGATCTGCCTGCGTGGCCGCATCGAGATCAGCGAGCGGGATATAACGGGGAAGTGCTCCTCGTCCTGCAGCTCCCAGACCCACCTGGGAGCCTTCCTCAACCGGGGCTGCATCAAGATCTCAGCCTGTGTCACCAAGTACTCAGGCTGGGCCCGCTGGTTCCTGCGCTGTGATGTCTGCGAGTGCGACTGCCACGTCCCGTGCGGTGGCTCCTGGTAGCAGTTTTCCACCTTTGGTAAGAGTCTGGCTCACTGTTTCACGGGAAGGGCTGGCGCTGGGGGCTGGGGGGCTGCCGGAGAGCTCAAGACCTGCTGCTCTTGCTGCCCTTACAGCTTCCTTCAGGCAGAGCTGGACCACCCATCGCTGTGACCACTGGCCCCACGCTGAGGGAGGCTTCCACCCTGGGTGTTTTCTTGCCTTCACCATCTCCATCACGGTGCTTCTTCCACAAGCTCCATCCATCCCAAGGCAGAGCTGGACAGAGGGCTCTGCTCATCGTCCCATTCCACGTGCAGAGCTCGCAGGGCTCTGCAGCCTGGCTAGAGCTGGGGAATGGAGTGTTACAGCGGGACAAACGAGCCTCCCTGGGAGCCAGCGGTGTGTGGGAAGCTCTCAGCTCCTGAGTGAAAAGCCCTTCCCGTGGCCTGGTTTGCACACTGGCTGCAGGACATGCTCCTTCCAAGGATCCACAGTCTTGCCCCGCGAGCCCGTTTCCCCAGGGACTCCTCTTGGGGCCACAAAGAGATGCGGTAGCTGATGCCCGGCAGCTGATGGGTAAGGAGCTGTAAGGGAGGTGTCCTGAGCACAGCAGGTCCTGCAGCTGGAGAAAAAGACCTGGGGTGTGGGTGCACCAAGACTAGTTCCAGGTGCTTGAGAAGGGAGCTGGGGCTGTGGGCTCTCTGCCTGCCATGGGGACTGCGAGCCTGTGGGGCCCTTGGGAGCATGGCTGTAACCCTGGGGTTTGCCTCTCAGGAGTGGGTTTCTGACCAGATTCCCTTCCTCAATCTCTTCACTCTCCCCGCTGGCCCCTCACTCCTCAGGAGGGCGACGGTCGGAGGTTGCACTCATGCTGATTCTCCTTCCTGAGGAGCACCAGGCTGGGGAGGGCTCTTTCTCAGGGAGGGCAGGGATAGGATGAAGGGGAACGATTTTCACCTGAAAGAGGGGAGATTGAGATGAGCTCTTGGGAAGAAATGTTTTGCTGTGAGGGTGAGGAGGCCCTGGCCCAGGTTGCCCAGAGCAGGGGTGGCTGCCCCATCCCTGGAGGGGTTCCAGGCCAGGTTGGATGGGGCTTGGAGCCCCTGATCCAGTGGGAGGTGTCCCTGCCCATGGCATGTGGGATTGGAATTAGATGGTCTTTAAGCTCATTTAACTCAAACCATTCCACAATTCTGCAATTCTCTACAATGGATGTGCCTGTCACGCCTTTTGCTCCGTGAGGTGATGACTTCAGACCTCCAGACGGAGCTTGCTCCATGGTGACCTCCTTGTAGCCTCCTCCCGCCCAGCCCTAGTCTCTCCACTGGCTCCATCCTGCTCTCCATGGACCCAATTCCCCATCCCTCCTAAGCTCTGTCCCAGCCCCAGCCTGGCTGTGGGAGGCGAAAGCTTTCCTTGGCTCAACAGATGGATTTTTAATTAATACTCTCGTTAGTGCCACTCATTTCCATATGTCTTTCAGGTTTAAGTGCTGTGGTGGGTGAGAGGTGTGAGTAACAGCGAGGACGGAGCCAGGCGTGGTGCTGGAGCCTGGGGGGACAGGGGCTTGTGTGGTGGGGACAGAGCCCGGGCTGGGGGGCACCGTCCTGTCCTCGGGGCCAGATGAGATGCCCCAGCCCAGCCTTTTGGTGCCCCAGGTCGGCTTTCCAAGCAGCTGCTCCCATTGCAGCCCCAGTTCACCCATTATGACCCCAATTTCACCCTTTACAGCCCCAGTTTCACCCATTGCAGCCCCAGTTGTGGTGGCTCTGTGCTGGTGTGTCCCCCACCCCGAGTCAGTGTAGGGTCTGGGGGTGCCAGGAATGCCCTGGGGGCGGGGAGCGGGATGGAAATGGGGGAGCTCGAGGGGCTCTGCCCGCCTCGTGCTCAGCAGGGAGGGATGCTGGGGGGCTGGGGGGCAGGGCTGGCGGCCCCCAGGCTTGTTCGCTGAGGATGCCGGGTGGCTGAGGATGCGAAAGGAAACCGCCTGGTCCCTTTAAGAGGATTTTTCTCTGCCTGGCGGAGCTGCCGGCCCGGGGAGCCCATCCCGCCCCGACCCGCAGCGGGGACGGAGCCGGCGAGAGAGGCGCTGGGGGGACGCGAAGCGCTGCGGGTTCGGGGTGCGGAGCCCCCCACCCCCCTGCTGGCCGGCCCCGCGCGGGGATGGGGAGGGGATCCCGGCCGGGGACCCGCGGGGGCCGCTCCCAGCCTTTTTCCCGGTGCTGAGCCCGGAGCGGCTGCCTCCGAGCCCCCCCCGACCCCCCCTCCCTCGGGCATCGCCCCTTTGTCTGCGGAGCGAGGAGGAGCAGGGGGGCGAGGAGCCGCCCCGAGCTGCAGGTGAGACCCCAGGGATGGAGAGAGGGGCTGGGGTGGGAGGGAGGGAGGGAGGAGGCAGGGATGGAGGGATGGAGGATGAAGCTCCTTCCCCACCCACCGCCTCGGGGATGCGCTGAGCCGGGCGGAGCGGCTCTTCGGGGCTTTATCGGTGCTGGAACGCCCGAGGAGTCAAGGTGAGCCGGGGAGGGGGTCGTGCTCGGTGCCCCCGAGCCCCTGTTCCCAGGGACCCGGCGCCGGGAGCATCGCGGGGATGGGGACCCGAGCGCCGGGTGCCGCATCCCTCCCTCCCCTCCTTCCTCAGGGATGGGTTTTTTCCAGCCTCGACAAGGGCTCTGCCTGCAGCGGGGACAAGATTCGGGCGCAGCTCCTTGTGAAGCCGGATTCCCTTTTTGGGGATCGGGGTGTGTGTGATGCAGCTGCGGCCAAAGAGCCGCCGCAGCCCGTGCCTCAGCAAAATGTGGGTTAGCCGAGCGACAGGGACCCCAGCCCTGGGGAGAGGGGGTGCTGGGCCCAGGAGCAGCTCGGGACCCTCTTCCCGGTGATGCAGAGATCCCCGATCCATCCCTGGGCTGCAGTGGGAGCTGGGCTCCGCGTGCTCCCTACCCTGCGGGGCTCAGCATCCCCATCTCCGCAGAGCCCTCACGCCCGGCGGGGATGCAGGGAGCAGGGATGCAGGGAGCAGGGATGCAGGGATGCTGCCCGGCAGGAGAGCGTTGGGGCGTCTGCGTTGGCATCGTGCAGCGGCCCCAGCTCAGCGCTGGCCTGGGCTCTCGAGCCGTGCTGGTGGGAGCTGGGAAGGTGAAATAAGCCAAGGGAGGCAGGGAAGGGCTGGCACCAGCAGACCCCCCGCCCCGCTCTGTTAGCTCTGTCCCAGCAAGCACCCTGGGCACCAGCAGAGGGTCTGATCTATCCAGGGGGCTCTGCCTCCAGAGCTAGGACCTCGCTGGAACACTCTGCTTGCTTGGCTTCCAGCACTTATGTCCCCTGGGCCCTGGCCAGGCCAGGCAGGGGTAATTCCTGGTGAGTCTTTAGGGATGTCCAGGCACAGTGAGGTGCTCCCCATCAAGGGCAGGACATCAGCTCTCCCCCCTCCTGTCCTGCACCCACCGTGGTGGATGCGAGCGGGGCCCGGGGAGCTGAAGAGCCTGCCAGCTCTGCTGCCAGCGCCGGGCCCAGCCGCAGGAGGTGCATCAATTATTGACCGGGGAGCTGATCAGCTGCTCCTTGCCGTGAGCCCCTTGGTGCCAGCTTGGCTGCCCTGGCTGAGTCCGTCCGTCCATCCATCCATCTATCCCTCCATCCACCCATGGATGCCGGACAGTGCATCGCAGGAGGCCGGCAGGAAAGGGTGTGAGAGGCTTTGTGGGCTGGTCCCTCTCCCGCTGCGAGTGGATCCCTGCGCGTTTCCCACAGAGCAGCAGGATGGCAGAGAAGGGCATGGATCCCGCCTGTGTCTCCATCGCCCTGGAGGACACGGTGTGCCACGCCAGCCCCCCCGACGCCCCGCTCCTCACCACCCACTTGAAGAAGGTGGAGAACCACATCACCGAGGCGCAGAGGTTCTCCCACCTCCCAAAGCGCTCGGCGGTCAACATCGAGTTCATCGACCTGTCCTACTCTGTGCGAGAAGGTTCCTGGTGGAGGAAGAGAGGTAGGAGCTGGGGAAGGGCAGGGGAGGGGACCTGCAGGGCCATCGCATCCCTGTTCCATTCCCCATGCCTCGATCTCACAAGGTCCCCAGCATCTCCCTCTGTGCTGGGTTCATCTCTTCTGTGCCAATTCCCACTCCAGGCAGCCCCAGCGCCTGCAGGCACCGAGTTCCTCAGCTCCCTGCCAGCCAGAACTCATCCCGGTGCGTGGCAGGAGGTGCTGGGGGGGCTGGTCCTGCAGTGATGGGGGCTGGATGGGTGGTCGGGATGAGTGACGCGTGGTCTGCGGGAGCACCAGGAGCTGTTTGCAGCCCGGCTGGGGCTGCCTGTTCTTGCCCAGGGGATGCAGAACGCAACCCAGGGAAGTGCCTGGTGGTGATGGAGATCTCCGGCCAGGGCTGTGTGGTGGAGATGGGGCAGACCTCCTGCTCCAGGGGCTGCCAGGGTGGATGATTTTCCCCAGCACTTTTATTGGGGTCCGTGGGCTGTGTGCGATGTGCTGGCTGCGGGCACCCCAGTGCTGCCCTAGCTTGGAGAACACGTGTGGTTTGCAGGGTTTTTCCTCTCTAGGGGCGACGTCCCCTTGCCTGTGAGTGACTCTGTCCAAGAGCTCAGGGCGGGGAGGGGAGGCAGATGGTGGCTGGTGGGTGGCAGTCGGCTTTAATTAGCTCTCTAAGTTAATGGGATGCCAATCAGGCAGCCCCATGAGATGGAGGGGAAGCTGATCTGCAGCAGCTGAAGGCAAGGAGGGGTGAGCGGGGGCTTGGGGTGAGCAAACCAAGGACACGGGGCTGCTCGGTGGGATGCTCTGACGGCCACGAGGACTGGGTGAGGCCTCTGTCCCACACCAGGCTCAGCATCTTTGAAAGCCGAGGTACCTGAGCACAGTGGGACCAGCCGCAGCATCCCTCTGTGTAAAGTCTCCCTGTTTGTCTGGGAAGCTGAGGAAGCCTCCCAGGATGAGCCACGGCACAAGTGCAGGTTCCCCAGTGCAGAATGTGCCGCAGCTGCCACGAGGAGCCCCAGGAACCGGCTGGTTGCCACTGGGCTAGTGCCCTGCGGGGCGGGGAGACCAGGTAGAGCACTTTGTGGGGTGCTGGCATTGCTGGGGGAGCAGCTGGTGGGGAGATCCTGGTGCCTGTGGCCGCAGCTCCCCGGATCCCCGGGTCACCCAGCTCTGCTGAAGCAGGAGGTTACTGGCAGTCAATGAACGCGAGTAACCGCTGCGCAAGCTGCAGTGGCGCCGACGTGAGCAGCATGCGCGGTGCCGGAGCGGAGTGCGTGGTGCTGGGATGCTCCGGGGGGGCTGCGGGGCAGCTCGCTCTGCTGCCACCGCACGCAGACCCCTCCTCATCCCTTGCTGCCCCTCGGCCACTGCGCTCGCTCTTGGGTGTCGGGCACCTGCCTGTGAGGGATGCAGGAGAGGAACCGGGAGCTGGAGAACCTGTCCTGGGGATGGATGAGGCAGAGGGGCTGCCCCCAAGAGTGGTGCTAGGACCTTAAACTGGTCTGGCCCTGAGGTTTGCGCCATCCTGGGGCTGGGGTGTGTGCATTGCCCTTGCCCAGCACCAGCTGCAACCATAGGGCACAGGGAGCACAGATTTCCAGCAGGGAGATGTTCAGACTTGGTCCGTGGTTCAGTGAGGTCCCAGCACCCCGTATGCCCTTGCTGCCCTGCTGGGGCTGTGTCTGGGGGCAGCTCCTGAGAGCCTGAGGCTGTGCCTGTTCCCTGCTCCCGACACATCATGTTCCTTCTGCCAGAAAATGCTAATCAGCTGCGTTTAAAGCAGAGATAATTCCAGGTCTGATTAGCAGTGGCTGCTGCCGGGCGTCACTGCTTGAATGCCAATGAAGGCATCAGCCAGGCTCCCAGCGGGCTCCCGTGGTTCTCACTGTCCCGTCCCAGCCCCAGGGATTGGGACCTGACAGTGTGTCCAGGTCCGTGCTCTGCTCTTGGTCGCAGGAAACCAGCAGAGTCAGCCAAGGATCAGAGTCAGGGATCGTGCTGGAGATGCAGTCACTGTGGCTAAAGCCCTGGGGGTGCTGGGGGGTCTTCAGGCACACGCAGCCCCTGGCAGGACTCACAGATGTCCTGAGGTCCCACAGGTGCTGGGATGGCATCGCAGTGCCTATAGTGCTGCTGCTCTGGAATCACAGCTTGATGGGATGGTTTGGGTTGGAAGGGACCCCAAAGCCCATCCAGTCCCACCCCTGCCATGAGCAGGGACACCTCCCACTGGATCAGGGGCTCCAAGCCCCATCCAGCCTGGCCTTGAACCCCTCCAGGGATGGGGCAGCCACCCCTGCTCCAGCCGAGCGCACGCTGCTCTCTCCCTGCAGGGTACAAGACTCTCCTCAAATGCCTCTCGGGGAAGTTCTGCCAGCGGGAGCTCATCGGGATCATGGGGCCCTCGGGTGCTGGCAAGTCCACCCTGATGAACATCCTGGCTGGCTACAGGTGAGGCTGGGGGGAGCCAGCAGGGCGGGGGTGGAGGGCTGGGGCCCCGTGTTCCATCCCCCCACGCCTCTTTCCTGCAGGGAGACCGGCATGAAGGGCCAGATCCTGGTGAACGGCCGCCCGCGGGACCTGCGCACCTTCCGCAAGATGTCCTGCTACATCATGCAGGACGACATGCTCCTGCCGCACCTCACCGTGCTGGAGGCGATGATGGTGAGCGATGCGGGACCCAGGGCACCGAGCCCTGGGGCACTTCCAGGCATGGCCAAGGGCTCTGTTCTTGCACCCTTCGTCCTGAGCCGCTGCTCGGCTGGGATGGGATGGGGACACGGTGCAGCTGATTCTGTCCCCTGCATCTAACAGTCGTATCTCCCTGCTCATCCTCTCCCTGCAGGTCTCTGCTAACCTGAAGCTGAGTGAGAAGCAGGAGGTGAAGAAGGAGCTGGTAAGTGCAGAGGAAAGTGGGTCCAGACCCTTTCATCTCCGCCAAGATGGGGACCATAAGGGACCTGAGGAGATGCTGAGGGGCTCTCCGTGATGGAGGTCTGAAGGGAGGTGGCAGGGATGGATTTGAGGGTCCACGGATGGGAGACCCTGTGGTGAATGAGGCTGTCTGACAGGTGAATGAGATCCTGACGGCCCTGGGGCTGCTGGACTGCTCCTACACCCGCACCATCTCGCTGTCAGGGGGGCAGCGCAAGCGCCTGGCCATCGCCCTGGAGCTGGTGAACAACCCTCCGGTGATGTTCTTCGATGAGCCCACGAGGTGAGACTTTGGGGCCAGGGCTCTCCAGCGCTGCCTGCTCAGCTGTGCTTCCCTGCTGGGGGATGCTGGGGTGGCCGGCAGCCTCTGGAGCACAGCAGGGCTGGGGACCTGCGGGTGGGATGTGGCTGTGCCCACCACAGCTCCAAGAAGGTTGGGTCATGGCAGGGCTGGGGTTGCAGAGGATGCTCTTCTCCATCAGTCTGAGGCTTCCCACGAGGAGAGGCAAATGGTGGCACCTTTAGGATATGCTGCTCCCCCTTTTAACTCTCCCTTTCTCTCTCTGTTGCCTCTTTCTCCTCCACCCCACCCTGCACGGCCGCAGCGGTCTGGACAGTGCCTCCTGCTTCCAGGTGGTTTCGCTGATGCGGTCCCTGGCGCAGGGTGGGCGCACCATCATCTGCACCATCCACCAGCCCAGCGCCAAGCTCTTCGAGATGTTCGACAAGGTTTGCTCTGGATTCTTTGGGGTGCAGGGTCCCTGGGGCTGTGGGAGGGGGGGCTGCAGGCGTTCGACCCGGGGCTCGTGTAGCACCAGCCCTGATCGCTGGAGTCTGGCACGGGTGCCCTGAGTCACCTTAGGACAACAAGGTGGGTGGGAGCAGGGGACGGTGCCTCTGGCTGCTCTGCAACCACCGTATCCTCTTTTTCTCACAGCTGTACATCCTGAGCCAGGGCCAGTGCATCTTCAAAGGCGTTGTGACCAACCTCATACCCTACCTGAAGGGGCTTGGCCTCCACTGCCCCACGTACCACAACCCCGCTGACTTCAGTGAGTGCCCCAGTGGGGCCGTGGGGGGAGCCAGGGGGTGTCCAAGCCTGGTGTCCGAGCCCATGGGGTTGGCTGGCATTCCCTTGGGCTGCCCAGGGAGCTGGGATGCTCGTGTCCTCCCCGTGAGGTGCTGGCTGGGCAGCGCTGCCGTGTGGTGGAGCACCATGGGGTGGAGGTTGTGCTGGGGTTATGGTCTGGGAATGCTGAGCAGAGTGATGGCAAAGGCTGGCTCAGCACCTCGCCCGGGCCCTGTTCTCCTCCACAGTTATCGAGGTGGCTTCTGGAGAGTACGGAGACCTCAACCCTGTCTTGTTCCGTGCCGTCCAGAATGGCATGTGCACCATGGCCGAGAAGAAGAGCAGCCCCGACAAGTCGGATCCCTCGTGCCCAGCGCACTGCGTGACGGTGAGTGGGGCTGAGCGGAGCCTCCTGCGGTGACGGGGAGAGGCTGGCAGCAGGGTGTCCTCCCACAGGCACCTCAGCATCCCCTGTCCCACATTGCACAGAGATCCCGCAGTGCCTACAGCCCCCTGGACACGGCGGGGAGCACAGAGGTGTTCAGCCTCCGCTTGTCCTGTGTGTGGAGCTGGCAGTGTCTCTTCTCACAGGGGTGCTCGAAAGGGGCACCCTGGTAGAATTTGGGTGCCATCCTAGCACAGACCCCACGGTATCAACTTGACCCCTGTCTGTGGCCCTGCAGGACGTGGACCACATCGAGAGCCACACGTTTGCCACCAGCACTTCGACCCAGTTCTGCATCCTCTTCAAGAGAACCTTCACCTGCATCCTGAGGGACACGGTGAGGAGGAGTCTGGGCCGGGGCTGGGGGCTAGGGAAGGGCAGGGGCGGGAGTTGGATGTGGGCTGCAGTGCAGCTTTCCCTTGAGGAGCAGCCAGGCTGTTCTCTGCTCATGGAACGTGTCCCTGGCTCACTGAGCCCCTGTGCCCTCTCTACCTGCAGGTGCTGACCCACCTGCGGTTCATGTCCCACATCTGCATTGGTGTGCTGATCGGGCTGCTCTACCTGCACATTGGCAACGACGCCGGCAAAGTCTTCAACAACACTGGCTTCCTCTTCTTCTCCATGCTCTTCCTCATGTTCGCCGCGCTGATGCCCACCATCCTCACCTGTAAGGAGCTTTTTCGCTCATTCAGCCCCCATTGGCTGCTCCCAACCCTGGGGCAGAGCGGGATGCTCCGGCTGTGTGGATTGTGCCTGCTGGGTGGTGTGTGTGGTGGAGCCAGATGAGCTGGACAAAAGGGGAAACGAGAGGAGAAGGGGAAACTTCTGTTTGGGTATTGCAGTTCTTCCCTTTATTTAATCACAGAATGGTTTGGGCTGGAAAGGACCTTAAAGCCCACCCAGTCCCACCTCCCACTGGATCAGGGGCTCCAAGCCCCATCCAACCTGGCCTTGAACCCCTCCAGGGATGGGGCAGCCACCACTGCTCTGGGCAGCCTGGGCCAGGGCCTCCCCACCCTCACAGCAAAACATTTCTCCCTAAGATCTCATCTCAGCCTCCCCTCTTTCAGGCTGATGTTTGGCTATAGCATGCTTTCCAGCTCAAAGCAGAATGCTGGATGTTTTTTTTGCTGAGAAAATGTTTATAAAGCTTCATTCTCAGCTGCTTCACCTTCTTGCACTTCCTCAAAGAGTTAGCCTAAAAAAACCAACCCTGGCCAAGCTGACCTTCCCATGCAGCAAGTTCCTACGTTGGTCCCTGACCCTTTTCCCTGGGATGAGGCTGCCTGGTGCTCTGGGTCAGGGCAGCCTCTGCCTGTTCGGGACATGGGGAGCTGGGGCTGGAGCAGCCCAGGGCACCGCTGGCTGCTGACTCCGTGTCTCCGTGCAGTCCCGCAGGAGATGTCTGTGTTCCTGCGAGAGCACTTGAACTACTGGTACAGCCTGAAAGCCTATTATCTGGCGAAGACCATGGCAGATGTGCCCTTCCAGGTGAGCTTTTGCCTGGATTAGAATCATGGAATCAATGTCCTGAGTTGGAAGGGACCCACAAGGATCATCCAGTCCAACTCCTGTCCCTGCACAGGACACCCCAACATTCACAGTGTGGGGCTGAGGGTGTTGGTCAGATGCTTCTGGAATATTGTCAGGCTTGGAGCTGTGACTGCTTCCCTGGGAGCTGTTCCAGGGCTCCACCACCCTCTGGGGGAAGAACCTTCTCCTAATGTGCAACCTAACCCTCCCCTGGCACCTTCCTGCCATTCCCTCACATCTAGAGAGAAGAGCTCAGTGCCTGCTCCTCCTCCTTCTCACGTGAGGAAGCTGCAGAGTGTGATAATGAGGTCTTCCCTCAGTCTCCTCCAGGCTGAACAGACCCGGTGCCTTCCCTGGCACAGCCACTTTCCCGGCTACCCCAGCGCCCCGCGCTGCCCTTTGAGGGGTCCCCGAGCCCTCCGAGAGGGTCTGTGGGTCCAGCAGGGTGGTCTCTGTGCTCGTCCCTCTCCAGGTGATCTGCCCCATCGCGTACTGCAGCATCGTGTACTGGATGACGGGGCAGCCGCCCGAAGCCACACGCTTCCTCCTCTTCTCCGCCCTGGCCACCGCTACGGCCCTGGTGGCCCAGTCCCTCGGGCTCCTCATCGGAGCTGCTTCCACTTCCCTGCAGGTCAGTGGTGGTCCTGGCTTTGCCTTTCGTGCGGAGACGGAGGAGGGAGTTGCAAGGGGTCTCAGGACAAGGACAGGTGGAGGGAAGTGCTGCCCATGGGCAGAGGTGTGGGTGCTGTGGGCACTGTGCCGGGGACAGGGATGTGACACCCAGTGCTCCCTGCTCCCAGGTGGCCACCTTTGTGGGACCGGTCACCGCCATCCCCGTCCTGCTCTTCTCGGGATTCTTCGTCAGCTTCAAGACCATCCCCACCTACCTGCAGTGGAGCTCCTACGTCTCCTACGTCAGGTAGGACCCAACCACGAGCTCCCAGCTCTGGCCGCCCATGGGCTGGGGATGGAATTGAGCTCCCTGGGGCCGGCACTGACCCTCGCGGTGTGCTCTGCGCTAGGTACGGCTTTGAGGGCGTCATTCTCACCATCTACGCCATGGAACGGGAGGACCTGGAGTGCCTCGAGGAATTCTGCCCTTTCCAGAAACCCATCAAGATCCTGCAGGAGCTGGATGTGGAGGAGGCCAAGCTCTACCTGGACTTCCTCATCCTGGGCATCTTCTTCCTCATCCTGCGGCTCCTGGCTTACCTGGTCCTCAGGTACAAAGTCAAATCAGAGAGATAAAGGGGCTCCAGCGCCGTTCCTGGGCCTGGCCTGCTGTGAGAGACGATCTTCAGATGGACACGGTGCTCCTAGCAGGTCACGGACCGTGGCGGAGGCGTCAGTAGGTGCCAGCCAGGCCTGGCTCAGTCGAGAAGGGTTTTTGAGACATCTCGGAACTGTTTTAACCTTGCCACACACTCTTCATTGCGAAAGTTTTGTACAGCCGTGGCACGTGCCACCCTCTCCTCCAGGACTGCTGAACCCCCCGAGCTCGGGTCCCCCCTCGGCTCCCCCGCCCAGCACTGCCCGTCTCCACCGAATGCACCGGGACACGGGGATGTCCCGCAGGTCACTGTCTGCTGCGCGAGGCTGAGAGGAGCCAGCGGCTGCGGGCAGGATGGGGCAGTGCCCTGGGGCTGGAGCTGGAGGAGAAGCCCACAGAGCTCGGATCGGCCGCGCCGCAGCTCGCCCCGGCCAGCAGCACGAGTGCCAGCGCGAAGAACAGCCCAAAGATGCAATAGGTCGAGTTGCACAAGGCTTTAGTGTTTCCTGTAGCCACAGAAATTGCTGCATCCCCTCTTTTTGTTCTCCATAACCCCCCCCCCACTTTTTCTTTTCTTTCTTTTTTTTTTTTTTCATTACAAACCCCACTGCATGGATGGGAAAGGGAGCCACTGGGGACAGAAGAACTTGGGAATCTGTCTCAGACTTCTGCTGAGATGCCATCCTCAGAGATGGGATCGTCAAACCGGGGGATGTGGCAGGGTCTGTGGGAACAGGGCAGTGTTCTCAGACCTCACAAGTCCCTGTTGTCTCTGGGGCCTGAGCCAAGAGGATAAAACCAACCAACATGGAAAGAAGTGACTGCTCCCTTCAAGCGATGCACAGAATGAGGAGGATTTATGTCCCCACGCCCTGCCAGCACCAGGCGGATGAAAAGCAGGGCTGGGCTCTGTTGTGGCATCACTGGAGCCTCTGCTGCAGGAGAAGAGCTGGCCCTGAGCCCTTCCCTCGCACCGTCTCACTCCTCATGCCTCTCCCTCAGCAGAGCAGGGAGGACGAGCCTCACCCAGCACGGGCTGGGGGTGTCAGTCCAGTGCACGCCCAGCAGGGCCAGAGCTGGGAAGCAGGTGAGACCTCAGAGCAGCTTCTTTGCATCGGGCCACCCTGACACCGAGAAGGGCTTTGCGCTTTGTGACTGGTATCATCAGAAGATCCCTTTTGGCAAGCGTCTCTGGTGGCTCCTCCAAGTCTCCTCCCTCTCCACGCCACCTGTGGAGGGAGGGCATTTTTGGCCCCTCGCTGGCTCCGAAGGAACAGAGCTGAGCCCAGAGCCGGTGGGGCATCTGCACACGCCGCGATGCTGGGGGCACAGCCCTGTCCTTGGGGCTGTGCTGGTCGCCCTTGCGCATTGGAACCTGCTGCTTTCGAGTGAGCACGGACACGGCGAGGGCAGCTCTGCCCCATCCTGGGCACCAGTTCAAGCGCCGGCTGCGAGATGCTGCTGCCGGCTCTCCCGGAGCAGCAGGGGATCGCGGGGCACAGGCCAGACTCCAGTGAAATCCTCGAGACTGCTCTGTGCTTTGCCCGGTTGGCCTGCAGGCAGGTGCCAGGTTTGTGGTGGCGCTGGGCACTCAGCAAGGTGGCGTTTCCCCTGCCTGGACAGCATCGCTGTGAGGAGCTTGCCGGGGCTCTCCTGCACAGAGGGTCTGGAAGCAGGACGTGCCCTGGTGACCTTTCCGTGCTGAGCATCGGGAGTTTCCTCAGGGGCTCTTGTCTGACTTATTGCTCTCCCTGACAAAATTCCCCTCGGCTCCTGGACCTTCCTTCGCTGCCAGCCCCGTGCCGCGCTCTGCAATGGACCCTGCCAGCCTCCCGGGCTCAACGCTGCCAACCAAAGCCACGGGGACACGGCCAAGTGGGGAATGGTCCCCGTGTCTGCTCTGTCACGAGGTGGACAGATGGACAGGGAGCCAGGAGGATGCAGGCTGGCGCCCTCCTCCACCTTCACAGGACCAGTGATCCACTTCTGTCTTGCTGGTGGGCTGTGGTGAGTTCAGCCTTGTCCAGCACAGGGCAGGCACTGCCAGGCTGAGGTTTTTCTCCTAGATGGATCCCAAGTGGGCAGGAGGTGTTTTGCACAGCTCCTGCCTCCTGCCCGCCCGTGGTGGGTCCAGCTTCTTGCACACCGACGGCTCCAGCGCTGTGCCCTGCGCCCAGACACGGTGCCTCTTGGGACCCCCCTGAGCCATCGCAGCCACTGCTGCTCCCAGAAGGACCAGATGGACTCATGTGGGGGGCAGATGGGACCAGCAGGCACCCGTGTCCTCACGCACTCAGCCTCACTGCAGCCTTCGCCGCCCAGTCTCTGCTGCTGGCAGAGAAACCTGTGGGGCAGGTTGCCCAGGCTCGGGGCAGTTGGAGGGAGGCAGCTCCACAGGGGCCTCCGTGGACCAGCAGCCCCCCAGGATCTGCAGGACAGTCCAGCACAGCCCCCTGCGCCGCCGAGCGCGTGGGTGCAGAGCCGCGGCTGAGCAGGTACACGGCCACCGTGGGCAGGGGGCTGGGGAAGCTCTGGGGATGGAGAAAGGCTCCGATCTCCCACCGGGCAAGGGTGTGGGGAGTAAGATCATGGGGCAGGTATCCCTCATCCCCGTGGCCTCCGGTGCCTCAGAGAAAGGGCACTGGCACTCGAGCAGGGCCAGCAGGTGAAAGTGTTGGCACAAAGGGGCGGTGATGACTGAGCACCTTCTGGTATAGAGACCCTGAGCCAGGCAAAAGCACCCTCAGTGGTGCCCAAGGCATGAATGCAGCTGAGGAACCAAAACATCACCATCGATTGCACCTTCTGTCTCAGCGAGGACAATCCCAAAGACGGTGGAAGGCACAGAGAAATGCAAAGGGACTGAGGGACGTGTTTGCACTGAGCCCAGCAGGCTGCACGGCTGGGCCAGGCACCGGGGGTTTATTGCCCCTCCGGTGCCCTCCTGAGGGGTTCTCCCTGCCCTGGCCTGGCAGAGGGAGGGATGCAGCTCCCCTGCTCTGGGGGAATGTGGTGGAGCAAGACTGGGCTGCTCCAGCCTGGTGGCTAGTGGTCATCGCTCCAGGATGTCTCTTTAGGGTAAGCAGGCACTGAGCTGGGCTGGGCAGGACCCCTTGGCGATAACGATGGTCATTTCGTGGTGTGGGGCCAGGAGTGCCCAGGCTGGGTCTCGCCTTGTCCTGGGTGTGTGGAGCATCCGTGCATTGGGCTGCACACAGCAGTGAGGATGCACTTTATCAGAGCAGGGGAGCGGGGTTATTGGGAGCTTCTGACTGCAGGGATCCCAGCGGGGCACAATCTGGAGGAGTGTGATGGAGGAGAGCAGGCTTCTTCCCCCACACCTCCTCTCCCCTCCTGCCTTCCCTCATGATGCACTTTGAATGGATGAGGATGTTATCCAGGCCTTGGCTCCGGCTCCCTGGGAGCACTAGCTGAACTTCAACTCATCTAAAACTGCTTCAGCCTGGCTCCCTCAAGCTCCCAGGCATGGTTGTATCAGGAACCTCCTCTCAGGCAAGCAGGACCTCGCACCTCCACGCACGTCCAGGCCACCTTTGTCACACGCACAAGAAGAGCGACTGCATCGTCACCCGGCAGGTGCTGGGGTTTGCTGGAGGGGAGGCTGGGCCAGCGCAGGGAGGGGATGGGGCTTCTCCTAGCGTTTCACCCCTCTCTCACGTCAGGCAATAAACCCGTGTTTCGTTCTCACTCGGTGTGGACGCTCTTTGTCCCTCTGCCACGGGAGCTCCTGGGGCCACGAGCAGCCTGGGGTCTCTGCACGCATCCCCACCACGCTGCACCCTGTGGTTTCTCCAGCCTTCACCTTGTCCTCACACGTAGAGGAAGGTGTTTGGTGGGGTGCAGGTGTGATACAGGACAGGGGGGACCGTGCGGAGGGGGGCAGGTGTCAAAACCCACGCTGCCTCGTGACCGGAGAGGAGCTGCTGGAATCCTGAGACCATTTGCCAAACTAGGATGCAGGTAACAGTTCAAAGGCTGAGGGAAGGTGCTTGTGCAGCTGATGTGGTGCAGCACGTGGGTGCCACTTGTGCGGTGAGGCTGCAAAGGGGCCAGGGCACTGCTGCCCACGGCTGCAGCCTGGCAGGACCCAGGCAGGGTGGAGGGGAGCCTGGGGCTCTCGGGGCTGCTGGCAGGGCCCTGCTGGCTCCCTGGGCTGGGCCACACACGCAGGTAAGTGCCCTGCAAGGACAGGGTGTCGAGGTCCCTGCTTGCTGCTGGTACTCGCCAGTGCCAGGAGGGCCCTGGGAGCTGCTGGGCAGGTGGAGGTGTTGTGGCTTATTGTGGTCTTTCTGAGATGCCAGCTGTACTTGTTGGATTTCACACATCAATAAAACTTATATTTATAGTGTACTGCCTGGATGCCTCCTCTCCCTGAAGGTTTGTGTGAAGGGGGAGACGCACGAGCGTCCCTGTACCGGGGTCTGCAGTGGGTGCTGGGGGCAGACGCAGGCTGCACAGCCAAGATATACAGGGATGCTCGCGTCCATGTGGGTTATGTGTAGGGTTTTGGGGTGCGAGCATGTCCTCTGGGGTTCCCAAGGAGTGGATCCTTGGCCCCAGCACCCTGGGGTGGGCTGGCAATTCCCAGGATGGCACCCAGGGATGGAGCAGGGTGCATGTGACCCTGCAGACACCGCGAGCTCTGTGCTCAGCTGGATCTCTTGAGCAGATCTGCAGGCAGCAAGAGGGTAGGTGGATCTGTTCGTGTGTGTTTGCGCATGTCTGTGTGTGTTACACAGCCAGGCAAAACCCGGCGCTGCTGCTTTGCCAGCTCCTCCAGGCTCCTTTCCCCGCGGGGTGGCTCTTGTCCCGCTCCCTGCGCTGTGTGAGGTGGTGGCAGCTGAGCACGAGGGGATTTCTCTCCTGGCACTCATCCCTGCGGCTCCTGCTAGGGCTGTGGAGCCACGAGCCGTGTCAGAGCAAACCTCATCTGGCAGCGCTGCTGGTAAGGGCCCAGCACCTTCTCCACGCTGCATCGGTCCCGGTGGTGGGGGCACAGGGGCTTTTCCACGCGGGTTCTCTGCTGCGTCCCCGGAGCGTTGGCCGTGGCCGCTCTCCCACGTTGCTCCGCGGACGCCGTGCGCAGGGCAGGATGGGACAGGACGGCATTGCAGGAAGTCAGAGCTGCACAACAGCCACCTACGGAGAGGAGCTTCTTCCCCAAACGCGGAGGGAAGGAGGTGGCTGAGCAGAACTGAGCTCTCTTTCCTCCGTGGGCTCTGTGCCTGGCAGCACGAGTAGAGGGATGCAGGCTCAGCCCCTCCTGGCAAGGAGTTCTGCTGGAGGTAACCTTAGCCGTCGCTCTCATCTTGCTCAGTGCCAGCCTCTCCGCTGCCCTGGGTTCCAGGTTTCAGCACCACCGGGGTTTCAGCTGCTGTGTCCCTCTGGATGGAAGCGGGGAGGCAGGAGGGATGGAGCAAGGGCCAGATGTGCAGAGGGGTCCCTGAAGGGGGTCGCAGCAGGCGGGCGGCACCAGGCGGCAGAAGGGGCTGGGAGCCAGGAATGGGATGCACGGACGTTCTCTTGCTGCAAAGGCCCCAAGGGCAGGACATTGAGGTTCAAGGTCATTTCCATTGCCCTCACCCCCGTGCCTCAGTTTCCCCACCTGGAGAGACTGCAAGCAGCCCAGGCTGTGGGAGATGCGACCAATCCCTTGCCCTGGGGCAGACAAATGCAGAGATTCACACGCTGCTAGGGTTTGCTAACCCCCTTCCCCCTGTGCCTCAGTTTCTCGGGATGGTGGGAGCTGTGAACACGAGTTCTGCTCCTGAAGGATCACCCTGCTGAGCTGGGGTGGGAGCCTGAGTCAGCGCCGGCACAGCCAGTTCTGCTGGATTGGACCGTGTCCTACTGGGGCAGGTGAGGATCCCACTCTGCCCCACAGAGCCAGGCACAGATCTCATCTTAATTTCTCCTTTTTCAGCTGAAACCTGTTCCCCTTCATCCTATCCACCTGCCCTCCCTGATCAAGAGCCCCTCCCCAGCTTTCCTGGAGCCCCTTTCAGTGCTAGAAGCTGCTCCAAGGTCTCCCCGCAGCCTTCTCTTCTCCAGACTGAACAACCCCAGCTCTCTCAGCCTGTCCTTGTACGGGAGGTTCTCCAGCCCTCCGATCATTTCTGTGGCCTGCTCTGGACTCGCTCTAACAGCTCCATGTCCTGCATGTGCTGAGGGTTCCAGAACTGGATGCAGGGCCCCAGGTGAGGAGCAGAGTCCCCTCCCTCGCCCTGCTGGGTGCCTGGCACAGCCCTGCTCCAGCCCCCCTGCCAGCTGGCACGAGGCTGCTCCCCAGAGGGTCTGCGTGGCCCAACGTGGGTGTAGGTGGTTCCCGATCCAGGCATCCCCGGGCTGGGGAGGGGGCAGGTACATCCTCAAGCTGCAAAGCTGTGCTGGGGCAGGGGAGCAGCGGGTGCAGACACCCAGCCTGCCTCCTGGGCTGTCCCCTCTCTTTCAGGCAGAGGATGTCGCGGGCTGTGCGACACCAGAGCTGCCAGCCCTGGGGCAGGTGGACGCAGCTGTGTGGGTCCCTGCCAGGGAGCAGGGGCACCCGGAGCATGTACCTGTGCGCTGCCTCCGTGCCAGGTGAGCTGGGCTCCGCGTCAGGGGGACGGTGACCCTGAAGAGCTAGAGCTGGGCAGTGATAGCTGGAAATGGCCATCCCTGACCATCTTCTGCTCCCTCCAGGCATTGCAGGCAGCTCCTTCCTCAGGAAGATCCTCTGCACCAGCGGCATCTCCCTCCCCAGGTCAGTGCCACGCAGCGGAGAGCTGCCTCCTCCTGCCCCACGGGTGTTTGCCGCGGGCACGGGTGGCTGAGCTGAGCCTTGGGACCACTGGGGCTCTGCGGGCAGGGATGCTGCTTTGCCTCCACCTGTAAACCAACCCAGACCCAGCTCCCTGCCTGCTCTGAACTCAGCCCAGCTTCTCTGCCTCGCCTCGGCTTCACGTGGGATGCATGGCGTGCGTGGGATGCACGGTGCATGGCTCGCTGACCTGCCCTTGCCCCAGCCCTGTGTTCTCCTTTGGTATTGAGGAAGGAAAGGGTGAGCTGGCTCAACTCACCGCTACCCACGCTCTCCCTTGCGTCCTGTCCACCCTGCCTCGAGCAGGGTTTGGAGCTGCTGGCCCCTGCCCTGCTCGTTGACGCTCTCCCTCCTCTCGCAGGGGCTGCGTCCGCTACCAGGGAGGCTCCCAGGATGGTTCTGCCCATCCCAGCTCCTCTCGCCACGGGCCGTCCCGGCTGAGGAACGTGGCTCCTTCAGGTGACCTTGCAGCCCTGCACTGGAGAGAATGGGGGGTCTCAAACGGTGGGCTGGGGGAAGCTGCTGTCCTGGGTAGCGCGAGGGCTGACACCTCATTGCTCTCTACAACTGCCTGAAAGTTGGTTGTGGTGAGGTGGGTGCTGGTCTCCTCTCAAGTAACAAGTGATAGAAGGAAAGGAAACGGCCTCAAGTTGTGCTGGGGCAGGTTCAGATTGGATATTAGAAAATATGTCTTTACTGAAAGAGTGATGAAGCATTGGACAAAGCTGTCCAGGGCAGTGGTGTAGCCTCCATCTCTGGAGGTGTTAAAAAAACATGTGCATGTAGCACTTTGGGACATGGTTTGGTAGGCACGGCAGGGTTGGGCTGACAGCTGGACTAGGTGAGCTTTTCCAACCTTAATAATTCTACGTGCAAGGGTTAGCAAGAAATGGGTTCTATCCTTCTATCCGTAGCCACCTCACTGCAGTGGCTCGGGGCAGGCATATTCCCCAGTCCCCTGCTAGGGAGAAGCCCTTGTTTTTCCTCTTCCCAGATGCCATCAAGAAACACCAGAAGAGCCTGTCTGCGTGGTTCAGCCACCAGCCCAATGAAGAGAGGCAGTTCGGCCCTTCCTTCTCACTGGATGCGGTCCATGTGGACCCGGTGATCCGGGAGAGCTCCCTGGAGGAGATCCTGAAGCCCTCACCTGACTTAACCATCCAGAACCAGCTCCAGCAGCCCAGCAGCCAGGTTATCAGCCTCCAGAACCTTTTCGATGTGGATGCCTGTGGGCGGCAGGTGAAGAACGTGGTGCTGTACGGCACCGTGGGCACAGGGAAGAGCACCCTCATCAAGAAGATGGTGGTGGACTGGTGCCACGGTCGCCTACCCCGCTTCGAGCTGGTCATCCCCTTCTCCTGCGAGGACCTGTCCCACAGTCATGCCCCCATCTCACTGCGGCGCCTCATAACCAAGAAGTACCAGCACCTCCGGGACGTGGTGCCGATGCTGGACACTTCCAACCTCAAGGTGCTTTTCATCCTCAACGGCCTGGAGCGCCTCAACTTGGACTTCAGGCTGGCTGGTACAGAGCTGTGCTGTGACCCCAACGAGCCCGTTCCTCCCTCTGCCATCGTGGTCAACCTGCTGCGAAAATATCTCCTGCCAGAGGTCAGTGTCTCCCTCCAGCTCACCCTGGGCCGTTGAGTGGCCATCGTGCTAAGTGCTTGTAGTCCGGCTTGGCTGTGAGCATACAAGCAGCCTCTGTTCCCAGGGGGACTAACCAAGGTGTCCTCATGTCTCTGTTACTGGTTTGTCTCTGAGGAATCTTTGGAGAGTCCTGGTAAGGTCCCAGGTTGCTCAGTTGTGATCTCCCAGACTTGATAGGTGTCTGGCAGGGGATGGGGAAAGCTCTTCTGTCTCCTCTGCCTGGGTCAGATTTGACCCAGCACTCTTTGCGCAGCAGCTCCTTGAACCCCAGCCCCGGGGATGGTGTCAGCCTTGTGCATCTCTGTGTGGGTTACATGCTTGGGACTCTGCTGAGCTCGGGGAGCACCTCCAAACTCACGCAGCCCTCTGCTTGCAGGCCAGCATCATCGTCACCACGCGCCCATCAGCGGTGCGTCGGATCCCTGGCAAGTATGTGGGCCGCTACGCCGAGATCTGCGGCTTCTCCGACACCAACCTGCAGAAGCTGTACTTCCAGATGCGTCTCAGCCAGCCTGGCTGTGCCGGAGAGGACGGAGTGGGTAGCAGCTCAGGTGAGCAGGAGAACTTGGTGGAGATGCTGTCGAGGAACTTGGAGCGCCACAACCAAATAGCTGCCGCCTGCTTCTTGCCCTCTTACTGCTGGCTGGTGTGCACCACGCTGCACTTCCTCTACTTCACCAGGACGGTTCCTCCCAGCCAGACCCTGACTGGCATCTACACCAGCTTCCTCAGGCTCAACTTCAGCGGGGAGGTCCTAGACAGCACGGACCCCACCAACATCTCCATGATGAAGTATGTGGCCAAGACAGTGGGGAAGCTGGCCTACGAGGGGGTGATGTCCCGCAAGACCTGCTTCTCGGAGGATGACCTGCAGCGGTGCTTTGAGGTGGAGATGAAGACTGAAAGCGAGCTCAACCTCCTGGAGGTCTTCCGCAGTGACGTCTTCCGCTTCTTCCTCACTCCATGTGTGCAGCCAGGCAAAGAGCACACCTTTGTCTTCACCATCCCTGCCATGCAGGAGTACCTGGCAGCCCTGTACGTGGTGCTGGGTGAGAAGAAGACCCTGGCACAGAGAGTGGGAAAGGAGCTCTCGGAGGTCATTGGGAAGGTGAGCGAAGAGGTCACCGTCGTTCTGAGTATCATCTCCAAGGTGCTGCCCTTGCGCTTCCTGCCAGTGCTCTTCAACTTGCTCAAAATCTTCCCTCGCTACTTCTCCCGGCTGAGCGGGAAGGAGCGCGATGCTATCGCCCACACCATGGCAGAGGAACTGTTCAAGGAGGAGGACTACTACAACGACGATGTCTTGGATCAAATAAATTCCAGCATCCTAGGTGTGGAGGGCCCCATGCGCCACCCTGACGAGGCTGCTGACGATGAGGTCTTTGAGCTCTTCCCCATCTTCATGGGTGGGTTACTGTCCCGCCGGAACCGCGCCATCCTGCAGCAGCTGGGCTGCTCCATCAAGAACCTGGCAGCCTTTGAGATTGCCAAGGCCATGAAGAAGACGGTCATCAGGAACAGCCGCAAGGGGCTGCCCCCGTCCGAGCTGATGGACTACCTCTTCTTCCTGCACGAGTTCCAGAACGAGCGCTTCACCGTGGAGGCCATCCGCTCCCTCCGGACTGTCAACCTCTCATCCGTCAAGATGACTCCTCTCAAGTGCTCTGTCCTGGCGTCTGTCATGGGCACCACTTGCCATGAGGTGGAGGAGCTGAACCTGACCTCCTGCAACCTTGATGCAAGCAGTTTGAGGATCCTCTTCCCCGTCCTGCTGCGATGCAAAGCTCTCCAGTGAGTACCACCTTCTTCTACCCTTGGTCAGTGCTAAAAAACTGGGTGCCCCCTCCCCTCCACCCATCACCGGGTGGCAAAGGCAGGGATGGCCTTTGTTTCTCCTCGGTGTAGACGTAGAGGACTACAGCTTCCAAGATGCAAGGCTCCTTGAGCAGCCTCGCTGGGGACTGCATGCTGGGATTTGCAGTCCCAGCACACCCTCCTGCAGGCTCTTTGGCAGCTCTCCTGCATCTGGTAGCGCAGGTTCCCCTGCAAGACCAGCTCCCTCCCATTCCTTGGCCTCCAGGAGCCACCCAGCATCCTCGCGCAGGAGCTGGTTCTGCTGACTCCGGGCAGGAGACATGCAGCCTGGGGTGGGAGTCTGGGCTGCGCAAAGGGTCGCGTCCGTTCCAGTCCATTTGTGGATCTGCACTCTTGCTGCCGCCCAGGCGGTGGCGAGCCGTGCTCAGCAGAGATGGATGCGGCTGTGCAGCAGGGCTGTGCAGCCATTCCTCCCTCCAGAGGCTCAGGAGAGCTCGGTGGGGTCCTGATCCCTCCTCAGACCTTCACCCACAGACCCTTCCCCTCCCTTGCTGGCGCTAGCCGGTGCCACCCAAGCTCTGGGGTGGTTTCAGTGAGCCCCCTCTTGGAGAGGAGCCCAGGTAGGGTGGCGACGGGGGTGACCGGGGAAAATGGAAAGATAACGGTCGTTTTGGTCCTGCCACCCCCATGTCTCGCTCCGCCTCAGTCTGCAGCTCAACAGCCTGGGCTCTGATGCCTGCAAGGAAATCCGTGACCTGCTCCTGCATGACAAGTGTGCGGTGAGCAACCTGCGGTGAGTACTGCCTCTGTCCTTGCACAAAGCCACCTCTGCTGCCCCCCACATCCCCTTCCCAGCCCTGGCATTGCCCTGAGCTCCTGTGTTCACAGGCTGGCGAATAACCCTGTGGGCGAGCAGGGGGCACGATACCTGGCTGAGGGGCTGGCAGGCAACCGCTCGCTGACCTATTTGTCCCTGCTGCACACCACGCTGGGCGACCGAGGCGCAGAAGTCATTGCGCAGCACCTGGCCAAGAACCAGCATCTCCAGGAGCTCAACCTGGGCTACGACTCGCTGACGGACGCAGCCGCCCTGCGCGTGGTGGAGGTGGCCAAGAACCACGCAACGCTGGACAAAGTGCAGTGAGTTCACTCTGCCCCATCTCCTCGCTTTCGCAGGAGATGCCTCCTACCCTGCTTCCCTCCCTGTGGCAGCAAGTGGGGAGTCTCCCCGACCTCCACGTCCTGCCCGGAGCCCTCACAGCATCTCCTGTTTGTTTTCTCTCCACCCCCACAGTCTGTACTTCAACGACATCAGCGAGGGCGGCAAGCGGGCGCTTCACAGCCTGCGCATGGACCGCGACGGTGTCAGAGCACTGGTCTTCCTCACCGCAGGCACCGACGTCTCCGACTACTGGTCCAACATCCTGAACGTGGTACAGAGGAACCTGCCTTTCTGGGACCGCGAGCGGGTTCAGCAGCACCTTGCCCTCCTCCTGCAGGACCTGGAGAGCAGCAGGAGACAGACTCCCAACCCCTGGAGGAAAGCAAAGTTCCTGCGAGTCGAGAGCGAGGTCAAGAAGATGCTGGGAAAGCTGCAGCATGGGAGCCTCTAACCTATCCAGGGAGGAGGAGGAAACACTGGAGTGTGCCCCCTGCACCCTTTTCCACATGGAGATGCCCAGTGGCTGGGTGCTGCCAAGGCTGTCGAAGGTGCTGGGTACGTGGGGCTCAGCCCTCATCTGCGGGCAAGGCCGAAGTGAGGGAAAACTGTAGAGAGAACAGGCCAGGAGCACATGGGACTTGTTCTTCTGGGCTTGTAGAGACCCAGCCACGAGCTGCAGAAGCGGCAGGGTGGCAGGACTCAGGCTTGCTTGTGAAACCTTTGGTAGCATTAAAGCGCACCGCTTTGTTTCCAGTGAAACGCACCCTTGCTGAGACGTGATCTCCTCTCTGCTGGGTCCTTCCTGTGGGAGGAACATGGAGGTGCTCTTGCAGCCCTTCCTCCAGCCCTTTCCCACTTCACAGGGCTAGCATGGGGCAGCCCACTTCAGCTGGTCTTTCCCATCATGTCCTGCCCTTGGAGGGCAGCTGGAAGCTGGGACACCAGGATCTGTTCCCAAGTTTGGGGTGCCCAGGCGCTGTTCCCCCTCCAAGCTCTGCTGGCAACTGGCAGTGCCTCAGGGCTGGGAGGGCAGGGGAGACTTGGGGATGTTTAATCATTAAACTCCAGCATCTTGGAAGAGGCGGGGACTCTGGCTTCCCTGCCACTTCACCCTGTACCTTGCTCCCTCTCCCGTTCCCTGCAACCATGAAGCAAACGAAAGGTATGTGCTGGGGCAGTGGGGCTTCATCTTCTGGAGACCCTTCCCACGGGCACATCTCCAGGTCCTGATTCCACATGGAGTAAGGCGATGTCAGAGTCGTGGGATGGAGCTAGAGGCATCAGGACAATGCACGTGGACATTGTGGAAGCCTTGGCAGGAATCTCTTCTTCCCTGGGTTTGGGGATTGTTGTGCTGGAGGAGGTGGGGAGGTGTTTTACAGGGAGGATGAGCAGGGGAAGGTCTCCATCTCCTCCTCCAGCTGGCTCTTTGGGGCCTTGGTGACCCTTCTCATCCCTCACTCAAAAGCCCAATGAGCTCCCAGGACTGACCTCCACCTGGCTGGCTGGTTGGCTGGGTAGGGGGGTGCCTGTTGGACCCAAGCAGCAGCTGCTTCGAAATGCAAGAGGACACTGGTGGTGGGGCCAGGGGCTGAGCTGTAGGGGCTGCGTGGGCTCAGGAAACCCACCAATCTGGCATGGCATGCTCAGCCTGGACAAGCCTGGAGTGCTCGCGAGGGTGGGGTCTGCTCCTGGCCCTGCCACCTCCTGCGCTGACCTCTCCTCTCCCTCTGCAGGGCTTGAGGGTGACAAGAAGTCCATCATGTAAGTCCTGAGGTCCCCCCCGCCAGGGGCTTCCTGGGGCTCATGGTCCCACAACTGGGCTGTGCTGGGGCACATCCTCAGCTGAAGTGGTGTGGGTCACAGCTGCCAATCTCAGCTGCCTCCCCAGGAAGGTGTTCCCTGAGTTGGTGGTTCAGGAGAGACATGAGGAACATCCATAGAATCATAGAATGGTTTGGGTTGGAAAGAACCTCAAAGCCCATTCAGTTCTAACCCCCTGTCATGGGCAGGGACACCTCCCACTGGACCAAGCTGCTCAAGGCCCATCCAACCTGGGAGATCCCCCCTTGGCTTTCCCAAAGGAAGAGGAGGCACTGGAGCTGTGGCCCGAGCTGTCCCCTCCTGGGAGGAATGGGGTTCCCCGTGGCAGGGCTGGGAAGGGAAAGCCGTGCTGCACCACTGATGTGGCCTCTCCTGCCCTTTATCATTGCAGAAAATTTGAATTTAACCCCAAAGATGGAATTGACAACCCTGCCTTGTCGCTGGCTGAGGACACGGGTAAATACCCTCGTCTCCCCAGGGCTGCCCTGGGTCAGTGTGGGGTTCTGGGGGCTCGAGCTCTCTCGCAGGGAGCTGTGGGGAGGAGAACGTGTAAAGCGCCAGGGATGGAGAGATGCCAGCCCAGGATGGCTACAGAACCCACATTAGGATCCCTGCAGGGTCCTCCTCATGGGCTGTACCTCCACGCAGATGCCAAGGGCACGGAGGAGCCCCGCTTCTACCTCCTGAGCAAGGGCAGCGCGGAGACCTTCGGCTTCAGCCTCCACGAGGAGCTGGGCTGCGGGGGCCACATCATCCGGCAGGTCGAGCTCGGGGGGGTGGCCCAGCGCAGGGGGCTGCAGGACGGCGACCGGCTGCTCCAGGTCAACGGCCGCTTCGTGGACCACATGGAGCACCACAGGGTAAGCCGGGAGCACCCTGGAGCTGTGGGAGCAGCTGAGTCCTCCCCTGGGGCGCAGAGGATGCGGGAACCACTGCTCCCCGGGGTCCAGGCTGTGGTTTGGAGAGCCCTGCCCGGCGTTCACAGCCTGGGCCCTTCCAGGTGGTGCAGAAGATCAAGGCCAGTGGGAACCAGGTCCTGCTGGCGGTGTTGGATGGCGACTCCTACGAAGCAGCCAAAGCCTTGGGCAGGGACCTGTCCCAGATGCTGCCGGCTGACATCCGCCCGCGCCTCTGCCACATCACGCGGGACAAAAGCGGATTTGGCTTCAGCGTGTCTAGTCCGGAAGGTGAAGTGTGTGGTAGGGACGCTGGCTCTGTGAGCCTCCCCAGCACAGCGCCCTGCTCGCCCCAGACT
Source organism: Phaenicophaeus curvirostris (assembly GCF_032191515.1). Taxonomy (NCBI): domain Eukaryota; kingdom Metazoa; phylum Chordata; class Aves; order Cuculiformes; family Cuculidae; genus Phaenicophaeus; species Phaenicophaeus curvirostris. The sequence goes on along the minus strand of NC_091416.1, from coordinate 867,867 downwards.
AACTCTTCTCGATGATTGCAGAGGTCTTCTCCAATCTGGTGATTCTGTTCTACGATTCTCCTCCCTGCAGGCATGAAGGGCACCTTCCAGCTGTCGGTGCGGCAGGATGGGCCGGCGGAGAAGGCAGGGGTACCGCAGGGCTCCTGGCTCCTGGAGCTGAACGGGGCCAGCGTGAGGAGCTCCTCGTACATGCAGCTCACCCGCAAGGTGCGTGTTCCTGGAGGGGGTGGTGGGGAACCGCAGCTGGACTCGTCCTCAGCGTCCTGTGCTTCCCGTCCAGCTGAAGCAAAGTGGCAGCAAGGTGACGCTGCTGGTGGCATCGAGTGCCGTGGAGGAGTTTTACCGCCTGCGGGGTCTACGGGTCACGGCCGTTGCGGCAGACACCTCCTGGCTCCCCTTCAAGGCCCGAGAGCTGCACATGGTGAAGGGTCCGGCAGGCTACGGGTTTCTGCTCAAGGAGGATGACTGCAGGTCAGGGGCCACAGGTGAGGGGACGCTGTACCTGAGCAAGGCACGACTGAGGCTTGGGAATGGCTGCAAGCCCTGTGCCCGCAGCAGGACCTTCTCCCCAGTGCATTTGGGGGTGAGCGGTGCCAGTTCCCCCTGGTTGAACAGCTCTGTGAGCATCTTCCCTCCATGCCCTGTGCGCCAGGTCAGTTCCTGTGGGACGTGGACGCGGGGCTGCCGGCCGAACAGGCAGGGATGAAGGAAGGGGATCGTCTCCTGGCTGTGAACGGTGAGAGCATCGAGGGGCTGGACCACCAGCAGACGGTGCTCCGGATCCGTGCCAATGATGACCAGGTGACGATGCTGGTCATCGATCCTGCTGGAGATGAGTTCTACCACTCGGTAGGTTTTGAGGACCCAGCGTGGACCTGCCCTGGCTGGGGGTGCTGCGAGGTTGAATGATGGCTTTAGATTAGAGGGAGGAAGATTTAGATTAGACAGTAGGAAGAAATTCTTCATGATGAGGGTGGGGAGGCCCTGGCCCAGGTTGTCCAGCAAAGTTCTGGCTGTCTCATCCCCGGAGGGGTTCACGGCCAGGTTGGATGGGGCTTGGAGCCCCTGATCCAGTGGGAGGTGTCCCTGCCCAGGGCAGGGGTGGGACTGGATGGGCTTTGGGGTCCCTTCCAACCCAAACCATTCTATGATTCTAAGTCTTGCCCCCAGGCCTGCACAGTGAGGTCCTCCCCAGAGGTCCTGGCTTGTTGTGGAGCACCAGGAGCTGCACAACAATCCTCCTTCCGCTCTTCCAGATTGGGCTGTCCCCTCTGCTGTCTGCTGAGGACAGTGACCCTGCCTCAGGCTCCTCCACACCCTCTCTGCCCTCTCCCAGAGGCTCCCCTGGACTCTGTCACATTGAGGTGGGATCAAAGGGCCCTGGTTCCTGGCTGGTGTCTGCTGCCAACAGTATAGGCTTCACACAGGTAATGCCTCTCACCAGGCTTTCAGCAGTGCAGCTCACAGCCTGCTGCTGCCCCGGGTCCTGGACCCCTCACACTGGCAGGAGGGGGCTGTGTGGTCCCCTGGGCAGAAACACCCCTCCTACCTGCCTGTGGGGCAAGGTGGAGTGGGTGGGTGTTTGGGTGCTGACCACACTGACCCTACCTTGTCCCTGCAGAACTCGCACCACGAGGAGCAGAGAAGGCTGCACGAGGCATTTTAGCAGCCCAGGAGCACCCTGGTTCCAGCCACGCTCCCTCACATAGCACTTTGACCCTGCCCGTGGCCCCTGCCCGGCTTCCCAAAGAGCACAGCACAGCTCAGCGTGGCCACAGCACGCACAGCTGCTGTGCCTCTATGCCTGCGATGGGCTTGCAGCATCACACCTCCTAGAGACTCACCTCCACTGACCAAGACTCTTCCCAGGCTTCGGTGGTGGCTTCTTGTAGCCTGGAGACAGAGCTGTGCCTTTGCCCACCCAGCATTGCAGCCCTTGCCCAGCTCTGGGAGCTGCCAGGAGAGCCAAAGCACTGTCCTCTACACTGTGACCAGCGGACGGGGGAGCCCAGAGCGGGCCGCAGCCCACGGCCAGTGGGCAAAAGGGAAAGAAAGCAACGGAGGCCAGCAGGACGCTGGTGGGACCTGCACTTCTCTGTTGGCTGCAGTCTGCTCCTGCACGGACATCTCGCCTGCGCTCCTCCTCCCGTCCTCCCTGTGGGCAGTGAGTGTTCACCCCATCACAGCACTGTTCCTGTGTCACCCGTTTGAGGTGTGATTAAAGGACAAATCCACTCTGCTCCCTGGTCTCCTTTCTTGCCCTGTTCTTCTGCCTGCTCTCACCCTCCCGGTCCACGTGTGCTCCTGCCCTGGGGCCCTGTTGGAGCTGGGCTGCAGGTAACAGGGAGAGCAGCTCCAGAGGGCTTTTCCTCCCTGTGCCTTTGCAGAGGGTGATGCCTCAAAGGCACCAACAGCAGCTGGGAGCCTTCCAGGTGCCCCACAGCGATATCGGCTGTTCCCGTTTCCATCTCTGTGAAGGAGATGTTGGTTCAGCTTGCTTTTCTCTTGTTCAGCCCCAGCAGCACAAGGGAGCAGAGCCACGGCAGCGGGCCATGCCCTCACCTCGGGATGCACGGGTGCTGCGGTGCATGTCTCCGCTCGCTGCCAGGCAGGGCTGCGACAACACCAGGGTGGGCAGGAGGGAGCCCTGGAGGGAAAGAGGGAGCCCAGCAGGGAAAGTTTTACCTCTCTGTTGAGCGTGGGAGAGTGAAAATGAGCACAGAATTTTGCATGTGGCAAAGACCGCAAACCTCTGGCTGAGGTTTTACCTCTGCTAGTATCAGCCCCCTTTGAGCACTAACGGAAACAGTGAGGCAATGGCTTTTGCAGGCAGGGAAGTCTCCATCTCTGTCACCTCAGCGGGGCTGTGCTCAGAGCCTTTGCACCCTGGCAGCACCGGAGGGAGCAGCGCCAGCCAACAGCAGGGTGGTTTGGGGATGAGCAGTCAGAGCCAAAGCGGGAGGCGGGCTGAGCTTGGCACCAAGATGCAAGGTCTCTGCATCTGTGCCGCTGTCCCCTCCCACCTTCATGAATGTCTCGCTTGTCTTCCCGTGCCTTCTCCAGGTTCCACAGCCTCTGCCTAAGCTCTTTGGTTTCAGCTTCTGCCTGCCAGGTCCTGTCCCTCCGGGGAACCGCGAGCCAGAGACGCGCAGGACATCCTGACAGGTACCGCACACCGTGACCCTGGCCTGAGCACAGGCAAAGGGCACTATCCAGACCATACTGGTGGCAATTCCCCATCCAGTACCTCCTTGGTGGCTTGGCCCAGTTGTGACGTATCCCTAGTCTTTCTCTGCTCCTAAAGCCAGGGGAATGTGGGCGCTTCCCCAAGCCCTGCCAGAATCAAAGCGACTCTCACAGCAAGGAGCCTCCCCTTCCTTTCAGCGCAGCGCTGAGCAGGAAAAGCGTTTCCAGGGAGGTGCCTTACTGCAGCATCCCTACCACCTCCCATCTGCTTTCATCGTTGTTCCTCTCCTCCTCTGCCATCTCCGCAGCTCTGCTGGCCTCGAAGCAGCTTCTGTGCTGCCCTCTGGGGACTCCTAGGGCTGGAATTCACAGGGAGGTTGCGTGCCACCCTTGCAGCCGGGAAGCGCTAGTCCCTAGGAATTACATGCAGGGTAGGGGCATCCCTTGCTTGCTCCAGGCTCTGGCTCCTCCCAGTCTCACCCAAATGCTCTTTCAGCATGACAGCCTCCAGTGCTGCTTTCCTGAGCTTCTCTCCAGCTTGGCTTTCTGCAGCCAGAGGGAAGAAGGAAAGGACAAGAGGCAAGAGTAGCTCCCCAAAGGAGCTTGGCTCAGGGACATCAAGGTCTGTCCAATGTCCCAGGGCAAGCCTGCCTTGGGATGTTTTCGCAGGAAAACTTGGCTGGGATACAGCTGCAGCTCAGACACTGGCACCAGGGCTGTATTTGTGCAGACACCTGTCAGACACGGAGTCAAGGCGCAGCCGGTTTAACTTGAAGCGGCTGCCCCGCAGAGATGCACGCTCACTTGGGACTGAGGGCTGGGATTTTGCAGTGACAATGAGGCAGGAGCCACGGTGCACAGAGGCTTGGGAACCCCTTCCAAAACCCCACTCCAGGTGCTCTTCCAGCCTGGTGCATGCTTGCACTTTCAGGGGCAGGTAGAAGGGACTGGGGCCTGGCAGAGCTGCTCTCTTTGGGCTGGAGGGTGGGGTGGGGGGCAGGGTGCTTCAGGCAGAGCCCTGGGCCCCCTTGCCTCCTGCATCTTATCAAGTGTAACCGCGTTGCTGCCCTGGTGCAGGGTGAGCAGGATTGGGGGAGAAGCAAGAGCTGCAGTCAGGCTGTCCCAAGGGGCCGCAGCGCAATCCTTCATCCCAGTGCTCCCAGCTCCTGCTTCAGACTTGCCCTTGCTGGGGTCAGGAATCAGCAGGGGAGGGACAGGAGGGGCCAGAGGTGTGCAGGCACCTGGGTGGACTCTCCGCTGCAATCTGCCAAGCTTGAGGGAAGTGATTTCAAAACAACCAGCGTGATGTGTCTTTCCGGAGCAGCAGTGGTGCTGCAGGGACTCCGGCAGGGCCCAAGGGACAGAAGCAACTGGGAGCCCTGCAGAGGGGTGCTGGGATCCTTCCCGCAGGGAGGAGAGTCCCAAGTGAAAGCAACCTTTGCTTGAAGCCTCACATGTAAATACAGCCACGACGTGGAGTGAATCATCCCCAGAGAAGCAGATATTTAGGAATGCAATTACTCAAGTGTGTTCCCTGATCTCTTTGGATTGGAGCCATGGTGATTTTTACGTTTGGCTCCACAGAGCTGGTGTAACTCTCCCCATTCCTCTCCCCAGGTACTTGTGGTATCCCCAGGCTGGGCAGGGCACCCTCGAGTGGTCAATCCGGCTTGATTATTAGCCAGAATCCATTAGCATCTAATGGGGAAAGCCTCAGAAACACGGCCTCAATAAATGTTGACATATTTGAGGTCAATATAATCCTTAGAAAATTTTGCGCAGGTAATTAAAGCCAGACAAGGAGTGGCCTGTCCCAGAAATATTTACCAACCTTTACCAAAGGCAATAAAATCAAGACTGAATTTTATAGCCCAGCTACACCAGGCTCCCTCGCTATATCTAGCGCTGTGTGCTGCTTCCAGCACTCCTGCTCCCCTGACAGCTCAGCACACACGGTGTGTGATGCGGGAACTCATCATGAACCATCAGCTCTGGAGGCGCATCAGCCAGTGGAAGAAAGCAGCACAGTGCTTTGCGGTGACACAACCAGGTTGATTTATGATGTGCAGGGATGGGAGGAGAGGAACAGCCTGGACCATGTCCCTGCTGCCAGCACCGCAGGAGTCAGGGAATTGCAGAACTGTTTGGTTGGAAAAGACCTTTGAGATCATTGAATCCAACCATATCTGTCCGCTGCTAAACCGTATCTCCAAGCCTCCAGCTCCTGCGTGAGACAGGGTGCGTGGGTGCTGCAGGGGAAGTGAAGAGGTGAGCTCTGCCCAGCTCCACGAGGATGAGGCTGTGCTGTCACTGCTCCAGGCTCAAACCCGGTCTCCAGGCGCTCTCGCTTCCCAAGGTGAGGTTGGCCAAGCTGCAGCATCTGCTGTTCTGGTTCAAACTGCAGCACCTGTTCTGGTTTCCCTTCTCTCGTCCTCGAAGCCCGTGTGGTCAGACTGGTGCCGTGATGTACCAGCCCGAGCTGGTTTTACGTAAAGGAAGTGTTCTTCTGCCTGGGAAGCGGGCTGAAAAGAGGCTCTGAAGGCAACGAAGAAACAGAACTGAACTTACTTTCAGGCCCACGTCGGAATTTCTGAAGGTTTGTGTTGTCAGCTCTGGCAAAGGCCTGACCTGCTCCCTGCTCTCCTTTCTCTCCCCGTTCTGCCTGCTCTCCCCTGCTGGTCTGCACATGCTCCTGCCCCCGGGGAGCTCTTGGAGCCGGGGATGGGGACCGGGATGGGGACGGCCCCGGGGGGACCGCGGCCATCGCCGTTCCCATGGCGACCGCGCCCCACCCGCACCAAACATGGCCGCCGCAGCGCCGTCACTTCCGCACTGCGCATGCGCTACTTCCGCCCCCACCCCCTCCATCAGCACCGCCTCCTTCCGGGCGGGGGGGGCGGTGCCGCGCGCGCGGAGTGGGGCGCGCAGCCAATCAGCGGCGGCTCCTCCCGAGCGGAGGGGAGGGGGCGGGGCCGCGCAGCCAATCGGCGCCGGCGGAGGGGGCGTCGCCACGCGCGCGGGGGAGAGCGCGACCAATCAGCGCCGGCGGACGGGGCGTCACCGCGCGCGCGGGAGGCGGGAGTGGGGGGGAGCGAGGCCAATCAGCGCGCGGCGTGCGCGGGGCGGAAGGCGGAGCGGTCCTAGCGCCCGGCGCCCCCGCCGCCACCGCCCCGGTTCCCCCGCAGGGCCCGGTACCGGAGACGGGGCGAGGGGCCGGCGCGCGGGCCCCGATGTCGGCGCCGCTGAAGAAAGGCCCCGGGGGGCTGATCGGGTTGATGAAGGACGCCTTCCAGCCGCACCACCACCACCTCGGGCCGCACCAGCCCGGCGCTGTGGACAAGAAGATGGTGGAGAAGTGCTGGAAGCTCATGGATAAGGTTGGAGGGGGGAGGAATGCGGGAAGAGGGGGCGTGAGCGGGGGCTGCGGGGCAGGGGGGGGCTTGGGGGTAACCCGGGGGGCGGGGGGTGGCGTGTCTGGGGCTTGCGGGGGGGAAGCCTGGAGGGGAAGCGTTTGCAGAGAGGGAGGGGATTGGGGGGGGAAGAGGGGGGTCTGCAAGTGGGTAAGGCTGGAGCTGAGAGGTTTGTAGGGACGAGAGGGTAGGGGGGTGGGATGTTTGAGGGCGGCTGTGGGGCAGAGAGGGGTTTGCGGGGGAGGAGAGCTGTGTAGGAGGGGGGGAGCTATGGGGCTGAAGGGGTTTGGGGGGGAAAGCCTGGAGGGGAAGCGTTTGCAGAGAGGGAGGGGATGGGGAGGGGAAATTAGGGGGGGAGTGAGTGGGTTATGGGGCAGAGTGGGGTTTTTAAGGGGCGTGAGCTTGGAGGTGAGGGATTTGCTGGGGGGGAGAGCTGGGTAGGTTGAGGGGGCGCTGTGGGGCAGGAGAGGGTTGTGGGGGCAAAGCCTGGAGGTGGGAGGTTTGCGAGGGGAGAAGAGGATGGGGAGGTGAAATGTTTGTCCGAGGTGGAGGTTGGGGTGGGGTTATGGGGAGGGGGGATAAGCCTGGAGGTGTGGGGTTTGCAGGGAGGGATTGAGGGTGTAGGATGTGAGTGGGGGGTGAGGTAAAGCCAGAAGGGGCAGGGAAGGGTGAAGTGTTTGGGGGGAGGTGCGGGTGAGCAGTGCAGGAGCTGAACAGGTTGGTGAAAGAGGGGAATGTTTGGGTTGGAGGATGCAGACCTGGTCAAGAGGATCTGGCTCTGTGCTGTTGTGTCCCTGTAGATGCTGGGGTGGTCACTGGTTGGGGAAGAGGCTGGGTGTGTGTAAGGCCTGGTGGTAGCTGTACGTGTATCCTGGTGTGCCAGCAGCCCTAAAACTGGACAGGGGAGGAATCTGGGATGTGCTTGTCTGATGGTGAGTCTGATGTTTGGATACTGACTGGTGAGGCTGAGCATCTGCTTTGTGGCCGCTCAGGTTATCCTTTTCTGAATGAACAGGGATGTGTTACCGACCTCAGCACAAAGCCTTTTCCTTAAAACTGGCAAAGCCAGTAAAAGTCTGAATGAAACCCTCTGTGATAAATGTGTGTAGTTGCACAAAGATCAGGAGTGCGAAATCTAACGTTAAGCAACGAAACGTAGTGATGTGGGAATTCGGAAGGCCACTTCCTAGTCCCACTCACTGCACTGGGTTCACTGAAACTCTCCCCTCCTCCACCTTTTAAAAGGCCAGGAAATAGCTTTTGCCGGGGGCAGGACACCAGACCTTTTGGCCTGATGGTGTGATGGGCTACAGCAGTTGATTTACTAGCCTGGCAGTTGATTTCCTAGCCCAGCTAGGTGTGCTGGCACATCCATTGTTAGAAGAAATCCTGGTGAGTTGTTAATGAAATCTAGCGTTATTTATGGGATGATCTGGGGAGTGAACGCAGGCATCTAGTAGAGAGCATAAAATAAAAATCTTGTAATGTTCTTCCTGGCATTTTGATTCTTATTGTGATGTCTGTTGGGAAGCAAGGGAGCTGGTGAAGGGGCTGGAGCACAAGCCTTAGGAGAGGTGGCTGAGGGACCTTGGGTTGTTTATCCTGGAGAAAAGGAGGCTGAGGGGAGACTTCATCACTATCTACAATGACCTGAAAGGAGGTTCTGGTGAGGTGGGCGCTGGTCTCTTCTCCAGAGTAACAAGTAGTAAGATGAGAGGAAATGGCCTCAAGTTGTGCCAGGAGAGGTTCGGTTTGGTTATTAGGAAAGATTTCTTCACTTGAAAGGGTTCTCAGGCACTGGAACAGCTGCACAGGGAGGTGGTGGGGTCCCCATCCTTGGAGGGATTTAAAAGACTGGTAGATGAGATGCTCAGGAAGGGTTTAGCAGAGGACAGGTAGGGTTGGACTTGATGATTTCCAAGGTCTTTTCCAACCAAACGATTCCACTGTTCAGTGCTGAGAATCAAGGCCCGGCTTGCTGTGCTGGAGTCTAAAATGTGCAGTGCCTTTAGTGATCCTGGGTTCAGGGCCCTAAAAGTAGCACTGAGCGAGAGCATCACCAGAGTTGTCACCTCAACACTTGCTTCCCCTTTGGGAGCAGAGCAGCAGGGCTGCTGGGCAAACATCATCCAACTGCCCTGCAGGCTTGTGCATTCAACTTCTCTTTCTCCTTTCTCTGCATCGTTTATGCATGCGGTGTCTGAATCTCCTGCAGTAGTTGCTAAGGCAGGCAGGGTAGGTGACTTTTTTAAAGACACATTAAATGATGTCCATGCCAAGAAATCACTTTGTGTTGGCTGGGTCAACAAAAGACAGGTTTGTATTTGCACCCTGCTGTGCTTGTGATGAGCTTTGATCACCTTCTACAGAGAGAGGCTGGGATAAAGAAAAAAGTCTTTTGGGAGGTGCCAGTGGCTCTTTGAGGGCAAGATGGGTGTAATTGTGGGAAAGGTAGTTGGAGCAGGGAAAATCAGTTTAACTTGCAGATACAGCTTGTAAGAATGCGCATCTTTATCCTTGTGCCTGTGATGTAGGTGTGAATGTCACCCTGTGTTTGGCCACACAGCCTCATCTGCTCAAAGGAGAAGGTTGGCCTGAAAAAAGGTTCCATCACCTTGGCATTTTGAATTGCAGGAGGGTTGTGTTGGGGGGTGCTGTCACAACTTCACGTCCACAGTCTTTGGCTGTGGCCCCTCTCTGCCACGGTGTCACCAACAAAGCCAAGGCTGCTCTTGTGTCCGTTACAAGTTAAAGTAACCTCTTCTAAACATGCACTGCTCACAGTTCTGCTCATAGGCAGCATCCAAAAGCTCTTGGGAGTTGGCATTACTTTTAAAATCTGAGAGTTGTTCAGTTTGATAGTACAGGAGGAAAGTTTTGGCTGTGAAAAGCCTTTTGGATATCAGTCAGGTTTTAGCTGTACTTACACACACATCCAAATTTAAAGTCTTTTTAGTAGTGTAGCAAATTGCCAGCTTCACACAGTGCTCATGTAACCAGTGGCAAGAGGGGCTGAGCGAATGGAAGACGTTGGAAATGGGGCAGTTTTCTGGGCCAAGTAAATGAAATGACAGGTGCATATAAAAAAATACTGGTGTGCATGTTTAGTAGCTGATGTGTTTGCTTTTCAGACCCACGTGCTGTATCTGTGTGCTGTATCTGTGTTATTTGCGACCCGATTCGTTAGTCTGCATAATTAGCTGGCGCTGTCAAAGCATTCGTGCATCCCTGGTTTCGGATGTGACTGATGAATTTCCTATGCGAGTTGATTCTTGTCCAAATATTTTCCCCATAATGTTCTCCATAAGCTGCCTGGCGTTTTCCTGTCTTTCAGCCTCTCTCACTTCAGGTTCTTCTTTCTGTCAGTATTAACCATTCCTCCTGCAGCTGCCTGTGGCCATGTAGAGGATGGACAGAAAATGACCCTTTCCATCTCTGCGCAGCAGGATTTTCACCTTCAGCTGGACGATTTCCTTGCAGTGCCTTGAACCAGATGGGGAGAGCTGCTGCTCATATGTTTTGGTCTTGCTCACTCCTCTTATCAGTGTCTTTAGCAAATAAAGCAGTGTTTAGTGTAAGAAGGCTTTGGCTGGTGGAAACAATTAGTAGTTTCTGTACAAAAGCATGAGATTGTGGATTGGTTCTCACAGATGTGGTCTCAGCAGCAGATAATGGGTTCATTGCTGCAGATTGTGTTTGAGGAATAGGTGGTGGAGTCAGCAACTGCTTGGGATGAGGCGGAAGAATGGTAGAGTACGTGTAAGCTTTGAGATAAAGCTTTTGTAAATAGGGTACGGATGCCATTCAGCTTTTAAAACGGATGTAGAGCAATGCCACCATAGGTCACCTTTATTGTGAGCAGAAGAGAGGCCAAACACAAATTCAGCAGGAGATAAGAGATGTTTGAGTAGGATTGCTTTCCCTGTTGGCTTAGGATGAAATGAGATGGGATTTTAATAAAGTAAGTCTGGAAGGAAGGAACTATGACTTTTCCCAGTTGTGTAAAGGGCTCTGAGCTGGAAGGGAAGAACTTATCTGGCACTGTAGCTGCTGGGAGTTGTTGAGCCAGGAGCTGTGACCCTGTCCCCATCTGAGGCAAGGTGGTGGTGGCCGTGCAGGGGACTCTCTGCTGGAACAAGCGTGGGGTGCCCTGTCAATGGCTGCAGCGCGTGGGCTGGCACCGGCTTTTTCATGGGTAGGGTTGGGGATGAGCAGAATGGGGATAGTGGCGAACCAAGAGGGTGGTTATTTCAGCCTCTTGAATTTGGAAAATGAAAAGCAATGAAGTCAGTTTTAGGGTTCTTTGCAGGCCAGTCTCTCAGAATCTTTATGCTAAGCTTGAAATGCTTTATTGGTATTTTTAAAGCCCAAAATGTCTCTGTAAAAGGCTTCTTCCTGAGGGAATGAAGCGTAAGCCAGGCAAGCTTGGACATTTGGGTGGTGGTTTAAAAACATTGATTGCTGTGTGTGTTGCCATCACACCTAAAATACTTGCTGGTTTTTGCTTCCCTGCCTTCCCCATTGCTGGTCCCTGAGGAAGGCAGAGTTGCTCGCTGAGGGGCGGCTGTTCCCAGGGTTGGGAACATTCCTTTGGACGTTTTCATGATGCTGCAAGTGCACACGTAGAGAAACAAGCAAAACACAACTGGTTTTGTCACTACCGTGCTACAAAATGTCCGAGTTTGCTCAAGAGGCAGCCGTTCCTAGTTACGTAGCTTTGTTTGAATGCTTATCTTGGCTAATTTTGGTCTACTTGGTAAACAGAGATGCTCGTTTGATAATAAAATCTGAGCAGTTTTGGCCTGTCTGTTAACTATTTGAGGTGTCTTTGCAAGTTACTCCTTGGGGAATGTTTTCTGCAGGCTGTGAGAATGAGGGGTTTGCAGAACTCGCTGTTGAGGTTTGTGACGTTATTGAAACACAGTGGGTCTGCTTCTTCTCTTCTGGGTGCTTTCAAGGGGTAACAAGCAAACCGTTTTCTGTTGCAGATGAGAAGTACATACTCTGACTCATATGCTTGCTTAATGTGGCTTCCTCATAGGAGGCGACTTTGGTTTTTTTAAGGTTTTAAACCCACTTTTTGATAGTTTCTGTTGAAGAACAGGGGTTGCTATCTGTAGCACAATTTGCCTGTGTCTGGGGAGTGTATTTACAACCTGTTCATGATGCTTAGTGAAACTGGTTTTATTTAGGGGTCAAATGCGTTGGCTCAATTTGTTGATATGGTTCATTGTGCAATGTTCACTGGCTCTGAGGAAGCAGTAGTTGAGGCACCAGAATCAGTTGGATAAGTCAGTTCTATGCGCATCCATCTCCTTATCTGGACCTTCTAATCCTTGGCAGCCTCTTTAAAATCAAGGGAGTATTTTGGTGGTGTTTTTTCCACTTATTCTTGCAGAGGCTTTTTTAGGCGTGTCATTCTAATTGCAGTCAAGCTTTTTTTCTGTTTGAGTTTTGATATGCTGAGTGCCCTTCTCTTCACTGAAATTGAGTCTTTCTCGGTCAGCTCTTATTCCAGCTGTGCTGTAAGTCAGGTAGAATTGGAGATATCACTTAACTCAGTAAGGTTGATCTTTACATGTACCCTGAATGGCAAAGTTAAATGCTAAAGCACTATTTGAGATGAATTACCTTGTTTAGAAGCAGCACTTAAGTGTTTAAGGGAAGTAGGTGTTGGAGTGCGTTGTAGGGACCTCATCAATTCCTCTTGAAGGTTTCACAAGACCTTGTGAAAATGATGTACTGCAAAAGGACGCAAGGTTATTCCTTTACCTGTTCCTCTTCACTTCCCCTCAGTGTTGTATTCTGCAGCCCTACATTGTTTGGTACCTGGTGGTGTCATTAGTTTAGACCTCGTTCATGTGCTTGGTATCAAGCAGTCAAGTAACATTCATGGTTGTGAAGAAATTCAGGAAGCGGTGTCTACATTTTGGACCAGCCTTCCTCTGAAGTTTGACGTAGGTTGCAGAAGCTAGAAGCTGTTAGCAAGCAAGAGAGCTGTGAGCCTGTACCAGCTGCTGGCGCTTGGCTTGTGAACTTCATCTGATGCTGACCACAACTTGAGAGTTTCAGCACTTTTTATAACTGAAAGTGCACGGCTCATTATTAAAATTGCCACTTTGTCGTTTTCATAGAATCGTAGAATGGTTTGGGTTGGAAAGGACCTCAGAACTCATCCAGTTCCAACCCCTGCCATGGGCAGGGACACCTCCCACTGGATCAGGGGCTCCAAGCCCCATCCAGCCTGGCCTTGAACCCCTCCAGGGATGGGGCAGACACCACTGCTTTGGGCAGCCTGGGCAGGGCCTCACCTCCCTATCATTCTCTCAGTCTAGGTCATGGAAAATTCTGGCTATGGTGGATGAAGTGGCTTCCTTTATCCTCCCCTATCACATAAGGTTCTTATGAGCTTTTAACACATCAGCTCTATGTTCCTGTATGTTAAAGACCTGTGAGTTCTGAACAGGAATATTCCACTTGTTACTTGTGCCTTAACCATGTAATTTTAGGCACCTACGTTTGCATTATTTTATTGATGATGCAATGAATTCACTGTACATGGCAAAATTTGATTCAAGTTCTTCACTTGGAGAAGATGTGATCTCGCTGCTAAAAAAATAAATAGAGAACATGTGGCTTGGAAGGAAGGAAAATGAGATGTTTAGTTATGTGCCAAGCGGAAGACAGGTTGAGGTCATCTAATTACTGGTATCGCTGTGGGTGTGTTATTTTTAAAAACCAAAACCTCAGATATTATTGTGAAGAATCTAGTTTTGCTATGATTTTCGTTGAACAGAAGCAAAGTTGATGCGTAACTGGGGACACAAGTTTTGGCGAGTTAAATTTTACCCAGGCTTCTCTTGCCAGATATGTTATGCTACAGCTTATTTCTCATCTCTGCACAGTAAATCTCCTTTGCGTTCATTCTTTCTTGATGGGCAACTTTATTCTTAGAAGCTATTGTTCCTCTTAGTCCTTGTATGTGTTAAAGGAGGAAGAAAAGGAGATCTTCCTAGCATCGTTGCCTCCAAAAGACTTTCAGTCTGGGAGCACTCACTGATATCAGTGGGATGTGTAGCAGTGGGGCTTCCCCTGTGGTCATATTTGTCCCAAATACATGGCTGGTGTGAAAAGTCACTTTTGTAGCCTCAATCAGGGCAGCTGGACAGGTAAATGTTCTGCCTGTGGGCATGCTCAGAGTCTGAAGCAGGGCAGGAGGCACTGGGGACCCATGTGATAACTTAAATCCTTGCTGTTTACAAGCTCCATGTTGCATTTTCTTGTGTCATTTTTGAAAGTGGACTTGGGGTGAATGGCAGCCCCATGAAACACAATCACGCATGTGTTGCGAATTCCATCAGTCCATGTGCACTTCAGTCCATAAGCTCCATTCTTTCTATGGTGCTTGGTCTCCCACTCTGGACTTGAGCAACAAATGAGGTTTGTTGAGGTTGTTCGTAAATAACAATTTATTTACGTTTACTGATCACTACTTATGGTTTTAAGTTTTCAGACTGATGTTTTCTTCGTTAACACAGGTGGTTCGTTTGTGTCAGAACCCAAAACTGGCATTGAAGAACAGCCCCCCCTACATCCTAGACCTGCTCCCTGACACCTACCAGCACCTACGGACCATCCTGTCGCGCTATGAGGGGAAGATGGAGACTCTGGGAGAAAACGAGTATTTCCGCGTGTTCATGGAGAACTTGATGAAGAAAACCAAGCAGACGATCAGCCTCTTCAAGGAAGGGAAAGAGCGGATGTACGAGGAGAATTCTCAGCCAAGGTAATGGGGAGGAATGGTTTCAGTTATTTATGGTATAAATTTGCCTCAGTGAACAAGAGCTTCAGCAAATGCCTGCTGGCTGATGATGTCTGTACATGAAATCAGACTTCAAAGAGATATAAGTCTTAAGTGTCAAGTTGAAAGTAAACTATACTTGGTAATGTTGGAATCTAAGAGCAGAGTAAGTGTTCAGAGCCTGTGTAGCTGTGGTGTAGTTTGGGTTAATATAACAACAGTCTGCTGCAAAAAGGTTTTGCAGTTCCTGCGTTATCATGTGCCTTGTGAGAGAGGATGGTGAGATTCAGAATGATGTTTCTGGCAATTTTAGGAAGCAGTAGAATATTGCTGGAGTTGGACTCAATGATCCTTGTGGGTACCTTCCAGCTGAGGGTGTTCTATGATTTTATGCTACATAGCGAACTGGTTATCCTGAGTAATACTTGTAATTGGTCTTTAGCCTTTACAGAACTTCCGTTTTTTCTGGAAGCAGAAACTGTCCAGTGGCTCCAGAGATGGGGAGGGAATAAAAAATTGTATTAAAACCCCATCATTTCCATACATTGGAAACTTCCTATGCAGAGTGGGGCAGGTGCCACACTTAGGAACTCTTGTTCGGAAGGTGTAGTTGAGATCAAGGGACACCTTCAAGGTGAACAGTGCTTACTGAAAAGGGTAGGTGAGGATGAAAACTGCAGTTGTGCCTTAATATAGGGCTGTCTTGAACACAATAGCATGAATTTGATGAGCATTGGGGTGTACCTGAAGAGGTGCGGCTTTAAGGAAAGGAGAGCCAAGGTGATCTAAGAGTAGAATAAAGCTCTGGGAAAGGTTAATCTTAAGTATTTGTCTAACTGCTGGCAGCAGGTGTAACAGGCAAAGATATATACAAAGCATACATTTCTAACTCAAAACTCATTTTGTGATTTTGGAGTTGGTGCTGAATTGAAGGGAAAAAAAAAAGACAAAAGAGTGGAAAAAACATGAAAACCACCCAGCGGCTGAAGAGAATTGCTCTGGGGACAATCTGTGGTTAACGCCCTGGCAACTCCTTGCTTGAATTACTTGGGGGTGGGTGGAGAAGTGCTGGTACATGTTTCTGGTGTGATATTGAACTCCATGTAGCATGTACTGTAATGCTGAACGTGGACATAACGCTGTGACAGAGGCTACAGGAGGCTTTGTCAATGCTGTGTTTTATTTCACTGGCAACAGTGAATGAATTAAGAAATGGAAGTAAGTTTCTGGATTGTTGTTTAGCAGTGTTTCTTTGTAAGACGAAACCTTCAAGAACTAGGTTCAATGTGATGTGTGAAGACAGAAGTTGGTGTAATGTTACCCCCTGCCCACCCCCCTCCCCACCCTTGGAGAAGGGGCGTAGTTTAGGCACAGTTGGCTTTTCTCAGGGTTTGGGAGATGCTGCTGGCTGGAATTTTCATTAAGTATAGTAGAAGATAATGGCTATAACAAATATGGAGAGAAAAGAGTTCATTAGCCTAGCGCCATTTGGAAAATTGGATATTTTTTTAGCCATCACTCAGATCAAAATGACTGTGTGAAGCACTTTTTCTGTGAATACATTTTTTAATTGACTCAATATGAATCTCTGGATCTTCTGCTAGAACAGGACACTTTCTTGGGCCATCCTTTGAGATTTAAAAACATGGATTATTGTTCCTGACTGATTTTTACAATGCAGTGGGTTGCTCTGGTAATATAGGTGGCATTTGTCTTAAATGCTTTTTTTGTGTTGGTCCCATGTAAGTGTTGATGTTATTTTCTACAATACTTACTGCTGCCTCCAGAAGTAAGAAGGGTAAGATAGTGCGTGAAACCCTTCTGAGATATTTGCTCTGGTTAACAGGATCCATCCGTCATAAATATGGAACATCTGATCAGTAAATGTCTGTGTTGATCGTAAGTCTGATATCTCACCTCCAGTCCCTTGGTGTTTTTCAGTGAGAAGAGGTAATTCCGGAGAGTTAATCATCCCAGGCAGTTTGTGGTCAAACTAATTGACAACAGGGGCGGGGGAAGTCCAGATCGATCAATGTGAACAGCAGGAATGGGGCTCCAGTAGAGGCTTCCCTTCTCTCCGAGGTGACAGGCATCTTTGGGGAACTGCTAATTGCACCATAAACAGCTTGCCAGGGCAGCAACTGTGGTGAGAGCTGTAAACACAAGCATGAGAATTTAAGCTATTTTCTTGCCTTGTTAGGAGTAGAAGAAAATACTGGTGCTTTCTGTTGTAAGAATTAGTGGGTTCAAATATGCAAAGTGTGGGGGTAGCTTTCCGGAAGGTTGTCAGCAGCCTGTAAAGCAAAGGATATAACCGGAATCTGGTGTTCACTGGGTATGAACTCGGGGCAGTGTGTGTCTGTACGTATAGAGAAAACAGTCTGGTTTGCTTTTGATCTCATGCAAGTTTGCAGCCACTGTCGGTCTGCAGCATCTTTTAAAGTACACGCCTTTAAAAATATCCAATCCAGTGTGCTGAATAATCGTTCTGTCTTGACTTTTTTTCCTGACTTTTTTTCCCTGTTGTCCTTGAAGCTTCTTTCTTCCTGCCTTCCAGATTTAGCATTCATTCTGTTTCCTGTTGTGCGTGCCTTTCTTTTCCTCCCCCAACTGCCTCTTGACGTAGAACAAATGCACTGTTCTCACATTTGCGTGGCCAGCGTGGGAGCTATGCAGGTGTTTGTGAACAAAGAGACAAATAATTAGAAATTACTGAAGTCTCCCTTAGCTTGTAGGATCAGAATTGTCTTGATCACTTGAGCATCACCCTGCTGTTTTGATATTTCTAAATTACTCTTTATGTATTTCCTCTCAAACCTTGTAGAGCTGCTCTGACGTGTTCCTCCAAGGCAGGATTGGAGCACAGCTGCAGAGAGCATCTTTTCTTGTAGCTTCTTGTGCTGCTTTGAGAGTTGGTAATAGCTGGGAGATGTGTGTCAGCTAGCATAGAGCAGTCCAGAATTATGATCTGGATGCTGTTCGGGGTTTGTTGTAAGGCAGGCAGTTTAACATCCAGTAGTATAAAATAAGATTGTAGTTGCATTCTGAACGTTGGAAGGTGTGTTTGTAATGAGGATGCATGCCTTGGTGGATTATCTGCCTCTCAAATGGCAGTAGAGGAGCAGAGGGTTGCTGTAAGGCAGGCAGTTTAACATCCAGTAGTACAAAATAAGATTGCATTTGCCTACTGAATGTTGGAAGGTGTGTTTATGAAGAGAACACGTGCCTCGATGGATTCTCTGCCTCTCAAACTGCAGTAGAGGAGCATGGGTGCTGAGCACAGGGTTTGAGAAGGATGGTGTTAACGCTCTTCGTGCTTACGGATGTGGGTGAGTGTTTGTTCCTTCAGCTTTAAACGCATCGCAGCCGGAGAGCTGTTAGAAGTGCCTGCAGCTCTCCTGTGTCACAGCATAACCGTCATCGCACTAAAAGCATCCCCTGCTGCGGCGAACACCGCAACGACTGTGATGTCCAATGCTGTGAAAGCTCCATGGCTTCCTTTTTTTCTGTAGGACTGTAACGGCCGTTCTGTCTCCCCAGCATTGTGGTTTTTGTGTGTAGTCACTCAGATGGATTTGTTTGCCTCTTGCATAAACTCATATGGCGATTTTTGTGAAGAAAACTCACTTGGTTTTTTTAGGAGAGCTTTAAGGATGCTGTTTAAATCCTGCTTTAGCTCATTTCCATAGCTGTTTAAAAATTAATGCTGTTGAGGGTGCTTTGAAAGCCACTTATGCTTCTTGACTTAATAAGTATACAGAGTAACTTCTGGTTACTGTTTAAAGGCTGAGCTTTAGCAAGTGTATCTGGTTCAACTGGGGACTCTGAGTAGGTGTGGGTTTCTTAGTGGAGATCCTATATTGCTCCTCTGAGTTTTGATGGCTTAGAGGCTTATCTGGGTTGTCCTTGTTAATCGGTAGGGTGGTCCCTTGAAAGAAATTGTATATATGTATTAAAATAAAAGGATAACATACAGGCTTTGATATTGGAATCAAATAGTGTTTCAAGAGTTGATTGTGATGGATATTTTGCCATATGCTTGCAGGAAGCTAAAGGTAAGGCAGTCAGTAATTGCTTGGCTGTGCTGCAGGTATTCTTGAGGCTATGAATGTTTCTAAAGCTGTTGGCTCCTATTCTTTATAGGTCTGTGGTGCTTTGGTTCACAGTGCTTTCTAATTCAAAAGGCATTTTAAGACTCGTCACTTGAATTGTTATGAACACAACACTCAGAGGTGAAGTTTGTAGCCTGTGTAGTGAAACAGTGCAATAAAAGGTACTTAGCAGGAGGAAGGTACACCTTCTTTGCACCTAGTGGCTGCTGCGCTGCCCACAGCAGTAAATACTCTGACCTTGCAGATAGTGTGAGCTTCTTGAGTTTACTTTTTAACCAGTAGTAGCAAAAACTGGTTAAACATACCTATTTTATTTCTGCAATGTAATGGTCCCATTGATAGTGCCATTAATGCCACAGCTACTCTGAACATGCTGGACTTCCCAATGCTCTTGATTACAGTGTAATTTAGAGGCTGAGTGGTTCTGTTGGAATGTTTTTTTTTTCTCTCTGTTGCAGAAAGCTTTTACCCCTGCAGAGCTCTTCAGTGCACAGAGGAGCTGTTGCTTATCAGCTGTCCCCACTACATAAACTGCTCGTTGCAGCAGCTTTTTTGCAGTTGTGTAAATAGATTCTCCTTCACATGGCAGGACAGAAAAATAGATTGATGGTCAGGAGGCAGGGAGAAAAGTTGTTATTGGGAAAGGATGAACTGGAGAACAAGCCTTATGAGAGGCGGCTGAGGGACCAGAAGTTGTTCAGCCTGGAGAAAAGGAGGCTGAGGGGAGCACCTCATCGCTGTCTACAACGACCTGATAGGAGGTTGGATCGAGGTGGGTGTTGGTCTCTTCCCCCAGGTAGCAGGTGATAGGACAAGAGGCAACGGCCTCAAGCTGCACCAGGGCAGGTTCAGTTTAGACTTCAGGAAAAATTTCTTCACTGAAAGGGTTCTCAGGCTCTGGAATAGCCGCCCAGGGAGGTGGTGGAGCCCCCATCCCTTGAGGGTTTTAAAAGTTGGGCAGACAAGGTGCTCAAAGATGGTTTAGTAGTGGACAGGTACAGTTGGGCTCAATGATCTCAAACGTCTTTTTCAACCAAGTGATTCTATGATTAGGCTGAAGAGACATTTTCACCCGTGAACCAAATTCACTGCTTCTGTTAAAACAGTCCCTGATGAGTGAAAATTCAGAAACTGTAGTTTCTAAAGAAATTCAGACCACTGCAAATGTTTCTGTGTGAGAATGTCTTTGTGTCAGCTGGAGAGTGGGAGTGAGGTGAAAGGCTGAGGAGCAGGAATTTCTCAGGATGGGGACTGGATGTTTAGGAAACAGCCTGAGTTATTTTCCTAGTTAGTTTGTGTGCTTTGGAAAGCAAACTGTTAACAGAGCTGGTAACCAAAACTAACAGAACTGCAGAGCAGATTAGGAAGGGAGAATTATAAACTTTCTCCATACAATGTAGAGTTAGATAAAGGGTTTAGGAGACTAGTCCACATTTAACTGTCGTCTTTTGGACAATAGCCTTAAGGGATGCTGGCTCAGCAGGATTTTGTATTCTTCTCCTGCTCCAACGTGAAGAATTACAAATTTAGACAGGAAAAAGCTACCAATATTTAATGTCTACTGGAAATGACCATGCAGATCTCTAAAGGGAAAGGAAATGCATGAAGAATGACTTGGGGGTGGGGGGGGCAAATGGGATTTTAAAGAGGAAAAAGTTGAAAAACACTGTGCTGAGCCGTGAATGAGAAAAGCCTTCTGGGGGAGAGGGAGGTTAGTGCTCTGATCTCTTTCAGAGCGCTTGCACACACTCCTGGCCAGCGAAAGAGAGTGTAGAATTTGGAACTGAAACGGTGCATGGTGTGTGCGAGTTCTCCTTCTGTCACTTCCTTCTAATACAGGCTAGAGCTGGGTTGGTTTTTTTTTTTGTTTGGTTTTTTTTTTTATTTTAACAAAACCCACTAGTGTGAAGTCTACATCTGCATTTAAATTAGAACATCGTAAAGAAAAGAGCAGGCTCCAAAGCTGCCCACGAGAAAGGTTTCCTTGCCAGGCTCCAGCATATGAACACTAACTCACTGCTTATTGCCCAAGAAGAAAGTCATTATCATTTAAATGTTGTTGGAGAGAAGAATGTGAATTATTTCTTTTTGATTTGGCTTTAAATTGCTAGTTTAGGTGATAGCTGTGGAACTTAAGTAGCACTGAGCATAATTGGCGTGAGCTTGCAGTTATTTTAGCTTTCTTTCCATCAAAAATGGGATTACTGTCTTGAAAATCCCTTTATGGGTAAATGTAAGCTTTTGGATTATCGTGTAATGAGGAAATGAGATTTTTATTATTCTTTGCACTCAGTGCCCATAAAGTTATAGAACGTTATGGAAGACTAACAGTGGGTGCGAGATTGTGGATGGAAGTGCAAGCATGTTATTTCATTTGTAGTGATTATCATTTGAAATGGGGATAGATTTCTTGGTGCTGGCAAAAATGTTACTGCTACTTGGCAACCGTAATGTATTTCTCAAGTGCTTGGCTTGCGTGTTAAGGGCTGACATGCCATGGTTTGGGTTTCTGTTGAGCTGAAGAAGTCTGTAGTTGTGGCCCTTTCAGCCAGAATATGGATTGTGGTTTGGTGCATGAAAGCTTTTCTCAACTTTAAGATAATGTTGAAAAAAACTCTTCTTAATAAAGGCACTGAATAAAATCAGGGCAGCTGCTTCCCAACAGTTTGAAACAAAACCTTCTGTTGTGTCAGTCTGTGAAATGGGCTTTGCCCTGTTTCTGTCTCTGGAAGGGGGATCAGTGGCATGTGGGGCTCACAGCTGGCTCAGGTGGTGTCACTGTTGAAGGAATTGAAATTACCATGGAGGATAAGGTGGTTGTGGTAAGTTGGGAAAAGAAGCCTTGCAGCTGCAGAAACAGCCAGCTGGTTTTATTGCTCTGCGAAGAATGAAACAGCAAAGCCTGTAGTTCTTTAAATAGAAAAGTATGTTTGGAGCTGAACCTCATGTTAACAAGAGGTGATAAACATGTTATATGTGTGTGCTTCCCATTTCCCAAAGGGTGCTGAGATGAGTCTACAAAATCAATGTAACATTAGCTGATGCTGCAGAACTGGACAGTGCAATTAATTTGTTGATTCTAAACTATCTGCTTTGCTATATTGGTTGTCCTGTGGAAGTGCTATAAGAGAGCGGGGCTCAGTGTAGCTCAAAGGTGGCTGCTGTTACGCCAGTAGTAGTTAAATGGAATTTCATTCGCTTCCTGTGTTGCGAGTTTTGTTGAAAGTAGTTCCGCTGCTGCTA
This sequence comes from Phaenicophaeus curvirostris, assembly GCF_032191515.1. Classification (NCBI taxonomy): domain Eukaryota; kingdom Metazoa; phylum Chordata; class Aves; order Cuculiformes; family Cuculidae; genus Phaenicophaeus; species Phaenicophaeus curvirostris. The sequence continues at coordinate 846,115 of NC_091416.1, read as the reverse complement.
TTTTCAAACCCAATCGCTGTGTGGGGGATGATGAAGCTGTCAGAGTTATAAAAGACGCCTTGGGATCACCTCAAACATTTTCACTTAGAGCTTTTATGCACAGTCTGGGGTTTTATTTGAGCATGCAGAGGCCTTTGCTGGTGTGGTGTAGGATCCAGTTCTGCTGAAATCGGGTCAAACTGCTCATTTCTGCATGGTCCTGAACAGCCTGGATTATGCGGTAACCTCACACTTCTGTGGTCTCAAAAAGGTGCAGTTTATTTGTTGGAGACTCATTAAAAAAGCTGATATTTTTTTTCCTAGCTCTTAAATGTTCAAAGTATAGAATTCTAAGATATGAAGTATTTCCCGGGAAGAAATAATGTTTAGCTGTTTGCAGGATCCAGGAACTGTGGGGTTTCTTTCCTTAAGTACTGGAGCCTGCACTTACCTGCAGTGGATGCTGACCCTGTCACTCAGGCATCAGCTAGTGGGGTGTAATTTTACAGTAACCCCAGAAGTAAGAAGGTTGGAAGCTTTTTCTTCCTTAGTCATTGTTTCTTGCAGTAGCACTTAATAAGTGGGTAGTATTATGCAATAAAGAGACGAGGAATTAGGAATTCCGTACCTGTTATTCTAGCTTCTCTTTCTTTCTGTCCTTCAGCTGCAAAATTAGATTAAAACTTTTTTTTAACCTCAGAACATTTAATGTGATCTCATGTCCTGGAGGAAGTTTTATGCATCAATAGGGTTGTGGAGGTGTGATTGACAGAAAAGCAAGCATTAATTGCTCAACAAGTAGAACAGTTGGGGTGTGCTTGCAGCTCTGTGTGTCATGAGCTCACATGGGGAGCCACTGGAAACTCAAGGCTGCGATTCCCCAGAAGCCGTCTGGAGCTGTGAGTTAATACAAGCTTTCTGCAGCAGCAGTGAATAACGGTGCAGCAGATAGAGTGGGGTTTCTCTCAGGTTAACTGAGTAATCGTCTCGCTTCCAAGCCATCAATTTGTAGTTCTTCCATCAAATAAGCACAGACTTTGTGCAGAAAGGAAGCGGTGGCTCTGCCTTGTCCTGGGCTACGGGTTTGTTCTGCAGTGCTGAAAGGGCAGAAGCTGTTAGAAACTGTGCCAGCTGCTCTAGGAGCCGCTGACTTCCAGTCAATGAGTTTAGGGCTGTCAGACACTCCCACATCCTTTGTAATGCTTTTTCCAGTAGAATAAACAGATATACTGTTTAAAAAATGCTCTCTGGTCACTCCTACAGTGGACTGAGATTGCACTTCTCAGTGTGAGCTGCGTGTTTGAGTCATGCCCTTTAAACAGCCAAGTTGCCATGTAGAGAGAGTGTTTCAGGTAGGGTGGTTTTACAGTAACGTAGGTCCTATGGCTTGAATTCTTTTCACCCTCTTGAATCTTCATTGCCAGGTTGGATGGGGCTTTGTGCGCCCTGATCCATGGCAGAGGTTGGAACTGGGTGGGCTTTGAGGTCCTTTCCAACCCAAACCATTCCGTGTGTAATTTTAGCCAGTTTGGGGCTGATTTTATGAAATAAAGCATTTTCTCCAAAGTGTGCTGTAGTGAAATCTGTCGAGGCATGTTCCACTTGGTTTTGGTTTGGGGCTGAGGTGGAGGTGTGACTCTGTTTGCCTGAGCCTCCTGTGAGGGATCTGTGTTAAGTGCAGCCCATTCTTGGAGAGGCTGAACGTTGTTTGTTCATACTCAGTGTCCACAAGTGTAACTGAAGTTGCAAATATAAGAATCCCATTGAAAACTCAGTCATATATAAGAAACACGCATGATAACTTAGGAAACGGGAACAGTTTGTAGCTGATTGTCTTGTGTTACAGCCCTTAATTCCCTGCGGAGCAGTGCTTGTAGTGGGGTTTCAACAGAATGAGCTGTACAGGGGTGGCAGTTGAGTACAATATTGTAACTAAATTATCCAGTGGGGCCATTACCCTGGTCTGTATGAGGAGCACAATTATCCTGTGTCAAGGGGCTAGGAGAGATACTGGGGAAAAGTGAATATTTCAGCTGGAAGCGGCAGAAACGGTCATGCTGTATTAAAATTGCCTTGAGGTAAGAAAGGCATTTTAAACCTGAAGTGCAATATGTGCTGTAAGACTTCAACTTGCATTAATTTAACTAATTGTGTCAATATAACGGGAAGATGCAATGCTGTGATTAAACCTCTCCTTTGCTGTTAATGGTTTTGCAAGGCTCAGCATCTACGGTGGAAAACCGCTTTTTCTCCAGCAAACAGGAAGCTGGAGAAGAAAAAATCTGCCCTAGGTCTGGGGGAGGCAACGGCAGCAGAAAACCCAAGGGGCTGCGGTGCACATGGAAGTGCCTGCTCGACCTCTCGCCTTCCGCTAAGATGCATGGAGCAAACACAGTCACGAAGAGGAAGGAAGAAGCACGACCACAGTGGAGGGGGCACAGAGGAGGGAGAACGAGGGAAGATGCATGTTCAGCCCACAGAGGCGCCGGCAGACCCAGCCTTGGGGAGCACTGGGAGTGTGAAGAAACACTCTTGCTTCATGCTAGTTTTTCTTCCCCAAAACGGTTGCTCCAGACCTGCATCTTTAGAACGCTCTCAGTGTCAAGGTAGCCCAGCTTTACAGGCACCTGTAATTGCAGCTGAACAGGCTCTGTTGGTGTTTCTCAGCTGTTAAAGAAGCCATTCTCTGTTAATGTTGGGTGTGCAGAAGGAATAACACCTCCATGCTAGGACTGAAATGTTTCTGAGTGAAATACTTGGTGGCTGTGTAGAGTGGAAAAGTATTTGGCTTTCTAAGCTTTCACTTTTCACATGTACGGTTGATTCACTGTCTGGCAAGAATCCTAGAATGGTTTGGGTTAGAAGCGACCTTAAAGCCCATCCTGTTCCAGCTGTGCCATGGGCAGGGACACCTCCCACTGGATCCGGTTGCTCCAAGCCCGATCCAACGTTGCCAAAAGTGCTCGTGTGACAGGTGTTTAAATTCCACCAACTGCTGCCAATGGGATTGAGGTGCCCAAGTCAGTGATTCCCAAACTGCGGTTGGTGTGCTTCTGCTTCAACTCTTAGGAGCAGTTCTTGTGTTCATTCCTGTGCTTAGCCAAAAGCTTGGAAGAAGGCCATCTTGGCGTAGAAGAAATGTGGAAGATCGCTGGAAGTCTGCGGTCAAAGCTGTTTGGGAATCTCTGGTTGTAGTGACTTAAGTGTTCTTTGAAAATATTACCCTTTTTCTGGGAGAACTCTTGCTTCTGTTTAGTTGAAGCAGTGGAAGTGAGGACAGCTGCTGCTGGTGCTGAAAAGGAAATGCAGTCTTAATCGTTGAACTTCCATATGTCAATAAAAACGTGTGCTGTAATTGCAGGCATTTATTTGACTTGTATTAATTTACCAGTGTGTAACTTGGCTTGCTAAAATAAAGGAGTGTGCTCTTAAAAGAGGCAGAGGATCCATAACTGGTTGCTCTATATAAAAGCTGGTTACTAACATAAAGTACTCTGCTGCTCTTTATTTTCACTTCCTGTGTTTTTTATGTTATTTACCTAAGATACAGCTGAGTATTTTTAACAAATGTTATAAGACTTGAAAATGTTAAGGTATCAGAAACATTTTTGGAAACCAAGTCCCTCAGTACATATTTGTGTGTAAAATCATTTGTTTATCACTCTTAAAGCCTGCGGAAGTTCTTACTTCTCTCGCTCAAGTGATGTGCTCAACTGAGGGCGAGCGCTTCCTGAAGCTCCGATAAGGGAGAAGGCTCTCAGGCAGACGTGATAAGACGCAGGACACAGGAAAATACCTTGTCTTTGCAGTGATAATTGTTGCTTTGTTGAAACCACACACTTGTTCACTTAACTTCTTGTTCCAGTGTCTGAACACTTGCCTGGTAATACCCAAATCTTCACTGTGCTGGGCAGCAACAGGACATTAGAGACCTAAAATTACTTTCCTTCTATCTACCCAGTATCACATACTTTAGTTTCAAGCATAATTAGAGTGTTTTCACAAATAGAACATGATTTTTCAAGTGTTAAGAGTGTGAGCAAGTCTGTGCTGGCTTGTGCCCATGAACCCAAACAGCTTTAGGGTCGCTAACGTTAATGCTGTGCTGCGAGATGCCACTTCACCTGCTGAGGTTGCACATAAATACCGCATGCTAAGCCTTCCAGGAAATGAGTCAGAGTTGAATTTTTACCAATTACTTCCATGTTAGTGTTGACATGCGGAATCAAGACTCTAACTTATAAAGTTATAAAGTAGGTATGTTTATTCAGCACTGAGACGCACGGGAGAATTATTTCTCCAAAACAACGTGCGTGCCCATTGTGGCAACTTGTCTTGGCTTTATACAGTAAACTGTTAGATATTCCCAAAAACGCCTATACGTATTCATAACCTTTCCCCACTTCTTATTATAATGAGTTTGAGAAGAGTCTTCTTCCTGTTTTGTGCCTGTGCAGGGTTTTCTCAGGGATGGAGTCAGTTGTCTTAACTTTCTTTAGCTTCAGTCTGCGTCCGTGTTCTCCGGATCGTTGTCATCTTTATCAGTGTTGTTTTTGCTCTTATCACAGGTCCAGATGACTTGTCCTGCTTATCAGAAATCTTCTAGCAACAGACCCCCTTCCTACATAAAGGCTTATAGAAATATGTTGCTTTAGCTAAACAACTGTCATCCTGTGTATTCTTTAAGTGTGAGCAGCTTCTATTCCGCTATTCTTTAAGTGTCAGTTGCTTCGGCTAAATTATTACTATTCTGTTTACCCTTAAGTGTTAGTCTTTTCTTTGTGTTTATCTCGAGCTGCTAAACAATGGTTATCCTGTTCATCAATGGTTAATTCGCCTAGCCCCGCATCAGTGTGACAAACTGATTAGCGGGTTTTGCTCTGGCTTCTGTTTTTACAAACTTAGTAAAAACCCATCCCATCTTTTTTTGTCTTTTGTTGTAGATGGATTAAATGAATTTTATTAGCGTGGTGTTTGCTTTTTTTCCCTTGTGCTGCTGTAAATGCTCCTGTTTTCTGTCGTTTTATGGAAGTGAGGACTTTCAGAAGATAGCTTGGAACTTGTTCCCAATCTATAACCTCTCATTTGCCTTTTTTGTAGTGTTTCTCAGCCGAACATGTTGCAGGGACAAGGTGGCAATCGACTCTGGAGGGAGGAAGGGAAGTGGGTGTGAGTTTACTGAAATCATCTTCTCTGGAGGATTAGAATTAGGCAGTGGCTGAGCCTTCCTCCGGTAAATGCAAAGTTCCTTATCTGGTCCTGGAAAGAGGAACACACAACTTTGGGTTACTTAACATTACAGCAGGGTGGGGAGATGCACAGATAGTGCTGATAAGGTAACAGCCTGGTTTTGTGCTGCTGCCACTTCTTTGTGTATCCATACATCCAGGTCCTGAGGCACGGGGATTGTGATTGCACAGGAAGCCATTACTTTGCTGTTCTGATCCAGCTTAGTTTTTCCTACACACAGGATCCTGTATAGTTTATTTTAAGAGGTGCTGAATAAACCTTGCTAAAAGCAGAAGTTGATGAATTGCAGTAACACTCCCAAGGTTTAACAAAGGCTGGAAATGCTGATGCACGAGGAAGACAAGGGGACTTTTTCAGCCCCTCTCTGTGGAGGCCAGTTAACTACAAAGAGTGGTCAACAACAAAGCTTTATAGAATCAAACAACCAAACCTTGTCGCTGCTTTTGCATACACACAGCTTGGATCCATCCAGCAGAGAGCTGCCTCGTGGGGCAGCCAACAAAGAGCATAGGGGGTTTTACTTTGGTTCGCCTTGAGCTCCTGTTGTTATTGGACAGGTATGAAATATCAAAACCCAGACTCCCTTGCTGTATGGCTGGCACCTTATGTAGATGCTTTCATCAGCTTTTTATTAAAATGGAGTTGAATAAATGAAGGTAAGAGAGGAGAACTACTGCCAAAGAACATTTATAGTCTGTAGTCCTGCATACCTTCTAGTCTGCCCCAACTGTATCATTGTGTGGAGAAAGGGCTCGGGTGGAGCTGAGTAAATCGTAGTGTTTATGTCAAGCAAAGCAGGTCACTTCCAGTGTTCAGACTCTGTGCCAGTGTGACGCGAAGCTCAGAGACCTGAACCCAGCTGTCCAGGGAAGTCTTTGCAGACAGGCTGAGGCAGTTACCTGCCTCCAGTAGGAGGAGGTCAGTTCTGCCATCAGGCAGGTTAACAGGATAAGTGCTTCAGCTAGGAATAGAATGTCTGCAGCAAGTCCTCTCTCAAAAATGTCCAAGGTTAAGTAGTTGGGACCAGTCCAATCAGAACACTAGAAACTGGTGAAGGACTGAAGCTGGTGGAGCAAAGTTTGCTGCCAAAGAGAGCCATCCTCAGGGAGATGGCCCACGGCAATAGCCATATAACTGGTGAGAGAGCTTGGAAAATACGGTGTTAAGAAATACCATGGACTGGGAACGCTTCTAGCCTCTGGTTCAGTATTTTGCTGTCTGCAAAATAATTTGTTGCTCAACACCTTAACTGAGGCTGTGCAGTGTCTTGGTGGTTGACACCGACTTCTGACCGTCTCCGGTCTGTTGGACATAACTAGGAAGTTGGCCTTTCCCACATGATACTGGTTCCTTCTTTTACCTTCAAGCATGTGATGTGGGGGTGAAAACAAGCCTCTGGACTAGAAATATCCCTGTCTCTTTTGAGGAACTCATTTCCCTATGGTCTGGAGAATGCAGTGGATTGGAGGAGAAGAGAGTCATCCTTTATTTGGATAAAGGAATGAGAGAAAGAGGTGCCACTAGCGAATAGATTTGGTTTTCCATCTGTGAGTAGAAGATGACCTCTGGTGTTTAATAGTGCTGTTGTTCAGCTCCTAAGTTGGAAGGCTGTTATTTGGGTATTCTGTAGTGCTACAGGCACCGATGCTCCTGTCTTCTTGTAGTGGAGATCTTGAGCATTGAATAAATCCAAAGCACAGAACATCTCTTCTCCCACTTTCCCTCTCCGGTTTATAAGAGGACTAGAACACTTCTGATCTAGGAATGTCCTCAGGTGGAGAAGGACTGAGGGTACCAATTTGTACTTCAAATTGTTTTGACCTTCCTTTGGGAGCTGGGCCTGTTGTTATCGGTTAGATGTTCTCCGAGCAAACCTACTGTGGTGGGACCCTCCAGAGACTTGGAAAGACACTCAGCTTCTGTAATCTGAGTCAGTAGTAGTTTTATGTGCTCTCATAAGGAATTTCCAGACCCACGAGCAAAAGACTTTGATGATTATTTTGGCTCTGATAATGCTGTTGTTAATAGGTAGGGTCTGAATATTGGGTTTGGACATTTTCCGTGGATATATTTCCTTGGGGAGGGGTTGCTTTGGAAATAAGCTGCCCACCTCATGAGGTTGTGCACAGTTATTCCTGGTAGAAGATGTCTTGACAAACACAGGCCTTGCTGGTAGGTACCTTATGATGGGTGTGTTCTGAATGGCGGGCGAGCACTTGGAAGGTGATCCCAAATAAAAGGAGTTTTCTAGGCTGGGAGACTCCTTGAATTGCAATAGGTCCCGTTTCTGTTTTGTTCAGTGCAAAACCGCACCTGTCTTTGTTAACAGAACTGTTTCTTTTTGTCCTTTGTAGGCGCAACCTGACCAAGTTGTCCCTGATATTCAGCCACATGCTGGCAGAACTCAAAGGCATTTTCCCAAGCGGCCTTTTCCAAGGAGACACCTTCCGCATCACCAAGGCGGATGCTGCAGAGTTTTGGAGAAAGGCATTTGGTGAAAAGTAAGTTTCCAATGGTGCTTAAAAATAAAGCCCTGGGAACACGCTGCACGCAGCACTGCGTGTTTATAAACTCTGTTTTGCTGTTCAGAAAGGTCTTTGTCAGATTATACTGAATGATGAGCGAGACCTGCTTGTTATTTGGGTGAGATATGGGATTTTTCCTACATTACATTTCCCAGTTCTTTGTCATGTCTTGTTTTAATTGTGCCAAGTGGTGGATATTTCCCTACGAGACTCTTGTATTGTCACAGTTTCCCTCGATTATTCAGCTTGAATTTTCCTCTCCTTAATTTAATGCCTTAACTTCTAAGTAAGCGCCACTAAGTATGCCAAATAATCTGCTTTCTTCTTTCAAAGGTTACCATGCTCCCAATTTTAGTTGTCTTTTAGCTAAGTCATTATATTAAATTCTTTTAATCTTCCCTCCAATTTGTCTTTCCAATCACTTCACCACCTTTCTTCTGGCTGCTCTGAACTTTGTCAGCTTGCGTAGTGGCTTTGTTAAGATAGGATGAAGGAGAAAGTGAAGTGCCATCAATGTTTGCACGCAAAGTGTTGAAATGTCAGGTTTAGGTTTTGTATCTAATAAAACACCGGCTAAATGAGGAGGATTAGAGTAAATGGAGTTGGTTACTGCTTTCTAATGAAGGTACACATCAGGAGTTTAATTAGTAGCTGTCAGAACAGAAAGCAGTAATTATTTACTCAGGAATAACACAGTCATCTGAAGCTAGGGAAGTTCTTTCAATGTTTCTTTTCCATTTGATATTTTAAAAGAAGGAAAATATTCCTTTAAACAGGAGCCTCTGTTTTGGCTTCTGATTATCTGACTTCTCCAGTTAATCCCTCTTTAGAGAATTGTTTGCAGCTCTTTTAATTTTTTATTAACTGTCTAGACCTGCACTGAGCTGTAACCTTGCAGTTAAGTCCTCCTCTGCCAGGATTCCCATCAAGCAGTGATGTATGCAGCCCAGGGTACAGAGAAACATTGTCATGGTAGGACTGCAGAGGAAGGGAAAGGAGAACATGGAGCTGACTTCAGATTCCAGACTTTTGTATTTGCAGAGAAAATTGTCCAACGTTCATTTGGCTGCTAATTTCTTGCAGTACCAAGTAATCCTGTGCTTGCAGGACATGAATAAATAAAATAAGGTGTGTGCATGGTGGTGGTCTTTGAACATGTCACATTTACCTTGGTTTTCCCCAGGACTATTGTTCCCTGGAAGAGCTTCCGTCAGGCCTTGCACGAAGTGCATCCAATCAGTTCAGGGCTGGAAGCCATGGCCTTGAAGTCAACGATTGACTTGACGTGCAATGACTACATTTCAGTATTTGAATTCGATATCTTCACACGACTCTTTCAGGTAAGAATTGAGAGGTATGAATCTGGTGCAGCCAGGAAGTTGTGAACACACCTGTGTTCTGTGCACAAGGGATATTGATATGACTGAAGTGATAATAATAGAAGATAAAATTCTAAGCTACAGTCTTTAATAGTGCTAAACTCAAAAACACAGCTTCTCGTGGTGCAATTGGGAATTTACAAGAACAAACACTTATTTCTTTGGCTCTGACTTGCCTTTTCCCATGTGATAGGGTGGGTTGTAATTAAGATATGCCTAGATGAAAAATTCCCATGTTCAATGTTGCGATGTAGCTGATCTCATTCAGTACTTTTTCCAACTGTAGTGTATAAAGAGCAAATCAAGAGCCACTGCAGTTTCAGGAGATGCACATTTCTTAGGAAAAGCCAATATTTTCTAGACAGGCTGAGAAATTTGGAGAAATTGGATGAGATGTAGACATCCAAGCCCTTCTCAGGATTGAGAGCTTTCACATGATTGCCACGAAGATGATACAAGGGCTGAAGCACCTCCCATACGAGGACAGGCTGGGAGAGTTGGGGTTGTTCAGCCTGGACAGGGAAGGCTCTGAGGAGACCTTAGAGCAGCTTCCAGTGCTGAAAGGAGGATGGGCTTTAAGGTTCCTTCCAACTCAAACCGTTCCATGATTCTATGTGCATCATTTTGAAGAACATTTAACACATATCTGCTTGTTTATCCATTCAAATCATAGGCCAACCAGTTGTCCTTGCCACGCCCAAGCGGGGTTTGGTGGTTTAGGAATAGTCACAAGCCTCTTACACCCAGTGAAACCAAGACAGAGAAGGGAGGTCACTTTCCTGAGGCCGTGAAGGAAGTCAGTGTTAGAGATCAGACTCGTCATGGTTTCTGGTCCTGTGAATAATCCTTATAAGCTCCTGGCTTTATCCCTGTCTCGGGAATGAGTCACTGTCTCTGCAGAGGCAGCATAAATTGGTGGCTGTTCTTGAGCTGCCTTTTGGTGACCTCACTGACTTCTCCCTTGACATTCATTAAAGGTGTTTTGATTAAGGGCTATCTTAGGTGGTGATTTTATCACTGGCAAGAGAGAAACTCAAACGTGAAGGCTGCTGCGTGAGGATATAGGTTTTAATTCCTCTACTGGATTTATGGTGGGATGAGAAACCTGCTTTTTTGACTGAAGAACTGATATCTCTGGTTAGGGAATGGGGGTATGTGTGGATACGTTTTAGAAGTGCACAGTTAATGTATTTCTTTGTTGTTTCTACAGCCGTGGTCCTCTCTGCTCAGGAACTGGAATAGCCTAGCAGTGACTCATCCTGGTTATATGGCATTCCTAACGTATGACGAGGTGAAAGCACGGCTTCAGAAATTCATTCACAAACCTGGCAGGTTGGTGCTTGGCAGCAGTGGCTTTTTGATCATTCTTGCTAACATCGCTAATTTCTGCCCTGGCTGAGGAGAGTGGTTTTATTTTGTCTTTGTCCTCCTTCCTTAGAAATTTAAAGGGTGAAGAACCCTAGTTTGTCCTATATTTGGAGATTATCCTTGTGGGGTGAGACTTCCCTCCTGCTCATCACCCAGCTGTGACAACAGCTGCCCCAGGCATGAGTGGAACGCAGAGGCAGACACTGTCAGACCATGAATAAGGGGACGTGTCTATAGGTCCCATCACTTTCTGCTGTATATGCATAAATCCCGGATTGAGGAGTGGATCGCAGCTCCCAGAAGCATCACACACGTTTGAAGCCAACTTCAGGCAGACAAGGCAGCTGAGCAGTGTGTGCTCTGGCAGAAAGCAGCGTGGTAGGCAGAGTAGGCTGGAAAATAATGCTGCAGGCTGGGTGACTTCAGAGGCTGGAAGGGCAACACCTGCTTCGGGAGGCTGCGGAGCTGAGCAGTTTCGGGCTTCCTGATATCCCATGTTGGGCTTGACCTGATGCACCAGATTTCTCTTTATGCAGGAAGGGCCAAACACGCATTCCTGAAGATTGTTATTATGCTGTTAGTTTGTGCTGGTTTTAAAAGTGGGGTCTGTTGATTTTGTTTATTGAGTAAAGTTAATTTGAAACAAATTCTTTTAATGATTCTGAGTTTTCTCGCTCTGGATTCTGGTTTAATTTCACCATGCTTGGATGCTTTTCTCACTGTCTATCAGATTCAAGGTTCTCCTTTGATTTGCCTGGAGGTAAATTGAGGAAAGCTGTTATGAATCATTAAATTATTCTTGCTATTTTTTATTTTCTGTCTTAAGATAGCCAGAAAAAGGCTGCCTACTTGACATTTAATCTTTCCTGTCTGTTCTGGTCCAAACTGAAGTTTCTTTTCCTTTGTGTTTTTCAGTTATATTTTCCGACTGAGCTGCACACGCCTCGGGCAGTGGGCCATCGGCTATGTCACTGCAGATGGGAACATCCTTCAGACAATCCCCCACAACAAACCTCTTTTTCAAGCACTGATTGATGGCTTCAGGGAAGGCTTGTAAGTAACTTCATCAAAATTACATTTTTTGCCGTTTTGCCCTTTTTCAGTGTGAATTTTTTTTATAAATCTTCATCCTGTGGTGAGGTCTTAAGGTCAGCTGGAAGGTAAAACCTCTGGAGCCATCACACATTGTCCGTCTCACAGGAGAGGTAGGATGTTGCAGGAGTCAGACAATCACTATGGACATCACCGAGCCCCTTTTGGACATCTCAGCTCTTCCTTTACATTTAAACCTCAATTCAGCAAACCAGTTAATTCTGTGGGGGTGCTGATTGATGAGAAGCTCGACATGAGCTGGCAATGTGCACTCACAGCCCAGAAAGCCAACCGTGTCCTGGGCTGCATCAAGAGAAGTGTGGCCAACAGGTCGAGGGAGAAATTCTCCCCCTCTACTCTACTCTGCTCTGGTGAGACCTCACCTGGAATCCTGTGTCCACTTCTAGAATCCCCAAACTAAGAAGGATATGGAACTGCTGGAATGGGTCCAGAGGAGGCCACAAGGATGATCCAGAGGCTGGAGCACCTCTGCTGTGAAGACAGGCTGAGAGAGTTGGGGTTGTTCAGCCTGGAGAAGAGAAGGCTCCAGGGAGACCGCAGAGTGGCCTTATGGTTCCTGAAAGGAGCCTCCAAGAAAGCTGCGGAGGGCATGGAGTGATGGGATGAGGAGGAATGGCTTTAGATTGGAAGGGAGAAGATTAGACCTTAGGAAGAAATTCTTCACAATGAGGGTGGGGAGGCCCTGGCCCAGGTTGCCTAGGGATGTTGCGGCTGCCCTATCCCTGGGGATCCTCCAGGCCAGGTTGGATGGGGTTTGGAGCAACCGGATCCAGTGGGAGGTGTCCCTGCCTATGGCAGGGGTTGGAATTGGATTGGCTTTCAGGTCCTTTCCAACCCAACCCACTGTATGATTCTTTGTGTGTGTATATGTGTGTGTACGTGTTCACATACAGAGATCTTTTTTCCCCTCAACTGCTTACAGTTATTTGTTTCCTGATGGCCGGAATCAGAATCCTGACCTGACTGGCTTGTGTGAGCCCACACCTCAGGACCACATTAAAGTTACGCAGGTGAGCAACGTGTTCTGTCCCATCAAACTCACTTTCTTCCTAATTTCTACCCCCTTAGCTATTACACAGTTCTGTCTCACTTGTAATCCCCAAGGCTTGTTTGTAAGGCTGATGTATTGAATTTCACGGGAATCTTGAAGTGGTAGGAATGGGCAGAGGAGGTTGTGAAGGCTGGGTCATGCTTTATGCAGGGCTGACAGATTTAAGATTACTATTTAGAGTGTTCTGCCAAATATTCATTAGTTTATGCCATCCAGCGTGTCTTGAGCCCTGCTTTCCTAGGCTGTTCTTCGGACACCTAAATGAAAGTCTAAGATAATTGAAGTCTACTTTTTTCAGAGCTTGGCAGAGGTATCAAATACATAAAACCATAGTGAAATCTTTGCAGACTTTTCTTCTTCTTTGCCCTGTGTTCCTATATTTGGAATTAATTTATTCCTGCAAATCCTGGGCAGGGTTTCTTGTAGCTCTGCCTAATCATGCTTGTTATTTATGAAGCATGTCTGTCTGTCTTTCCGCAAAGGAACAATATGAACTGTATTGTGAGATGGGCTCCACGTTCCAGCTGTGTAAAATATGTGCTGAGAATGACAAGGATGTGAAGATTGAACCGTGCGGCCACCTGATGTGCACGTCCTGTCTCACTGCGTGGCAGGTGAGGCACCTCCTCTTGTTAATCTCACCAAGCGAAACTGGTTGCTCTTTTACAGAAACCATTTATTCTCTTCTCAAAACTGTCCAGTCTCCTTCAGGTAGGGAGATAAAACAGTGTTGCTGAGGATGAAAGCTCATTGTTCATTGCTATCAGTGCATCGGTGCCAGCTTCACGCATGCAGGGAGAAGCTGAGATGCCTGATTTCTTAATCTAGGGAAAGGCAAGAAGTGTAAAGGCCTCAAGATGCTCCAGGAGAGATTTAGGTTGGATATTAGGAGGAATTTCTTTACTGAAAGGGTTGTCAGGTGTTGGAAGAGGCAGCCCAGGGAGGTGGTTGAGTCGCCATCCCTGGAGGGGTTTAAAGGACAAGTAGGTGTCGTACTTGGGGACCTGGTCTGGTGGCAGACTTAGCAGAGCTGGATTGATGGTTGGACTTGATGATCTTTAAGGTCTTTTCCAACTGAAACCGTTCTATGACTTGCTAAAAAACTGGATTTTTACTTCAGAGAGAAAATACTCCATATTTATAGCACAGTTTGCCTTTCTGTCTTCCTCTCAGTTGAAAGGTACCTGCCAAAAATGCAGGTTCGAACTGTTTTGTATGTTAACTGTGTTTAATTTCTGCATCGTAGCGACTGTCCTAACAGATCTCTTCTCTTCCCTGAAGGAATCAGAAGGCCAGGGTTGCCCTTTTTGCCGCTGTGAAATTAAAGGCACGGAGCCGATTGTAGTAGACCCGTTTGACCCCAGAGGAGGAGGAGGATTATCCCGGCAAGGGGCAGAAGGGACTCCCTCACCCAATTATGACGATGACGATGATGACAGAGCTGATGATTCCCTCTTCATGATGAAGGAACTCGCTGGTAGCAAGGTAAGGAGATGCTGCAAGGAGATGTGGCAGTTTGTACAAAGCTCACATGTTCTCCATCAGTTTTCTGTGGTGTTAGTGATTCATGCTTGTGAGGGTTGTCAGATCTTAAAACAGGAAAGGTTTTACTCCATGGAAAATGAAGATTTAGGTTCAGTTTTATCAGTTCTGCACACACTGTCAGTTCTGTTAAGCAATGGTGACCACAGTTGGTAAGAATCTTTGGTCTTTTGTGTGTTGTCTTCAAAGAGTTCTGAGAACAGTGACCTATTGGAACATAAGATCTGTGTCTATAAGACTTATCTGCGTGCTTAGCTCTGCTGCTTTTGATCTATTAGCCATAGTTCACTCATATCAGCAAAAATTGATCCGTTTTCTCCAGTGATGAATACAGATACAGCCTTCCCAAGGTCCTGATGACTAATGGGGTGGAGGGCAGGCTGTTCTGCTGAGGAAGTCAATTAGACTGTCATCTTTTTATATGGTGTCTGATAAATTTGTATGATAAAGGTGTGATAACTCTTCCAGTGCTGCTTCCTTGCGGGAGACAGGTACAAGACAGGCGTTCTTTATATATCCCTGCATGTTTTCTCCTAAAAGTGTGTTGCTCTTGTACATCTGCACCCAGCAGGGTTTTACTGCACAGGGAGGTGAGTTTGAACCCACTGGATGGAGCTTTGAACACTCTGATGCAGTGGAAGGTATTTCTACCCATCACAGCAGGGTTGGAACAGGATGATCTTTTAAGTTCCCTTCCAACCCACACCATTCTATGATTCCATGAATTTGGCTGATTTTTAACGTTTGAACTCACTAAAATAAGTGACTTTCCTGGATAGAAAGAATCCTCTCTACTGGTTTTACCAATAGTCAACTTTCTCTTTACCTTCCACCTTGAGAAATAGCGTCCTGAACAGTAAACTCTATTTCTGGAGTTGGTTTTTGTATACATAGCAAAGCCATTTCCATTTCTAGGGGAAGCAAAGCTGTTTCCTCAGTGTGACACCCTGTCCTGGTTTGCAGTACTCCGTATTTGTGAGTTTGGACCTGTGCAAAGCTTTTCAGCATTAGAAAGCACCAGCCTTGCTAGTAGAAAAGCATTTATGGAAAAGAGAAGAACAGGTGCTGTTCTGGGAAAAACAGCTTTCCGGGGACAGAAGTCAGGGTTTGGTGCACAGTGGCGATTGCTGATGCTGTGCAGTGGTTTGCACAGCAGTGCCTGCAGAGATGGATTTGCAGCAGATCCTGCCCTCTTGTGTCAAAACGAAACTTGCTTCTGCGCAGGGCTGGGCGAGGCAGGTTTGTTACTGCAGCCTCTCAGCTTGCGTTTATTGTGCTCTTGAGTTGTGTGTACAGCAAATCCGCTGGTGATCTTCAAGGCTTGCTGCAATTTGAATGCTGTTTTGCTGTAACGTTGCCTTCATTTACTGATCTGTGATCCTTACCAATACAGTGATTTATTACCAGTAGTGACATTAAACCCATACAGGTCACAGAGTTCAAAAGCCTCTCTAGACATAATGGGTTTTGCAGGATTTTGTCATTTGTTGATTTTCCCATTCTTTTCTTTTCCAGGTCGAGCGTCCACCTTCTCCATTCTCAGTGGCTCCACAGGCCACCCTTCCTCCTGTGCCGCCGCGGCTGGATCTTTTGCAGCAGCGAGTGTCCATTCCACCTGGAGCCTCCAGTCCTGGGACCACTTCAAAGGTCAAACACACTGTTTGCCCTTTCAGCTGTGATTTTGGTGGGGCAGGCAGGAAGAGAGCATTCTGGTGAACCCTGCATGTTCTCTGTGACATTCCTAAGTACCTTCACACAAGACTTGTGCTTCTTCCTTCTCTGTAGTCCTGTTAGGCCACTTTCCGTCCATTCCCCACACGAGTCTAGTTTGTCCCGAAAAGAGGTTACCCAGGAAAGTTGTGGTTGCCCCATCCCTGGGGGTGTTAAAGGCGAGGTCGGATGGGACTTCATGCTTGAAAGTTCAGGTAGAAGAAAATATCCAATTCTATGAATACTTGATGCTGACTGCTGACCGTTAACATATATAAGTAACCACGATGGAATCTTGGTTTTATACAACGGGTGTCCTTTATTTGGAATCCCATCCAATGCTGCTGTAAGGTTTGTTTTTCCCTTCAAGAAAAAATAACCTGGGGTGTTTAGTGCCTCCTGTAGCTGCACGTAGGGACTCTGTTATCTCTCCCAGCCTGCAGAGGAGGTGTCTCTGCAGGATTAACTTGTGGGAAGATGTGGAGATCTCCACGTCTCTTGAGATAATTTCTTGTAAAAAAAGATAAAATGAAAACCAGGACTCACTACCCTGCCTCTCGCCTCCCTCCTTTTTATGTTTTGTTGATAGAATACCTTTGTTAAGCAATATTTTACATTCTTCTGCCTTCCAGGCTGCACCTGGTCCTCTTCACAAGGATAAACCTTTGCCCATCCCACCCACGCTCAGAGATCTCCCGCCGCCACCGCCTCCGGACAGGCCACATTCCATTGGGACTGAAGGCCGACCTCAGAGGCGTCCCCTGCCCTGCACGCCGGGAGACTGTCCTTCGAGAGACAAACCACCCCCTGTGCCCTCCAACCGTCAGGCCGAGCTGTGGCCGTCCAGGCCGATGCCAAAAGCCCCACCTGTAGCTCTCAGCCCTGGTGACCCTTGGGCTGGGAGAGAACTGTCAAACAGACACTCGCTTCCCTTTTCCCTGCCCTCTCAGATGGACTCTAGGGCTGACAGCCATCGACTCGGGAGCACGCTCAGCCTGGACAACCAAGTGGTGAGTTAGGCCTCTTGGTGGCCAAAGTAATTCATGAGGAATTAAGTCTTCCAGGATGCCCTCTTCTTATAGTTTACATCTGAATAGGATGGTCTTGTGCCAAGGGAGAGATGGAAAGGAACTGGTGAATGCCAGGGAAAGCAGAATCATGGGATGACTTCTTAGGGAGGTGCTTTGTGCCTCTTGGGAGCAAAGCTGAAATCCCTGTTTGGAGCCATAATTTCCGGATCACTGGTCACCTTTCAGTTTTGTAGAACTGAGGTTGTTTTGTATTGGGAGCTGGCCTGCTGAAAAAGTGCAGTTTTCAGGGCTGTAAAACCTGCACATATTTAGTTTAGCACAGTAAAGTCTGAGTCAAATTTGAATCTATTCCTGTTACCAATGTCATGATGCGTAACTTAGTAGTCCAGCATATTGTTCTCTCAGAGAAATCCCAGGCCATTTTGCTTTCTTTGATTCCATTCCCCTTTTAGTACTGGAAGCTGCTCTAAAGTCCCCGTGCAGCCTTCTCTTCTCCAGGCTGAACAACCCCAACTCTCTTGCCTGGCCTCGTAGCAGAGGTGCTCCTGTTTGGAAACAGGCCAATTTTGGCTGAATTTGCCAAAGCCATTGGAGTCTCGAGAGATCTCAGTTCCTGCATATTTTGTGTGAACAAGTTGTTGGCTACAGGAGAAAACCCTGCTTGCGTCCTCATGAGGGAAAACTGTCACAGACCTACTGGGTTTCTAAGGTGGCAGTAAATGCATTGGAATGACAGAGGTGCTTCCTTCCCCCAGAGGATGTGTTCCTTTGCGACTGCATTACAGTGTTGTGTGTGGTATTTCTGATTCATGGTTTGACTTTTTTTTCTTTCAGAGCTTGAACAGTGGTCCTCCAACAACTCCGGAGTGTGAACACCCCAAAATTAAACCCTCCTCATCTGCCAATGCGATCTACTCCTTAGCTGCCAGGTCTGTTGTTTTCTAGGAGAAGTGATATAACTTACTTCTGTAACTTACAGAGTGGGAATCGCGGGGCTGTCTCCATGCTGGTGCCAGGGACAGAACTGGACACAATTCTGTCAGTCTAAGTTTCAATTTCTGACAGATTTCAAGTACACGATCTAGAGGAAACAGTCCAGAGGAGGGCAACGAAACTGGAGAGGGGGCTAGAGAGCAAGCCTTATGAGAGGTGGCTGAGGGACCTGGGGTTGTTATCCTGGAGAAAAGGAGGCTGAGGGGAGACGTCATTGCTGTCTACAGCAACCTGAAAGGTTGTGGTGAGGTGGGTGTTTGTCTCTTCTTCCAAGTGGCAGGCGATAGGACAAGAGGAACTGGCCTCAAGTTGCGTTGGGGGAATTTCAGATTAGATATCAAGAAAAATTTCTTCACTGAAAGGGTTCTCGGGCACTGGAACAGCTGCCCAGGTCAGTGATGGAGTCTGTGAAGTGGTTTGAAAGCTGGGCAGACAAGGTACTCAGAGATGGTTTAGTAGTGGACAGGTAGGGTTGGACTCAGTGATCTCAAAAGTGTTTTCTAACCAAATGATTCTATGGAATCAGCCTCCTAAAGGTCTGTGAATCGTGATGGTAGCTGGCTGTGGCAGTGGGAAGCAGGCTACGCTTGCTATTAGCTCTTTTTAATAAATTCACTTCTGAACTGGTCCTTATGTGCTGTAGGTGATGTACAATGTGTCTGAAATTGACATTTTCCTCTTGCCTAAGGACCCTATGCCAGCGTGACCTTGCAGAATCCTGAAAGCCAGGTTATCTCTTTAGACAGAATCACTGCAAGATGACTGCTCATTAAGTCTGCTGTGGATTTTAAAGGCTACTTTGGTAATAATTAGATTAGGGCTAAATGTTTTTCTGATGTTTATATCTTGTTTCCTCTGCCTCCAGACCACTGCCCGTACCAAAACTGCCTCCTGGGGAACAGTCTGAAAGCGATGAAGACACTGAATACATGTCACCATCCTCCCTGCCTGTGGTGCCTCCAGGTCCTGCTGTACAAAAACCAGACATCAAAATGCCTTTGGAAATGACTCAGAGTTTACGGTGAGATTCTGTTTGTAGGTGCTGTGCTTCCTCTTCCCAGCATATTTGTTTACTGGGGTGGAGATTTTGCTTGCAGGGTTTGCTAAATTCCCCCAGTGATATTCACCAGATTGAGATGAGTGGAGCTAACTGTAAATAAAATGTGACTGCTGCTCTTTTGCAGAACCCTTATAGAGTATCAAAGAAATCAGATAACCACTCCCACCCCTTCCTGCCGGTAACTGTATGAGAGCAGCAGAAATTGGAGTTCAAAATTCTATTAAGGGGTTCTGTTCTGGTGGTATCAATTGAACTCTCTTCAGCTGATATGCTGTAGTGCAATAAACATAGCCAGAGCATTTTCTGGAACAAATATTCTGTTGCAGAACAGCAGTGATTTCACTCTGAAGCAGGGATCTGTGCAGAAACTCACGTGCAGAGGCGGGGTGGTGGTGGATGACCACTGTCACTTGTCTAGAGGGAAATGCTGCATTCGAAGCAGTGGAACCAGCAGGGTGAGGGAGGGGATTCTGCCCCTTTACTCTCAGGAGACCTCACCTGAAGCCCTGCATCCGGTTCTGGCGTCCTCAGCACAGAAAGGACACAGAGCTGTTGGACCAAGTCCAGAGGAGGCCACAAAGGTGATCTGAGGGCTGGAGCACCTCTCATACGAGGACAGGCTGAGAAGAGAGTTGGAGTTGTTCAGACTGGAGAAGAGAAGGCTCTGGGGAGACCTCAGAGCAGCTTCCCAGCACAGAAAGAGGCTTCAGGAAAGCTGGGGAGGGGCTCTTGATCAGGGAGGGCAGGGATAAAATGAGGGGAAATGATTTTCAGCTGGTTTTCAGGTGGGCTTTGAGGTCCCTTCTGACCCAAACCATTATGTGATTCTATGAAATATGTGTTCTCTCCCTCAGAGTTTTAGATTGCGACCTGCAGGCTGATGGCTGTATGTATGAAGCAATGTACAACATTCACTCCCAAGCAGCATCCTCTGCTTTCGAGACTGTCAATGCTTCTGGTGAGTGGGCGTCCTAAAAAACAACTGTGAACCTGAGATAAAAACAGTTGGTCCCTGTCCCAAGTGGAACAGCATTTTAGGCTAATGTAAATGTTATTTGCTTTTGCTGCTAAAATAGCTAAGATGTGTGCAGAAACATCTGGGTGTGTGCACTGCAGGCTGCATGTGGGAATGTTGTTGAGAAGCCTGGTTGGAATGCACTGTAAAAATTTTCAACAGTTGTTTAAAAAAAAGCTGGTTTGAAGATTACATTTATTTTCTGGGCAGCAGTTGTCAGCCCACATCTATTTCAAGTATTTATAACCTAATACTACCTTCTGGAAAGAGCTTGTGGGTCTTTGGCTGCAAAACCTTAGTCCTGTGTCCCATCAGTGTTTGTGGACTGCAGGGAAATAGCATCTGCCTTGAAAGACAGAGGCTCTGTTCAGTCCCAGCGCCTCAGAGTGTGCCTCTTGTTCCAGATGAAGGGGATCTGGCAGCAGCCACTGCCAGCAATGGCCCTGAAGAGTCAGAAAATGAAGAAGATGGTTATGATATCCCCAAACCACCGCTACCGGTTGCTACTGCTCGTCGCACACTGTCTGATATCTCCAATGCCACGCCTGCCTTCAGCCGAATGTCTTTGGAAAATGACCCCGTAACAGGTTAGGAAACACCTGCTGTAGTGAGAAATGATGGATTGCTTCGAGTGTTTGAAACTTCTGCCACTGGCTCTGAGTTTTGTCTATAAACCAAGGCACTGGTTCGTAAGTGTTCAGTTTGGTTTACAACTTGTAAGGCTCTGCCTTTGTCATTTAATCACAGAGCTATCAAATCACACTTAAATCACTGTTAGGAGAACCTTTCCTCAGCATAAAGACTATTCTTTTAGCCACTCTTTCCAACAGGGCATGGCATAGCTTGGTACGAGGGCGTACCAAAGAGGACTTCAGGCCATTACTGCTTATCAGGGTTCCAAGTGAAAGATGACGTGGCCGGCCTTGCGCAGCTTCTGTCTGGCTCAGGCTCGGCTGTGGTAGCTGTCAGCAGATGGCACAAGTGCGCTGTTTGCTGCTGTCAGTTCCTCCCAGCAGGGACCCGGTTGCTCTGCAAGGTCATCTTTTTGTCCCTGGGGAGTAGAGGACATCTTGTCCTTCTGGCTGCAAGGCAAATTCTCTGAAGGGAAAAAACAAAGCCTCGTCCCTCTAAGAGCCTTTCTGAATAATGTTTGACTTATTCCCTACAACAGCTCAGCATCTTTAAAGGAAGTTCTTCCTGTTGGGGGGTTTCAGCATGCCTGGACACCCTGGCAATGTTCCGAGTAAGAGGAGTGAGTTTCTCGTTCCTTCTGGAGGCAGGTGGGAGACAGAGCTTCCTGCACCTGGGACCGTTGCTCCAGAGTCTCCTCTTCACCTGCTTCCCCACCTCCACTCCCCGAGCTTGCCCTTTTCTCAGGTTTCACTGGTGCAGGGAGATCTTTAGCTTTTACCCCTCTTCCCTGCCTCACTTTTTAAGTCTCTCACTGTGTCTGTAGAATGCAGCTGAGGGGCATTAGGGGCAGAGAGAGCTCACATCCTGCTTCCAGATGAAGTGCTCAGCTTAATCATTGACCCCTCTTTGTTTTCTGAAATAACAGTGCTGTTGTCCTGCTTTGCAGTGTTAAAAGATCAGCGATGAAAAACACTGTGGCCTTTCTGCTTGTTACAGCTCTGGGAAGCATATGTGGTTTTCTGAAGCACTGGGTATTGGCCACTGCTGAATCCTGGTGTTAAGCGAGCCTGACCAGTATGGGACACATTTGTTCTCCTGCACTGCGTCCTACAGTTTAGTTTCTTAATCTTCAACCATGAAAGCTGTGCTACTAGTTGTTCTTTCAAACTGAGACACAGACTGTGAAACTCAATCCAGTTCAAGCTGAAACAGCTATTTCAAAAGACAATTCAGGGGAGAGACGAGACTAGTCATTTCTCTCCAAGGCACAAAAAAGCTTTTTGTGCATGAGAAGCTTGTAGTTTGAAGACTGGGGAGCTGGACTGCATTGTGGTTGGTGAGAAAGCTTCAATGAATTTGTCTCCTGAAGAGCCTTCTGTGTCTTAGTGCTTTTGGTATAAGGAGGGCTTCACAAAGACTGCTGCTTTTCTGAGTGGTGCTGCACTGCCCAATCGTAGAAAGGGATGGTTTGGACATTCTTAGTCTTGTGGCTTTGTCTCTTGTACCCCCGTTCTCCTGCTAGAGAGCTCTATCTTGAGTGCCCTGAGGAGTTTCTCAAGAAGACAAGTGTTTTCTTTAAGGTCGTGTCAAGTATTTGTGCGGAAAAGTTTCCTGTGATACGTAAAGTAGGAAAAAATGTTTCCTGCAATGGGACAGGAGGTAAGGACTCAAAAATTACCAGATGCTGGATGCACACGTTAAGCAATGTGTCTTTTCTTCAAGGCATTAGCTATATCATATAATCATAGAGTGGTTTGGGTTGGAAGGGGCCTGAAAGCCCATCCAGTCCCACCCCCTGCTTTGGGCAGGGATACCTCCCGCTGGATCAGGGGCTCCAAGCCCCATCCAACCTGGCCTTGAACCCCTCCAGGGATGGGGCAGCCACCCCTGCTCCGGGCAGCCTGGGCCAGGGCCTCCCCACCCTCACAGGAAACAATTTCTTCATCATATCTCATCTCAATGTCCCCTCTTTCAGCTGAAAACCATTCCCGCTCATCCTATCCCTGCAGTCTCTGATCAAGAGCCCCTCCCCAGCTTTCCTGGAGCCCCTTTCTGTGCTGGGAAGCTGCTCTAAGGTCTCCCTGGAGCCTTTTAGGTTTCATTCAACCCAAGCCATTCTATGATGCTTATTCTGGGACTGATGTCTGAGCTCTTTTCACACACACACATACATCCTTGGTCAGGATTTTCTGTTTACATGGTCTTATCTTAATAAATGAGCCTGAAGTGGCCTCCTAATTAAAATAAATCTCCATAACTGTTTTTGCATATGAGACGGGAGGCTGAGCTCATCTGTACTGCTGTGTGGGAGGACAGGCTGGTTGGAGAAAGCGGCGTGGCTCTCAGTGGCGTGTTTTAAAGCACCATTTATCAGTCTAATGTCATTCCTGCTTTGTTCCAAGCAAGAATCACATGTTCTTTTCTGAAGTACTGCCTTTGGTTCTCCTTCCAGGTTTTTCAGACGGCTCTCAAGTTCCAGAAAGGCCGCCAAAACCTCTACCACGGCGAATAAATTCTGAGCGGAAAGCAGGGAGCTGCCAGGCAGGAGGAGCCAGCAGCGGGCCCAGCACGTCACTGCAGCTCTCCAGCGAGATCGAGAACCTAATGAGCCAAGGCTACTCATATCAGGACATTCAGAAAGCCCTGGTCATTGCACATAACAATATTGAAATGGCCAAGAATATTCTCCGGGAGTTTGTTTCCATTTCCTCCCCTGCGCATGTGGCCACATAGCACATTACCTGCACACCTACAGCTTCTGTGGACCAACTGCCTGGGCGGGCGTAGCCCAGCCACGCACCAAAGGGGAAGGGGGTTCCTTTAGAGACTTCGTGCTGAGGTCGGTCCTGCCTCTTCAGAGAATCAGTTATCAGGTTTTTGTGGTTCCAGATTTCAAAGCAGAGGAATGAAATGGAGCAGAATGGTGTTTTATACAGTGTATGTCTTGGAGTCCTTTCCCCCTATCTCTTGTTTGAGAGAACGGATTTATTTCCAGGGTGTTGGCAGAGAAAGGTATCCCTGAGCTGATGCCCTGGAGGCTGTGGGGGGAGCGTTTTGTGCTGTGAATTCTAAGTGAATATTCTGAGAAGCAAAGTCTCGAGGTCGGTGTGGTGTGTCCTGTGGTTCATGGTACTGGGTTTGGCTCTGTTCGCTGCTGTGTGTCTGGCTCAGGCTTTTTAGAGCAGCCGGGAGGTCATTTTCTGCTGGGAATAAATAGGAGACCTTGGAAGAATCTTGCGATTGCTTCCTGTTGGCCATGGCGTTTCCCTCCTAGCTGTAGTAATAGCATTTATTGTCCAGCCTTCCCATTTGGCCTGGAGAGAGCGTGACTTGCTTCTGTCAGGCATTTCGATCTCGGCCGTGCCGGGAGTTGAGTTTCTCTCATGCGTGTCCTCTTACTGGCTGCACCACATTCCAGGCTGCTGGATGTGCTGAAAATTTTGCTTGTTTTTGAGGGCTGGGAGAGGGTGGGAAGAATTCAAGTGGGAGCAAAAAACCAGCTGCCGCTTCTCCCTTTTTTAGCCTTGAGCATTTTGCGCTTCGGTGCTCAGGTGGGATTGTGGCCCTGCAGGGCTTGAGCAGCCATCGCTGGACACTCCCATGTGCTCTTCCTCTAGGAATGTTGCATCTGGTAAATAGGTTGTTTTATTTATCTTAATTGCATGGTGGCTGTCGCAGATGAGAGGCCTTCACGTGCATTCCATCGTCTCCTTCCAGAGCTCCTACAGGAGCCAACTGTCTTTGTGCCAGGCTGTTTTGTGGAATTGGTAGGTGCGGCCGATGTGTTTGTTGGTATCTTACCTGCTTTGCAGTAAAAGAAGTGCAGCAGCTCTCTGCATGGCTATCAAAACGCGTGGGGGTCCTCTTTCCATTTCCATTACTTCAGAGCTGGTGTTAAAACAGCTCTGGGAAACTTCTGTGTCTATAAAGTGATCACACAGCTTTAAAAGTCAGGACTTCGGGAAAACCTGACTTGCGTGCTCGGCAACTTCACTCTGTTTACACACACTTGCTGTGTGAGAAGAGCGTGGTTCCTTTTAAGAGGATTTAAATGAAGTGAGGGTTTGTAGATCACAGCCTGACAAGAGAAACAAGTGCTCTGTGTGTTCCAAGAGGCTGTTGGCCTTCCGAAGCGTGTCTGGCGTTTGCATCTCCCTGTGGGCAGCAGTAGCCACTGGGCAAAGGGTCGCAGCTGGAGATGTTGAAGTGCTGAGGGCAGTTGGATGCAGTTTAGGCTTCTGAAGAACCTCATAGCTGGCCCCAGAGACGCAGCTTGGAACTGGCAGAGAGGACTTAAGTGTTAACAAAGGGAACAGAGCATGAAATGTTTGTTTTTCGTAGAGCAGAGGCTTCTCTCTAGCCCTGAAACTTTATAAATTGACGTGGTGTGTTTCGGCAGTGTAAAAGCATGAAGTGTCTCTCCGCTCCCCTCCTTCCTGTAGCAAAGAAAATGTTCTTGGAAAGGTAAGGAGATCTCCTGCCGCACTTACAGCCCGTCACCACCGCGGCTATTTTGGGGCCAGAGCTGAAAGCTGCCAGTGTAGCGCACGGAAGAGATTTATGTCGGTGGGCACGGTGCTCGGCAGCAGCGCAGAGAGAGGTCAGGCACAGCCAGGAGCGGGGTCTGGCCGCAGCGAAGGAGCTGCCTTACAGGGAAGGTGATGTCAGCGCATGCTGCACTCGAGGAAGAAGAGCTGTTCTCATTCCTTTGCCCACACATGCAGTGCCGAGTGCCTGCTCTGTGTGAAGGGCTCTGCGTGGCAGCCCCGGCTGCTGTGTCCACGGGAGCTGCTGGAGAAGCAGCCCAGCACTCATGTTCCCGCGGCAGGAACGCGGAGCAGCCCTGGCTGTTGTCTCTGCAGTTCCACGTGTTACACTGGGGAGCCCGAGCATTCAGTCCTGGTGCATGAGAGGTGTTTGCTGACTCTGTCCTGGAGAACCTGGTAGAAACCCTTTTAGGGGGGAGCACTATGGTTTTATTTCCCTCTTTTTCTTACTCTTTACAAAGCTGCCACTCAACTCTGTGTTGAGTTTGGAGCCACTTCGTTTCTGACTTAATGTGCGAACTCTGTGGAAGTGTGTTCAAGTGCGATGTGTGACTCCTGCTGCTGCCAAGGCTGCGCGAGAGCCAAGTCCAGACAGCTAGAAACCCTTAACTCTTGTCCTGCACAGTGTGTGTGATCAGATTAATGCTGCCCTGTCCCGCACAAGCCTTTTGTTCCAGGCTTGTTGTGATGTTGAGTTCGATCAGGCCGAGCAGAGCTGTTACAGCCTGGTCTTTGGGGTTTGTGTGCTGAGAGGCGTTCCTGTGTGTATTTTTCAGGTATTAGAGCTTAGAGAGAGCAATCTTTGTGGCATGTATCACTGATTTTTCTGCATGTCTCCTTCCTGTGCACTGTTTATGTCTCAAAACTGGTTTAAGAAACTTAAATTGTGGCTTTTCTTCCTTAGAGATGTGTTTGCTGGTACTGCTGAGCGCGGCAGAGTCCTGACCGTGATCTGTGCAGCACAGCGTGTATTTCTTGTTGTTCTTTCAGAAGGGTAAGGCTGAGATGGATTTCTCTTTGTTTCCCCTTCACTTCCTTGATCTTTAATCCTAAGAAGTTAACTTTATGATGCTACTTTAAGAAGAAAAATACAACCCCAAATATCTAGTGCCTTTCTGAAGGGAACACCATGTCGCTAGGCTGGGTCTGAGAAGCCCTAACTGGACAAGCTGTAATGATGCCTTTGAGCACAAGGCTGCTTGGAAAGGGGGAAAAAGGGGCAAGAGGGATGTCACTTCAACTCTGCGTTTTGTAGCATTTTAACTGTGGAGGCTTCCTACTGTATCCGTTACTACCGGTGACTTCTCTGGGCTGGTACCGTGCTGAGCTCGGCGTGGAGATGATGGAATTGTAGGACAGGTTCGGTTTGTGAGGAAATATGAGTTCTGCTCGTAAGATGTGCTGGTTTTCCCCCAGTGTGGGCACGAGGCAAGCAGAAAATACTTTGTAGAGTAAAGGCACAGGGCACAAGGTGTGTGGGAGCAGAAGGAGTCTCTGCACAGCAGCAGGGAACTGGGAAGGCAGGGAGGAGCTGGCTGCGGGACTGGGATGGATCTCTGCACAGCAGCAGGGAGCTGGGAAAGCCAGGAAGTGCTGCCTGTTCCGAGCAGGATTTCTAGTTTGTCCGGTGCCACCGCAGCGGGATGGGAAGCTGAAAGGAGGGCTGGGGTGAATCCTGCCTGCTGTGCTCCCTCGCGTCTCCGCTGGGATCCCACGAGGCACTCACCCTTTTCCACATGCCCTTCCCTGCACCCTTTCCTCACAGTGGTTCCTGGGTTCAGCAAGGAAAAACGCGGCTCCCAGGTGCCCCTTTGGGAACAAGAGGGGGATAAGAGTGCTTATTTTTCCCGTTCTGGATAGAAATCTTTCTTGAAATTCCCAGCGGGAGAGGAGAAGTTGGTTCTTCCTCTCGACTGACCGCTTTGTGTGATGTCAGTGTTAAAAATGTTGAGATTTTCACAAACTATTTTAAATAAAAAGCTATAATAGTGTCGTTAATATAAAACTATAACAGCAGTATTTAATCCTTTCAGATCTGTAAAGAATAAGGCAAAACAGAAGGTAAATATTCTTAACGGAGTAGCTGAGCTTTAAGGTTCACTCGGTTTAAAGTCCTCGGTTCGGTTGCAGGTGCATTGTTAACGTTTAGAGATTTTACTAATGTTATTTATTAATTGTTCCCCTTCTCGCACGCTGCCCCCCCGCGAGCTCCTGTGTTCGGGATTCCCTACGTCAAACGAAAGAAAGCGAAAACAAAAGTTTTATTTTTAAATAAAATCTCCTTTGTTGTAGCTGATGGTCTGCGTGGTGTTGGTTCTGTGAGCCCTGGGGAGGAACCTCCAGCTTGGCCCGAGATGTGTGGGCTGTGAGGGAGCGTGGAGGTGGTTTCTGCATTCACAGAATCATTTGGAACCTCTCAAAGTAGACACTGTGGGTTCACATGAGGACACGGGGTTACCTGAGGTTAATTGGGGTTACTTGAGGTCACAGGGGTTACTTGAGGTCAAAGGAACCCCTCAGAAATGACACCGTGGGGTCAAACGAGGACACGGGGTTACCTGAGGTTAATTGGGGTTACTTGAGGTCAAAGGAACTCCTCAAAAATGACACTGTGGGGTCAAACGAGGACACGGGGTTACCTGAGGTTAATTGGGGTTACTTGAGGTCACAGAGGTTACTTGAGGTCAAAGGAACCCCTCAAAAATAACACTTCGGGGTCAAATGAGGACACGGGGGTTACTTGAGGTCACAGGGGTTACTTGAGGTCAAAGGAATCCCTCAAAAATGACACCATGGGGTCAAACGAGGACACGGGGTTACCTGAGGTTAATTGGGGTTACTTGAGGTCACAGGGGTTACTTGAGGTCAAAGGAACAACTCAAAAATGACACTGTGGGGTCAAATGAGGACACGGGGGTTACTTGAGGTCACGGGGGTTACTTGAGGTCACAGGGGTTACTTGAGGTCAAAGGAACCCCTCAAAAATGACACTGTGGGGTCAAAGGAGGACACGGGGTTACCTGAGGTTAATTGGGGTTACTTGAGGTCACAGGGGTTACTTGAGGTCAAAGGAACCCCTCAAAAATGACACTGTGGGGTCAAACGAGGACATGGGGGTTACTTGAGGTTAATTGGGGTTACTTGAGGTCACAGGGGTTACTTGAGGTCAAAGGAACCCCTCAAAAATGACACCGTGGGGTCAAACGAGGACACGGGGTTACCTGAGGTTAATTGGGGTTACTTGAGGTCACAGGGGTTACTTGAGGTCAAAGGAACCCCTCAAAAATGACACTGTGGGGTCAAACGAGGACACGGGGGTTACTTGAGGTCACAGGGGTTACTTGAGGTTAAGGAACCCCGCAAAAACGACACCGTGGGGTCAAACGAGGACACGGGGTTACCTGAGGTTAATTGGGGTTACTTGAGGTCACAGGGGTTACTTGAGGTCACCCCTGTAGAAGGTGATTGACCCCCCTGCCGTGATCACTGATGAAGAACGATGAAAAGCGATAGAAGCTGCCCCTATTTAACAGAATCACAGCATCGCTGGGTTGGAAAAGACCTTTGAGCTCCCTTATCCAGTGGGAGGTGTCCCAGCCCAGGGCAGGGGAGTTGGAACTAGAGTATCTTTAAGGTCCCATCCAACCCACCTACTCTATGATTCTATGATCCTGGTGGGAACAAACTCCAAGCCCGGCTTTGAACGTGGTACTTTATTTTCACATATATATATATAAAAAACAAAAACCCAACAACCTGGCAAGTTATCAGA
Source organism: Phaenicophaeus curvirostris (assembly GCF_032191515.1). NCBI lineage: Eukaryota > Metazoa > Chordata > Aves > Cuculiformes > Cuculidae > Phaenicophaeus > Phaenicophaeus curvirostris. The sequence goes on along the minus strand of NC_091416.1, from coordinate 817,147 downwards.
CAAAAACTCCTGGAAATGTACACACAATCCAACAAAAATATATATATAGAACCCAAAGCTTCTGCTTCCGACAACACGGGAACAGGGACGCGGCCCTGGCGGCCGGGAGCTAAGGCTGGTGGGCAGCGCGCACGGAGAGGGGGCCTGGAGGAAGGAGAGGCGGCTGGTGGATCTTCTGGCTTAGGAGGAGGCAGAGCTGGGGCTGTGGGAGGCGAAGGCTGCTTGGGCTCCCTGCTCCGTCACTCAGAGGTGCCACCCAAGCATAGAAATGAACCACTTCGACCAGGGGGTGGGGACTGCTCGGCGCAAATAAAAACCCTGAGACATCACTGACTGGCCCCGATCGAGTCATTGCTTAGGTTTGAATTTGGGTGGGGGCTCCAGGACCTGCTGTTGCAGCCCCCCCTGAATTGATCCAATTCCCTGGGGCGTGGGGTGGGAGAAGCCCTCACGCTACCACAAACCAGAGAGTTTAACCCCTTGATGTGGCTTCTGCCCAGGAACCGGGAGCCCCTCTGTGCTCTGCCAGGCACTCGCCCCCCACGCGACCACCCATTGCAGAGCTCCCTGCGTGCCCAGCGCCGCCAGGACGCGCCGGATTAAACCAAAACACCGTTCCAAAAGGAAAAGCAAAGCACTAAGCCCTCCCTGGCAGCCGGCATCGCCGCTCTGCCACACCACTTCCACTCTACCACAACCACTTCCACTCTTCGCTCATCTAACCTGCACGCCACTACATCTAAGGTGCCTGGGACAGCCCAAAAAGTACAAATTTCACCAGCTTTCTGAACAAGTTTAGGGGCAAAACACATCAAAACCTTCCCACGTGCATCCAGGACAGATCTCCCGACACAGCCTCCAGTCCTTCCCCCAGGCAGCACAGCGGGATATGTTTTCCAATAGCGCTCTTGGCTTCTCTGGAGTAAATAAGCAAATCCAGCTTTGCTGCTGCGAAGTCGACAACCTGCAAGCCCACGGTTGAGGTAACAGAGAGGTGAGTCGGGGGGTCCCCCACGCGTTGGCGCTCAGCGCTGCGAGGCGGTCAGCGTCTCTGGCCGTGCTCCCCAGGGACCAGAGCAAGGGTGGGACAAGGCAATCCAAGAGCAGGAAAGGTTTGAAGGAAGAAAGCACTTAGGTAGATTCCCTCTAGTTTCTCAGATCGATGTATTTCTCGCTCTTCAGTGTGCCGAAAGAGAAAGAGGAGGGGGGAGCAAGAAAAGAAGTTAGGGGTGAACATGAATCATAGAACCATAGACAGAGGTGGGTTAAGGCCTTGAGCAGCCTGATCTACTGGGAGGTGCCCCTGCCCATGAGTGGAGGTGGAACTGGATGATCTTTAAGGTCCCTTCCAACCCAAACCATTCTATGATTCTAAGGCAGATAAAATCGCAGTGGGCTCTGATGCTGCATCCTGTGGCTCCGCAGGATGTGCAAGCCCTGCCCTAGCACGGTGACAGCTCCGCACTGACACTGTGAGCTCCTGCCCTCAATGAGAGGTTGGCACGCAGCAGCTCATCTATCTCACCCAGTGCTGACCGTTGCTCAGAGGTGTTAAAGCACAACCTGGTCCTGCAGCCTCTGCTCTGACTCCTGGCCAGAGCTGTTTATACAGTTCCTTCTCCCAAAGCCACCCAGGAACTTGGCTCCTGCTCCAAGAGGCGCGGAAGGAGGCAGTGCCAAGCGGGGCGGGCAGCACGCTCCCAGGAGGTGCCAGGGGCTGGCACGGAGCGGAGCCGTGTGCACGCAGAGCAAGGCTGCTCCTACATTCTCGGGCGGCTTTGTGACCTCCCCTCCCTCCCTCGGCCCCTCTCGAGCGCTGATGATGGATGATGGAGGCCCATGCAGGGTGGGGAGTGCTGGGAGAGGAGCAAAGCGTTACCTCGATGCGACCTCGCTCCTCACCGCTGCGCCCAGCCCCGGGAGCAGCCCTGAGCCTGGGGAAGGGCAGCGCACGACGCTCTGTCCTACCTGGTCAGCGGCAGGTCTCTTCTCACCGTTGGCGCCCTGCAGGAGCCCCGCCTCTTCGGAAAGTTTATCTGACTTAACGTCAACTACAATCTTGTCTTTACGTGCCTCTGGCTTTGTGCTAGGGGAGGGAGGTGACAATTTTGAGACATGTTTGTGACACCAAGGAGGGTACGTGGCCTGTTGAGTGAGGCCAAGCCCTGGGGCTCCATCTCTGGGGATGCTCTGGAGTGGGGATGGGGCACAGGAAGGCCAGGGGTCAAAGAGGTTCCAGTTTCAGGGGACAAGTACAGGGTGGAATCACTTCCCTAGTCCTATTGGTCACGCTGTTTCTGATACAGGCCAAGATGCCACTGGCCTTCTTGGTCACCTGGGCCACCACTGCCTCACATTCAGCCAGCTCAAGCCCAAAGCTTGATTTGGGCTGCCCAGCCCCTTGCTGGGAAGGGGTCCCTTGGCTGCTCTACCACTCTGCTGTCCTCCTCATCACCTCCCTGTGCGGACCCCAGGCTGTGGGAAGCTGGAAGCGCTGCCGAGAGCCCAGCGCGGTGCCCCCGAGGCTGCCCTATCGCCTCCCTCCGCGTCGGGCAGGGGGTGGCTAGTGCAATGAGATGGGAAGCAGGAGTGATGGCAAGCGGGTCCCCGAGAGGGTGCGTGCCTGTGCTTACATGTCCTGTTTTCCAGCGCGGCCACACGGCAGCTTGCCTTTCTTGTGCAAGAAGTAGATGACGGCCCCCAGCACGGCCACCACAAGGATGGAGACGATGATCGCCACAATGATCACCCCCTTGCTCTCTGGTGTCTCTAAACACAACAGGAGAGGAAGAAGTTAATGCCAGTCCCACCCCGATGCTCCCCAGCTTCTGCTCTCCTGTACCTCCCTGAGCAAAGAAAGGAGCTCCTTCCCCCAGGAAAGCACCACGGGGGCTCTGATGCTTCTCCAGCTCCTGCAGGATGCAAAGTGCTCCATTAGAGCAATTTCTGTAGGAATGCACTTTGCATTCTGCTCCCGGCTGCCGTGCTCCCATGTGCACAGGAGGATGGGACAAGTGATAGGACAAGCGGGAATCATAGAATGGTTTCAGTTTGAAGAGACTTTTCAGACTGAGTCCAACCATCGATCCAGCCCTCCCCAAGTCTGCTGCAAGACCATGTCCCCAGGTACAAAATCTACTCATCTTTTAAACACCTCCAGGGATGGCGACTCAAACCACCTCCCTGGGCAGCCTCCGCCAATGCTTCACAACTCTTTCAGTAAAGAAATTCCTCCTAATGTCCAACCTAAATCCCTACTAGTGCACCCTGAGGCTACTTCCTCTTGTCCCGTCACTGGCTACCAGGGAGAAGACCAGCAACCACCTTGGTACAACCTCCTTTTCGGAATGGTTTTAAGCTGGAAGAGGGGAGATTGAGATGAGATCTTAGGCAGAAATGTTTTGCTGTGAGGGTGAGGAGGCCCTGGCCCAGGTTGCCCCATCCCTGGAGGGGTTCAAGGCCAGGTTGGATGGGGCTTGGAGCCCCTGATCCCGTGGGAGGTGTCCCTGCCCATGACAGGGGGTGGGACTGGATGGGCTTTGAAGTTCTTTCCAACCCAAACCATTCCATGATTCTATGATGGCTTCCAAGGTTTCCTGCAAGACATCAGGCTACCCCTTTGCTTCCGTGCCCAGCGGGCCAGGGCTGCAGGAAGCTGCTCTCACTGGCCTTGCTGGGCTGAGGGCAAGCAGGGAGCTTTGATGCTGCTGCAGAAACAGAGCCTCGACTTCCCTTGCAGCTTGGCACGGGGAGAGGAGTTGTGACAGATGCGGTGCAAGAGCCAACAGCCAAGGCTCCCTCCCCAGAGGCGAGCGTGACTCGTGCCGCTGGCAGGCGTGCTCCTGCCAGAGCCTGCGCTCCCAGACGCACGCACCCAGCACCACGCAGACTGACCTTTTCTGATGGACTCCACTGGGAGAGCAGGAAAGGCGGGAGAGAGACAGAGCTCAGCCACACCACAGCACACGCAGTGCCTCTGCGAGGGGTACTGATACTTCCCTGGGTTCCTGGGGCAGAAGGCAGCGCGCAAGACTCACCGAGCAGCTGGATGCGCTCCTCGCTGATGCCCAGCTCGTTGGAGACCCTGCACATGGCTCCGGCCTGCAGCAGGTCGCGGTTCACGCGCACCGTCAGGTTGCTGGCGATGTGCTGGTTTTCAATGTACTCGTGAGCCTGAGAGTGGGGAAGGCAGCAAAGGATTCAGTGTCCAAGGCGATCATAGAATCATAGAATGACTCGTTTGGAAAGGACCTTTGAGATCATCAAGTCCAACCATACCTGTCCTCTACTAAACCATCCTGAGCACCTCATCCACCCTGTCTTTTAAACTTCTTCAGGGAGGGAGACTCCATCACTGCCCTGGGCAGCCTCTGCCAGTGCCCAGAGAACCCTTTATGGTGAAGAAATTTTGCCTGATGTCCAATCTGAACCTCCCCTGGTGCAACTCGAGGCCATTCCCTCTCATCCCATCACTTATCACTTAGGAGAAGAGCCCAGCACCCACCTCATGACAACCTCCTTTCAGGCAGTTGTAGACAGTGATGAGCTCTCTCCTCAGCCTCCTCTTCTCCAGATTCCAATTCCCTCAGATGCCTCTCATAACCCTTGTTCTCCAGCCCCTTTCCCAGCTCCGTTCCATTCTCTGGATGTGCTCCAGACACTCAGTGTTGCAGTGAGAAGCCCAAAACTAAACCAGGATTTGAGGTGCGGCCTCACCAGCACTGAGTCCAGGGGCACAATCATTTCCCTGATCCAAGCCAAGATGCCACTGGCCTACTTGGCCACTTGGGCCACTGCTGGCTCATGCTCAGCCGCTGCCAACTAACAGGCACAGCCTGTCTCAGAGCCCACAGCCCCGACCCAGCAGCCTCCCCAGCTCTCACCGTCCCATTGATGCTCCAGTGGACAGAGGGCCTGGGGAAGGCGATGGCCTTGCAGGTCAGGTTCACCACCTGGTCATGCCGCACGTACAGCGGGGAGCTGATGGAGACGATCCGCGGCTTCCCTGTGGGGAAGGCACCTCTAGCGCCCACGGCTCTTGGGGAGAACGGTGCTGGGCGGGATGGGGCTCCCTCTCGCAGGGCAGTGCGCCCACACGTGCTGGTTCTTACCTTGAACAGCCACAGCCACCTGCTTGCTCTGCTCCAGCCCTGGTACGCTTGGTGCCATCACTTTGCAGCTGAAGTTGCTGGAGGTTTCGAAGGTGACGTTGTTCAGAAGGACCTGGTTCCCTTGTCCGATCTTCTTGCCCTGTTAGGAAGGGATGCCCCCCCCAAAACAAGTATGGAGCAACAGACCCTTCTGCACCCAAAGCGAGGCTCCTAGAGGGTCCCAAACCTCCCTCTGACGCACAGCAACGGAACCGGCAAGCACAGGATGTCCTGCAGTGCTGGCCAGGAGGTGAAAAGGCAGAGATGGGCAACACAGGTCCATGTGGGGGGAAAACCTGCCCCTTGGCCTCTCTCAGAAGCAACTCAGCAAGCCCCTGACTCTGCCCTGTTTGCTACAAAGCCCAGGCTCACCAAGCCTGAGCGTGACAGTACCCCAAATTAAGGGATAACGTGACAAAATTAGGTCACTTTTAGCATTTCTGTAACTGGCTTGTTGCAAACAGGGACCTGAAGGGGTAAAATTACAGTGCAGCAATTTCTGAAGCAAACAGTTCAGTAAGAAGGGGGGCTGAAGGGGGACCTACAAGTTATATAACCTAACTGCTTGATTATCAAGACTAACCACAAGATGTATGGAGTGTTTGATTAAAAAGCTATATAAACTACGCCAAAACTCCTCTATGGGTGTGCACGTGTGCATTTTACAAGACACAGATCCTGCCCTCCAGGCTGGCTAAATAAAGGCACTGACTCACAGCCCGTCCACGAGTCGATTCCTTCGAATCAAGCCAAACGCCTGCTCACCTTCGCATCACTCCACTGGTACTCCAGGGCCAAGGGGCTGTCGGCATCACAGCTCAGCTTCACGCTGCCCCCTTCAATAACAGGCGAGGACGGCTCCATCTCCACGTGGACCTCTTCAATGTCTAGGAGAAGGATGGAGACCAGGGCAAGGTGAGCAGGGGGCACAGAGCACTGAGCACGAGGTGCGCAGGGTCCCGTCCCCCGCCTTACAGTTCACAACAAGCTCCATGTCCTTCTCCAGCTGTTTCATACTATCCAAGTCCAGGGTCTGGCATCTGTAGAGGCCGCTGCTGGTCTTATTCACATTGTGCAGGGACAGCACCCCATGGTTGGCGTCCGTCAGCGACGCCAGGTCCTGCCAGCTGTCCTCCAGCTGCAGACAATGGGGAGAAATCAGAGCCCTTAGTGCCGCCCCGCTGCAGCCCAGCTGCTGTGTCCCACTGCCCAGGACCCTGTGGGCAGAGGACAAGGAGCAGCCACGACGCGAGATGTCTACCACGGGAGAGGAGCCACAGCCCCCTCTGGTCTCACCTCTCTCTTGTAGAAGGAGTAGATAGGTGCCGGGTTCCCATCAGCCTCGCAGAACAGCTTCACGTCATCCCCTTCCTTCACCAGCGCTGGGGACGGTGTGACACGCAGATTCAGGTGCTCGGTGGGGTCTGCGGGAGGAGGGAGGGTTGGCTGGGGGCCCCTGTCTCACAGCACCAGGCAGCAGGCGCAGTTCCCAGCCCCCGACTCACAGAAGACCTTGACGCTGACCGGCTGCGACTCCACGGCACGTCTCTGCCCCTGCAGCCAGTAGTGCACCGTGCAGTGGAACCGGGAGTCGCGGTCCTCCCGGGTGACATGGGCGAAGAGGGTGCTGCTCACTGTGAACAGCCCACTCGACTCGCGGGTCCGCGTGGCCGTGAACTTCACCTCTGCAGGGGACACAGCAGTGTTGGGACCATGGGTGGTCATGGGCTGCCAGACCGTGAATGAGGTTCTGGATAGCACATGTGCCCAGCCCCTCTCCCAAGCGAGCAGGCACAGATCCCCATCCTCATCCCCGACCCCATCACCGCCCCACTCACTGTTCTCCTCCGCCTGCAGGCGCACTCCGTTCTTGTGCCACGTGATGTTGGGGCGTGGGAAGCTGTTCTTGCTCACACACAGGGCGATCTGCAGCAGCAGAGAGAGCCTTGAGCATGGGGAGAGGAGAGCAGGGAGCCTGGTAGGGCTGCAGCCTCCCCCTTCCTCCCGTGGGGCCTCTCCTCACCTGCGGCATCTCACTGCTCTGCACGGAGACGCCTCCCGTGTTGGCCACGATCTCAGGGGTCTCAGGCACCTCTGGAAAGAGAAGGCCCCACAACTGTATTAGGAGGGATGGGACGGGATCCCCCGCCAGCCCCACAGAGAGGATGCACGGCCGCGCTGCTCTCCTGCCCTGTCCATCACTCACTGTAGACGTGGAGCTCGGTGTGGTTCTCGCCCACGTCGTAGCCAGCCGCCCCGACCCGGCACTTGAAGGTCCTGGCATCCTGAACGGTCACCTTGCTGATGGAGAGAGCCTTGTCCTCCCCCACCGACAGCCGCTCCCTGTACTCCGTGTCCTCCAGGACGACATCGTCTGTGATGTGGCACAGCTTCACCTCGCTGTGGCGGTCAACCTGTAAGGTGAGAGACCAAGATTGGGCTAATGAGGAGCCCAGGAGAAAGCTCTGGACTAGCTACCACCCCAGCCCACCACCCACAGCTCCTCTCCCTCGCCAGCACTCACAACGAACCAGCTGATGTAGGTGTAGGAACCATCTTCAGGGATGGAGAAGTTGCACTCTAGCCTGGCCGTGCTCCCGATCTCCGCTTCGACCACTGCTGGCATGGAGACCTCCACCTTGCTGGCTGCAGCTGTGGGACAGAGCCCGTCAGGGGCAGGAAGAACGAGGGAACCTCAGTGTCTTAGCCAGCAAGGGAGCTGAGCCCAGGCCCAGACCCGTCTCCATCCCCTGGGATGCACTGCATCCCAGTCCCGCTCTGGCCACCACGATGCCTTCTGCATCCACAGCAAGCCATGGGCTGAGGCCACCAACCTGCTCCCAGAGAGGGACGAGGCACCCCATGTTCACACCATCGATCGTCCAGGACACCTGGAGACAACCCACTGCCGTCAGTCCCCACGGCATCCCAGGACGTGGGCAGCAGGACCTCTGTGCCTCCAAATCCCCTGACACCATGACGGTGGGGAGCTGGGAACAGGTATGGAAGGGATCGCATCTCCACAGCCCACGAGAGAGCAGATGGCCTCGCCGGAGCTCTGCATCCAAGTCCAGGGCAGCACGGATCGACCCCCCGGTCCGAATCAGCATCCCAGAGCAGCTCCCCCTGCGCCTCACAGGCAAAAGGAGGTGCCAGATGGGGAGCAGAGGTGGGGGAAGGCGCTGGGTGCTGGAGCCTGAAGCTGGCAAGGACAAAGGCTGCACCTTCCCGCGCTCTGGGACCGAGCCCTGACGTCAGCTGGTGCTGCCCCCGCAGCAGCCCCAGGAGCTGGGGCGTGAACAGGGTGCTGTGTTCCCCACAGCAGGCTGGGGCACGCGGGCAGCAGCTCTGGAGCGGCACCCCAGCCTGTGCGGCTGCCTCCTGCTCCTTTCCCCCCTCCAAGGCAGCAGTGCTGGTCAGGAAGGTCCCCAACCAGGACCCCTCGAGTCCCTCCCTGAGCTCTGACCCTTTGGAACCCCAAACCCAGCAGCTGGAGCATCCACAACAGGTGACCCCTTGCTGCTGCTCTGCTCGCCACCCATGGCACAAGTGTCCCCAGGGACTCACACCCTCACTAGCGGAGCCTGTCCACTTGCCCGCAGCGATAATGGAGCCGCTGGCCACGCTCCAGAGCGGCAGCGCAAGGTAATGCCTATCGATCGAGGACACGGAGCAGAGCAGATCGTGAGGGGCCAGGGGGCACAGCGGACAAGGGCTGAGTCACGGCAAGGCTGGGAACAGCATCGCTGCTGGGTGACACAGCAAGGGACGTCTGCGCACCTCACGGGAGGGAACAGCACTGTGCCCCAGCAACAGGACCAGCTGGCTCAGCGCCCCCAGCCCAGGTACGGGGACAAGAGGCTGCAGGGAGCCAGCTGTGTCAACAGCTCCCTTGATAGCACCGCTCGGTAACAGCCACCGAGCCTCGCAAGGGCAGCGACTTCAAAGGGCAACACCGCACGCACAAAATCCTCTTTATCTGGAGCAGGCATGTGGTGGCCTGACCCTGAAAAAAACAGCCAGGAGCTCTTCTGCCACAGCAAAGGTCCCAGCTCAGAGGACACTCCACCAGGCAGCTTTTGTCCCTCACCCATCCCATCGGCACACAGAGGGACGTGCAAAGCACCGCACAGGAAAGGAGGTGCTAGAAAAACAGGTGAAAACCCCAGAGAGAAGCACGCTCTGGGGTCAGGAAACCAGACCGAGTGTGTGGGAAGAGATAATTTTGCAGCAAGGCACTTGCGTGGCGATAGCTGGGCTGCCTGGCACAGCCGGCACCCACAGATGTGTCTGGGGCCCCCAACACCTCTGGGCTGCAGCAGCCAGGCCAGGCTTTGCCCCCTGTCATTTACAGACCTTCCGCGTGCGACCTGAGCAGAGTCAGCCCTGGGGAGAGGGATTGCTGCTGGCCCGCCCCGCTGACCTGCTCGGCATGAGAGCCCTCATGCAGGCAGCAGAGCAGCCAAAACCTTGAGCTCAGAGCTGGAGAATGGCTGGCATCTGGGGCTGGCATCAGGCACCCGCCCTCCCACCCACCCCCTGCCCTTGAGGAGGCGCACACGGACGCTGCAGCCCCAGCCCTGCCTGGAACAAGGGCTCGCTGCCCCATTCCTCCTCCGAGACAGACTGATAGGAGCCCTCCCCAGGGCTGGAAGGAGCACCCAGAGATGCCGCAACCGTGGCCAGCTGGTGGACAAAAGCCCCTCACAACCCTGGGGACACAAGGCTTCCTCCTGCAGCTCCAAGACTCCCAGCCCGTTATGTGCGTGGGCAGGCTGGAGAGGCATGGGGCACAGCACCCTGGCACCGCCAGCTGCAGCGATTCCTCCTTGCACCCAGCACGGCTGCAGCCACCGCTTTGGTGAGGGCACCTGGTCAGGGCTGGAGACCCACCGGCCACGCGTGGAGCAGCTCAGCCGCAGAACTGAGCTCCAGCCTGTGTCTGGCACAGCTCCAGCCGGAGACCTCGAGATCCGGAGAGGACGTCTGCAAGCAAGCAAGCAGGGAAGGGAGGAGAGCCCCCCTTGCCTTTCCATCTGGCTGGCCAACAGCCGGCCGGCAGCCAGAGCTCCACAAGAACAAAGATTTGCTTTTAGAGACGGGGAAGGGGGTGGGGAGCCCCTCCGCCAGCCTCCTGTGGAACCGAGCCGGTGAGGAGTGCGGCTGCGTTGGCGGCGCTGAGCCCCCGGCGCTGAGCAGCGAGATGAGGGGCACCACAGGGGTCTGGAGCCGCACATGGGATGCTTGAGGTTTCCGCAGGTTTCTGCTCCCCTCTCAGAGAAACCAGCTGAGGCCAGATCCTGCCTGCTCCCACCACATGCTCCCCTCCTCTGCCTTGGCAGATCACTTCCCGCACGGACCCCTGAACCGGGGTGAATCATGGAGCAGGATCACCTGCACCCCTTCTTCCTCAGAGACAGGAGAAACAGGGGGCAAAGCCCCAGTCCTGGAGATGGGAGCACCAACACCCAACAGCCTCTGCCCTAACCCAGCCCTCGCGGTGGGGGCGATGGGGAGGGAGCCCAGGAGGAATCAGCACCACGCACCCCAAACATCCCTCCATCGACCCATCAGGACACAGCTTTGTGCACCAGGAGAGGAAAGGTTTCCAAGCTCAGGGCTACATCCAGCTGACAACATCCAAGAGACCTCTCCATCAGCTGGTGACGGCAGTGAAGAGGAGGCCAAGGTGGCACCAGCCCAGCCCACTGCCCTGGAAGCACCGCGAGCCCCCAGCCCGACGGCGAACGGCTTGGCCGCAGCTCCTCGTGCTTCTGGGAAGCATCAACGCTTTCACCGCGGCTGGGCTCGCAAACACAGCGATGCCGCCAACAAATGAACGCCTCGCTCGGCTCATGTGCTGCGAGGAAAGGGATCCCAGCACGGGCTGGGAGTGGAAGCAGCCCACCTTTGGCTCGGGTGCTCAACGCCTTGGCCAGAGCGAGCCTCCCCACCGCCTGGAATCATCACCACGAAGCGAGAAGGTGTCGGGGAGCAGCCAGCGCAGCGGGAACGCTCCCTGGTCCCTGGCGAGGGGAGGGCACAGAGAGGGAGCAGGGCAGGGCAGGAAACACAGCCCCCCCGCCCCCCGAGAGGATGAAAATGGACTGGAAAAAGGATAAAAAAAGAAAGTGTGAAAAAAAAGCCAAGAGAAACAGAGTGCTCGGGGAAAACTCCTTAGAAGGAAAGGGGTGGATGCTACCCAATAATTCACCATTCACACACATCGGGGCACCTCGACATCGCGCCCCGCACGCCTCTGCCCCATGGAGCACGGTGACAGTCCCTTCCTGGCCATTGTGCCAGCCTCCTGGGGGACACACGGGGCACCCCTTGCTCTGCCCTGCAAAGAGGGTCCCGAGAGCAGAATGGGGCGCTCCTGGCTCCCTGGGGATGCAGAAGGAACTCCTCGCCCTGCCCCGTCTTAGGCAGGGGGGCTGCAAAGTGGGTCCCGAGAGGAGAATGAGGCACTCCCAGCTCCCCCAGACCCACACCAGCCTCCCTGAATACAGAGGGCACCCCTCGCCCTGCTCTGCATTAGGTGGGGGGGCTGCAAAGTGGGTCTCGAGAGCAGAAGGGGCACTCCCGGCTCTCCAGGGGACACACAGGGCACCCCTCATCGTGCCCTGCAATGGAGGGGGGGGGCTGCAAACGGGTCCCAAGAGGAGGACGGCGCACTCCCTGCTCCCCCACACCTCCAGACCCGTGCCAGCCTCTCCAGGGGTGCAGAAGGCACCCCCCACCCTGCCCTGCAAAGGGGGTACCAAGAAGAGAACGAGGCACTCCTGGCTCCCCAGGGACGCAGAGGGGACCCCTCACCCTACCTTTAGGGGGGTCCCAAGAGCAGGACGGGGCACTCCCTGCTCCCCGAGCCGGCAGGCGATATCGCTGGAGGGAGGGGGCTGCTCCCACCCAGCTCTGCGATTTTAGCATTCCTGGCCCTCAGCCAGGCGGCACCCAAAGGGCGTCAGCCCTGCTGCCTGCCCCGGCTCTGCAGACGGACAGACCCCTCCGGCTGCCTCCCCCGGGCTGGGGAGGGGATGGGCAGGGGGCTCCCCGGCTCCCATACTGCTGCAAGCCCGGGGGTGGGCAGGGCAGGGGTTTGCAAACCCCCAAACTGCTGCAAACCCGAGTGTGGGCAGGGAAGAGGCTTGCAGACCCCAACAAAGCCGGGAGCGGGCAAGACAGGGGCTTTCAGACCACCGGAGGTGGACAGGACAGGCTGGGCAGGGGCCTGAGAACCCCGAAGCTGATGCAACTCAGGGGTGGAAGGGGAAGGGGCTTGCTGACCCTAAAACCGCTGCAAACACGGGGCCGGAGAGGGCAGGGGCTTGCAACCCCCAAACCCGCTGCAACCCCCAAACCTGCTGCAACCCCCAAACCTGCTGCAAACGCCGGGGTGGAGCTGGAAGGAGCTTGCAGACCCCAACAGCGCTGGAACCCCGGGGGCTCGCAGGGCTCAACACCGCTGCAAACCCGCAGGTGGAGAGAGCAGGGGCTTTGTCGAGCCCCAGCATCCCCGCCCCTCCCCACCCCACTCACCGCAGCCGAGCAGGAGGCCGAGCAGGAGGCAGCATCCCCAGCCCAGCAGCCCCGCAGCCCCGCGCCCCCCGGCCATGCCCGCTGCCGCTCCCGACTGAGCGGGGCCGGGGCTGACGTCAGGAGCAGGAGGAGGAGGAGGAGGAGGAGGAAGGCGAGGAGCCTGCCCCCCGCCCCTCCGCACCCCCCCAGCGGCAGCCGGGCGGGCGCCGGGCAGCCCCGGGGTGGGGGGAGAGGGAACCGGCCCCTCTCCCGCCCCCCCCAGCCCGGAGCCCCCGAGCGAATCCCCCTCCCCTGCCTCTGCGCTGGAGGGTTGGGCTGGGTGACCTCCAGAGGTCCCTTCCAACCCCGAGCGGTCTGTGGTTTCCGTGCATTCCCGGCTTTGCTTGCACACCTGGAATCTGGAGGTGCCGCCTGCCCGGGCTTGCAGGGGCGGCTCGGAGCAGACAGCCGGGCGCTGGAGGTGGAAAACACTGAGCAGAGCCAGAGCTCTGGGGTGGGGATGGGTTCTGCATCACCCTGGGGTCCCACATCTCCAGCAGCACTGGCTCTGGAAGCGCTTTGCGGCTGAATTCACAGAACCATGCAATGGTTCGGGTTGGAAGGGACCTCAAAGCCCATCCAGTCCCACCCCTGCCACGGGCAGGGACACCTCCCACTGGATCAGGGGTTCCGAGCCCCATCCAGCCTGGCCTTGAACCCCTCCAGGGATTGGGCAGCCACCCCTGCTCTGGGCAGCCTGGGCCAGGACCTCCCCACCCTCACAGGAAATCATTTCTCCCCAAGATCTCATCTCAATCTCCCTTCCTCCAGCTGCAAACCATTGTCCTTCATCCTATCCCTGCCCTCCCTGATCCAGAGCCCCTCCCCAGCTTTCCTGGAGCCCCTCTCAGTGCTGGAAACTGCTCTAAGGTCTCCCCAGAGCCTTCTCTTCTCCAGGCTGAACAACCCCAACACTCCCAGCCTGGATGTGCTCCAGAATTGACCCCCCTCCCCCAGCCCCTCTCACTGCTCTGCTCCAAAGTCCAGCCACAGCTTCTTAGCTGCCCTTAAAGCCACACAAGTGGACTCAGGGGACAAAGCCACTCTTCATCATTGCCTGGGCTCCGAGAGACACCCAGGGATACAAGGGAGGTCCCATCCCACGCAGGTCACCAAGGTCTGCAGGGTTTGCACCCCAAGTCCTGCTCTGCCTCAGTTTCCCTGTTGCGGTGCCCCCAGATCCCCACAAAGCCCCATCCCCGAGGCAGGGCCCCAAGGCTCAGCCCCGCTCTGTGGGGCACAGGGAGCTGCATCCCGAGCCCCCGTGCAGCTGTTGAGCAGGGTGGCTGTGGAAAAGGCTGTGGAAAAGCCGTTCGTTGCGGTGGCCGGGGCTGCACGCCTGGCCGGGGGCAGAGGGGCTCCCGGCGATGCACAAGGCTGCTATTATCCGGGGGTGATCATCCAGCCCAAACACAGCCCCGAGAGAGAACAGCAACCCCCCCAGGTGCTGTGAGTTGCCCACAAACAACCATGCAGAACAGCTGGGTCCACTGCCCCCCCGCTGGCTCCGTGCCTCAGTTTCCCCTCTAGGGTCAATCAGAGCCAGAGGGGCTGCACCGGAGGACAAAGCCCTGGGATTTTCTTCTTCAAAGCCCTTCTGCCTCCACGACTCTCGCTTCCCATTCACACAAGACTCCCAAAGCTCACTGACCCACGTTCACCCCATCTAAGGACAGGCCCAGGGCTGCCCCAGCATCCTCTCAGCAGCAGCAAGAGCGCTCTCCTCCACCTCTCACCGCTGGGGCTCTGAACATTTGCAGATCCCCTTCTCTCCTCTGTTTCCCTTTCCTGCCGCGTGAGTTGCATCTCTCCCACCACCCCAAGCCACTCTGAGGTCAAACCAGAGCATCCTCTCACCCTGCCAGCTCCTCCCGCTCCAGCAACCCCGTGCTGGCCCCCAGCCCCGCGCCCCGGCCGGTGCCATGCAGCGACTCCCCACTCTCCTCCTGCCTCAGCTTTGTGCCTGCCCAGCCCCTCCACACCACTTTCCCAGCCAAATAGCCGTGATTAATCAGAAATGATTCCATTTTTTCCCCATGAGATTAGCTGCTTAAAATGGCAACACTGGGCAGTGATAAGGCTCGTAGCCTTCACGTTGCTGGGTTGAGGGGAGGTTCCTCCCAGGCTGTGTGTTTGCTGGGTAGAACAAGTGCGAGGGAGCTGGGTCCTCACGCTCAGGTCACTCACGAGCCACTCTCTAGCCCCACAGCTGCAGGAGAGGAACGCTCTCACATGGCAGGAGGTCCCTGTGTGGTGCAAAAAGCCACCCTCCAAGTGGGTGCCAACACCTTGGGGATCCCCTGACAAGGCGCTCACGCTTTCCTCTCCCTCCAAAGGGCATCAGAGAAGCCTCAGGCTCTGCTCTGCTTGGAGGAGGGAAAGGAATAGCCCATATTGACCAAAATATCATGATTTAAGCCCCACAAATGCCACCCTGTGATGGAAAAGAGCACGGGAGCCCCTGTTTTCCTGCAGGAAAGTATCCACTGAGTCAAATAAACAAGGAGGAGAACCCAGAACGCAGTGCTTGGTGCAGTTTGTTCTGGTCCCAACTTTCATTCTGTGTCCAAAACCAAAGCAAAACATGGCTAATAAAACCTCTGCAGAAAATTCCCAGCAGCTGGAAAAGGCAACGCTGTTCCCTGGAGAAAAAAGGCTGACAAACCACTGCAATGGGGAGCTGCCACCCTGAAAGAGCATTCTCCTGCGTCTGCAAGGGCCAACCCTCCAGCTGGTGGGGATTCTGCTTTTAACTTAGAAGAAAAAGTCTTTTTTTCCCCTTACCAAACTGGTGCTTCTGGGGAAGATGGGCAGGATTTGAAAGCACGGCCCCGCTGCTCTCCCAGCTGGAATGAAATTGCCTCGACACGCTGTGTGCGGCACCCGGTGGGCTCAGGGTCCCCGCCTGGGGAGCGCAGCCGCTCATCACCTTCATCTTCCTTCTCTGCCGCTTTATCTCACGCCTTCTTATTTATTTGCTTTCTTAATGGATTTGGCTTCGGCCCCCGTTCTCTGCTATGCAAACAAACAGTGTGGATGAGGCTCCCGTGTCGCAGTCCCACACGCACAGCCAGGGTGGGAAGGTCAGGGTACACAGGTCCAGCTCCAACCGAGGCGCAGAGCAGCTCTCGTCCTCTGGCAGTTGAAGGAGTACAGGTGTCCAGGTCCTCGCGGCTCCACGTGTTCTTCTGAGTCCCCCAGGCTCCAAGTGCTCCTCTGAGCCCTGTGGCTCCAAGCGCTCATCTGAGTCCCCATGGCTCCAAGGGCTCACCTTCTCCAACCCTCCTGTGCCTCTCAGGTGAGAGGCTGTGCCCAGGCAAGCGTTCCTCCTCCTGGAGCTGTGGGACTTGCCAGCCCCTGGCAGAACTACTGGACAGCCGCTCTTCCGTGTTGGAAACCTGAGGAGCACAAGGCAGCTCACGGCCACAGCCTGCCCAGGGCAGGGCTGATTGCCCTGGTATTATCTGAGCATCCACCTGGAAGCGTGTAATCGCATTTCCCTTTCTCCATTGGCTCCCGCTGAGCCTGGCTCTCCAAAACGAGAGGGGAGCAATGGCCAGCATGCAGAACCAGGCACGGGGCTTGAGGCTGAGCACGGGCTGCATCCCAGCACACACCTCAGCCCTTTCCACCTTTCCCTGCCCTCCCAGTGAGCTCCCTCGGGTCAACTGGGTGCTGCTGATGCTCCTGTACCAGCTGTGCTGCCAGTGATTGCTCTGCTCTCTGCCCTGATGCACCACTCAGCATGCCCCATGACTTCCCCAGCCTCTAACCAATGCCAAAGTGTCCCAGAGTGGTGTGGGTGTCTCAGGAGAGGTTTACTGGGTGCTCTGTGCGTCAAGCTGCCTCCCAGCAAGCCCAGTACCACTGAGCAATGAGCTGTGGGCTGGCGCGGGCTTCCTGCACAGCTCCAGGGTGGATGAAAGGCAGATGTGCAGGACGGAAGGCGGCTGCGGCATCCACACGGGTCTGCACGGCTTCACACAACACCGTCACAGCCAAGGGGGGCCCTGCTCCCTGGGGAAGGGACAGGATGCGAGCCAGCGCCGTGCTTTCCCACACTGCCCAGGAACAGCTCACTGCTTCCCTGCCGCTGGGGCATGGCAGAAATCACGGGAACACCTTCCCACCCACCCCTGGTGCCACAGTTTGGGGCACTTTGGGGCTCAAGCAATGCATTGCAGCCTGGGGTAAGTGCAGGGACCAGCCTGGGCTGTCTGATCTCCAGCTCCCCATTCCCTGGGTGGAAGACAAGATCTGCCACAAGGGCAAAGATGCTTTGGAGCACCTCCACCCCATCCCAGTCCACCTCTTTG
Source organism: Phaenicophaeus curvirostris (assembly GCF_032191515.1). Classification (NCBI taxonomy): domain Eukaryota; kingdom Metazoa; phylum Chordata; class Aves; order Cuculiformes; family Cuculidae; genus Phaenicophaeus; species Phaenicophaeus curvirostris. Next base: position 800,100 of record NC_091416.1, on the reverse strand, counting down.
ACTCCTCTGTCCTACAGCTCAGGAAACCGCCTTCTTGCACCTCCTGCTTCCTGGGCTGGGCTCCCAGCGGCTTCTTGGTGCCCCCCCTCTCCTTCCCCTCCTCTTCTGCAGGGCCTTTCTGCAGGGATTATTAACCATGGCTACGGGGCCTTTGTTTAGGAGCAGGAGCTGGACTAAGGGCTGGGTGGGTGGAGGAAGGAAGGACGTGAGCGGAAGGGGGGAAGGAAGGTGACATCTGGATTTCTGCGCTGGAGGAGCGAGATCTCCCAAGGCAGCTGTGTGGCGATGGCCAGGGACTCAAGGAGCCAGGCTGGTGAGGGTCACCCAGCCCCACGCCATCCAAAACACAGCCCTTGCCCAGAGGTGGCCAGGAATTCACATGCAGAGAAGTGGTGAAGCCCCAAAAAGAAACCAAGCCAGCGGGGGTCACCCAGCCCCACGCCGTCCAAAGAGCAGACCCCAGCACCCATCGCAGTGATGGTGCCACTACCAGAGGATGCAACCAGGAGCCCCAGCGCTCCACCTCTTCTGTGAGGGCTGGCCGGTGGCACGCAAGCATCATAGGCTTGGTCACACTCCATAGGGAGCAGTGCAGGGGTGGCAAGGAAGGCTGTGGAGCTGTGAGCAGCGCTGGGGTGACCAGGAAAGCTATGAAGCCCTGTAGCCCTCCCTTTGCACCCTGCCCAGGAGCCCGATCCTCGCTGTATGCAGGGCAGAGGGACAAGGACAGCTGGGGGAACGAGCACTCTGTGGGAAACCTTAGCCAGCTAACAGCCACTGCCAAGGCACAGGGGAAGGAGCCCTCCGTGCGAGCCCTCCATGACCTGACATTCGGCATCCTGGGGGTACAGGCTCCGCATGGCTCAGAGCAGGTGCAGCCCTTGGACTGCGTGCAAACAGCCATGTCCTGCCCTCTCGCTCGCACGCCCGCAGCTGGGATGGGCTGCTCACGATTGTGCCCTCGGCTCCTTTTCCAGCCCTGGGCAGACTTTGAGGCTGGGGGCTAGTGGGACAGTGGAGGCAGGGGTGGGGAGAAGCTGGAAGCACAGGGACGGCTATTTATAAACCGGCCTTTTCCTCCGGAAGACTTCCGAGTTCATTTCTCCCCAGCGCCAGCTGGAAAAAGGCTCCATTATCTCAGCGCCAGATGGACCAGGGCTGGGCACTCCTGCACACAATGGGGTGGATTGTGTGCCTGGTTGGCGGGGTCCGGCAGCGCGGTGGTGGGGATTTGGCACCAGGGGCATGGCAGCAGGACACTCGGGAAGAACAGCTGCCACCAGCGCCCATGAGGCAACCCCACAGCACAGGCTGCCGGGCCAAGAGCGAGGCAGCAGAGGTCTCAGACACGCTTATTTATCACCCCTGCTTACACCACAGCTTCCTGGAGAAATAGGGAGGAGGACACCCCTGCCCCACGCTCTGTGTCACCCAGTTTTCCCACCTCATTGCGATGTTGCTGAGCTGCATGCTCCCTGCCGCCAAGGAAGGGGAGAGAAGCCAGCATGGGTGCCCAGCATCACGCCCTGTGCTTTCCTGCAGCTCCAGGCAGTGAAGTCCTATCCTGGCTTTGTCTGCAGGGCTTGCAGCTCCCCCAGGACAGCTCATTAGGATCATCTGCAAGAAAGCATAATGAGAAATTAGCCCCAGGCTGGTGGCGAGGCCAGTCCCATCTTTGGGGGCCCCCTCTCGCACCCATGGGCTGTGGAGGATCCCTCTGGCGGGGCTGGGGAAGGTTCCCCAGTGCTGTGAGGGCACACGGAGCAGGGGCAGATGAGGGCAGCGAGCAGGGCACAGCTCCATGCCACATCCCCCTGCCACTGCACCCTTCTCAGCCCTGGAGAACCAGGGGCCCAAGGGAACTGTGAGGCTGGCCAGGCTGAGCAGGGATTTCTCCTTGCGGGACTTTCCCATGAAAGAGGACTTGCTTTTCCCAGGGCCATCTGGCCAGGCTCCAGGAGGAGAGAGATATCCCAGCTCCCTTCGTGAGGAGCCATGCAGCCCTCCAGAAACATGGTGGGTAGGGCTGCTCTCATGCTCCCACTCTTCCACCAGCCTGCAGGGTGAACAAAGTCAGGGTGCCAAGGCGATGGGCACCCTCTGGCTCCTGAGCCTTCCCACAGGCTCTCCCCAGCAGCCAGAGCCATGCAGGAGACAGGACGGATGTCGGCTGTTGTTCCCTTGTCAGCAGGGATGCATGTGGTGGGAGACACCAGCACCTGCACCTTCAAGGGTAGGCGAAGGCCAGAGGAAGAGTGAGCCACACCGCCCTGGAGCTGAGCCCGAGTGGGGACGGGGGACTTTGCTGGAGCGGATGCACAGGAACGAGCTATTGTTCCAGCCTGGCCCATGAGCGCAGGGCTGCAGGCGCCGGCTGCTGCGCTGCGGCATCTGCCTGGCTTTCAGGGAGGGCATCTTGATGGGACGCAGGGTAAGGCTGCTGGGAGCGCCCAGGAGGACTGCGTTGGCTGCTTCTCCCAGGCGCTGTGGATGCTGCACAGCTGGGCGTCCGCAGACCAGGGCACCCTGAGATGGTCTCAGCTTCCCGGGCAGCCGCAAGCATGCTGGGAGCTTTGGTGCGATGCCAGCAGGACCCACCTAGAAACACCCTTCCTGCCCCAGCATGCTTGCAGGAAGGGCAGGTTGTGCCCATGCTGCCAGGGCCTAGGGAGGCCAGGGAAGATGCTGGAAAAGCCGTGTGTCCCCCTGCAGAGCCAGGCCACAGTGCTTCCCAGCGCCATCTCCCATCTCTGTGGCTGCAGGCTTTGCTGCCAGCCCTTTGTCTGCCTCATTTTTCTAATTCCTCTGCTAGTTTTAGCCATTCCCAGCCATCCTGCTGGGACCTGCTTGGGACGCCATGTGAGGCAGCCCCAGCACTACTCGCCTGGACCCCAGAACACAGAGTCCTGATCCCCCCTCAAGCATGTGTGGTTGCAGAGAGCTCCTCAAGCACTGAGACACCGACCCTCCCTCTGCTCCCAGATAAAACCTGCAAGGACACAGTGGCTACGGGAGCCGAGGCAGCCCTGTAGCTGACTTCTTGTGGCTGCTGTCTTTCCTGAAATGTGGGCAGCTGCCCGGCTGCAGTGAGCTCAGCAGCGGGAAAGCAGCTCAGAGCATGATGCAGCAGCAGCCCTACAGTCAGGCTTGGTGCCAGTGCAGCCAGAGCATGGCTGAGCCCCTGGCTGGCAGTGGGTCTCCAAGCAGGACTCCTGTACCCTCAAGATGGACTGTGGTGGCCCCCGTTAGCACCAGCACAGCCCAGTTTAGAGCAAAGCCTCATCTATCCTGTGCCAAATGGGCATCAAAAGGCTGGAGAGGGGACTCACAAGTGGGGGCCATCCTGTCCTGCTGTTGGCAGCTGACAAGGGCACAGCTGGGATCACGGTGGCATCATTCCTGGCCCTCCAGCACATGGAGCAGGGACAGCTGGGGGACGCCTCCTCACAAGGAGGGATCCTGGCCGCAGCCCAGCTGCTGGGCACCCTGTCAGGAACCTCTGTCCCCACTGCGGGGCTCTGAGGAAGCCTTTTCCATCCTTGCACCCCAGCCTTGCTGCCCCTCCACTAGGATCCCTGCTCCATTCTGCTCCAACCAAACCCGTTCCCCTTGTTGCTCCCAGCCCCCTGTGCCCCTCCTTGGCCCATGCCAGGCTGCCTCAGTGTCAGATTTGGATGCTGTAGAGCCAGACACCATATCCCAAGGGAAAACAGGCACAAGAGCACAACAGCAATGATGGAGAAACCCTATGGAGCTGCGACCTTTAAAACCTGCAGCCCCCGCCTCTCTCTCTGGCCCCACAGCGGGGACCGCACGGGGGCACGGTGCCCCGGGAGCGGAGGCAGGTGCAGAGCCGAAGGCAGGGAATGACTGGAACACACCCAACCTTGGCTCGGTTCTTTTTTCCCCCCCATCTCCTGTTTGGTAAAGCAATGAGAAATCCAAACATTACCATAAATGCTGAAAGCATCGTGGCTCCATCTGTCACGTGGGCACAGGCGCTCACACCGCGGCCGGGGGATCCAGGGACCTGCTGCGAGGAAGCCCACAGCCCAGAGCGGCCTGGAAGGAAGGGGATAGGGCTGGCGGAGGGCCAGCTGGCAGGACAGACACCAGGCAGGGACACACGAGGCATGACACATACGATCTGCCATCCCGGCAGCCCAGCGGCTCGAGGAGAGCTGGATGGCACGAGCAGAGCGTGCCAGGACGGGATCCCTGGCTGCTCTCCCAGCTCAGGGTGTTATGGGGGCAGGTGGCTGCAGGATGGGGACACCAGCATCCTGCTCCCTTCCTTGCTCCCCGAGGGTGAAGCGCTGCCCTGCTTGGGTCAGTGCCTGCTGGGGCTGCAGATGTTTGTCCCATGGGTCATCCCCTTCGCTCGCTCTCCCCTTCCTTAAAAAGCCTTGGGTTCAGGGCTGGATTTTCCAGGGCTCGTCGTCACCGCCAGGGCTGGGCTGTCCCCGGGGCACCGCGGAGCAAGGCCAGGGATGCCGGCAGCCCCCACACCTTTGCCGAGCGGTGCTGGCAAGGAGAGCAGGAGCCGCTCCGTGGCTGTAACCCCGGGCCACGGGTTTATTCAGGGATGTCCTGCAGGAAACCGATTGGCGGGGCGGGAGCGGCGCTGCCCCGGGCCGGCCCTGCCCTGAGCTCCCCGGGGACCCTGCCGGCAAGGACAAACCTCCCCCTACCGGGGCTGGGGCCACACAAACTCATCATAGACGCGGCCTCGGGGGTCCTGAGGGCGGTGGGGACCCCCCCACTTGGGACCGGGGTGAGGGAGCAGCTCTCCCCTCAACCCCCAGCCCAGGGCTCCGCCCTCACGCTCGCGCCCAGTCCCGGCGCGGCCCATTTAAAGGCTCGCGGTGGGCGGGGCCCGTCGCTCGCTCCCCAGGCCCCGCCCCGCGTCCTCCGAACGGACCAATCAGCGGCCGGGTCCCGCCCGGCCCTCGCCTCCGATTGGCCCGCGCGGCTCGTCCCTCGCCCCCGATTGGCCGCCGGCGGCGCGCGCTCTCGCCGGGCCAAGATGGCGGCGCCCAGGCCCCCGCGGCCTGGGGGGTAGCGGCGGCGCTGCGGGAGCCGCGCGGGGCCGCCCCCCGCCATGGCGCTGCGGGCGCTGCTCGACCTGCTGTCCCTGCTGCTCGACCTCAACTTCTTCGTGGTGTCGTCGCTGGTGTCGGCGCTGCTGTGGCTGCTGGCGGCCGTCTGCGGGCTGCCCGCCGCGCTCTGCGCCGCCGGGGAGGCTCTGCTGCTCTCGCTGTGCTCGGCGGGCCGCGCCGCGTGCTGCGCGGGGCTGAGCGCCCTGCAGGGGCTGCTCCGGGGCTGCGGCGGCGGCCTCGAGGGCCTCCGGGCCCTGGGCAACCTGGTGCTGCACCAGGGCGCGCGGGGCCGGGAGCTGGCGCTGCGGGGCCTGTGCGGGGCGCTGGGCGCGGGGCAGGCCCTGGCCAGGCAGCTGGGCGAGAGCGTGGCCATCGCCACCAGCCTCCTGGCCTACCTGGTCAACAGCCTGGTCAACGTGTGCCTCCTCGGGGCGCAGAACCTGCTCACGCTGGCGGCGGCGCTCTGGGACGCGCTGGCCGGGCTGTGCGGCCGGGCGGCGGAGCTGGCGGCCGCCTGCCTGGCCCACGTCTCCAGCAGCGCCATCGCCCTCTCCATCCTCCTCTGGTCGCCCTGCCAGGTGGTCTTCAAGCTCCTGGCGTCCGTTGCCGAGCTCTTCGTCAGAGTCTTCTTCGTCAATATCTACGGCCTGGGCTTGCTGCTCCTCATCATTCTCGTCGGCACCTTCGTCCTCAACCCCGGGCTGCTGCGGCCGCTGACGAACTACGTGCTGGACTACTTTGACTTGATGCCTTCCTCGCAGCGCCGGCAGCGGTTGGAGCTTTATCTGTTGGCGTTCACGCTGATGGCGGTGGCCGTGACCTCCCAGACCTGGCGCGGTTTGGTGAACTGGAGCCAGCGGTTGACCAGCAGGAATCGGCAGTTGGCCAACTGGAGCCGGCAGTTGACCAACTGGAGTCGCCAGGTGACCAGCTGGAGCCGGCAGGTGACCAACTGGAGACGAAGAGGCCGAACGATGAACCGGGAAAGCAACCAGCGAAGGGCACCGGTGCCCACCGTGAGACCACCAGCCCTCGAGCAGCTGCTGGAGGAGCAGCTGATCGTGGATCAGATAGTGCAAGCGCGCCCTGCTCTGAGTCGACGTGCCATGGCCGGACAGCATCACCAGCCGCCCAGGGAGGAGCCAAGTACCTCGCAGGGCAAAGCTCTGAGGAAGCAGCAGCTGAATGCAGCAGCTAACGATGGCGAGGGCGCTCCAGACAGCAACCCTTGGATGCTCCTGAAAGAACAAGAGGAACGTAAGAAATGTGTCATCTGTCAGGACCAAACGAAGACAGTCGTGCTTCTGCCCTGCAGACACCTCTGCCTGTGCGAGGAGTGCACGGAAGTCCTCCTGCAGCAGGCTGTCTACCAGCGCAACTGCCCACTGTGCCGCCAGATGATCCTCCGGACACTCAACGTGTACTTGTGAGCCCTCGGAACGGGTGGCTTTTCCAGAGGCACCCTTGTCTGCTTCTTGCTGGGAAGCAGAGCATCCTAGGGCTGCCTTGAGCAGCTTCCAAAGAGCTAAGGATGGTGCTGAAAGGGCAAAAGACTATTGGGGGTGTCCGCTAGCCACTTTTGCTATGTAACTAGGTTGTAGCTCTTGCCACCAAGCACAATAACAGATTTTTGCAGCAGGCTGAAGAGTTACCATGTTTTTTTGTTGACAACTTTTGCTGTTTTGGGGCCTGCAGCAGTCTGAGACCCCAAACAGAGTGCAGAAAGATGCTCTGGGGCCCTCTTAGCCAAAGCTAATGGAAAGGTTAAAGGCTGTGACCTCCTGGGAGTCACAGGGGCTGACACAGAGCAAGGGAAGGATTTTCCCCAAGGTGTAACTAGAAAAATACCTGGCAGACTGCATTCAAGCCTGTGTTTCCTCCTCCCACTAAGTTGGGGAGCTCCCTGGGAGGGGAAGAGCATGTCCTAGGAGAGCAAGGAGCACACTTGAGAGTATTAGGCTTTGATGCCTAAAAGAAGTCTGGCGCTCAGCTGGAGGAAAGCAGGGTTTCTGGGCTGTTTCAGTATCTCAGCCACTGTAGCTTTGGTTTTTGAGGTTCCTATTCCACTTGCCAGGACAAGGAGGAGCAGTGGTGGACGCGGGCTCCCTGCAGGCAGAGCTCAGTGCTGCTGCCGCTTCCACGGGTTGCCTGTGCAAGGCTAGGGATTTATTCTTTCAGCAGGGGCAGTGATGCTGCTTGGGGAACCTGAGGAGCAGCTGGCCAGCCAGCACTTGCAGCCCTGGCAGCAGCAGCACATGCTGGAACATCCTGTCTGGAGGATACATGTTGTCTTCAGGCCATGGAAGTGGGTGGTTCACCCCAGAGCTGGCTTGCTGCTTCCCAGGCTGGGCTGGCTATAGGGAATAAGTGTTTAGGAGGAGAGAGAGAGAGAGGACACCCCAAGGCTTCTAGGAGCCCACTGAGATATTCCAGCTCCAGGCACAAGTTCCGTGGATCTGCTGTTGTGTGCATGGAGCAGTACCGGGACCAGAGCTATCTTTGGTTAAAGTAGGGTTATGCTGATGTTCTGTCTTACTGTCTTCTCAGAAACGTAGCTAGTTTGCTTTGAAAGCATCCCCCAAAATTTAATGAGGGTATCCAATCCTGGCTGGGGAGGCCAGAGATGGCTTATTCCAGCTTGGACAACAAGCACCATTTCCAGAAATTGCTGGGCTGCGAGAGGGCCTTGTGCTAATAAGCTTTTCCTTTTCCAGCTGCTTGCCCGAGGTCAGCCACGCGCCACAGCCAATGCTGGCTGGAGCCAGACTGGAAAGAGTCTTGACTCCTGGACTGCAAGCCAAGAGCCTGAGGGCAGCTGGCAGGGTCTTCCTTCTCCATTCTCCTTCTTGATTAGCAATTTAAGCCAAAACAGAGGCAGCAGAGAGGCCGGGCCTTGCTGGGAGAGCCTCTGTTCTAAAACTGAGCTCTGGTGAGATGCTATCGAGTTGGAGAGGGGCTCTGCTCCGAGAGGCACTGCTGGGGCTGGTTGCCCTCACATCTGCTGGGGACAGGAGGGACTCCTGTTGGGTGTTGGAAGGGCCAGCTCCCAGCACTGTCAGCTCGCTTGTTGGAGATGCAGAGCTCCAACCTCTTGTCCTGGTGGCTCCCCAGACTCCCAACCACCCCTGTTGGCATTTTCTCTCTCCAACAACACTTAGAGTTGAATAGCCAAGCCCTTGCCAGAGCAGTGAGTGCCGCCCCACAGGCCGGGCTCCCCAGGGTCCAGCTTGTCCAGGGAATTGCTGGATCTCCTGCAAGAGAAGACAGGGAGCCTTTCCCTGGCTGTGCCTCTGGAGACACCCGGCAGCGGGAACGCAGCCAGACTGGTTGCAGGTGGTGATGTTTGGTTGGAACCAGCCCATAGATCTTGAGGCGCAATGTTTCCTACATGAATTACGGTGGGGAAGATGCCTCCCCAGGACTGCAGTTTCTCCCCTCAACCCTTTTTTTTCTATTACAGCAGTTACAGTTACTGTTTTAAAGCCCGTTTGTTTGCCGCCTGTTTGTAAAAAGAGAGAGAAAGCTTTGCCTTAAGTTTAACTCTTTGCACTATGAACTAGATACTGAGCAGATTAAAGTCTACTTTACCAAAAGCTGCCTCCTGCCTCATTCTTGGGAATGGTTTGCTCTGGAGGGATGAGGTTACAGCCCAGCCCAACAGACCTGCTTGGCAGGGTTGAGGGGTTTACTCAAAATCCCAATATTTACTTTGAGGTCAAAGTAACGATTTACAGCCTCAGTCTTTTACTTTGGGCTTGGTCAGTCATGCTCAAAATTCCAAACCACACTTCGAACACAGTCAGAGTAACAATCGTTTACTTTGAGCTCAGCCAAAGTAACAACAGTTTACAAGGAGGACTTGGAGACAACCAAATGCATCCAAAAACACTCAGAAGAAAAAAAAAAAGTAAGTTAAGGAAAGAATCTCCTGTGCCAAATGGAGAACCTGAGCCAAGAGGAAACTTGCCACGTCCTGCATGGGCAGTGTGCCCCCAGCCCGCCACCCCCACCAGGGCATGGAGGGTATTCAGCCACCTCTGCCGAGCCTGCTGAGCAAGGACAGGATGCGAAGGACACAGCCTTCCCCCAGAAGCCTTCCTGCACGCGCTTGGCTCGCTTACTGGCCAAACAGCGAGCAATTACGGAGGGAAATGCAACCGCCCCTGGGCTGATGGACAGCTGGACCAGACCTGCTCGCTCGGGCACCGTGGATTTTGGTGCTGAGCTGCCTGGGGAGGGTGTCCAGCAGCAGCAGCACTCGCAGGCCAGCCCAGCGCAGGAGATCTGGAGTCCTCAGGGCTGTCCCCTCTTCCAGAGCTTGCTTGGGAGCCTCAGGCGTGAGCCGAGTGGGCTGGTCTCAGCCCATCCCAACGCCAAGACCCTTCCCCAAGGAGGGAGGATCGTGATGCTGCTCAGTAACTGTGGTTCAGAAGCACTGGTGCAGTGGGGGCTGACAGCTTGATGAAACCAGACCCCTCCAGGCCCTGGGAAAATCCCCGGGATCCCTTTGTCAGCCCAGCTGCGACCTAATGAGCTGCCAGTTCCAGCCCAGGGGACAAGAGCCATCATCTGCCTGACAGCAGGGAGCTGGCGTGACAGACGCTCGCTGCAGATGCGCAGCAGCATGAGCAGCTCATGATACAGGCGGGCAGGGAGGGAGCAGGTGATGCTCAGCAGCCGAGCTGCGGGAGGCCTTTGGGCTGCTCCCAGGCACCAGCTTTGCTCACTCATTAGTGTCTCGGCATGGGAAGCCACACAGGCTCCCCGAACGCAGCGGCAATCCCAGCACCATCGTGCCAAAACCTTGGGGACCTCGAGATCACCCAACCCAGCCCCCTGCTCTGGCAGGGGCAGCTACAGCAGGCTGAACAGGATTGCAGACCAGCAGGTTCTCAGCATCTCCATGGATAGAGACTTCACTGCCTCTTTGAGCTGCCTGTGCCAGGGATTGATCCCTCTGACTGTAGAGGATGGACAGCCCTTTGCTGAGCTCTCTCCAGCGCATCCTTGTCTGGCGATGCTCCTCCTAACACAGCTCAGAAGGGTGGTGGCCTTCCTTGCCACAAGGACACCCTGCTGGCTTGTAGCAGACCCACCAGGATCCCCAGGACCTTCTCTAGGAGGTTGCTGTCCAGCCAGTGAGCCACCAGCACGCACTGGTGTGTAGGATTGTCCCTTCCCAGGTGCAGGACTTGGCATTTCCTTCTGCTGAACTGGCCCCGAGTCCCAGTCTTGGTCACCAGAGAGAAGAGCTCAGCGCCTGCTCCTCCCCATGCGAGGAAGCTGCAGAACGTGATGAGGTTTCCCTTCCATCTCCTCCATGCTGTAGAGATCAAGTGACTTAAACTGCTCCTCACATGGCTTTTCCTCTAAACCCTTCACCACATTCATGCCCTCCTCTAGATGCTGTGCACTTCTGTCCTGTTATATTGGTAACAGAGTCCTTACTGTTCCCACCCCCGAGCCCTTTGCCTGCCGCCCCATCCCTCCTCCGCCAATCCCGGTTTAAATCTCTCCTTACCAGACTGGCCGCCCTGCTGGCACAGGTCACCTGCAGATGGCTGGAAAGTGCTCCCTGCACCTTGTGGGGACGAGGACGCTGAACCTGTGCCACAACTGCAAGTTTTCAGGTGGAGCAGGATCCCTCCTTCTGCTTCCAGGAATCACCAGGATGACCTTCACCATCAGAGGCATTTCCACCTTTGAACCTGGCAGGTGCACGCTCTACCACCGCAGGTGAAGGCTTGGGCTCTTGCAGCTCTAGAGATGACCCTGTTGATCTCCTTCCTGCCCTCCCTGATGCCCCTCAGCCCGCTGACCCCCTCCAGAAGCCCCTCCACTTGTCAGCACAGCTCCAGGACGCACACGGCCACGCTCGCCGCTGCCAGCCAGGGGCAGAAGCCCCAGGCCCCCAGCACCCTCTGCAGCTCAGGGCTGGCCCCGCTGCGTCCTTCAGCATCGCAGCTCCAGGGGCTGCTGGGGACCACGACCTCAGTGTGCCAAAGATGTTTGTGCTGCTCTGAAATGAGGCACTGGCACGTTTTAAAAATGAAAATCCCCCCTGCAGAAACCTCCAAATCCTACCTTTCTACACAAAGCGCTGCCGCTGCCAGCTGCTCTGCAGACCTGTGTGCTCAGCCTGGCTCTTATATGGGCTTCTCCTCACCCTGGCTAAGGGTCCTGGCCCCTCCCTAAGCTGGGCTCAGCTGGACCAGGGTCCTCAAGCACTCCTTCCTCAAGGGCAGCTCGTAGAGCTCATCAGGAGCAGCTGGAGCTGACTAGAAACTCGCCAGAAGTCAAGGTCCCCTTTGGCTCTCCTTCCCTTATCCGTATCTTCCCCTTGTCCTCTTCCTCATCCTCCCCAGGCAGCTGCAGGCAGCCCTACGCTCCTCCAGGCATCCCCAGCATCCCCCAATGATCCCAGACAAAGCGTCCAGAGGACCAAGAGCATCTCAAGGAAAGCAGAGACCAGAAACTGCTGTGCCAGGGGCTCTGGCTGTGGCTGCCTCTGTCAGTTGTGCTTCCCCACAGAGGATACTCCCAGCCCCCACACACCTCAAGAAAAAGCCATTTTCCTCCTCCCAGAATAGACAGTGCTGGCTATCGATCGGCTCTGCAGGGTTGTTTGCCCCTTGGAGTCTCTGCTTATAGAAAAGGCCATCAACCCAAAGAGACCCAGACTTGGGGCTGGGACCCCAAGGGCAGAGCGAGGCTGCACCCCCATCCCAGCACCTCCGTGGGTCCCTAATGGGCTGGGGGTGGCCCTTGGCACTGCTGGGGGGTGCATCCTCCTCGAGTCCCATCCAGGACATGCCCTTGGCCCCAGGTCCCTGCCTGGTCCCGGTCCAAGGGTGGGGGGCTGTGGGCAGTCTTGGGGGGCGATGGGGATACAGGGTTTATTCATCCCAGACAGGCTGTGGTCCTGAGGGCTTGGGGGCAGTGAAGCCAGAGGAGAGGGTGTCTCTGCAGCCAGGGCAGGTGGCCCTGGGCTAGTGGCCACCTACAGGTCCTGCTGGCATGGCCAGAAGAGCTCAGCTGCCACCCCAAGCATCCCTCCCAGCCTGCTCAGGCTGTGCAGCGGGTTAAGAAGTTAAATTCTTGGCCAAAAGAAAAATAAAAAAGCCCCCTCCCTGGCTGGTCCCTGCAGGGACCTATTTTGGGGCAGGAATGAGGAAGCTCTTCATTCCCTTGCTAAAAATAGGGACTTTTCCCGGAGCTGGGTCACCGTGTTCGTGCTGGAGCGGGCAGGGGGCAGGGAGGAAGGGTCTCCCCAAGACTCATCTCGGGACCATGTAGCCAACATCCCCATAACCCCCCAACATTTCTCTCCCCCTGCCTCCCCAGGGACCCCTCCTCGCCCTGGGCAAGCTGCCTCCCAACGGGGTGGCCCCCAGGCCCATGGGACCCTCACTCTCACAAGGGGTGGGTCCTCACAGGGAGGAGGAGGGGGTCCCCTGCCTCTGCTCCCCTCCCCAGGCTCTGGGGAGGATGCACGGGCGCTGCCGCAGCTCTGGTCCCTCGCTAAGGGACGACGATGCTTCCATCTAGTGGCTCCTGCTGGCCACGCTGCTGCAGAGGGTGGCCACAACCAGCCCCCTCATCCCCCCACTAGGGCCTCCTGACACCCCCTGCACCCCTCGAAGAGTCGTGGAATCATTAAGGGTGGAAAGACCTCTCAGCTCATCCAGTCCAACCCTAAGACCAACACCCCTGTGTCTACTAAACCGTTGTCCCCAAGTGCTGCATCCACAAGTTTTTTCAACCCCTCCAAGGATGGAGGCTCCACCGCTGCCTGGGAAGCCTCTGCCAGTGCTTCACCACTCTTCCCATAAAGAAATTTTCCCTAATATCCCATCTAACCCCCACCCTGGTGCACTTTGAGGCTGTTACCCCTCGTCCCATTACTTGTTCCTTGGGAGAAGAGCCCAGCACCCCCCTCACCACAACCTCCCCTCAGGGAGCTGCAGAGAGCAGGGTCTCCCCTCAGCCTCCTCTTCTCCAGGATGCTCTCACGGGGTCCCCGTCACCCCCGGAGCCCTCCCCGCACTCGATGGCCCCCGAGGAGCCCGGGTGGCAGGGATGGGCACACAGGCAGCAGGCACACACGTGGCTGAGCAGCCCTTTATTGGGGTGAAAGAGGAGGGGGAGGCTGTGGGGGGGTGGAAAGGGCACGGAGCTGGCCCTGGGGCATGCCAGGACCACGGGGGGACAGGACCCTCACCGTGCCAGCGGCCAGGCAGCCCGGGGTCGCTCTGTGCAGGGGGAGAAGCGCAGGGTGGGGGCTGTGCCCAGGCCAGTGGGGCTACGCTGTGAGCCAAGGCGGCTACGGGGACCATACATGGCAACTGGGTTATTGCAGCTCCCTGGCATGGCCATCCTGCCCCAGAACCCAGTGCCCGAGATAAAACTTAGCCGTTATACAGGGCTGCTGAAGGGATGCTCCCAGCCACCTTCGGGGAGGCAGAGGGGCCGTATTCCTGCCCTGCACCGGGCAGCAGCAGCGCAGAGGGGTCCTGGTGTCCCGGCTACGACGTGGCCAGACCCTGGCATTGCCCTCACCGGGGGATGAGAGGGTGAGAAGGGCTCCCACGCTGGCTCTGGCCGCGGCCGAGGGCCGGCTCAGGCGAAGACAGCGGAGTTTTTCCAGTAGGAGTAGACGAGGAAGCCGGTGAAGGTGCTGTCCGTCTTGACGCTGGCGTAGAAGCCGATGTAGTCCCCGACACCCACCTGCACCCACACCTCGTCCTCGGGCTCCAGGGGGACCAGGGCTCCCCCCGAGAGCGAGGTGGGCTTGGGCCAGTTCCCGTAGTACTGGAAGAAGGAGGCGATGGAGTGGCCGTTCTTCATGATGTCGAACTGGAGGCTGGCGCGGTAAACGGTGGCGTGGACGGCGAAGTAGTAGAGGCCGGGCACCTCGCAGGTGAACTTGCCCGTGCCGGGGTCGTAGTGGCCCTGCTCGTTGACCAGCACCACGTCGAAGCGGATGGGCTGGTCGGGCAGCGGCGGGCTGCGCGACTCGGAGCGCTTGGCGCTGAAGGCTGAGCGGGGAGCCACCGCGCACTCGCCCTGCGCCCCCTTCTCACCGTGCATGCCGTCCGCGCCGGGGCTGCCCACCTCTCCGCGGGGACCCGGAGCTCCTGGGGCACGCAGGACGGGGACAGGGTCACCTCCAAGCCACCACCAGCACAACCCCTTGCCACCAGAGCTCTCCCAGCCCCAATCCCACCCACCACATGGGATGCGGGTGCTGAATACCCACCATGCCTAGTGATGTGCAAGAGAAACCAGCGCAAGCAGGGCTAGGTGGATCTGCTAACTGGGCACGGTGGCAACAGGGAGTTGGAGAAACCCTCACAGGCTGGGAAAAAAACCAGCCCAGGAGCCAGGGCAGGGATCGTGCAGCTATAATTGCAGGGCAGCAGAGAGAGATGGCAGTGGGGATGGAGAGAAATGCAGCTTTGCTGGTGTCAGGGAGCACAGGGTCACCACAGGGAGGACCAGAGCAGAGGTGGTGGCATGGAAGGGGCACTTTGGTAGGATTCACTCTTGTTTTGGCAATGTGGGGCTGTGCCAGCAGCCCAGGCTCACCCCTGGCACAAGGACATTCCCCACAGGCAGGGCAGAGCACATCCCCCTCCCCATCAGGAGGTCTCCCTTCTTACCTGGAGGGCCCATCTCTCCCTTCTCCCCTGGCATCCCCATCGCTCCATCCCGGCCGTCTCGGCCGTCTCTGCCTGGCAGACCCTGCCCCCCGTGCAAGCCTGGTGTCCCTGGGATGCCCGGCTGCCCCGAGCACAGCCCAGGGATCTTGTTGTCTTCGATCTGCAAGGAGCTGGCGATGAGCCCGAGGAGGAAGAGGAGGAAGAGCTGCTTCATCTCATCTGCTGTGGAGGGGCTGGAGAGGAGCAAAGAGGGATAACAGCTCTGAGGACCTCAGTGAAGAGGGCTGGGAAGTGGGCTTGGGAGAGAGGGGATGCAGGGGGTCACAAGAGAATGTTCCTCCCTTCTTTCCCTTTGCCTTTTTGGCTGCTCCCTACAGCATGGCTGGAACAGGTCACCCTGAGAAGTGGGGCCCCATCCCTGGAGGGGTTCAAGGCCAGGTGGGATGGGGCTTGGAGCCCCTGATCCAGCAGGAGGTGTCCCTGCCCATGGTGGGGGTGGTGGAATTGGATGATCTTTAAGGTCCCTTCCAACTCTAACCATTCTGTGACTGCTGTCTGCACCTGCCACAGCATCCCCACCACCGGCTGCTCCACCACAGTGCGTCCCACCACGGGGCTCAGGGGGATGCTGGGGCCAAGGAGCTGGGAGGGAGCTGCAGGGTGCACGGGAGGCGATAGATCTCATCTGGGGCTGTTTGGGGTGGGAGCTCCATGGGCAGCGTGCCCGGCTGCGGGACTTGCCGGGGGTGCTGGTGAGGTGGCAGCGGCAGCGTGAGCCGTGAGCAGCGCGTGGGCTGGGGCTGTTGCCTCCGGACGGTGTGCGGTGGGGCGGCAGTTGGGGAGCGTGGGGCTGCGTCGTGGCCCAACCCTTGGCAGCATCCCTGCTGCCGGCAGCTCGGGTCCCCGGGGCAGCAGCATCCCTGGCTGAGCTGGACCACCCGCTGCTCCCATCCCATCCCGCACCAGAGCCCCCCGGCCCCTGCTGGCCCCTTCCTCCCAGCCCTGTCCTGCGAAAGCCGCTCTCTTCCCCCTCCTGGACGCGATGGCTGCAACAAAGAGGAAAAGGAGGAGAGAAGTGTCTCTCCTCCACCCATGCGCTGGAGCCAGGACCCCAGCGAGTCCCATTCCCCTCAGTGTGTGGTGGATGGAGCTGGGTAACCCCACTCACCGCGATCCCGCTGCTCCGATCCCAGCGCCTCGTTGCTCTCCGATTGCTCTTCCTGACCACTTCGCTCTGACGAAGGCCCTAGGAAAGGCAGCCTCTCCACCCCCCCCTCTCCTCCTCCTCATGTCTCTCCTCCCAAACTCAAAAGGAAATCAAGGGCTTTGGGAGCCAAAAGCTACAAGACAAGGGGAAAAAGGAAAATAATCCCATGGTGTCAGAAGTGCTGCAAGGAGGGGGAAGGGAGAGCGGGACAAACAGACTGGCAAAGGGAGAGGAGGCACGGGCTGCCAAGCACCTCAGCTGGACACATCTGGGCAGCAGGACAGGGAAATGAGAGAAAACAGGCAGTAGAGTGAAAGCAGAACAAGAAAAAGGCCAAGGGAGGGACGAATAGCAAGTGCAGGGAGAGGAAAAGTGCCTCTCCTCCACCTATGTACCAGAGCCAAGACCCCAGCAAGCTCTAGTGACCCCAGTGCAGGGTGGATGGAGTGGGGCAGCCCCACTCCCTCCATCCCACTGCTCTGATCCTCGTTCCTTGCTCGTGGCTCTCAGGAGCAGAAGGGAGAGTCCTCCAGGCACACGGGTCCCCTGCCTGGTAGCCATGGGGCTGTCCTTGGCAGCAGGGACGAGGGAAAGGGGACACGGGACACACACAGGCTGGTGGTGCCAGCCCCAAGGGTGCTCTTGGGGTGCTGTAGGAGGCAATTGGGGGGCAGCGTGGGGTGCAGGGTCAGCTTGTGGGGCTGAGCAGGCAGGATCGCGCCAGGCAGAGCAGTGCTGCAGCCTGCTGGGAAGCAGGGCCAGCCCTGGGGACTGCAGCCCATGGCGAAGCTGGGACCGTGCCGGGCTTTCGAGGGCTCTCCCAGTTTGCCTTTCACTTGTTCCAGCATGGAGTGCGTCCAAGGGACAGTGTCAGGCGCCCCAGGGGTGGGGTGTTCGTGACCTGCAGCCAGCCTGCGGAGCTGGGGAGCGAGGGAGCAGGGTGGGCTCGATGTCCCCGGAGCAGCGGTGGCTGTGATGGGCTGACCCCAGTTGGTCCTGCTCCCAGGAATCCCATCCAGGTGGGCACAGGCAGTGGGAAGCGCGTGGTGCTGCCAGCTTTCTTCTCCGTGTGCCGGTGACACCGCGGGCTGAGCCGTCCTCGCCGCGTGCCCGGGGCCAGGCTGGGTGCTGGCACGGAGCCTCCTGCCTTCTCTCTCCCAAGGTGTGAAGAAGCTGTTGTTTTTGGCCAGCTGGGCTCTGGCTTGTGGCCGCTGGGTGCTGCCAGCCCTGTGGCCATCGGGGTGGCCCAAAGCCAGCAGGGCCAGCAGAACCACAGCCCTGGCCGGGACAGGGTGTCCTCCCTGCTCCGTGGGGCTGCCAGCTTCACCCTCTCTGAAGCCAACCATCCCCCTGGGGTCCTGCAAGCCCTGCAGCCCTTGGAGAGCACAGCCAGAACCCTTTCCCTGCTGCAGACAGGGGGTCTCTGCCCCCTCCATTCCTGCTCAGCCCCCACCCCTCCCCTGCCTCAGTCTCCCTGACCCCCACGCAGACCCTCCCTCAACAAGCTCCATCAGGACTCTTGGCTGCTCACAAGGTTTATTCTCCTGGCTTTTGGGCTGCAGGATGTGGGCAGCTAAGGGCTGTTCTTCTCCCTGCAGCCTGGCCCAGCCTTGGGGAGCATTAACCCTTCCCCTGCCAGGCTAGCAGCTGCATGAGGGCTGCAGCCAAGAGGCTGTGCACAGCCTGGAGAGGCTGAAAGAAGTGAGCTGGGAAGCATACACAGCTCTGGCCAGCACGCCGAGGCTGGCTGAGGATAGGAGACAGTGCCCAGACCTTGCTACTGCCCTGCTGCTTGGCAGGGGGACTTTGCATGCTGTCCCCAGCCCAGCTCCAGCCCAGGGACACAGCCCCTCCAGCATAAGCCTTTCCCTGGAGCAAGGCTGGGAAGGGGCACCTGCTCTCCAGGGACTTGGTCCCGTGGGCAAGCCTGTGGCCTCCAGACACCGAGTGGAGTGCGGAGCGGGGCCACGGGGCGCTGCTGGCACTGGACACACCAGCTGCTGGCTGTTTGCAACGGGAGGAGAGTGGGAAGGACATTTGAGGTGGAGGGGTGGCTCTTCGCAGATTCCTTCAGACCCTGCTCCTCTTCCTTTGCCAGGTCAGGGTTGGAAGCACTCTATGGGGTCATCGGAATCGGGAAGGATGTTGCAGTTGATGGGCCAGAGGATGCCGAGGAGGCTGAGGGACTGTTGGCACCGCGTCTCCGCAGCCAGGCACACGGCGCGGCAGGGCTGCAGGACACCCCCGTCCGGGGTGCACTTGGGCACGAAGAGGCTGCAGATGAGGAGGCGGAGGTGCTGGAAGCAGGGCAGCTCCATCAGCGTCTGCGGGAGAGCGGCGGTGAGCACGGCAACGTGTGGTGTGGTGCAGGCAGCTTCACCTGCAGCCCCCGGGGCAGCTCACCTGGTAGTCCTGGAGCACCTCGGCAGCTCCCTCCTGGTCCGGGATGGCCAGCCAGATGTTGGGGAAGGAGGTGGCATTGTAGCCCAGCCCCAGGCACATCTCCACTTCCACAGGCTCACAGACAGACCCTGCCAGCAGAGGAGATGATTCACTTTTATTGCAGTGGTAATACCCACCAGGTGTGCCCTGGGCAGGTGGGAGCCGTGGGGCAGCTGCTGGTGCATCTCCTGGTCCCGGTGGCTCAGAGGGGGTGAGCGGAGCACCCAGGGGTGCTCAGCACTCACCAAAGGCTGGGTAGGAGACCCCAGTGCAGTTCAGCTCGTCGGTGCCATCAGGACAGTCGTGCCAGCCGTCACACACCGACTCCAGCGCCCGGCACTCACCGTTTCCGCAGGAGAACTCTGCGGGGCTGCAGGTCTCTGTAAGGCGAGAGGGGCCAGCGCGGCAGGACGTGGGCTTGGACATGGGCACGGACAGACAACAGGCTGCCTGTGGCCAGGAGCCAGCGTGTTCCCGTGCTGACCACCCCGTCCCTGCTCTGCTTGGTCCCTGGCCAGGGGACACCCCGGTGAGTGGCTGCACAGCCACCCAGCACCCATGTCCCAGCTTAGGGGGATGCCGGGTTCCCTGGGTTATTCAGGGCAGCCCTCAGGTGATGGATTGTGCCCGTGTGCAGGGGAGCCCTTCCAGGACACATTCCCATGGCTGGGATCAGCTGGGTGACAGGGTGATTCTGGTGAGAAGGGACCCCAGGGTCTGCAGCCCAACCTCCTGCTCCAAGCAGGGTCAGATATGAGGTGAAAGCAGCTTTTTTTTCCAGGGCTTTATCAGATCTGGCCTTGGAGACACCCAAGGAAAGAGGAGAGATTGAGATGAAATTTTAAAAAGAAACGTTTTGCTGTGAGGGTGGGGAGGCCCTGGCCCAGGCTGCCCAGAGCAGGGGTGGCTGCCCCATCCCTGGAGGGGTTCAAGGCCAGGTTGGATGGGGCTTGGAGCCTCTGATCCAGTGGTAGGTGTCCCTGCCCATGGCAGGGGTGGAACTGGATGGGCTGTGGGGTCCCTTCTAACACAAACCATCCCATAGTTCTATGACCGTGACCGCACAGCCCCTTGGGGCAGCCAGCGCCCCTGCTTGGCTACCTACTCTCGGTGGCGTTGCGAGCTTGGTAGGTGGCGAAAAACCCATCATCTGCTACTCCCTCGTCTGCCACGAAGAGGACGGTCATGACGTGGCGTGAGGAGGTCAGGGTGGGCGGCAGCTGGTGGCCGCAGAACCTGCCAAGGTCATGGGGTGTGGGATGGGGTCAAGGTGGGTAGCAGGGCCAACCAAAACCTGTTCTCCAGTGGCTCCTCCTCACCAGGTCGCTCTATGCCTCAGTTTCCCCAGCTGGGCCACAGGACCCCAGCACACCCAGGCTGCTGTAGGAGGGCTGGAGACACCAGGGGTGCGTCCGTACCTGCCCATGAGGCTGGCTGCCCCCGTGCCCGCGCTGTCGTGCACCTCCACGAAGTCGAAGCTGCAGTCCTCGTGTGACTCCAGGCTGAAGTTGTGGAAGTGCAGATCGATGACGTGGCCCACGGGCACCGAGATCTGCCAGAGGCACAGCTGCAGGGCGGGAGCAGCCGGTGGCATCTGTGAAGCCGGGCAGGGGCACCCCCGGCTCTCCCGTGGGAGGCTGCCTTCCTCCCTGGCCACCCTCGCCCTCCCCCCACCTCCATCCCGCTGCCATCTCTGCTCTCACCTGCTGGTGCGGGTACGGCTGGGGATGGTTCGGGGTGGAGAAGTGCCCGTCCAGGGTGGTCAGCGGCCCCCCGCACTCTGCAGGGACACACACACAGAGCTTTACCCCCTGACCCCAGCCCTTCACCCCTTCTCCCCGCTCCCTCACCCCTGCCTCCCTCTGCCCATCACCCTCTCACAGAACTATGGAACGGTTTAGGTCGGGAGAGACCTTAAAGCCCACCCAATTCCAACCCCCTTGCCCTGGGCAGGGACACCTCCCACTGGATCAGGGGCTCCAAGCCCCATCCAACCTGGCCTTGAACCCCTCCAGGGATGGGGCAGCCACCACTGCTCTGGGCAGCCTGGGCCAGGGCCTCCCCAGCCTCAGCATGAAGAATTTCTTCCTAATGTCCAGTCTAGATCTATCCCCCTTCCAATTTAAAGCCTGATCTAGTGGAGGTGTCCCTGCCCGTGCCCTCAGTGCCCCAGGGGCTGGGGGCTGCAGGCGGGTTCCCAGCCCACCTTTGTGTTTCAGGCTGCAGTTGGCCTCGTCGCTCTTGTCCTCGCAGTCGTGGAACCCGTCGCAGACGAAGCCCAGGAGGAGGCAGAGCCCCTGATCGCACAAGTGCTCGTCCCAGGCGCAGGTCTCTGCAGCACAGGCAGGAATGGCCAGGATGGGGTTATGTCCGTGGGGCACCCTCTGTGTCGCGGTGCCCCGGGCATCGACGGAGACCCCAGCAGCGCTCCTGACTGCTGCCCATGGTGAGGAGCCCCAGCAGCCCCCGGGGACAGGGAGACTCACTCTCACTGGGAGCCACGGCGCGATAGCGGGCGCTGAAGCCTGGGGCTCCCACGCTGCTGTCGGAGACGAAGATGACGCGTAAGTGGTTGGAGTTGGTGTTGAAGGTCGGAGGGACCACGTTGCCGCAAAACCTGGGGGCACAACAAGGGGTGACGGTGCTCACTGCCCCCCTCCCCACGGCACTACCGTGCTCCCCAGGTGCGAGAACCTACCTGGCTGGGCCCCCCCGAGCTGGGGCAGGGTCCGAGCTGCTGGCCCCTTGCTCCTCGTAGAGCTCCACGCGGTCAAAGAAGCAGGAGGCTGCACCCTCCACGCTGAACGTCTCCATCTTCAGCTGGATGGCGAAGCCGGGGCTCACCTCGATGCGCCAGATGCAGAGGGCGTCAGGCGGGTAGGGGCCGGGGTAGTTGGGAGAGCTGAAGGAGCCCTCGGGACCGCGCAGGATCCCACCGCAGGCTGCACGAGGCGTCAGTGTGAGCTAGTGCTGCGGGGCATCTCCACCCCACGTACCACCCCGCGTGGGACTCACCTGGCGCTGGCGTGGTGGCTGCGGGCAGCCGGCTCTGGGTTGGGGTGGCAGCGGTTCTGGGGGACAGGGGGGCCCTGCGGGTGGGCTTCGCGGGGCTGGTGGCCCGGGCGGGCAGGGCTGCAGCGGGGGCGCTGGGCGTCTGCGGGGTCGTCAGCTCTGTGCCCAAGGAAGAGCAGGGACCGCTCAGCCCCAGCGGGGAGAAAGGGCTGGGGGGCAGCCAGGGGGCTTAGGAAGCCCACCCTATCCCATGCTTTGTGCTCCCACCCTGTGCCACACATGTGCGGGTCCCAGTGTCCTTGCCCCATCCCGTGGAGGTGGAGATGCTCCTTGCTTCTCTTCATGGGCAGACCCTGTGAGGTCCTGTGCAGGGTGGATGCCCTCCCTGTGCCCCTCTCCCACTCCGAGCTGGTTTTTACCCCCCACCCCATGGTCACAGCCCCGCTGGGCACTCACGGTGGATGACGACGCCCAGCAGGAGGGCGATGAGGAAGAGGAGGATGGTGCTCATCAGAGCCACACAGAGCCAGGTGAACTTGCAGTCGGGGCGGTACTGCCAGCCCGCCTGGCCCCAGGGCCGCTGGCCTGCGGGAGGGCAAGGAAGGGGGGCAGAGCTCAGCTAGCCATGTGCCCACCCTGCCACCTCCCTTCATGGCCGGTTGAGCCCTGGACTCTTGTCCCTGGGGTGCTAGTGAGTCCCCTAAAGAGCCCCACATCCAGTGTGGAGCTTGCCTCACCACCCCGCTCCCAGACCCGTGGCTGCTCCTGGTGGCCCCATGGACCGGGGCGTGCATACAAACCCCCAGGCTGGTACCGAGGGCGTCCTGGGGCGACGCAGGGCTGGTCCCATCCTCCTCTGGCAGGTGCTTGGCGCTTGGCGCTGCCTGGGACTCCTCACCCTCGAAGACAGGGTTGCAGAACTCGGTCTGCAGGAGAGCAAGTGTGGGTAGCATCACCAAGATCGCCCTGTGGGGACCCCTGGGTGGCCAAGAGGGGTCCCTCTGGGCAGCACCCTCACCCCCATCTTACCTTGCTGTGGTCCAGAGCTTCAGGGCAAAGCGTGATCTCGGTGAGGTCTTTCATGGTGGTGAGTGATTTCCAGCGCAGCCCGGCTAAAATCCTCCCCAGTGCTCTCTGCCCCCCGGCGCAGCCGCCTGCCCCGCCACCCGCTCCTCGCCGGCTGCGCCCATCGGCCCAGAGGCAGCGTGAGGTGCCCGCACACCTGGGCAGCAGCAGCACTGGCTGTGCCTACACGTACCACCCCAGCGCCGGACCCCGCGGAGCTCCGAGGGTCATGCCCACCGTGCCACGAGTGCTGGGAGCCCCAGGGAATCCAACGTCCCCGGTCCCCTCTGCAGGCCCCTTCCCCCTCGCCCCGTTAATCCTGCTCAGCTGAGGATGCAGAGGTCAGGCGCTGGCACGGAGAACCAGCGCCTTAAAGGGGACGGTGTGCTCGCACCCATCCTGCCGGGAGCCCAGAGATCCTCATTTTGGGTGCACGGAGTGGCTGTTGGTTTGCCCGCTGCCCCGGGGCTCCCCACCAGCCCAAGAGGCTGCATCGAGGAGCCCAGGCTAAGCGCGTCCCTCCTTCCCTTCCACCTCCCAGGCACTGGGTGCCAGAGCCCCACCGCCCGCATTCCCACTGCCCCGTAATGCCTTGATTCCCGTCTCCATCCCTAAGCAGGGGAGAAAGGGACCATTGTTCAGGGGCTTTGGGGGAAGAGCATGGGCACCGGGAGCTCCGCGCAGCTGGAGGAGGAGGAAAGGCTCCCTCTGCCCCTGAGCAACACGGATGGATGAGAGGGGCTGCAGCGTGCACCCACATCTCCCTCGCACCAGGGAATCCCAGGAGTGTGGGTGCTCCTGGACCTCTGGAGCCACACACAGCAGGCTGCTCCAGCACCCGTGGTGTTACCGCCCTGCCTCAGTTTCCCTTCTGCTGCAGCCCCAGCCCTTCGCCTGCTCACCTGGAGACAAGCACACACACACTGTGCTCTGGTTGAGCTAAAATTTATTCCTGCACGAGTCTCCCTTGTACAAGACACTTCCTGCCCTTCTTGCTTACACAGTAAACAAGCCACCTGCCAAGCAGCAACACTGCCCCAGTCGGGTACCTGCTGTGGGCAGCCTCCCTGAGCCCCGCGGGATGCTCATGCGCGAGAGCCCTCAGCCTGCACCCGCAGGGCCAGCGAGGGCAAAGCAGGACACGCTGCTGGGTTTGGATGTAGCTGCCCTGCAGGCTGGGGCTGGGATGGTGCTGGGTCAGGTCCATCTCTCATCCCGCTGCACCTCAGGCAAGGCAGGATGGGTAGGAGAATAAATTAGAGAAAAGGCTAAAAAGGCCACTGGCGTTTGCTAGCTGGAGGACTGAGCTGCAGGGCTGGTGGGGACGCGCATCCCCGGGCACCCAGGGGGCTCCTGGTCGCAGGGAGAAGAAAGCCCCGATTGCAGATGGTCCCGGAAAGCCACTGTCCTCCCCTCCCTCACCCCCAGGATGGACGTTCCCTTGGAACCCCAGTGGCCTCCCGCTCCCCGAAGTGGTTTAAGGCACCGTCGTATGAGGAGGCAGGTAAAAACCTACCCGAAGCATTCCCCCGACGCAAGTCCTTGGAGAGCCAGAAAGCGTTGGAGTGCTCCAGGATGAGCAAAGTCCACTATAAATACATATAAATTCCACAAAATATTCTCTTCCTTCCTGTCTGTGAGTCCGGGCCTGAGCTCAGGCTGCTTTGAGGAGTGTGCACGGGGCAGTTGGTGGGGACGGAGGCATCGGAAAGGTTCAGAAGTGCTGGGAAGAGGCCGGGAACAGTTCATGAATCCTCTGAGATGGCCAAGCAGAACAGGAGTGCCGAGAGGCCAGGAGGGACGTGGGATGCTCTCTTGGGTCCCCAGCTCCGGGTGCTCCCCCAGGGGGCAGAGGTCCTGGCCAAGTCAATGGGGCAGGTGTCCCCATGCCCACAGAGTCCCCTCCTCTGTGTTTTTATTACACACCAACAAAAAAATAAACTAAACTGTACCCCAAGGCAAAAAAACCCCAAATGCCAGCGACCAGGAGGAGCCTGAGCTTCACGGGCCCTGCCCTGCCACGAGCTGCCCTCCTCGGATCGGAGCTGGGCTGTCCTTGCCTGGGGTCTGCTCCTGGCTGCTTCCCACTGCAGCCACCTCAGGGGCTGCTCCTCTTCACCTCCCTCCTGCACGCGGCGGGCTGGCTCGGAGGGGCGGCTCGGGGGTGCCCAGGGAGGCTACATGCGGGAGGACGGGCTCGCCAGCTCGTAGAAGAGCAGGTAGGCATCGCTGCTGCGGATGTGGCTCGATGACATCGGGGTTACGCTGTGGAGAGAGGAAGGTGGGCTGTGAGCAATGGGGACAAGGCATGGGGCTGTCCTAGAGACGGGGAGCTGGGCCGTGAGCAATGGGGACGAGAAACTGGGATGCCCCGGAGATGGGCTCTGACAATGGGGACAAGGCACTGGAATGTCCTAGAGATGGGAAGATGGACTAAGAGCAATAGGGACAAGGCATGGGGACGTCCTAGAGATGGGGAGCTGGGCTGTGAGCAATGGGGACGAGGCACAGGGATGCCCTGGGCAGGGGGTCCCTGCTCACCCCAACCTCACAGCCATTCCGTCCCACGCGCAGCCTCACCGGGAGTCGTTGAAACTGTGCCACTCGCTGGAGACGGGATTCTTGCAGTAGGCAGTGTAATGTCCCCCCATGGTGGTGCCCGAATGGTTGGAGACGGCGTAGAGGTTGTAAATGGCGTGGTCTGTGGGGAGCAAGGGTGATGCTCAGCTGTGCTGGCTGCCCTGCTGCCCCCAGCACAGAATCATAGAACGATTTGGGTTGGAAGGGACCTCAAAGCCCATCCAGTCCCACCCCTGCCATGGGCAGGGACACCTCCCACTGGATCAGGGGCTCCCAGCCCCATCCAACCTGGCCTTGAACCCCTCCAGGGATGGAGCAGCCACCCCTGCTCTGGGCAACCTGGGCCAGGGCCTCCCCACCCTCATAGCTAAACATTTCTTCCTAAGATCTCATCTCAATCTCCCCTCTTTCAGCTGAAAACCATCCCCCCTCATCCCACCCCTGGAGCCGTGCCGGGCTGACACTCACTGCAGCTCTGCGAGGCAAACTCCCGGAGGTCCAAGTCCTTCAGCTGGAAGTTGACAAAGGTGGTGAGCTTGCTCGTTCGTATCCTGGCCTCTGAGAAGCGCTTCAGGTCTGACGGGGCACGTCAAGGAGCTGAAGGACACGAGGGAGCCCACGAGGAGCCACAAGCCCACCCACCAGAGCCCCCCAGACCCGTCCCTCTGCCTGAAGGATACGAAGCACCAGGATCTTGGGGAACTTCTGGATGCTGAATTTCTTTGTGCACCTCGTCCTGGCTTTGCAGCGACAACACGTCTGTGGGAGACAAAGACCATGAGCAGGAGGGTGAAAGCAGAGCTCAGCTCCACTGAGCCCACAGCTCTGGCCATGGGGGGAAGCACCAAGGCAATTCCTTCCATCCCCTTGTCCCGTACCGGTTTCTCGTCTCCATCCAGCACATCCTCTTTGGTGAAGAGCCGTAGGCAGTCCATGAGTGTCACCTCCCCATAGCTTTTCTGTGGGAGCACAGAGTGGGTCAGAGAGAGGGGGCACAGGGCAGGGGGTCAGGGATCAGCAGGGGACCCCCTTACCTTGGGGATGGGCAGGGACAGGTCC
Source organism: Phaenicophaeus curvirostris (assembly GCF_032191515.1). Classification (NCBI taxonomy): domain Eukaryota; kingdom Metazoa; phylum Chordata; class Aves; order Cuculiformes; family Cuculidae; genus Phaenicophaeus; species Phaenicophaeus curvirostris. The sequence continues at coordinate 773,974 of NC_091416.1, read as the reverse complement.
CAGAAGGGGTCGAAGGCTGTGGAGCAGTAGCCACACTCGCTGCAGGTCAGCGAGCTCTTCAGCTGCCCAACAAAGAGGTCTGGTGGGGATGGGAGAAAGCAGCGTGAGACCCCAGGTTCCCAGCCCCACTTCCAGCCCAGCCCTCCTGTCTCAGAGCCCTGCTCACCGCTGATGCGGCTGTCCTCCCTCTCCTGGTACCTCCTCCACATCTGGCGGCTCTTCTCATCGTCCCTGCAAGAGAAGGGGAGACACCGCGGTCCTGACCGTGGCCTGGGGAGTGCCAGTCCCCACCACCCCGCCCCAGGGGACCCGTGTGGTCACTGTCCCTTGGCCAGGCTCGCAGGCAGCAGCTCATCCAGGGGCTTGTCTGCTGCCTCCCCCAGTCAGCACTTACGGGAGATGGTCCAGGGTGTCTGTGCTGGCCCGCGGCCGCACCAGCACGCGGTTCACCTCGCTGTGCAGCCCGTCGAGGAGGAACCGCAGGAACTCCTGTGCATCCTGCTGGCTGCAAGACACGGGGCATGGTTGGTGAGCAGGGACGGGGCTCAGCTCCCCTGCAGCCCCCACACCAACACCCCTTACTTGTAGCCGACGAAGCGCGGGGCGTATCTCTGGATCTGCATCTTGAACTCGGAGGGGCTCACACTCTCGTTGGGGGATGAGGTCCAGAGTACCTGAATCAGCTTTGCAAACTCTGTGGGCAGAGAAGCAGGTCAGAGCGGTGAGGCATCACCCTGCCCTCCAGGGAGGGCTCAGTATCCCACTCTGGGGTCCCCAGGGCCAGCCCCGTCCCCTCTGGGCCTCATCTTCCCACTGGCTGGGCACCCACAGCCCAGCACCTGCCCCAGCGAGGCTGGGGAGAAGCGCTCGGGTGGGGGTTCCCCAAGACGTGGGGTGGCCCAGGGGAGCGAGGATGTGCTGGGAGGCAGGGAAGCCCCACAAGGTGCAGAGCCAGGGGCTGGTGAGTGGCGGTTACCTGACATGAGCGCGGTGCGCATGCGGCTGTTGTTGTTGAGGTCCCGCAGGTACTGGTTCTGCAGGCAGAAATCCCGCAGCTCCTTGGTGTTGCTCAGGCACTGCAGGATGGAGTTCATGAAGCACTGGGGGAGGCGGAAGAGAAAACCATGGCAACGGGAGGCAGGAGGAGGCAGGCGGTGGCAGGGGGACACCTGGGGCGGGCGGGCAGAGGATGGGGACGAAGCAGCACGGGGCAGGGAAACTCCTTCTGCCAGCATCGTTGGGAGTGGGAGGCAGGGCCAAGTGTGTGGGTGCTGGGGGGCGAGGTGAAGGGACAGGGCTGCTCTCTGCCCCACAGATGTGCCCCTAGAAGAGCAGGGTGTGAGCTGGGGGTGTGCAGCCGGTGCCTAGGTCAGCACTCACCGTGTTGCCGAGGTTCCGCAAGCCGGTCAGCCCCTGCACCGCCTTGGAGCTCTGCAGAGAGAGGGAACAGGGCTGAGACGGTGCCTGGCATAGGTGGATTGTGCCTGTGGGCAGCCCGCTGAGGCCACGGCACCACGGGCATCCGCGTGGAACAGATCTTCAAGTGCAAACAGAGGCCCCGTCCCTGCGGGCATCACAGGCAGAGCCAGCACCGCAGCTGCTCTCTGCACTGGTTGCGCACAGGACAGGACTTGGTGGGAAGCCACAACTGGTCTGCCCCATCCTCCTTTCCCACTCCATCCTCCCTGCCTGGCTGCTGCCTCTCGGCTCCCTGGCCCAGGACAACGCACGGGGCTCAAAGTCCATCCTGCTGGGTGCCACCGCTGCCCCGTGCCCTGGGCTACAAGCCAGGGCAGCCCCCCTTGCTGCCTCCCCTTCCCAGCCCTGTGCCCTGGCAAGCTGGGGGTTGGCAGTGCCCCGAGCCTGCCCCACAGCTGCAGGAGGAGCACAGTGCCCCACCACTGCTCGCCTTGTCTGCTCCGGGTGTCCTGGAGGGGACAGTGTCCTGCATGAGCACAGCCCGGGCTTTGGCACAGCCATTCTGTGGGATAAAGTCCACTGGGAATGTGCAAGCCAAGCCCTGTGCAGTCAGCCCAGCGCACGGGGCTGCGTGCCCCGCGGTGCCCTCCCAGCCGCTCGCTGCCCGGGCTGAGCTGTCCCTGTGCCTGGGGCCCCTCCAGGTCCCCGGGTGCTCCTGGATTCACACCGCGCAGGGATGGGCACAGGCAGCTGGGTGCTGGTGCCAGGAGGCATCGTCCTTGCTGGAGAGACCGAGAGCGTGGGGGGTGTCCTGCATCCCTCTCCCAGAGTGAGGGACCCCATGCTGGTGGCAATGAAGTGTGGGAGGCCAGGGGTCCTGCTCCAAGCCCAGGACAGAGGGCAGTGGTGGGATAAACCTCCCCGGAGCTGTGCCCGGAGCAGGACAGGGCTCACAGGGTCAGACTGCTGATCCGGCCCCCCGCCCAGGTTTTAAGGACCCAGAGGCAAACGCCCCAGCTGCCCACCCAAGGTGATGAGGAGGGGGAGGAGGAGAGGAGGGGGCCCAGCAGCTCCAAAATAGCAGCAGCTGGTGTGTGTGTGGGAGCTGCTGAGCACCCAACCCTGACAGCAGCCCAAAATAACCCAGATCCAGTTACACATTCTCCTTAGCGACGGTGCAGGCATCACCCACCGCAGGGGGGACCAGCACCAGCACCAGCACCAGCCGGGATTTATCCACCCTGTGTGGGCACACATGGCTCTGTGGAACTGACCGAGTGCCCCCGCAGCCCCCAGGGGTGTCCCCAGCGGCGCTCAGTGCCAGGGGGTGGTTGTGTAAAAGTGCCATCGCCTATCCCTGAGCGGGGACCCCCAGGCTGGGGGGCAGCAGGCTGTGTGGGCCGGTGCCTCGCTGGAGGAGCTGGGCTGGCTCCCACCCTGGAGCAGACGGGGCCCAGCAGGCAGTAGGAGAGCTGGGTCTGTGCCCCAACAACCTCCATCCCTTGAAGGGGCCACCCCCAAGGGCTGGCTGCTCGTGTCCCCATGGTGCCAGGGCAGGTAGCATCCCCGCTGCACCCCAGACATCCCCGCCAGGGCGCTGCTCATCCAGGTGCCCTGGTTGGGCACCTCCTGCTGTGTGCCAGGAGGGACCAGAATGTCCCACCAACAGGGCAAACCTCCCCATGGACCCGGCATCCACCCAGGATGGCCAGGGTCCTGGCCAGGACAGGACCTGCACTACCCAGGGGGCTGGAACAGGATGAATTTTAAGCTCTCTTCCAACCCAAACCATTCTCTGATGCTTTGATTCTACCTTCCAGCCACCCCAGGGGAGGGTGGGGGGTGGAGGGGGGGGAATTGGGGGCAGGTGCCCCCATACGGTGGCACAAGCCTGTGTGCACTGAGGTCTTATTTACTGCCACCCCCCCACCACCCTGGTTTTCCCTCCTCTGGGTGACTCAACTCCAGCTAATCCCCTTGCCCGTCCAGGGCTTTATCTAGGACACGGACTGCTCGGAGGGGGTGAAGGAGAGCTGGCTCACGCGGCAGCGGCTGGGGAGTCCCCGAGGCTGCACTGCAGGAGGGGGACAGCAAAGAAGGGGATGGGGACGAGGGACACGATCTGCACCGTCCTGCCCCATCTGATCCACACGCCAAGTGCCCGGCAGCACGAGGGCCAGAGGAGCCGGAGTTACGTAAGTGCCCATCCCCTGCCCCCCTGCCCCTGCTGCTCCCGCAGCGGGTGACGTGCCCGGCGTTGTGGCTCTGGGGACACCCGTGCCCAGCACGGTGACACCGCCAAGGGGGCAGCGAGCCCCTTCCCTGCAGCGAGCAGGCTGGAGCACGAGACTTGGCCAAGGTCACCGCAGAGGTAGGGCTGGAGAGGGATCCAGGTGTCCTGACACGTGCTCTCACCAGCTCCCTGCTTCTCCCACCGGACACCGGCGTGTCCCAGCCCCACGGCCACCCTGGCTGGACACGCACCCCAGACACCCCATCCTGCAGCTCGGGGGGTGCTGTGGGCGCCCCACGCTGCCCGGCAAGGCCAGGGGCTGCCACCTCCCCACACCCCCCTGCTCTGCCCCCAGTCCCGAGGCTGCAGGGCTCGTACCTTGGTCTTGTTGAGAACCAACCCGACGAAAGTGGAGACCAGGAGGGACCCCGGCATGGAGGCGCGAGGCCGCAGCTCCTTGTGGAGGTCGGGGAGCGCGGGGGGCTCCTCGGGCAGCGTCACCGTGTACGAGTCCCTCATGGTGGCCCTGGGTGGCTCGGCGAGGTGGTGGCCAGGAGGGATGCTGGGGGGCTCCAAAGGTGCAAAGGATTCACCCCTCGCCTCTGGCCAGCGGAGGGCAGGGGGCAGGGACCCAGCGGGGCTGCGCGGAGCTGAGCCGGTGCCGGCTCTGGGGCTGACGGCACCTGAGCTGCTGTGACATCAAATGGGTGGAGAGGAGGCAGCCGCGCTCCGTGACGGCCAACCCCCCCCGAACCGCGTGGTACGGGCTGCGGGGACCCAGGGGGGGCCGCGAGGGGCGGCGACACCCGGCTGGGGCCGGGGACACCGCCCGCATCCCGACCTGGGACCGGGAACACCGCCTGCATCCCGACCTGGGACCGGGAACACCGCCTGCATCCCGACCTGGGACCGGGAACACCGCCTGCATCCCGACCTGGGACCGGGAACACTGCCTGCATCCCGAGATGGGACCGGGAACATCGCCCGCATCCCGAGATGGGACCGGGAACATCGCCTGCATCCCGACCTGGGACCGGGAACATCGCCTGCATCCCGACCTGGGACCGGGAACACCGCCCGCATCCCGACCTGGGACCGGGAACATCGCCCGCATCCCGAGATGGGACCGGGGACATCGCCTGCATCCCGAGATGGGACCGGGAACATCGCCTGCATCCCGAGATGGGGCAGAGGACACCGCCTGCATCCCGACCTGGGACCGAGAACACCGCCTGCATCCTGATATGGGACCAAGAACATCGTCTGCATCCCGAGATGGGGCAGAGGATACCACCTGCATCCCAAGCTGGGACCAGGGACCACTCCCCAAATCCCAAACTGGGACGCAGGGTATATCCCTGCATCCCGAGCTGGGACCAGGGTCACCACCTGCATCCCAAACTGAGACCCAGGGCTGTTCCCTGCATCCTGAGCAGGGACTGGGGATATTCCCAGCACCCCAAGATGTGGCCTGAGACCGCTCGTGACACCCTGAGGCCTTGGTAGTGACAGCGCCTCTGTCCGGGGGTCTCTGGGAAGGATGGGGGTGCCCTCCCCAAGTGCTGTCCCCCTGTCCCACTGGCTCCCTGGATCCGTGGCAGCAGCAGCACCTTGGCACAAGGGGCTCCGAGCTGGAGGAGAGCCAGCTCCCCAGGGATCCCCCATGCTCCCGGGGACCAGGGCTGACGGGTTCGGCTCCCCAGCACAGTGCTGGGTGAGAGCCGGGTGGGTGCTTGGCACAGAGTGGGTCTGGCCCAGCCAGGGGTCACTGGCCCCAACGGGCTCAGTAAAAGTAGGACAACCCCAGAGCATGTGGGGCCCGGGGCCCTGTATGGGGCTGGGGGCTGCTGGAGAAGTCTGTGGAGGTCCCACATTCCTGCCTCCCCTGCAGGGCCAGCGCCAGGCTCACATCCATTTTGGGGGGAACTGAGCAAGAACAGACGGTGCAACCCCCTCGTCTTTGGGGGATGCATTAGTGCCCAGCTCAGAGGGTATTTCAGTGCCTTGCTTCCTTTGTTGGGGGAGAGCTCCCCCCAAAACTCCGTGTGGACCAAAGGTACCCTCTGAGCACTGGGTAAACTGAGGCACGGAGCAGGCAGGGCTCTGCCTCTTCTCCTCCAGCAAGGGCGGACGCGGAGGCTGGCAGGGAGCCCAGGAGTCCTACATCCTCGTCCTGCATCTCCCTCTACTTCACCCCTCTGACCGCAGCCGGGCGAGCGAGGAGGCTTGCGCCTGCTGTGCGTGCCCAGGTGTCTCACCCGCCTGCTCAGGGAAATTTCCATGGGTGACAGACGCAGGGAGCGCGGTCGGGCTGCTCCAAGGACACCCAGAGCCTCCAGCCTCACCGAAGGGCTGGGGGCACCGAGCGGAGGCTGCTGTCCTCCCACACCAGCCCCCACCAGTGCCCCCCAGCCCGAGCTGGTGCAGGCTGTGTGAATCCCAATTCCTGCGGCTGCAGCTTCCCTGGCGCGTGGCGCTCGGCGCAGCCAGTGGAGGGGCTGGCTCGGGGGTGGGGGAGGGAAGGAGGGAGACTATTTTTGGCACCAGCAAAAATATCCGAGGAGGCATCTTGCAGCGTTATTCATCTGCAGGGCCGGGGCTTTTTGCATCACAAGAGGATGCTTGTCGTAATCCCTGCTTGCGTGCGCATGTGTATATATATACACACACAGAGCCCGCGGTGTGTGCACCGTAAACACCCCGGGACACAGCGTGCAGGCTGGGGGTGCACCCACCGGCCCTGCAGATTTACAACCATAGACTCATAGGATGTTTTGAATTGGAAGGGACCTTAAAGATCATCCAGTTCCACCCTCCCTGCCACGGACAGGGACACTTCCCACTGGATCAGGGGCTCCAAGCCCCCTCCAACCTGGCCTTGAACCCTTCCAGGGATGGGGCAGCCTGGGACAGGGCCTCCCCACCCAGGGAATGGTTTAGGTTGGAAGGGACCTTAAAGACCATCCAGTTCCAAGCCCCGTTTGCCCCGGTGCCTGCCCCAAGCACCCTCCCTGGGGACGTGCTGCACTGGCAGAGCCACTTCCATCGCTTGTGAGGTGGCATTCAGCTGAACCTCATGCCCCGGCAGAGCCAGCTCCATCTCTAGAGAGGCAGCATTCAGCTGAACCTTTCGCCCCGGTGACATCAAGCACCCTGGGCCAAGGACCAAATCCCCATCCAGCCAGAGCAGCACGCGGGCTCTTGAGGCACGGCTGGAGCAGGAAAGCGAGGGGGATTGCCAGTGGGACGGCATTGCTGAGAGAGCTCCTTGCCCCCAGATGTCCCCTGTGCAGTGGTGACCTTCTACCATGGGCAGAGGTTGCCACGGGCCAGGCTGGCACCACAGAAGCCGGCAGGGCCAGGACTGGCTGCGGGCCAGAGACGTCAGCTGCTCAGGATGGGGCTGCGGAGACCTGCCGGCGATTTTGTGGGTGGCTCTGCCCTTCTGACCCTATGTTCACCCAGAGCTTAATGGGGCGGCACAGCTCCAGTCCTGCCCCTGCCAGCCCCCCTCTCCCAGGCGCCAGCAGGGTCCCGCGTGGAGCTGGGGACCTCTCACTGCAGCCCACGCGCCTCGCTCTGCCCTGCCGGAGGGTAAACTGAGGCACAAAGCAATGGTGTGGGTAGAAACTAACACAGGCGCTCTCGCCTCCCAGCAGCAAACTGCTCTGGGCGATGTTCCTGTGGCGCAGAGGCAGGAGGAGGCTGGGGAAGAAGGGATGGAAGGAGGCACTGAGCCAGCTCCGGTGGCTGCCGGCACTGCCCCCAGGCCGGGTAATGGGGCAGAACCGATGGGGCAGCGACAGGCGCTCGTTTCCGGCACCTGGCACGACCGCAGGCGCCCACGTCTCTTATGATGGGTACATTTGCTTCCCAGCTTGGGAAACGGAGGGGGAAAAATACCCCAGAGGAATGGAAAATAGCAGGCGTGCCCATCAACGCAGCAAGGAAACCTAAAGCGGTGTCACTGATCCCATCGCCCCACCTGCACGGGTGCCCAACGCAGCACCCTGTGCCAGCCCTGCTCCCATTTGCAACCCATCACCCCTGACTGGAAACACGCGTGAGCAGGAGCAGCCACCTCTGCTCCAAACCCTGCGCCTCCAGCTGAGCTTCCCCAGCTCCAGGCTGCTCCCACAGCCCCTTGGGCACAGGGAGGGATGTGGGGGCACTGGCTGCTAAGGGAAATACCTTCCTCTCCTGCTCACGGGGAAGCAGAAATGAATCCCCCAACCCTTTTCCTCCCAGTTCGGCGGGTGAAGGGGGGACAGAGGCGCAGGGAAGCAAAAGGTAGGTCAGACCCTGCACTGGGGCAGAGCAGCCTCCACCATGGGTGACTGGAAAGACAGCGGGAGACAACACAGGCAGAGCCTGACAAGATCTTGGAAGGAAATCTGAATGGAAAATTACCAGGCTGCTCCCCTGCACGCCTGAGCTGGCTGCGGGTGATGCTGCTCGCAGCCCGCACCGAGGCTCTGGGGCACCTGGGGCACCGCGTGCCACCACCGCGAGGGATGCACAGCGCCCGAACCGCCCGGCCACAGGGAAACCGCTGCTTCCCAGGATGCCAGGATAGCAGCAAGAGACCGCGCCAGGGATCACACATCACCGAGCAGCAGTGAAACACCCGAGTGGCACCCGGGCACCGGTTCACCGCGCCAGAGCCAGCACCAGCCCAACCAGCCTTCCCAGCTGGGTGTCTCCAGTAAGGGGAGTGCCCATCCCAGTCATGTCACCATCTCCAGCTGGGATGAGGCAGCAGGGAACCTTCACTGAGCTGGGAGGGAGCAGAGGACAGGGGTGTGTGAGCACAGGTGTGCCCCACGCACAGGTTTGCGCACATGGGGGTGCGAGCTTTTCCCCATGTGTCATCACCTGCTCTCATGTAGACATGCAGAAAGGTGCAGCATGCACCCTCCTGCCAGCACATTGGTACCCGACGCCTGTGTGGAGCCCCGTGGACTGCGCAGCTCCTGTGAGGACACGGCTGTCTCAGCAGCTTCATCCCAGCCAGCTGTGCCACCAAGAGCGGCTCGAAGGGGCAGCAGCTGCCCTGCACGGCACAGATGCAGAGATCGAGGCACGGAGCAGCACACTGAGATCCCCCAGGAGAGACCACAATGCTCTCCCCAGCTCAGCACGTGGGGGCACAGACCAGATAACCCACCACAACCCAGCTCACCCTCCAGCCCCAGCAGGCAACACGTACCGTGGGGTCCCGGGCGGGCGCGTCGCAGCAGCTGTCGCTCCTCTCACAGGTCTGGCTGGCACAGCGGGTGCCCGAGGGCGGCAGGGCAGAGCCCAGGGGTGCCGTGACAAGGCTGTTGTGGCTACTTCTCCTCCCGTAGCCCTCCAGGTAGCCTCGGACGTAGTCGGAATGCGCAGCAGCTTGGTAGAGACCCTGCAGGGCCCCGGCATCCTGATGGCTCGGGGGGCTGGGGGTGGGCGCGTAGCTGCTGTCCGAGGCGTGCAGCCCCGAGAACTCCCGTGCCAGGTCCGAGTGGCTGATAGATTTGCGGCGGCTGAGGGGTGCTGAGGTGGGCAAGTAGCCCGAGGGGCTGCTGGGGGTCCCTGCGAAGGTGTAGCATGTGCCCCCGCTCAGCCCGATGCCAGAGGGCCGAGCCTGGGTGCGGATGTACGAGGGGCTCAGGCGGATGCTGGAGTCGGGGTACAGGGGCAGCCGGCCGCTGTCGTAGCCACTGGTCGGGGACAGCCCCGTGTGGTGGTACCGGGGAGACGCTAGGTAGCTGGCTTTGAAGCCAATTTTGTCAGGGTCGGCGTAGGATGTGGTCAAGGTGGATCCATAGGACGTGTAGGGGCTGTAGCCACTGGGTGCTTTGCTGTAGGAGGTCTCTGCATAGCGGGACGAGTCAACGTATCGCTTCAGGGTGGAGGAGAGCTGGGACATGCTGGAGGCTGGGGCTCAGGGGGCTCTCCTGGAGGCATTGACTGCAAGAGAAGAGGCCAGAGTCAGCTTCCACCAGCCGTGCTCAGCACAATGGGGCACCCACCATCAGCACCCACCCAGCAGCTCGTTGGCTCCTGCCTCGCCTGGAGACCCCAGGAGGGGTGAGCAGGCAATAGCAGGAGCCCAGGAGATCGAGGGTGCAGGGGGTGTGTGGAGTGCAGTGCGACCATGGTTCCTGCCTCCTGCCAGCTGTCCTGGTGAGCCTGGAACAGCAGTGACAAGCTTGGCAGGGTGACAAGGGCACAGTGAGAGGCACCCACCATCCCAAGTAACCAAAACCAAGGGACCGCAGCAGTCACTTCTGCTCCAACCCTGGCACCCCTGGCACACCGTCCCTTGGCTGTCCTGCTCCTGGGGCCACAGAGGTGTCCCCAGCATCCCCCCAAGATGGGAGGCAGTTGCCTGGTAACAGTCATGATGCTTCAGCCCAACTCTGGCTGAGATAGGCAGATGTGACGGACTGATCCAGCCAGCCCAGCACCTTCTCCTGGTTATTCAGAGCGATCATTTGGGCTTGGCAAGGGGCTGGCATTCCCAGCTCACTGCTAACACACACCCTGTTTGGCTGAGAGGGAAACTGAGGCAAGGTCAGAAAGTCAGCACAGGAGTCCTGGATGCCCATCCCTGCTCCCTGCTTGGTGCTCAGCATCAGGCAGTGGGTGAAGACCTTGGGGCAGCTGTGAACACCCAGGGGCCTTGGGGGACGGTGGGGACAGCCAGGGATCCCCTCATTTACCACCCAAGCAGCCAGTCTGTCTCCTGGCCGTGGCATCACCCTGCTGCCCTCCCAACAGGAATTTAAGCCGACATGAGTCCTCCCGCTGAGGTGGCTGCTAAGCCCTCGAAGGGGTGGGCGACAGCCCTGCTCTCAGTCCCCATGGGAAGCTGGTGGCCTCTGCCCCATGGCACCCACAGGGGACAGGAGAGGAGCACCGAGGGACAGGGATAGAGGTCCCCAGGGCACAGGCAGTGCCAGCCTGGAGCTGGGACAGGGCCGTGTGGCAGCCAGCAGCCCAGGTGCCTACAAACACATGCTGACCAGAGCCAGAGGAAAGTTTGCTGCCAACAGCCACGCTGGTTCCCTACCTGTCCTGGGGCTGCGGTTGGTACCGGGGTGGGCAGGACCCCAGCCCGGCTCCTCTGTCCTGGTGCTCAGCTCCCTGGGTGTCTCGCGTCCCTTCCCTGGCAGGACAGTGGCTCATGTGGCTCTGAGAGTCTCCAGTCACCCAGGAGATGACCCTGATTCAGAGGCTTTTCCCAGCCCAGCCGGGGCGGGCTCTGGCCCAGCTCCAAGCCAGGAGGTGACGGAGACGGTGCCCAGCGCAGCCCTGGCAGCTCGCGGGGCGCGTCCGGCTTGGGGATGGGCAAGAGGAGCCACCGCAGCATCATCCCCTGCCTGAACCCCGGGGGGACACAAGCTCTTGCTCACACCCCAGGAATCCCTGGGCATCCCTGCCCTCTGGGAGTGGCATCACCCCCTCTGCAAATGCCACCGTGGGATGGGAGCTGCCCAAAGTGTCCCTGCTATGGCCACAGTGTTCATGCCCTGCGATTGCCACGGCAGGCGGCCAAGAGCGATCCCCATGAAACCCGAGCGGTGGGAGGGAGCTGCGTGTTATGAGGATGAGACCCCTTGGCTCCAAAGACCCTGGGGTGGGAGGTGAGGTGGCTGCGGTGTCACCTCCTCCAGTGGCCCCTGGCGTGGAAATGCTCTGGGATGGTTTTTGGGAGGTGGTGAGAAGCACCAACCAGCCACTGTGGCCTCCTGACCCACAGCTCGGCTTTCTGGCCAGCCAATTGCATCCCAGTAGCTGCTGGTATCACCCAGGGAGCAACCATCCCGCAGCAGAGAGGAAAACTATTGGCAAGTGAGAGCGAGGTGGAGTGCACGGACCTGTTTGGGGTGAATAATCTGCTCCCAGGCGAGTACTCCAAGAGACACCCAGCTCTTCCTGCCCAGCAGCAGCTCTGCCACCCAGAATTCACCATGCACAGCGGAGGAGACTTTGCTGAGAGGGATGTGGGACCCTGGCCAAGGGACTGGCACCTCCCCATGGGCACCAGAGCGAGAGCGATGGAGCCCTCGGCTCCCAGGGAGACCACGTTTGGCTGCCTGCCCTGCTGGGATATGGGGCAGCGCGGCACAGGGACCCTCGCTGGGCTGCTGTTCGCTTGCCCCTGGCCAGTCTGGCTCAGGACAGACAGCGTGATGCCATCACCCAGTGCCAGCGGTGCCCAGGCTTTCCAGTGCCACCCCGTGCCATCACCCAGTGCCAGTGGTGCCCAGTGTGTGTTGCCACTGCTGGCACCAACAGGGCTCCCTGTGGATCTGCACAAGTTGCTTCCCGGCAGAGCCACCAGCTCGGGAGCAGGAGGTGGTTTCTGGCAGCAGGACAGGTCTCCGCGGGGCGGCACGTGCCCGAGGGTTGCGAGGGTGCCGGTGGAGGGATGTGGGGCCCGGGATGGGCACCTGCCCCAGGCAGAGCAGCCGTCCCACTGCATTGTGGAAATCGAGGTCTTACCACAGTCACATCTGCTGGGACCACCTGAGCTGCCGAGCCCCCACGTCACACCAGAGCGGATCCCCGGAGAGCAGAGCGTGCCAGGAGCCGGAGGAGCTGAGGGGGTGTGAGAAAACCCCGGTTCCTCCCATGCTTCTTTGCCTGGCCCCTCCCTGTCCATAATAGTGCTGAGCTTACCTGCTGCCTGGGGCTGGCAGGGCTGAGTCAGGTCTTCTGCACCCTCATCATCCTCGTGGGGCGTCGGGGGAGGCTGAGGCACAGGAATGTCCGGCCTGCCGTGATGGCCAAGGGCCCTGGAGCTGGGATGCTGCAGGGGATTCCTGCCCTGGCCTCCAGCTGCCTTCCCGATGGGAAGCTCAGCCCCAAACTGGGAGGCAAAGCCTAGAAGGAGGCCCCGCTCCTTCTCCAGCCACTGGAGCCGCAGGCGGGCTCAGCTTACACCCCACGGGCTCCATCCAAGGCGCTAGGGCACAGCTGCTTCTCGCTTACGCAGGCTCGGAGCCGCGTCCCCTGTCCCTGAGACACAATGTCCCAGCCTGGAGGTGACGCGGGTGCTCCCAGCCCTCCGCAACAACAGAGGCAAAGAGGGGGGAACCTCGTGCGAAGACCTTTTGCCCACTCCAGCCCCCAGGAGGCTGGGGACGGAGGGGCTCTGTGTCCACCTTGCAGTGCTGGGACACTGTCCTGCCCGTTCCCCGAGGGGGACAAGGGAAGGGATCCCCCCAGGTTCCTGCATTTCCCTCTAGGAAGGCTGCCCCCACACAGCCCTGAGGGGAACGTGGGGTAGAATGATCTCTCCCTGCAAGGGCCTGGAGTCACCAAGTGTTGCCCCCAGACCCCCTCTCGCAGCCCTGGAGAAGCCGCCCTGGCTCCAGCACAGCCCCCACCACTCACACACCCCACAGCGATGGCACCTGCCCAAGGTCACACGTGAAACCAGCCTGGCCAGGGCCTGAGAACCCTCCAAACTCACGCCACGTGTGCTGGGCAGGACTCACTGCCCCGGACTCATCGCCCTGGCCTCTCTCGGTGCTGCTGACACATCCCCACCTGGCTGCTGAACCTGCTTCTCACCACTCCCGGAGCACCCCCAGGCACTGAAACCCCAAGCCCATGGGGAACCCTGACGTAAAACCCAGCACGTGTTTTTGTTTTGAGGTCTGTGAGTGGGGAAAAAAAGAAAGGAACCCAGGGAAGCGCCCGGGCACGCGTCTCTGCGCAGGGTGGAGGAGGAGGAGGGTGCTGGGGAGCTTTGCTGGCAGGGCTGCTGAGTGTTCACGCATGAACTCTGAACCCACTCTCTGGGGATGGAGAGGCTGCAAACCTCCCCACTGTGTTTTTTCCCAGCTGAAGGAAGATGAGGGAAGTTTAGCTGGCACCTCCGAGTCTCTGATGCCACAGCCTCCTCCCTGGGCTGGCGTCTTCTCCTACTGCTTGCCCCAGGGAGGGCAAAACCCAAACCACCTCCTCAGCTCCTCTCGGTGCTCTGCTCCAGACCCCACTGGCAGCCCCGAGCACCCCCTTTTTCTGCCTCCCTGACCCCCACCCCACGCTGTGTCTCACCCCACTCCCTCTCCCAGCCTTCCGTCCATCCTTTCCCTCCTGGATCTCCACCCCCCTCCCCAAACCTCTCCCCACGTTCACCCCCCACTCACCCGCGTGGTGACGGCTCAGGGGCGCGAGGCCAGCGGGGTGGGTGGCGAGGGGCTCCTCATGGGGTGATGAGAGCCGGGAGCTGATCCTGGTTCCTCGACGTCAGGAGGAGAGCGAGCGATTCGGAGGGGCTGGTGGCACCCAAGGTCTTTGAGGGGACAGCCCAGCTCGTCCCCCGCACGGAGAGGACACGATGGTTGGAGGGAGCTGAGCTGAAGGGCTGTGGGGCCACGTAAAAACGCCACCGCAGAAATTCACGGCTCGGGTTACCCACCAGATAAATATAGTGTCTTTATCTGACCTCACAGGTCGCTGAAATGCTCCTCTCGCATTCCAGCTTCGGGGAGGCTTAAAGGGAACGTGAACCCGTGGTGAGGAGGTGCGGGGAGGGGAGGCTGTGGAGAATGAAGGATGACTGAGGGTAAGTGTGGGGATGGGGAAATCTGGGGAGGGAGATGGAGATCCAGGAGCTAAAGGGTTGATGGAAGGTTGGAAGAGGGAGTGGGATGGGGCACACCATGGCGTAGGGGTCGGAGAGTCAGAAAGAGGGGTGCCCGTGGCTGCCAGTAGGGTCTGGAGCATCGAGGGGAGGGGAGGAGGCGGTTTGGGTTTTAGCCCCTTTGGGGAAGGTTGTAGGGAGAGAAATCCTGTGAGCCTGCAGGAAAGATGATTGCAGGAGCTCTCACCCCTCACCATTCCCCAGGGATACTGGGGCAACCACTTTCATGGCTCCACAGGGATACTGGGGCACCCACCCATGCTCCCCAAGGTTACTGGGAACTCCACTCCTCATGGGGATACTGGGGTACCCACCCCTGCTCCCCAGGGTTACTGGGGCACCCACCTTCATGGCTTCCAGGGGATACTGAGGCACCCACCCCTCATGGCTCTACAGAGATACTGGAGCACCCACCCCATGATTTCCCCCAGGGATTACTGGAGAATCCACCCTGAACAACTCCCTGGGGATACTGGGGCACCCTGAATGACTCCCTGGGGATACTGGGGCACCCTCCCCTCTTGGCTCCCCAGGGATGTTGAAGCTCCCACCCTGCACCTCTCCCTGAGGCCTGACCCACCCAGAGCAGCGTGACCTCCTGGTATGCCGGCACCTGGGCAGCTGTGACTCAGCGAGCACCTGCTGAGGATAATTAGGAGGGATGCAATTACGATGGCATTTTCCTCCCTCCTGCTCAGCTCCGGCCCTGAAACAGGAAGGGCTGCACGAGGGACGCGTCTGGGCGTGACGTGGGGAGGCTGCTGTGCGGTCACCAGGGTTTTAGGGGGTGGTGGCACAGCCCTGCACCCAAACCCAGGGCCCCATGGTCCCCAACACCCAGGGCAGCATCTTGACCCAGGGCAGGGAGCAGCACGTGGCTGCTCTGGACAATGTGGGGAACCTGGTGAGCCCCACGTGCTGGCACGGAGGATGCTGGAACGGTGGGCACGCTGCTCTAGGGAGCTTCCAGACACGTCTGCACGTTCATCCCCACACCCAGCACTGGCAACCCCCTTCTCCGAGGGTGGCTGGGCTGGGACTGGCCCTGGGGTGCCCCTGGTACCCACCCTGCTTGCTCCTCTCCTGGCAGGGCGGACAGCCTGGCTCTGAGCTGACTTGGGGGAACGGGGGCTCCAGGATGGAGCTGAGGGTAAGAACAGGGATGGGGGCAAGGGTCTGGGTGCGGGCGTTTGTTCTCTTCGCCCTCCCCGGGGAAGACAAGTCTTGTCCCTGCCTGCTTCTCTCTCCCACAGGGTTTGGGCTGCTGGATGCCTTGGGGATGCACGGTGGGGCTCCCCACGCACGGTGACCCCCCAAAACAGGGACACGGCAGCCCCACCACGGCCCCTCACCCCATCACTGCACGCACGGGTGGCCACGGCTCCATCACACAACCTAGGGTTTATTGTGCAGACAGAGGAACACTCCTGGAAGATAGGGGTTTGGTTCTTTTTTTTTGTCGTTGTTGTTGCTTTCCATAGGGTTCTTTTTTTCTTTTTTTTTCGTTTCTCCCCATTAACAGAATTTCATTTATGACAAGCTGTGGAAACAACTACAAATGTTCACAAAAAAATGAGAGTCGAGACGCATCCGCGCTCTGCCGGGTGGGCTCTGCGCCTGCCCCAGTGCTCACCAGCAAGCCCAGGGCGCTGGGCGCAGCCGCCCGCAGCTCTACACGGCCTCAGCAGCACGAGACAGCAAGCAAGCAGGCAGGGAACGGGCATGGAGGTAGGAGGCAGCTCACGGGGTTTGGAGAAGAGCAAGGAGAGGCTGCTGGGAATTGCTCTCAGCCGTGGTGGCCGAGCTCAAGCTGCACTAGGAGCACCGCGGGGCTGGGGTTTACTCTGTGGACCCTGATGCTTCTGTCTGGATCTTCTCGTGCCCCCCTCTGGGGCAGCAGGAATTGCCCTCTGGTTTCTCTCCCCATGGATGCTCCTTTCCCGGGAATCACCAGGTTTTGGGGAGGCCGGGGCAGGAGCCCATCAGCTCCTTGGGGTCCTGTGGGGCATCCAGGCAGGTCTGGGATGTTGCTGTGCTTAGCATCCCCCTCCCCTCTCTCGCTGACCCGTGGGCAGCCAAGAGCTGGGCTGCCCTTCCCAACTTTTTGGCTCTCAAAAGGAGACAGGGAAATGCTGAAAGGGAGGAGGGAAAAGGGATGGGGCACCCGGGTTACCCCCAGTGGGGTGGTGGGACTGAAAGAAGACTGTGCTGGAGGAGGGAGGCTGCTGAGCCTACCCAGAACCAGGCACCGGGGTGTGTGCCACAAGGAAGGGTCACAGCCCCCCGATGTTCCCTCAGGGACAGGGCGATGGTGCAGGAGTCCCTGTGGAGACCTTGGGGCACACTCCCATAGGGGAGCCCCCTCACCACCAGCCTGGATCCAGCCCCAGGGGCCTCGGGGAGGGGGGCAGGGGTGAGGGCAAGGCTGTGGCTAGCTCAGAGAGGCTCTGCTTGCCTCCACTGCGAGTGGGTGCGGGCAGCAGTGCTCTCGTCACAGCTAAGGGTTAGTCCCCTGGGAGAGCAAGCGGTGTCTCGGGCAGCACAAAGGTACCAGACGATGTCAGGAGGAGCCTCACTTCCAGCTCAGCTGTCAAAAACAGATCGGGAAAAACTTGGTGCCAAAGCACTTTGCGCTGAGCCTCCTTGCAGGGGCCCAAGAGCCCTAAGGAGGCGGGTGGCTCCCAGACCTGCTCCCCTCTCTCCCCCAGCATCATCCTGTGCCTCCCGTGCTCCCTCTGGCTCTCCCTCGCTCAGAGACAGGACGCCTCGTGTCCCCTCCTGGTCACCAGCTTGGGGTGACTCAGGGTGAGAGGAGCAGGCTGAGAACTCCCTCGAGTCACCCGGCGAGCGGGCAGGGTGGGTCGGGGATGCTGGCAGCCCCGTCTCCTCCCGGAGCTGCGGGCACGGCCCCCGGCACACGGACCCTTCCGCACGCTGTCGCATCATCTCTCTCTCTCTTACCTGCCGGTCCAGCTGTCTTTCCCCAGGTGAGAACAGGCAAACCCCAAAAGTTAAAAGGGATGGGAGAAGCAGGCTGGGGGTGGGGCTGAGGCTCCAGTGCTCCCAGTATGAGCAAACCAGGCAGCCTGCGGAGCGGGGAGGTGCGATGGGAGAAGCGACGCTGCCTAGCAGAGCCACCATGCTTGTGAGCAGGGCGCGTGTGCGTGAGACGGGGCTGGGCACAGGACGGTGGGTAGCGTTAGATACACGGCTATATAGAGAGAACACAGAGAGAGGTGTCGCTTGTTCCAAACGCTTCGGCTTCTCTTTCCAAGGGCTGCGCTCTGGCGGGGACGGCGGGTTCGCTGGGGTACTCGGTGTGTGTGTGCGTGCGTGCGCGTGTGCGTGTGCGTGCATGTGTGTGCTTTTCCTTTCACAGGGACACGAAGTCCACGGCTTGCAGGAGGGGCAGGGAGAGGAGGAGCAGCAGGAGCCACGAAGTGTTCTGGATCAAGAGGCTGAAGCCGGCGCATTTCTCCAGTTTGTCTGGGAGGAAAGGGAATGGGGAGGGAGAGAAGAGCAGCAATGAAATCCCCCCGGGGATTACAAGGGGTACTGGGACTCAGCTTCTTGTCTTTTCTCTGCCACAGGAATGCAGCCAGTCCCACCCTAGACCCTTGCCTGCTTCCCGTCCCACTTTGTACCCATGGAATATCAGAACTTTTAGGGGCACAGAGACCCTGGGGAGCGTAACCCTGCCTGTGCCTGCCTGAGGTGGCAAGGGGATGGGCACCAGGCGAGACGAAGGGCTCTGCAATGCGATGTAACTGTGGAAAATCCCCACTGTGCTCTGGCTCTGGATCACAAACATCCTCAATCCTTCACCAGCAGACTTGTCCCCTCTGCTGAGGCTGACTACGAAGCACCATCTATGGGAGGAACCCCGGGAAGCAGGGGTGAGCAGTCTGGAATGGGTGGAGTGAGAGTGTCCGCGGGGCTGACTGCTCTGCTTACAGCAGGAAGGGCACGTAAGGGGTGGGAAACATTTCTGGGGCTCAGGGAGGGTTTGAGGTCACCACGGAGGTTAGGGATTTCTCTGTAGGCCTTGCCAAGCGTAAAACAGATGGGAAGGAGGGACTGAGGCCAGGCTCCGCTGCCCATCTCACCTTTGATGACAGTGATGTTCTTTATCTGGTTGCCGGTGTAGTCATTGGTGGCCCTCAGCTCGCACATGTAGACGCCCTCATCGCTGGTGGTGAAGCTCTGCAGGTAGAGGCAGACCAGGTTCTTGTGCATGGTGACGTTGGCTCGGCTCCGGTAGATGTTCTCGGAGACGCTGATGGTGCTGTGGATGACGTGCTTCCTGTTGTCCTTGGTGATGCTGAACTCGTAGGTCAGGGGGTTGCTGGTTTTGTTCTCGTAGCGGCAGTCCACCCGGAGGCTCTGGCCCAGCAGGCAGGCACTCAGGTCCTTGATCATCTGGCAGTGGGCAGCCTGGAGGACTGGGAGAGGCAAGCAGGGGGTGGACAGGGATCAGTGAGCGCTGGGGGTGCCCACGCAGCCTCCTGGCCCCTGCACGGTGCTGTGGGCCAAGCTTGCTGGAGAGCAGGGAGGGGACGCGCGCCCGCTGGCTGTACCTGTCAGGATGACAGCGATGCTGACCGTGGGGTTCATCTCTGCGCGGAGGGGCCCGCCGGTGGCCGTCACCGAGAGGAGAGCCTGGGCAGGGACAGAGAGAGGGGGTTAACCAGGCAGTCGCCCTGGTGCACAGACGCGGGTGGTGCAGACGCGGGCACAGGCGTGCAGGCTGCCTCTCCTCTCGCTGACGATGCTGCACAGCCTGCTCCTCATTGTGACGTCTGAGCCCTGGCTCTGCAACGAGCTCGGGAACCGGGCGCTGTGTGTCTGGCCAGCATCACCTGCCTCTATCTCCAGGCAATGTCAGCCACGCTCTCCTTTCCCTGTCTGAATCCTCCACGACAGATTTTAAATGAGCTGAGCCCTGTGCGTGCTGCCCTCCCCTTCTCCTCCCCATGGCCAGGCTGGGTGCCCCATCGAGGGATGGGCAGGAGGAATTGGGGTGCACCCACCTCAGGGCTGCGGTTCACGCCGAGGGTGCTGCCCGGTGAGGGACCCTCCCTGGCGCCCGCGAGCACCAGGCCGGCCAGCCCCGCTGCAGCTCCAGCGGGTGAGCTCAGCAAAGATGAGTCATTGCGATGCAGTGAGGGAAAGGGGCCAAGAGCAGCAAGAAGGAGGGACCCGGCAGCTGGACAGGGAGCCAGAGGATGGCACCAAGTCTCCCAGAGCTGAACTGAGCCTGGCAGGGTGCAGGATGGAAGGGTTTTGGCGTGGTAGAGTCCGCCCTCCACGCCCCTGGTCCAGCCCTCGTCTATATCTGTGCTGCCTCCTGTTTTTTTGTGAGAAAGGGACCCAGGGATGTGCTGTCAAATCCCCAGGGCTGCTCACAGTCCAATACAGCTGAAAGGAATCAATTAAAGGTTTGCAGCCCAGCCAAGCAGCTACATTGGGAATCCAGCCGCAGACATGTGGAATGGAGGGAGAGGGTGGGGGAGCCGCAAAGAAGACGCCAGGGCTGAAGGACACAGGGAGCACCCTGCAGTGAGCCCTCCAGGCTGGGGCTGCAGTGCCAGGTCTAAGAGGAGCTGAATTATCGCCCCTTTGGGACTCAAGGCTGGAAGAGGGGAGAGCAGACCCTCAGCTTGCTCTCTCTGAGCCTGGGTAAACACCCAGGGAAGAGCTAGGAACTGCCTGTACCACAGCCAGATGGATTTTTCTTTTTAGCGTTTTCTGTGTCTTTCATACAACAATTTAGGAGGAAATTCCAAACCCATTTGCTCACCCAAAGCTGTTAAAAGTCTATATCCGCAACCCCAATCACTGCCCAGGAAGAAAAAATCCTTTCTGTTTGGTCTTGGCAACCAAGAGGTTGCAAATGGAGGCAAAGGCGTGTTGGAAGAGGCGACCTGAGTCTCTTCTGGGTTCCTAGAAACCGGCCCCTGTCCCCTGCTTTGTCATTTCCCCGCTCTTTGAATGTCCTGGGATGCTATTTAGGTCACAGCCAGGCTTTCCTTCAGAAAACCAGTGCAAATGAGCTCCTGGAGTGGGGGGCTTCCTCCCACCTAGGTGGAAAAGCACCCAGATCCTCTCAGCTTTGTGCTCCCGAACCATTGTACCCCCATCTCCTCCTGACATTGGTGCCTGGAGCAGAGCTACCCAGGTACCTCTGACCCCTGCCCATCCCTGGGGTTTGCGCAGGGACAGGGCTGGTGAGGACAGCAGCATCGCGGACCCCAGCCCCTGCAGAGCAGAGCCTGCAGAGCAAACCCTGCAGAGCTTCCCAGGGTGCTCTCTCCGTGCCACCGCGACAAGCTGGGGGTGACAAACAGGCTGTGGGTGTGGCGAGGGGAGAAGGGGAGAGCCAGAGCGATGGGATGAGGGAAACCCAGCGCCTGAAGAGCCCGGCTGCGCTCAGGGGCGGCTGCCGGCAAACTGGGGGGCACACAGGGTCCTGGATGCGCAAGGGAGAGCGCAGCGGGCGGCGCCTCTCGGGCCTCGGGAGGAGCAGGAGGGTCGGGATGCAGGATGCTCCCGGTGCCCGCGTGCGCCCAGGGGGAATGCCGCAGTCCCCATCCTCGGGGAGGGGCAGACGGAGCCGCGGGGACGCGAAAAACAAACGGGGAGCGGGTCCCTGGGTGCGGCATCTCCTGCCGGGGAGGGGCGAGCATCCTCGGGGCGCTCCGAGCATCCTCGGGGCGCTCCCCGCCGGGTACCGCTCGGGCAGGGATGAGCCGCTTCCCCCGGGGCTGCAGACCCTGCCGGCCCCCTGCCGGCCCCCCCGCCTCGCCCCGGCCCCCCGGTAGGTCGGATCCATCCCTACCTGCCCGGCGCTGCCGCTGCCGCTGCCCGCGGGGCTGTGCCGGCGCGGGGCTCCCGCAGTTTGGGGAGGGCTGGCCGGGCGGCTCCAGCAAATCAGGGCTGGGAGGCGTCACTCGGGCTCAGCCCCCGGCCCTGCGGCGAGGGAGGGGGGGTGGGGGGTGTGTGTGTGTATGGGGGGGCTGCCTCTGCGGGCTCTGCCCCCACCCCCGGCACGGGCACCCACACCCCTTCCCATCCCTCTCCCCCACCCCAGATCCATCCAGGATGCCCACCCGTACCCACTCAGCCTCTTCCCATCCCTCTCCCCCACCCCCGGATCAGCCAGGGCACCCATTGGTACCAGGGGTCTCACTCAACCCCCTCTCCATCCCTCTCCCCCTCCCAGGATCTACCCAGGACATGAACCTGTAACCTACTTGGCACCGTTCACCCCCAGGATAGAACCAGGGTACCCACTGCTACCAAAGTTTCCACTCAGCCCCTTGTCCCCATCCCTGTGATCCAGACAGGATGCCCCCCAGTACCACTAGTACCCTTCCCCATCTCTCTTCCCAGCCCCAGATCTGGCCAGGGCATCCACTGGTACCAGGAGTTGCACTCAGCCCCCTTCCCCATCCTTCTCCCCCATCCCTTTCCCCTCTTTTCTGCAAGCTGGAAAAGGTGACAGATCCCCCATTGCCATGGGAACATCCCATATTGCAGAAGAGCTGCCAAGCTGCATCCTTCCCGGCAACGTGGGAGTTGTTTTGCTGGGAAGAGAGGATGCTTCGGAGGCAAAAAGAAGAAAGAGCTCATCTTGGGCTTTGCTGAGGAGAGGGGAAGCGTTCCCCCTCCCCATATGTCTATGGGTCAGATACCTGCCGAGGTCAGCGTGCACAAAGTCACCACAATCCGGTGCAATGCAGGTCTCCCTGGGGGAAATGGTGCAGGACACAGCTGAATCCCTGCCTGGGGTGCTACTGGCCACAAGCCTTAAGATTTAGGCTCAGGGCCGGTGGCAGTGAGGAGATGCTGTGGGTGCTGGTCTCCTCTCCCAAGTGAGAAGTGATAGGATGAGAGGAAATGGCCTCAAATTGCTCCCGGGGAGGTTTAAATTGGATATGGGGAAAATTTTCTTCCCTGAAACGGCTCTCAGGCACTGGAACTGCTGCTCAGGGAGGTGGTTGAGTCTGCAGGGGTTTAAAACAGAAGTAAATGATGTGCTCAGGGATCGTTTAGCAGTGGACAGGTACAGTTGGACTCGATGATCTCAAAGGTCTTTACCAAATGATTGTGAGTTAAACAAGACCTTGCTCCCTGCAAGCTCCCATCACCGCGTGGTTGGGAAGGGGTTAAGCAGACCTACTTCTGCACAGGCAAAATGTCTTTGGGCCCAGGAAGCAGCCTGGCAAAAGATCTCTGCCCTGCTCTCAGGGCAAAGGGGACTGGATTGGAGAGGAGGGCAGCATCAGGGAGCTGCTCTCCCCGGAGGTTCTGAGCCACCCCAGGAGGGAGCAGAGCAGTGCAGGACACCTGCCGTGTCCTCACCTCTTCTCACAGCCCCCATCCAGGCTCTACAAAAAGGGCTGGCACTGTGAAAGTTGAGATGAAAAGTCATGTTCTGCTCCAGCAGAACCTGATCCCCAGTGACACTCGAGTGCTGAGGTTTTGCAAGCTGGCTGTGTAGCAAGGATTTGCCAATACTACAAAATCTTGGCTCCAGGGGCTTGCTCGCTGCATGGGCCATGGGCTGCCCCAAAGGGGCTGGAGACCCAGGCTGGTTGGGGTGTTCGTGATGCCCAGGGAGGTGCAGCAGGGTTCCCAACGTGCTGCCAGTTGGAGAGCAAAGGCCTGACCCTTCCTCCTGCATCAGCCAGACCCAGGCTGGGGGGTCAAACCCAGCTGCACATGCACAGCAGCACAACAGCACCAGCAACCCAGGATGGCACAAACCAACAGGTGAAGGACAGCATTAAACGCACAGCAAACCAGTGCAGGAATGGAAGCAGGGAGACGCAATGCAAACAGACACCGTCACGTTGCCACGTTGTCAGAATGCGAAAACCACAAGCACACGGTCTGCTCCAAACACCACCATGATGTAGGGGCAGCACACGTCACCACGCACACGTGGGTCCCTTTTACACCTAGCCCGGCATCTCCATGAGCTCCTTCACACCCATAGCGATGTGAGAATAGGAAACCGGGGAATTCAAGCTCTGACGATGGGGTTTGGGGCACATGCAGTTGCCTAAGTCCCATTGCAAGAGATTCCAGCTCCCTTTAAATCTCTGGCTGGTGGTGCTGTGGAGACAGGCGTGATTGTGCAGTTTCTGGGCAGTGCTGGCAGCAGGCGTCCTGCCAGGTATTTGCAGGAGGCTCCTTGCAGAGGATCTCCAGCTGGATAGTCCCTTCACTGCAGATTGCAACCTGGCTGCCATCCACGAACCAGAGAAAATCAGTCCCCGAGTCACACCTAATGCAGAGGCCGCTGGAGAGTGGCCGAAGGGAAAAGGGTGGGGAGGAGAGAACCTCATGACAGACAAACAGAGAGGGGGGGCAGGCAGCGTTTTCAGTGTCAGGCAGAGAGACAGACAAGCACAAACAGGGGCAAGGGAGTAGCCAAACAGGCACTGTGCAGCCCAGCAGCGCAGATACCAGCACGCTGTGGTGGGACAGATGGTCAAGCAGGCAGAGGCAGGGCACAGACAGACTCCTAGGGGCTCAGACTGGCTGAACGGCCCCTCGCTCCTGTCTGGAGAGAAAGCCAGGTCATGCAGAGAGTCCTTCTGCTCTGCTGGAGCGTGTCAGGGGCATCACTGCTCCTGGTAGCTCGAGGACCATGCCCAGGAGCTGCAGGAGGCAGGCGGGGAGCAGAGGCACCGAGCTTGACCATGACTCGGGTGTCTGGTGCTGCTGCAGCAATTAAAACCTGGCCTTGCCCCAAGGACATCCTGCAGCAGGGGACAGCCGCCTGCTAGTAGAAAGGTGGGTGCGCATCCTCCAAATGCAGGAAGAAGAGAGACAATCTCTCCTTCTCCCTCCTGCTCGTGAATTGCTGCAGCGCACGCTGGGTCCTGCTCAAACAGCAGCAGCAGGATGCCCGTGCAGCAGCCAGCCCCTGCCAGGAACCATTTACACCCCCACTGCTGGTTGCTGGGAGGAGATGTGAGGTCCCGGGAGCAGAACACCTGGAGAGAGACCCCTGGCATCCTCTCCAAAGCCATTAGAGCTGGGGAGTTACAGGATGGAGGAGCGAGGGAGGGCATCCGAGAATCAGAGCTATTGATCCGACAGACCTGGCAGAGATCACAGCTCTGGGCTTGACTAATGGAAAAACTCTTCACCTCGCAGCGCCTGCACATCCCCGCAGGCCCCAGAGCTCCAGCCACCAGCAGGGCTGCAAAGGATTCATCCCTTTCACTGCACAAACCCAGGCCCCGCCGTCCTCGTACCTCTGAGGGACAAGAAAGGGAGGCTGCAGAAGAGCTTTGCCCTTGACTGGAGAGACAGAGCAGCCCCTGGGAGCTCAGCGAGGCCCCATGGATGCTATATGTAGCCTGGCCCAGATTTGAAGCCCCTGGGCTTTGTGGCACCACCGTGCAGAGCAGGGGTGGAGGAGACTCTGCTCCCCTCCTTCCAGCACGCAGCCCTGGGAAACAGGGGCAGGCAGGGCTCCTGCTGCAGCGCTGACCTGGGGGCTGCTGTGCTTTGAGCAGCTACATCAGCCCAGGAGAAACCCTACAGGGCACAAAACCCCAGCTCTGCCAGGGTGGTTTGCCTGCAGCAAGCAGGGCGCTGCCTTAGCCTCTACCTGCTGTACAGCCCCACCCTGGGTACAGAGAAGCCCCAGAGACTGAAGACCTCAGCCTAGCAGAGAGGGATGGAGGACTAGAATTGAGGAATTAGCTCCAGACCCTGCACTGACACATCCGCCAGCAGGAACATCCCTCCCTTCCTCCCTGCGCACTCTGGCTAGCAGAAAGCCCTGGCTCTGTGCTCACACCTACCATGGGGATTTCATGCCCTCCAGCTTGTTGTGGTGGCTCCCCTAGAAGGGAGGCTTCTCTGGGAGGCTGCCAGCAGTGAGCATGCACTGCAGGATCCCCCTCTTAACCCCTGATTCTTCTGGCACTGCTGATTTTCCACCCTACTGCAATCTGGGGGCCACCAGGAAAGATCCCAGCAGTGCAGCTTCCCTGCCCAGACAGAGCAGAGTAACTGTCCTTGGAGTCTGCTGCCCATTGAGAGGAGTGGGTCACCATCTCTCTCTGCCTTTAGCCCTTCCTACTCAAGGCAATTAAAATCTTCCTGGAAGACACTTGGAAATGCTTGTGGGAGCCAGCCAGGACACTCAGCCTGAAAGAGGGGGTTGACTGAGGCACAGAGCTCTCAGCTTGCTCCATCTGCTCCCCAGACTGAGTGGGAACAGTGCTTGGCTGCCTGCTCCAGCCTCCTCCTTGCTGCCTCCCATCACAGCCAGCGATGCATCCTGCTGGTGCTTGGCGGGGGCTGGTTTTCTTCCTACACAGCAGTTAGGGTGTGGGAGCTGTATTCTGCCCCTTGCCCCTCAAACCTGATCTCTGGGGAGCTTAGAGGGAGACCTATTCCTGGGAGAAGGAGAAACACCTCTGCCAGCTGAACCAGGCAGGTAACTCAGCTCCTAGCTCAGAGTTTGCAGACTCAGCTCTTGCCTGCAGGGCAAGTGGCCAGAGGGCCTGTATTCAATCCCTTTTCAAGGGTGCCATATCCCATGGACTCTTTATACAAGAGCTGTCAGTGTTTGGATTGGGAAAAGATGCCACTCCAGATGGTGAAACGCCCCCCCTCTACCTGCTGAACACCTTGCTCTGTGACACAGCAACCTCTGCCCCTTTAGAAGGCAATCAAGGGAGCACTGATGGGGAGAGATGCTGCGTTGTGCAGCATCAGAAGCCACAGACAGGCAGTCAATTCTCAGAGCAACTTTAGACCCCTTTGTTTTGAGGGAATTTACCCATGTGGGAAAAGAGAAGCATCGGGGGCACTGCTGGGAAGATACTGGACAGAGAAAGGGGTGTAGACCACAGCTCTGCTTCTGCTCACCATCCCCAGCCAAGCTCTCCTCTCTCTGTCTCAGGAGGGATGAATAATGCAAGCTACAGAAAATGGAAATAGCTTCCCTGAATTCTCTCCTCCTACCTGCTGGGCCTTAAGGAACAGAAACTGTTTATTAGCATTCCTTATTTATGAAAAGCCATCAAGCCAGGGTCATTAACCCTCACCACACTGGTTCCTGCAGATGTTTCCAGAGGAGAAGAGCAGCTGGAAGGAGCTGCCTGCAGGGTCCCTGCTCTGCTCCAAGCCAGCTCCTCACTCTGGAGAGATGCAGTTACATAAAGGCAGGCAGGTTCGCCCCTTTCAGGCACAGAACACGTCTCGGCTCCACGCTGAGGCTGGAGACATCAAGAAGGCTGGTGAGGGAGGGATGCCCAGGCCTGGCATGATCCCCAGCAGTGCTGGAAGGGCAGAGCTGTGGCTGCAGCACACACAGAGCTTCCCTTTAGCAGCCAGCCAGCTGCTTCCCGCACTTGGGTGTGTGTCATCAGCTCCAGCATTCGCTCATCTCCCTCTTTGTTAGTGGGGACAAAGAGAGCCTGTTCCCACTGCTGAAGGGCTTCCCTCTGCTCCGACACCAGCCAGAAAGGCTGCGCTGCCCGCCTGCCTCCTTCACTCTCCTGCTCCAAACACACGCAAGCCCTGCTCTCCACATCTCCCTTCCTCTCAGCATCAATCCACAACCACCAGCATCTCTCCAGCCGCCTCTGGCTGCGTGACCAGCCTTGTGCTGCCCTTAGTCACTTGACAATTCCTCCCAGTCCATGATGACAAACTGTTTGGAGCAGAGGGAGTCTTTTGAGTGCTTCCCAGGCAGCTTTTTGCCCGTTGTTGTCTGCTTCTGTTTGCTGAGGAGGCTGGAGAACCTGCTTCCAGGCTCCAGAGGCAAAGCTAGGCGGCCTGAGTCCCTGTCTTCTCTACAGCCTCCTTCAGGGATGGAAAGTGGGTCACTTCATAGCTCTGTGCATCAGTTTTGCCACAGAAAAACACGTCCTGAAGAAATTCCTACCCTTTTCCTGGCCAGGCAAGCCCTCTGATTTGAAATACAGGTCTCTAGGAGACAGACTGCAGATAAAGACTGCACAGCCAGAATGAATCATTGAGCTTTTGTAAAGAGAAGCCCAAAGCTACGGGCAAAAGTTAGAAATAAAAGGGGCATGAAAGAACCTTGATTGTAGCAGCAGAAGAGTTACCCAGGCACCCACTGAAGAGCTACCCTGGTGTGACAGCTCTTCAATACATCACAGAGCTACTGCGGGTACCAAGGTGGCAGTTGAAGGCTCTTCAGCAAACAGTCATGATCACCTCATTTATGCTGCAGCACAGAAGAAGGTTTCCAACCATGGTGCAGCATCAAATGGCTGAAAATGCTGCCGTCCTGGGCTTTTTCCATTATGCTGTCACTCAAGGCAGGAACAAGGGTCCAGCCTTAGCTCAGCATCAGCCTCTCACCCTGCAAAACAACAGTTCTGAGACCTCCCAAGGTGTTTCTGCACCTCTGGAGCACCAAAAATGAGCACTTCCAGGGAGCCAAAGTCTGCTCAGAGGTGGGGTCCTGCCAGGGAAAGGCAGCGCTCGGCCAGGGCTGTGGTCTTGAGGGCCAGGAGCAGCCCTGCCTTCATAATTCAGCACTTAACCAAAGAGAGAAGCAGAAGGAGGTTCAAGACACAATGGGGCTTGCTTCACCTTTAAGATGCTGAAAGAGAATGAATGAGGCTGGGTCTAAAGGTCCTGCCTTTTGCCAAAGAGGAGATGTGAGGGAAAGGGCTGGATATCCCACATTGTATTAAATGATAACACCAAGAAGTATCCTTTTGAGAATACTCATGCTGGAAGAACTCGAGTCCCTGGAGCTGAATTATCAACAGGAAAGTTTACTTGGAGATTTAGCATAAGCCTAATTCATACAATGCTGTTACCAACCTTCAACTTGGGAAACCAACTCCACAGTGAGCTTCGAATGCTCCCAAAATAGTCAATAAAACATATTTCCTCATTGGCTGTTGTACTGAGCGCAGCCATCTGCAAGTGTGAATTGGCAGCAGAATCTGTCTTAGCTCTAAATTTCACTCTATCACCAACATCAAGTTAAACAAAGCCTACAGGAAAGCTGGGGAGGGGCTCATGATCAGGGACTGCAGGGAGAGGATGAGGGGAAAGGTTTTCTGCTGAAAGAGGGGAGATTGAGATGAGATCTTAGGAAGAAATGTTTTCCTGCAAGGCTGGGGAGGCCCTGGCCCAGGTGGCAGCTGCCCCATCCCTGGAGGGGTTCAAGGCCAGGCTGGATGGGGCTTGGAGCCCCTGATCCAGTGGCAGGGGTGGAACTGGATGGGCTTTGATGTCCTTTCCAACCCCAACAGTTCCATGATTCTATGATCCCTATAGAGCAAAGTGTGTTGGGTCCCACAGCTGTGCCCCCACCACTGTGCAAGATCCCACTTCAACAGGGCTACCTCTCCCCAGGGAGTTTCACATCAAAGCTGACACTCCTAGCACACTGGGTTTATTCCAATCCCTTCCTATTTTCCAGCGCAAGGCAGGGACACCAGGTGCTGGGACAAGCCCAGCTGCTTTTCTCCGATACCAACACCTGGGGACCTGTATGGCTGTGTACCCTTACCAAAAATAAACAAGTGAAAAGACAACACATAAGTAATAAACCTCTGCAACTTTTCAAAAGCCTTTACTGCAAAAAGTAAACACCCTCCCGCCTGTGGTTGCTGGAAGGAGTCTCTCTGCGGGGCATCAGATCGCTCGAGCAGGAACTCCGCACCACTTGGCCAGACATCTATTCCTAATGGGAGTCTGGGACCCTGCCAGCCGGCACTTGATTACAATTAGCTTACTTTCCTATTCTTTTAAGATCATTTACATGGTTTATTAATCTGTGTATTGCTCCCAACAACAATGTCCTGTACATTAAATACACAGCTTTATATTCTCCTGTAAACAACCCCCCCGGCCACAGGCTGTGACTCTGTCAGCGTGGCAGAACCTCACCTGCTTTCTGGTGCGTTCAGCCAAGCAATTTCATTCCAGACCCCCAAAACGCTGCAGTTTCACTGCTTGCTTACCTGCTCTAGTATTTTTGTGATTGTAGGCTTTGGGAGTTATTTACAAGCAAGAGCAGAATAGAAGGCGTATATAAATATCCCCAAGTGCAGCAGTGGAGCCATGCTCCCTTTTATTATTATTATAAAAGGAATTCATGCGTCCTATTTGAGAAAATCCTCTGCTGCAGTGGGTACACAAACTCCTCCAGGGAGGATCACTCCCAGGCAGACCCTGTGCACCAGCTGGGAAGAAACCAGAGCACCTCTGGACACCCCCCAGCCACCCCTGAGCTCTGCCCTGTAACACACCCAGTGTAGTATTGCTGTGTCACTTACCTGGGCACCTCCTCACGATACCCACGATGACACTTGGAGGCACCTAGGACAAACACACAACAATCTAGAATCGTTGAGGTTGAAAAAGGCCTCCAAGATCATCCAGTCAAACCTTCAACCCAACACCACTAAACCATGCCCTGAAGTGTCATGTCTACATGTTTTTTGAACCCCTCCTGGGATGGAGACTCCACCACTGCCCTGGGCAGCCTCTGCCAGTGCTTCATTATTCTTTTGGTAAAGAACTTTTTTTTCTGGTATCCAATATAAACCTCCCCTGGTGCAACTTGAGACTATTTCCTTTTGTTCTATCACTTGTCACTTGGGAGAAGAGACCATCACCCACCTCACCAAAACCTTCCTTCCATGAGCTGCAGAGAGCGATGAGGTCTCCTCTCAGCCTCCTGTTCTCCAGGCTAAAAAGCCCCAGGTCCCTCATGAGCGATGAGAGTTGTTCGGGTTGGAACTGGATGGGCTTTTAAGGTCTGTTCCACCTCCCCCAGCCATGGGCAGGGACACCTCCCACTGGATCAGGGGCTCCAAGCCCTATCCAACCTGGCCTTGAACACTTCCAGGGATGGGGAGCATCCACATCATCCCTGGGCAGTCCTGGAGACTGAAGATATCATGGATACCAGGAAAAACGCTGCATATCACCTGCTTTAAAGCTGCCCCCTACCTTGAGACTGTTTCCTTTCAACAAAACTTCTAGTACTTTATTAGAATATAGCCACACATAGTAGTTTGGCATTGATTAGTGCTGGATCCACAGGTTGGTGGATCACCAGGCAAGGAAGGAATTGCCCAGCCCAACGCACAGACAGATTTCAGTCCCATTTGCTGGCACACGCAGAGCTGTTCGCACTGGCTGTGTCAGCTGCAGGAGCACAGATGATAGCCCAGCTGGCATAAACCTGCAGGGACAAAGCTTCCTCCTTCAGGAAAAAAAAACACTGGAACACACCTGAGTCAGCAGGGTGAACTTACACTGATTCAGCATTTCATGTTGGCACAGTATCTCCAGCCTGGTAGCAGGCAGCCGAGGACTGGATGCAAGATTCTAGTTCCTCTAAATAACAGCTTATAAACTCATATGAGTGCCAAGCCTCTCAAGAAAACAAATCATGGATTGGCTCTGGTGGGGGTCATGGAATAAGTTCCAGTTGGAAAAGACCTTTAAGACCATCAAGTCCAACCATCAACCCAGCCCTGCTAAGTCTGCCACCAGACCACATCCCCACGTGGAAATCTACTCATCTTTTGAAGATCTCCAGGGATGGTGACTCAACCACCTCCCTGGGCAGCCTCTTCCAGTGTCTGAGAGCCCTCTCAGAGGGGAAATTTTTCCCAGTGTCTAGTCTAAACATCCCACAGTGCAGCTTAAAGGCATTTCATCTCATCCTATCAACTACTACTTGGGAGAAGAGACCAACACCCACCTTACCACAACCTCCTTTCAGGGGAAGGTTGGGTGTTGGTCTCTTCTCCCAGGAGGTTGTAGACAGCGACAAGGTCTCCCCTCAGCCTCCTCTTGTCCAGACTAAATAGCCCTGGGTCCCCCAGCTGCTCCCAGAACCCCTGGGCTCAGACTCTTCCCAGCTCTGTTCCCCTTCTCCAGACACGCTCCGACCCCTCAATGTCCTTCTTGTATTGGGGGCCCCAGAACTGAACCCAAGATTTGCACTGAGGGAGGTGGGATATACAAACACTGATGGGAGAGAGCTATGAAAGAAAAATGCTTAAAAATGCCTTATTTCCTTACCATTTAGAGTTCTTTCTGACCACACATACCAGCACACTTCCTTTGGAATTCTCACTGGCAGAGGAACGCTCCTGACAAAGCATTTGTTCTGGGAAAGCAGCAGCGACACAAATGTGGAAAAGATTAAAATGGATGTGTTTATGTGAAAATCATCTTAAGTGGGTGCGCACGGCTGAAGAGTTGGGGAAATTGCAGAGCACATATCATTTATTTTGTCTTTAGAGTAAAATAAATGAAGGAAATGAGAGGGGCTCTGGCGTTAAATTGAGCTGCAGGGTAGCCCATGGGAAAAAGAGGGATGCCACTGGGGTCTAGCTAGGAAGGGAAAGGAGATAGGAGGTGCTGGGGCCAGGGTCCTCGTGGGGAAAGGGATCACGCAGACGTGGCAGCAGAGCAGGGACAGATGATGTTCCATGAAGCAGGGAGATGGTGCCACCAGGGCAGGATTCTGGGAAGATGCTGTGGTGCTTGTGCAGCACAGGGTGGGCAGGAGAGCTGGTGGGCGCCCTGCACATGCCTAAGAGGCCTTTTCCAACCCCTGGGATTCTCCAGAAACATTTATATTCCCTGACAAATGTGGCCCAGAGAGTAGATCTCCACCACACCACAAACAGAGCAGCTGCCCCCCTCCAATCTTACCAAGCAAGGGGAAGGCACGTCATCATAATCTGTTGCGGTGATTAATTCTAGAGCAGAGCAGCCTCCCTTCAGCCATGCCCCAGCCTTCCCTGAGGCCCCCAAGGTCTCCTGAGCAGACTAAACTAAAGCTCAACTCCATCTCCTTGAACCTGTTCCATGAGCCACCTCACCTCCCTGCTCCAGCATGGCTCCTACTGACATTACAACACTTCCAGGATCATCATCCACCCTCACTTTCCCTCCCTCAACATCATAATTGTTAAGTCTGAGCGAGAAAACACAAAGAATACCCTACCTCATGCTACGTAACCAATTGAGTAAAAGGGAAGCTTATTTATGGAGCCAACAATGCCAAAAGATGCTTTGGGAACTCCTGAAAGCCTTTACACCCACCCATCCCACCCCCTCCAGCCAAATACCTGTATCAGGCTGTTTTTCTCCAAAGTGTTGACCCTGAACATACTGAGGCCCCTTCCACCACATCTCAGCTCCTCCACCGCAGACTGAAACCTCCATCTCCTGCTGAGGATCTACTGATAAGGTGCTGGGGGGCAGGAACCCTCATTGGCAGCACCTGAGAGGGAGCTCACAGCCCACAGGTGCTGCCCCACCTGATTCCTTGAGCAAACCCCTTAACCCTTGCATTTATAGCATTCTAGAGTGGAATGCTAAACAAAATATTTCAGGCTCTTTACGCACAACAAGTGTGGTGTAGAATATATGACCAGGAAGTTATCACTAGTTTTCAGTGGTCTTGGTCTTTTTTAAAAAAAAAAAAAATCAAGAAGCCCCCTTTTTCTCCCCTTCCTGTGCAATGGTAGGAAAAAAGGTGGGAAAAAAAGATTTATGCTGTCTCTTTCCAGTTCCACTTCCCCAGTCTGCATCCTTCCCCTCCCTGCAGTTGGATTTGTATTTTTCAGCCCTCTAAGATATTCAGTGTCCTGAAATAAGATTATGAAGCATCAGATTATAAAACTTATAAAACAACCTTGTAAACATGAGATTATATTAAAAAAAGGAAGAAATTGCTATTTAAGTTCACCTGGTGGCTTAGAAACCTTTAGAAGTAAGTTTTAAGGCCTTTTATTGCATGGATTAAGTAGTTTATTTACTATGTTTATTTATATATAAACATAAACTGTTTATTTACATAGTTCTTTACTAAGCGAGCAGTGAGGGGAGGTTGTGATGAGTCAGTCACAATGTGATGTGCCATTTTACTCTTTCTGTGGGATGGATTTCTTATTTTCAGCTGAAAGAGAGGGGATTGAGATGAGATACTGGGAAGAAATGTTCTTCTGAGAGGGTGGGGAGGCCCTGGCCCAGGCTGCCCAGAGCAGGGGTGTCTGCCCCATCCCTGGACGGGTTCAAGGCCAGGTTGGATGGGGCTTGGAGCCCCTGATCCAGTGGGAGGTGTCCCTGCTCATGGCAGGGGGTGGGACTGGATGGGCTTGGAGGTCCCTTCTACCCCAAACCATTCTATGATTCTGAGGTGTCACATTAGTAAATAACAAACCCTTTATGAACAAGCTGGACTCGATGATCTAAGAGGTCTTTTCCAACCTAGTGATTCTATGATGAGTTCTTTGCAACCAAATGAGGAATTGGAAGTTCTGCTGGTGAAATTCTGAGGCAGAGACAGCAAGATGGGCAAAATGAGAAAGGGAGGGAAAGAATTAGATGAAAAACACGCGCCATTAGAGGAAACGTTGCTATTATAATCATGCATGCATACAGACACAGAGAAAGGGTCTGCTTACATACAAACACTGGCATAATAAAAGGGGATTTATTAAGCATTACAAACATTGTAATATGCTGTTTAGGGCAAGAATAGTAAATAAATACTAGCGAGCAAATCACAGCCTATTTCAATGCCATTCCTGTCTGCCAGTGCTGCATTTCTGAAAATGTATGAGAAATAAATCACAAAAAGCTCGATTCAAGAGAAGTAAAGCCCGGTAATGTGAATTAATCAAGCATGAAGTGCCAACACAGGCTGCCCTGAAGTCTCTATGCGTCCTCCTCACACGAAGAAATGACTTGATAATGCTAACTTCTTCCTCTGTTGCTGTTATTACTACATTAATTGCTTTTGGGTGGAGGTGCATGAGGGAGTTTACACTGAAACCAGCTCAAAGGAGTCAGAAACTGCTTTAACAGGGGGAGGGCAAGAAAGGAGCTCCTTGGCTTGCACCAGCGAGTGGGGGCACAGCCCCTCACTGAATGTATTTAACGTGTTTCCGTGCTAAATGTGGTCTCTTATGGGGGTGAGGGGTGGGCTGGGCAGCAGAGTTGGTTGTTCTAGCACCGTATTTTAGGGACTCTGGGGTCCTATGGGTCTCAGTGATGGAGCTGTGTGCCACAGGGCAGCTGGTCTGTGTGGAGGGATGTGGGGGAGCAGTGTGGCAGCATCCCTGGCTCTGGGGAAGAGGGCAGAGCGGTTGTTCTGCTCAGAAGCAGCAGAGGGTAGCATTGCCCTGTGCTGGAGCTCGAGGGAACCAGCGCTGCTGCTCTCCCGGAGCACAGAGAGGATTCCTGGGCTGGAGCAGGCTGCATCCTGAGCTCCTGCAGGGGTCTGCTCCTCCACGTGAGAAGAAACGCATTGTAGTAGCCCCAAACCCCATGTTTTCTTTATACACTGCATTCTAATGGTAGTGTGAGCTTGGGTATTTTTTATTATCTTTCTGTTTTCAGGATTTAGCCTTGACTTCCCTGGTAGGGCAGATAGGAAGGAAGAAAATGAGCTTTATGGACTTATCTTGCCATAAGGCAGAAATATTTTGTGTGTATGTTAGCAGCCCTAAATAACTGCAACGAGGCTTTAGTGGAGACGCGCAGGTTTCAGAAGAGAGGAGCGCTCCTGGCTGTATGGAAAGGAGGAATGAGAAGGAGCTACAAAATGCTGATCTCAAAGGCTTACTAGATGAAAGGGTTAAAAATAGCAGCAGTCCAAGTTCTGAACACCAGCAATGATGTGTGCATAATGGGTTCTGCAAAGCTGTAGGTGGCATCAAAGGGGCAAGGTAGACTTCAGTGGGGATTGCAGGCAGGTAGAGCAGCTGGGAAGCCAAGCAGGTGGCGTCTCTACAGTGTCTAAGCCTGCTTGCTCTGCCTTTGCAGGGTCACCAGCACTGCAGGCATCCTTGTTTTGGTGGTAAAGGAGTGAGGAGCTCTCCTGGATTGTCTTTCCAGACCTAATACGTCCTCCTCCTGCAGGTATGGGCCAGGCTGAGGAATGACCCCGAACCTGCCCTGATGGCCGAGGAGCTCAGAGCTGCACCACGCTGGCTGCAGCTCAGGCTACCAGCACCTATCAACACAATCAATAACTGTTCTTTGATCACTTAAATGTTTTCCTGCTCCCTATCTGGCCAAACTTGCTCTCTTTGGCACCGTGTACAACTTCGAAAAACCTCAGGCAGCAGAAAATATTGTTTCCTTGTTTGTGAAATAAAAAGAAAATAACACTTCCCTGCTTGCGGGGAACGAAGACCTTGTTTGCCCTGCTTCAGCCTGCAGTGAGGTTTTATGGGCAGGTTATAAACCTCTGCACAGCAAGCTCTGTAATATTGACAGACCTTTCAGTGTAGCTGCTGTAATACCTCTGCTCTGACAGCAGCAGCACCGAGCATCTCGGGGGACGGGATCAGAAGCAGACGGACACTTCTTGCTATTGGCAGCCTGGTGTACTCTTCACAGAAGACGTTTTTTTGCTAAGGAATTAAAGACCTTTTACAGTGCCGCTTGGTTACAGAGACCCTTGGTGCTGTGTATAAGGGAGAAGGAGCCAGGAGGGAGTGAGGGGGGCACTTCTAGAGCTGTCACCAGGCCAGTGTCCAGTCTCTAGTGTCACAGCGCTGAGGACACGCGAACACCCCTGCTCCCTGTGCCCTCTCTCTGGCACGGCTTCTTCTGCAGCCCTTGGTTCTTCCTTATCATAAATCCTGTAGGATTTAACTTCTAGCTACTGATCCTTTTGACAGTAATGGACCATTAACTAACTAGACATAAAATTGAACGTGTAAATCCCTCTCCCTTGGGGACTTAGAAAGCAGGTTTAGGATGCAGGCCATGAAATGTAAGAGTTCATTGCAATCGCAAACGAGGCCTGATTAACTCTGCCGGGTCCCCAGGTCTGAGCCAGCTGAGGAACAAGGAGGCAGAAGCTGAGGCTACTCCAGCAGCATCATCTTCATCTGCCAGGGAAAAGCCTTTCATCTTGGTGTTTGAGCTTGTTTATCCTATTGACAGGGTCTTCCCTGTCAGACAGATAGGGGAGTCTGGGCTGCTAAGGAATTCTCTCCAGAGACTGAGGCTGTCTCTGACTGCAAACTTAGTGGGTTTTCCTTTTCTGGAACAGGCTGAAAAGAGAAGACCAAAAGCTTTGGTCATGACAGAGGTGAAAGGGGAAAGCCCTGTCCCAGGCTGCTTCCTTAAGGGAGAATGATGAGATGATGCAGCAGCTCTGCAGGTTGATGTGTATTAAGTCCAGTTCCCGGTGCTTTCCCTGGCTCCATCCCTGGAGACGTCTGGTGGTGTGGCAGGGCTCTGCTCTGTACCCGTGGGAGTCAGTCTGCTGCTGTTCTCCAGACCTTGAGATCAGTGCCCAGTAGTGTGAGTCTTTCTCTCCTCTGTGCTCTGTTCCTTCTTCAGGCCCTGCTTTGCCACCACAGAGCTGGAGGATAACTTGCTCCCTAACTCAAGATCATCTAGAAATCACTTCAGCTGGGATTTAGATGCTGCAGTGCCAGCAGGGGACTGGCAAGGTGCTGGATGGCCACGGGGCTGGGCGAGGTCTGTGCCACTCCTGCCACACGAATCCTCCTGACTGTGACCTGCGTGGTGGCCGGTGGCCCCAGCAGCCCTCGTCCAGCCCCACCACACGCGTGTGCTCCAGCGCTTCCCTTCTTCCCTTGCCGCCCGTGGCCACGGTCCCACAGCTGAGCTGTGTGCCGGTGCCTGTGCCGTTCCTCCTGCCAGCAGCACAAGAGCAACTGGAAAAGAGTGTCTGGAATTTCTCACCCGTGGCGGGAGCTTTTGTCTATAATAAAAAAACATTTTCCCCTTCCTCTCTTCTAATGCTTTACCCCTTCCCTTCTCTCGTTATTATTATTATTAAGAAGCTTAATGCCATATGTCTTGCTGTTTCATAAATAACGCCCGTAATCAAACAGCACTGGGTAAATGGGCAGTCCAGCTTGTGCAATTTGTTTGACAAAATGAATCCAGAAGAATATGAGTCTGTGGAGAAAAGACAAATAGAGCAGCTTGGATGAATGTGTTAACCAAGAGAAAAGCGGCTTGGCAGAGCGGTTGTTGCTATATTTATCCACACAAATGGAGTTTGGGGCTAATTCATTAAAAACAGAGTGCAGAGCTTGCCAGAATGGTCAGTGTCTCCTGGGAGGGAGAGCAAGGAACAGTCTCTGCCAGGGTCGTGGAGGGGAGTGGGGCTCCGGCTGGGCCAGGGAGGGCTGGGTCTCTCTGCCCTGAGGGAGGCAGGTAGTGCTGAGAGGCTAAAGGGATCCAGGCTCCGCTGATGGACACATGGGCTGCAGCAGGGATGTTCACATTCCTTATGTGTGCTGCCAACGTGAGATGCTCCAGCCTGGTCCAGGTGCTGGGCATCCCTGAAGACAGATGTTGCTGCAAGGAGCAGCCAGGCTAGTAATAATTATCAGCAGGCGCTCGCAGATACTTTGATCTTGTGGGCTTTTTTCATGCCTTGCTTCTGAATCTCTGAGGTGTTCAGCAGACTTCTCATTCAGCAGCAGACCTTTCCTGGCCTCATTGGTGCATTTTAATCGCTTATGGGTAAACCAGGAGTCCTGAGTCCCTGTTCTGGGCCTGAGCTGGTCAGAGCTGGCAGTTGGCTACTCAAAAAAATGTTCCAGCCAGAACACTCCTGGTTCCAGCTTGGAGACCCCAGCCAACCCAAATGCTAGTGCCAGAAAAGGCATGCAGACCAGGCAGACCCAAGATCTCCAACCCTGCAGGATGCTCTGAGCGCTACAGGAGGAGAGGATGCAGGAGGCTCAGCCCTTGAGCACCCTTGGAGGCAACTGGTGTGTGAAGTTTTGCCTTTTTTCCCCCCAGGGCTTGCAGGGGCCTCTCCCCCTGTCTCTGTCACGCTGGAAATGTGACCAGGCACCCGGCCTGCTGCTCCCTGTACCCAGCTGCAAGATGTACCTGAGGGTATGAGTGAGCTCCCTAGGGCAGGAGAAGCTGAGCTGTGCTCTCGGTCATCTGCTGTCCGGTTGTCTCTTCACCAGAGCTACCTGCAGCCTCTTCCAATGCAAACTCCACCCCAGAAGACTTCAAGAGCTTTCCTTAGCCTGGGAAGTGCTG
This sequence comes from Phaenicophaeus curvirostris, assembly GCF_032191515.1. NCBI lineage: Eukaryota > Metazoa > Chordata > Aves > Cuculiformes > Cuculidae > Phaenicophaeus > Phaenicophaeus curvirostris. The sequence continues at coordinate 735,626 of NC_091416.1, read as the reverse complement.
CAACCTAGAGGAGAAATCCTTTCACAGTGCAGAAGGGCCCCGACTCTCCTTCACCATCGGGCGGCAATGCAGGCTCTGGTGAGTGGCAGGGCTGGGATGAGCTCAGAGCAGAGATGAAGAGGAGCATTTTTCATTGATGAGAAATATCTCTACTACTGCTCCCTGCATCTCACCTTTTACACCCTTGCCCCTCGGCTGTGTCAGCTGAAGAGCTGAATTTTTAATCAAAGCAATGATTGTGCTTTTAGGGAAGGGTGTGTGTGTGTAGAGGGGGATGTTTTCCTACCTTCTCACCTCCTTCTTGCCCTTAGAGCACCTGAGTTGTCTTTGCTTTGACTTTGCAAACACAATGCTGTCTTGCAGGCTCGAAGGGAAGCTGGTGGCGTGACCTGCACACCGGGATGTGGGGTGGAAGAAGCAGAAGCTGTAGCTCCCGCAGACCTTTGCTGCGTGCCGAAAGGAGGGGCAGGCAGAGCTGCAGTGCAGGTGGCTCACGTGTTGGACTGCACATCCACCGGGAGAGATGCTGGCTCATTAGTCGAGGAAACACCTCTCTCCTGTCTCCTTCCCTCCCCCTCCTCCAAGTGTGAATGCAGCCACCACCTCCTATCCTTCTCCCCGTTCCCGGTGTGTATGAGTATTCTTTTTTAAGTGGCAAGCTGAATATTTTAAACAAACACTGCTTAAAATCTATAATTTATGGGCAAAGCTTCAGAAGAGGAGATCAGTCATCTCTCGGTGCCGAGGGTGGCTCTCCATCTGCAGCAGCCCCCACTGCTCTGTCTCCAGTCAACTGGCACGGCAGAAGGGATCAGCCTAGGGCAGGGCAGACACCGAGCAGCACCAAGGCAATTCCCAGCTCTGAATGAAGAGAAACCGGATTATTTTCTTTTGCGGGAACAACTCTGCAGCGAGAGAGCCCTGTGGTCCCCGAGCTCTCCTGGGAGCAGCCAGCTGGGCCGCAAGGCTTGGCTCAGAGCTGGGCTATTTCAGCCTGTGCAGCTCTTGGAGTACAGGGTTAGGAATCCACAGCCTTCCTTCAATCCTTGGTGCAATATATTTGGAGTGGAACAGCAGCTTTGTAGCTGCTCTACCTTCTCCTGCCAGCCACTTTTGGGGTTAGGAGCAGGATCTGAGCTGCAGCTCCCGTTTCACCCCTTTGCTTGTCACTGTTTCAGCTGTGGCTGCTCCTTCCCATTCCTCCTACAACAGCCCTGAGTCCTTGGGGGTTGTTGGGACCCCAGTGACCAGAGGGACCTCCTGACCTTAGTCTTGGGGAGTTTGGCCCAGCGAAAGGGAGGAGGTGAGTGATGAGGGTATGATGGCCATTTTTCAGAGTCACTAGAGGGACAGCAATTGGAGAAGGAGCCTTCACGGGCTTGGAGTTAAAACCTGAGGGAGCCAGGGCATGGGCGAGGAATGTGAGCAGAACCCTCAAAGCTGGCAGGCTAGACATGATGGGAATCCAGACCAGGACCTGTTCTTGAGCTCAAAGGTACTGCTGGGCAGTGAGACACCCAGGTCACTGGGAGAAGACCTTGCCTATGCTCTCTGCCTCCTCTCTGTGCCTCTGCATGTTCCCCGAGCTGAGCTGCATGTGGGAGGATTCCAGGCTTGTTCGTTAATGGGAGTGGAGAGACTTTTGCTTCGATTAATTAATTTGCTGCTCTTCCCCATTTTCAGGACCATCTTTTATTCATGGCTAAATGATGCAGACTTGGCTGCTTGCTGCCTTCTCAGGATGCTGGCATTAATATTTCATCCCAGAGCCTGTTCAAGCTGAAAAAAGCTCATGTCCCACATATCTGCCTATTCCCACAGATCTCCTGCCCTGGTCGAGCTCACAACCCTCTCTTCCAGCTCCAGATTGGGTCTCTCTGCCTCTTCACCAGCTGCACAGCCTCTCCCCAGATCTTATTCCATGGAAATTAAACGTGGCACACTCAGAGCTGGGGCTTGGAGCTCACTTCTTTGTGTTCTGTGACACTGGGTAATCAGCCCTGTGCAGAGGGTGCTGTGATTACAGCAGCAATAATGGGTTCTGGGAGCCACTGGTTTTGATCTAAAGCAGCAGGGAAAGGGAATGACCCATATTCTTTCATCCTTCTGCCCCCTCCCGGGGAAACAAGGAAAATGGGACCTGTATTTCAGTTGCTGGAGGAGCAGTTCTGTGCTGTGGCTGCAACCTGACGGGAAAGGTGGCTCCTGAAGAAGAAAACCCTGGCTGTACCTGTCAAAGCAGCAGCAGAAATGAGGAAAAGAAGCTCTCTTCCTGCTTTTTCACCCCTCTGCTGGCTCCTGTGCATGCATTCTCAGACATTACTTAGCTCTGCAGAGCTCCAAGGCCGGGAGCAGCCCTTGCCTCCAGCTTCTGTGCCCCAGCAAGGCGCTGTGTAGGGTACAAGAGCAGGGCACAGTGCAGCCAGTTAAGAGTGGCACTTCATTTACTGAATGGCAGCTCCATAACCCTCTTCACATCAAAAGACTGTAAAGTTTCTGCGCTGGGAGCTGGTGGAAGCCTTTGCATTCAGACAGATGGCACACAGGAGCATCTCCGTGATGGATGTAGGAGTTCTTGGGTTTTGCTTGGGCTTTGTTGTTTGATTACTTGCTTTCTTCTTCACTGGGAGTTTTAAGACTTCTTCATCAGGCCTGGTACCTCATTCCTGGCTGCCCTCTTCAGGACCAATATATCCTTTGCATGTTATATTTGGGGTTCTCAGCCATGCACTCATCCCAGGCTGTTGCAGTTGAGGAGGCAGATTAATTATAGTTCAATTTGTTACAGTCCAGCTCTAGTTTCCAGGGGTGCCTTTCATGTCAGAGCGAGCCTGTGGGATCATACAGTCATAAAATCACAGTGGTTTGTATTGGAAGGGGCCTTAAAAATCATCCAGTTCCAAACCTCTGCCATGGATGTGTTTTTCCTCCTTTCCCATCTTGCAGAGGAGGGCAGGGTGGCAAAGAGGGGACTCTAGGGTTGCCAGACACTGATTTTGCTCTAACAAGTGGTCAGGGAGGAGGCTGGTATGGAACTGTTAAAGTGAAGAGTTGATCCTGTTCCCAGCAGCAAGGTGTCTTTGGCACAGGGGCTAGTGGGTGGGAGACTTTCTACCTGATTGAAGTGCTTGTTCTGGCATGAAAATGCTCTGCAGGTCTCATGGGCTGGGAGGAGAAGCCTTGAAAGGTGTGATCTGTGCCCTTCCCTCTTCACCTCAGCTCTCAGCAGAACCAATCCCCGGCACATCGTCCATCTCTTCAAGAGCAGGATAGCACAGTAGCTCATGAGCTGCATGCCCCAGCTCCCTGGCTCAGAGTCAACAGGCTTTGCCTGCCCTGCAGCCGAGCCAAGTGCTTTATGAGGCACCAAACCAAAGCACCATCCTAAAAGAGGTCTCAAAATTGGGGTTGGAAAACACGCATCTGCTCTGACCTGAGATGTTTTTGGAAAGACCAGATGTGGCTGTTGGAGAGTCACTGTCCCCACGTTTTCCCTATGGCCCCAGGAGCCTGGGAGGAGGCACAGGCAGAGAGAGAAGTCGGGAGCAAATGTTCAGCAAAGGGTGGATTGTGTTGGAGAGCTGGTGCACGTGAGTGTGCATTCATACATGTGTACTGGGGACGTGTTCAATTAAGGGAATGTGACTGCAGGTTGCAGGATGTGGAGGCTGCGAGTGGCAGAATCTCTACAGCCTCATTAAACTCTCATGTCCAAATTAAATGTCAGATTTGCATATCGGTTCTGTGTTTTCAGGCCCATTATGCAGCAGCCGGGAGGAAGCGCATGGGCGGGGGTGCTGTGGGAATCCAGCAGGGAACATGAGCTGTGATGTCTGCTTGGTCACAAGGACGTGCCATGGAAAATGCCCAGCAGGCTGGAGGAGGAGGAGCTGGTGACAGAGGCATGTGCAAGGCAGCGGTGGGCTGGACGTTATGCTTTGCAGGGGGGGAGCAGCCTGTCCTCTTCATTTCATTTCAAAGTGATTTACCAAGGAAGGAATGGGCCCAGATCAGGTTGGCCACAAATGCCTCATTTTATAGTTGGGGAAACTGAGGCACGGTGAAAGGAGGTGACTGATTCACCTAGCAAAACCTTTCTGGGGATAAGGTGTATGCCTTCCATTTGTGCTGACAGTGAACTGCAGAGTGCCCAGCACTTATGCAAACCAGTCCTTCCAGTTGAAGACCACTTCAATCCAGTCTGGTCCCCTTCTTGAAGAAGCTGAGGTCCAGCGAGCCATTCCCTCCTCCAGAGAGGGATGTGACCTGAGCACTCCTCTGCAGTGGGACTGCTGGAGAAGTGGCCGTGCTGAGAGGCAGCTGAGCAGGCTCCGAAGCTGCCCAGCAGGAGTGAGGACTGTGCAGTGCTCCACTCACGCTGGTCCTGGCTGAGGGGACAAAGACTGTTCCTCTCCAAAGCTATGCAAGGGAGAAGAGGTTGCTACCTTGCTCCCAGGAGCCCCACAAAGCCAAACATATGACATTACAGCATGGTTTGACATGAGTTAGGGCCCTCTTACAGCTTCCTCTGTTCCTCCAGGTGGAACAGAGCTGTGTGTGATGGGTAGTGTTATGCGGACCATCCAAGCTGGTCTTAGGCTATGGACAGGTTCCCAATCTGTGTTTTTAGGAGACAGACAAAGGCCACCGCACTACCTGGATTCTAGTTGTAGAGCTTGATCTCCAGGAAGCCCTTTAGAGTTTTCCCCAGGCTGGATTCTAGTAAGATCTTGTTTTAATCTGGATTTAATTACCTGTAAAGACAAACAACCCTCTTCCTTGCCCCTTGGGAAGCGCAGTCAGCAGAGTAGCTTCAGGTATTGGTAGAAAGCCAAAGTGCAGCCCAGGTTGGTGAGCCCCTGAAGTACACAAGAATTGCCATTGTGGATAGAGACAGAAAGATGTGTCAAGGGAGTGAACTAAGCAGCTCCTGGAATCAGTGATACAGCACTGGAGAGAGGCAGGTTCCCCTTCATGGGCAGCGGGAGGTTTACCAGGCTTTGTAGTTGAATGTCTCTAATCCCACAGAAACTCCTGCCAGGTGTCTGGTTGCAGAACAGGGGGTGGTAGCAGCAGAAAGATGCTTCTTAACAGCATCCTGGCAAGCGAGAAGCTAAAAGCAGGGCTGACTGCAGGTTTTTCTGCCCTGCAGGATAGCAGGAGCAGAACAAAAGCCATCCTCTTCACCACTCCTTCTCAGGAAGGACCAGACTGAAGGGTCATGAAGGATTAGTGTGAAGACTGGAGAGCACCATTTGAGGGGAAGGTGAGACAATGCTTCTTCCTTCAGGAAAACGGTTGTGGCCATCTGGGTATGCTGTTGTGTATTGCCCCAGAATGCCTTCCAGGATCCAAAGGAGTCAGGCAGACTGTGTTTCTTCAGGCCCTGGAAAGAGATGGCAAGCAAGAAGGAAGAATGAGGTCTCTATTGCTCTGCAGAGCCTGTGCCTGCTGTCCTGCACATCTGTGGAGCGTGTCACATCCCTAACAGGCCAGATGCTGGAAGATGCTGAACATCCTTAGAAGGTCAATCTCAGATGGCAGAAAACCCTCCTGGCTAATTCTGAGACATGGAAGTGACAGGCCCTACACGACAGGAGACGCCTGGGAGGCAGAGCAGCATCTGAGTCAGCCGTCTCCAGAGGAAGATTCGTCGATGGCTGGGTTGGTTTTCACCAGCTCCACAGCTGGTGGCAGTTTCTGCACTTCATGAGAGAAGCATCTTGTGTGGCTGACATGCTGATTCCTGGAGGGGAGCCAGGGGAATGAGACCATTGCTTTCTCACTGGGGGTTGATGCCTGTGGACCTTATCCAAATGCTCGTTGCACTGTAGTGCAATTTCCACATGAGGAAAAAGGGCCCAGCATCAGGAATCATAGAATCATGGAATGGTTTGGGTTGGAAGTGACCTTAAAGATCCAGTTCCACCCCTGCCATGGGCAGGGACACCTCCCACTGGATCAGGGTCTCCAAGCCCCATCCAACCTGGCCTTGAACCCCTCCAGGGATGGGGCAGCCACCACTGCTCTGGGCAGCCTGGGCCAGGGCCTCACCACCCTCACAGCAAAACATTTCTCCCTAAGATCTCATCTCAATCTCCCCTCTTTCAGCTGAAAACCATCCCACCCCCATCCCATCCCTGAACTCCCCGATCAAGAGCCCCTCCCCAGCTTTTCCTCCCAGGAAAAAGCCTGTTGGCCCAGGACTGAGGGACTGAAGGGTCTGAAGCATCTTCTCTGGCCACTTTCCCAGCTTGTAGCTGTCTGTGAGTCCAAATCATGAGTGCAGGCCCACAGCTCAGTGCTGTTTAATTAATTAAATTAATTGTTAATTAAACCTTGTCCTGAATTCTGGAAGAGAAAATAAGGCAGGACTGAGGTAAAACACGGAGATGTGCTGTAGGCTCTACTCTAAGTCAGTTGTATAGTTCCCAGTCCCAGTTCTTCTATCCATAAAATCTGGGGCGCTTCCTGCCTTGTCTTTAAAGAACGCAAACCTTTCAGGGCTCAGACTGCTCTTGCCAGCCCTCATAGCATTCAGGAGTTGCGTTCTTTAAAGACAAGGCAGGAAGCGCCCCAGATTTTATGGATAGAAGAACTGGGACTGGGAAACTATACCAACCTCGACTTCAGAGTAGAGCCTACAGCACATCTCCGTGTTTCTACCTCGTCTGCCTTATTTTCTGCTTCCAGAATCTCCCAGGACCAAGGCTTTAATTAACAATTCATCTTAATCTACATCTAAACAGCACCTGAGCCTGCTGGGCCCCTGCATCCTCACTGATTCTGGACTCACAGACAGCTACACAGCTGGGAAAGTGGCCAGAGAAGATGCTCTCAGACCCTTCAGTCCCTCAGTCCTGGGCCAACAGGCTTTTCCTGCGGAGGAACAGCTGAGGGCAGGGGCTCTGAACGCAAGCAGCGCTGAGCTTTTATGTGCATGCCCTTTTATGCTTGCCTCTATTCATACCGGGAAGGAAACTGCTTTCTCTGTATCCATCTTTGTGTCAGAAAATCTTTAGCCTGTGAATAGATTTACTCTCTGATTTGTAAGCTGTTTAGCACCAAGCCTGTCTAATGGAAGGAGGTGAATGAGCCTGGAGGGTTTTATTGGCATGACGGCGCTCTGGAGAGGAGACTGGCCTGCTTTATATTGATGGGAACCTTCACTGGTGGAAATAGCCTCAAGGATAGGAGTTGGGCAGTGGTGGATAGCCCTGGATTGCAAACCTGGCTATAAGCTTGACCCTAAGGTCTGCTGCTGCCCTTCCATCCTATATCTGTGGTCAAATCTCCACTATCTGCTTTACTTCTGTAACAGTTGCCCTTCTAAAAAAACCGGCAAATTGTGTCCCTCTCCCCATGGATGGTGAAGCAGAAGTCTCCTCTCTAAAACCCAGAGCTACTCAACAACCCCTTAAATAAGTAGTCAAGTCGGTTGTGAAAAGGACGCCACAACAGAGTGCTTGCTCAGCCTCTGCTTTCTGTCACTGCAGTGATGGTGTAGCAAATCCTTGGCTCCTTTGGCTGGATTCCCCAGAGACAGTTGTTATTGCTGCTCTCCCATCTCTTCCACCGGGCTGTCTCTCCCTACTGTGCTCGTATAATCAGAAGCTGTAAAACCACTGACAAGTCCATAGACCGGAATGGAGATTACATACAACATTAAAATTAAAAATGGGCCAGACTTACCAAGCTGTCTTCATTAGGCAGCCCTGTTTTATTTGTGGCTTTTACTGCTAAATAAATAATCTTCCAGGTGAGTTAGTTAAGCTGTCCTAGGAGCAAGAGAAGGTGGTGAAGAGAGACAGTTCTGCATGGCTGCTGGGGATTCTGCCACAAATCAGACAGCCTGGAAACTGCAGAAACAGGGTAAAACAAGGATGAAAACCTTAAAACCCCACCAAGTGAGTCCTCAATGCAAAGCTACGTGGAACAGTCCCTTCCAAACTGAGGCAATGCATCGCAGGCTTCAGTGCAGAGAGCAATTTCAGACAATTGAGCCTCTTCCCCCTCACCTCACTCACAGCCATTCTGCTTGTCTTCTGCATTCACTTGGTTCCTCAGTTTTGTTTCTTTCCTTTCCTACCAGAATCCTGCCTTTAGAAATGGTCCTGAGGAAAGCATTAAGAGAAGGCACCATTGTGGATACTTAAGGGCAGGATTAGAAAAGCGGAGCATCTGTGCCTTGGCATATTACAGGACGTCTATGGAGCAAGTAATAATACACTCACCCAGGTTCCAGTGCTTGTGGATTGTGTTTCACCTGGCTGTAGCCAAAGTCACCATTACTCATAGAAAGTACAAAGCATCATGGCTTGGTTTGGCTTTGCATCAAACCCAGATGAAGCCTTGCATTCTGTTTCAATTTTCTCTTTGAGCTTCTAGGCTCTTTCAAACCACAGGCTTGAAAGGAGTGAAATTTGTTCCCCCAGGGACCAAAAAAAACTCGTGCAAGCCACTGAGGGAAGCGATGCTGCCAACGCTCCCAGCAGAGGAGAGTCCAGGTGAAAGAAGCTACATTTCTCCTTTGCTTCCTGCCTGTTCTCGGCTGGGTTCTGTCTCCCTGGTTACTCCTTGACTCCCCAACATGCCTGGTCCAGGAGTTAACACAGAAATCCAGCCCTTCTGTAACTGGCAGATGGTGTCAGAAAAGCACCGCGGTACTAATGAGGGAAGAGAAGATAGAACTGGGTAAGGTCAGGTATTCTCTGATTATCTCATCCTCATCAGAAAACTGCATTAATGAAACTGAAATTCTTTGCAGAAGACACTTTCATAAATAAGGCAATTTTTACAAGGAACCTGATAAGAAATTTATCTGTGGGGAGGAATGAAAGATAGGGGCGAATTATCCCATTTCAACATTACAAAAATGGAAAAGTGTGCCCCTTTACATTAAAAGACATAATTTTCTCAGAAACATAAGTTAACAGATATTACTAAAAGGATCACAAAGGCTGAGCTTCTACAGCTGTAGATAGCAAAGGAGCCCTTGTCCTCTGCCTGCTCAAGGAGTTCAGACCGCGCTCAGCTGAATGAACTTCATCCTTTTACCACAAAGCAGGTCTTTTTCCAATCTGCCGTTAGACATTTAAATACCATTCCCTGCAAAGGCAGTTCTGTGAGCAGGCACATTAAACTTTTTACACATTGCACCAGGTAATAGGTTAAAAAATAAACAGTATGGGAAGTGGGGCGTCAGTTGTGACATGTAATCTGGTCCCCAGCAGGGTGGGAAACTTTCCCTTTGTGTGTGAAGCAGCTCTGCTCAAGTGGATGTGTTTGGGTAGAAGCAGAGCATCTCGTGTGTGATGCTCTTGCTCAAGCAGACGTTTTGGGTAAAGGCAGAGCAATCCATGCAGGATGCCAGCCAAACCAGGCTGATGGCAGAGAGCACAAAGGAGCAAGACTAGCAGGGTGCAGTCATGGAGCATGAGATTTGGATGCAGCCGTTGACACTGATGCAGATTTGTTTCTTGGTCCTAGTTTTATCATTTAGATTCTCTGTGCTTCTCATCTTCCTCTCTGAAATAAAGGGGCAAAAGATATTATTTAGGCCTTGGAGATGGATATGTTTTCATGGGCCTAGATGTCAGAGTTCTACCTTTCATACAACACAGAGATCTGGACAGAGCCCACGGCCGTGCTCAGCAGCACCTGCAACCTGGTTGTGCCTCCGCTCCCTGCGCGTCCCAGGCTCCAGCCTTCCCATGGTGCCGTGGCACGAGGTTCTGCAAACAGAGCCTGTTGTGAGCACAAAGAGGACCCCATCACCCTGCAGCGGGAGCGATCGCTGAGAGCTCAAGTGCCCCCCAGGGAGGCAGTGGGAGAGCATTCACGCTGTTTGTCTGTGTGCATCTGTGTGTTTTGTTAAAAAAAACCTCTTTCTTGACTCATCTGTCAGGGCGTGAGGGAGCTCCCGCCTCTGCTGCACAGCCTTGCCATGAAAGACTTGTCACCCTGTGACTCTGGAGGAGCACAGCACGAATAACCATACTTGTCCCCAGCTGGGCTTTTAAGGAGGCGGTACTCATTTGTATAATGTCCTATTGTTATGGGATTTAATTAGCTGTGGTTTGTTCGCTCAGCAGACACAAATGAGGTTTTAATTTTTTGTGTACAGTTGCGAGGTGGTTTTTATTCATCGCATCAGGAGCTCACTGAGGCCTCCCACATCAGAAACTGCCTCCCAAAGGATGGAAAGGACCAGACAAAACTGGGATGATGGTTCAGAAGTGGCAGCATTGGTTGTGGCTTTAATATGAGCTGGAGATACTTGTCACAAACACACGGTGCTAGAGCGTGCCCCTTCTAGCACCTCAGAGATTTCCTGGTTGCTGAAGATTGTGATGCTGCGTGATGAATGACTCAGGAAAACTTGTCCTCAGCAATAGGATGAGAAGAAGAGGTCTCAAGTTGTGCCATGGGAGGTTCAGATTAGACATCAGGAAAAATTTCTTCACCGAGGAGGTTCTTAGGCACTGGAACGGCTGCCCAGAGAGATGGTAGAATCACCATCCCTGGAGGGGTTTGGAAGACGAGTGGACTGTGTGCTCAGGGATATGTTATTGTAGTGGACAGCTACAGTTGGACTGGATGATTTCAAAGGTCTTTTCCAGCCAAATAATTTTATGATTCTATGAATAGTGTCAAAATGATGCAAGATTCCTTGCATCACACACCATGCAAGTACTAGCAGAAAAACCACGTAGACCCCCTTTCAGCTCAGTAGAGGTGTTGAAAGCATGAAAAGATGTGCTGAGCATGGGAGAAACTCTTCTGGAAATTGGACAGTTGGTGTCATCCAGGCTGGCAATATTGGAAGAATCTTGCAGAATCTGGTCAAGAAAGATGGACTGTTAGAGACAACCACAAAAACTATGTTCTGATATTACTTCTATCCTTTTCTCTGCCTGCTTTCTATCTGTACTGCCTTCCTTTGCATCTGCGGTCTTGTTGTCAGAAAGCCCCAAGCTTTCTCCCAGCAAAAGGAGGGAATGTAGATGCTAAGAGGGACTGGAAGCAGGCCTAAGGCTCTAAAACTTTCCAGAGCCTAATTTCCCACTGTTCTACATTGTCTCCCCTCTCTGCCCACTTCAAGCATCCAGGAGCAAAAATGGCATTTACTTTCTTTCATGCTTAATGTCAATATTTGCTTTCCTTCAGAACTGCCTGTTTAATAATAATTCTCAAGCACAGAGGAGAGCTAAGGCCTCTGGGACCAGCTTTGAGAGCTCAGATTGGTGATCCTAGCACTCACGTTTTCCCTACTTTCTGTGGAACACCTTCTCGTGGGGTTGGAGCAGTAAAGGCAAAATGCCTAGACTCCAGGATTCTCACGGATGCTTGCAGACAGACATTTGACATCAGTGGGATGCCAGTCCATCCAGTTCCTTCTCCCGTATGTTTTTTCTTCTCTCCCCATCTCTGTGATGAATGCCGTCTATGGACAGACAGCTGCAGAGGGAGATGCAATTTTTCTTAGCTTGCCAGCCATCAATCTCCTGAACAACACCCAGCTAATGAAATGGCAATGTTATCACAAGCCTGTCACCAGCAGTAATGGGGCGATCATTAGAAACTCAGACCAGACGGAGAGAAAGGCTTCAGAGCTTGACATCGGAGTGCAATTCCCAGTGAACTGCTTCTGAGGAACTCTGCCTGCCCTTTGATACAGAAACAAGAGCCCCCATTTGCTACCTATCTTCTCCCACTTTGAAAGGAACATGTTCCTCTCGTTCTGGGAGAGGACAGAGGTGTCCACACATGAACAGCCAACATGCTTTACGACCATGCTTTGTTTTCATCTGAATTCACAACTTTTTAGTCTCTCTTTTGGGAACTGACTTCACCAGATGGACAAGAAAGTTTTTGATTCCTCCTCCCTTGAAAACCAAGTGTTTTTTTAAGCAGACAAGCTATGCTTTGACCTGTTGCTATTCCACCTCCTGCTTTCTCCTGCTTGACATCCTTCAGGCTAGGCAGCAAAGAGCTCATTGAATGCTATTTTATACCTGAGGCCCTTCTGTTCTAATTCTCGGTGGATCCCAAGGCACAAAGCACAGTGAGAGAACACTGCTGAGCAGTGCTTCACCTCCTGACTAGCCTATCTGCTTTGCATGGCTCATTTTCATTCTGAGTGATTAAATGTAGGTGGGTGATCTGTTTTCATTGTGAGGAGATGGAGCTGGTGACAGATGGGGAGACACTTGGAACCTGCAGGAGGCATTAATCAAAGCTGAGGTGTTGCCTTGGCCATGCTGCATGTATCAAGGGGCAGACTCTTTCCTTCAACAGTGAAGAACTTCCAGTTAAAATAAAACCCCTGTATGTGTCAACAGATGGAAGGAGCAACTCAGAGGCAGTAAGGGATGAGGGTAAGATTCCAAAGGGACAATCTTTGCCTTAGCCAGAACTTTGGGCTGCCTCCAGATGGGAAAGATGAACTGCTCTAGGTCTCATCCTGCTTTGCATTATGCTGAGAAAATGACAGGTTGCCTGCGGCTGCGACTGGTTTCTCTGTAGGCTTGGCAGGAGAAATACCAACTTGCTCCCCAGGGATCCTGGCAGCTGAGGCATCGTATCTGTGGTGCCTTTGGACACGGGTTAGTAGGCATGGTGGGGTTGGTCTGATGGTTGGACTGGATGATCTTAGAGGTCTTTTCCAACCTTAATGATTCCATTGTATGATTCTAACCTCCCACTGATGATAGGGACCAGTATGTGGCTGAAGGAACACTGAGGAAGATGGTAACATCTCCAAACAGTTTGAAATGCTAGGAATACAGATGTTCTGTTCACATTCTTCCATAGTAGCTTCTCTCTGTATCAGGCACAAACTAAGAAGGTCCTGTGGGTGGCAGGGGTTACAGAAGTTAAAAACCACAAGATCTCTTCAGCCATTGCAAATGTGCTTTTTGTGGTCAAGGTCACTGGGGCTCCCAGGATTTCTGTAGTAGGTGAATCCAGCCAGATTGCTTCATCCTTTAGAAACTGTGGTTTATATGACTGCGCTCATTCCAGGTCTTGGCTGGAAAAAAATGTTCTTTTTTTTTGTAATAATTGTCATTGAACACTGGAAAAAAAACCATGAGAAATGACCAGAAAAAACCTCGAGAGTGCTGTAAAAATAAAATATTTGTTTTTTATTTACTTTAGGAAAAAGAAAAATCAAAGAGAAGAGTAATAAGAAAGCAAAGACTCTGCGATGAGAGAAAAATGCAATTTTCTTTTAAAGCTCTTTCTGATTTTAAAGTGACCTATGGAAAATTATAAATGGGTCTTGAAAACTTCACTGAAAAAACAGAGAGAAGAGAAAATAACCACAATGAAGAGCAGCGTGTTGAGGGTCATGTCTGCCTTCATCTCCTGTAAAACAATATTTGTTGCAACAAAGACATGGATATTTTGGTTATTTATTGTTGTGTCAGCTACAAAATATTAAGAAAATGAAAAATTATAATTTACCCTGGATGTAGTTGAGTGGTCAAGAGAACAAGACTGCCCTGGAGTATTGTAACTGAATGCACAAGCAAGCAGGTGTAAGGAGAGTGGATGGCTTCTAAAGCAAGCCATGTGCTGAAAGGAGTCATTGCTGGATGGAGTCACTTCTTCTCTCAACTAACAAGTGATGGGACGAGAGGAAATGTCCCCAAGTTGTGTTAGGGGAGGGTTAGATTGGATATTAGGAAAAATTCCTTTACTGGAAGAGTGGTGAAGCACTGGTAGAGGCTGCCCAGGGTGGTGGTAGATTCACAGTCCCTCAAGGAGTTCAAAAGATGTGTGGCTGTGGCACTTTGGGACTTGGTTTCGTAGGCACAGTGGGGTTGGGCTGGTGGTTGGACTGAATAATCTTAGAGATCTTCTCCGAACCTTCACAATTCTGTGATTCTATGAAAGGAAAGGTTTGTGACACAAGGGATGGGGTGAAAAGGAGGTGGGCAAACATGGGTACCTGCTCCATAGGCTCCATCCCTCCTTCCCTGCACAGTCCAGTGCAGAAAGCAAGTGCCTAAGTCCAGCCTAAGCTCTGATGAAAAGAACCTCTTAATGAGAAAAGCAGAACTGGTCCCTTCTCTCCACTTGAAGTTGGTCCAGGAAGAACAGAAAGGTGCCAGGAATTGATTTCTTTAGAAAATGAAAACAAAATAGTCCCATTTGGCCCAGCTCTTTGCTAATTGCTTCCACTTGTTTTCCCCACTTGTTCTGAGACAGGGTGTTCCTGTGGCTAGTTGCTGCCTTTTGTTCCATGTTACCATGCAACGGTGCCATCAGGTGCTTTGCAAAGATGATGATGGGAAAGAGAGGTGGGGTGTGCCCTGCCCACCCTGCGAACTGTTCAGCACAGCAAGAAACTGAGCACTCCATGCAAGAAGTGGTAACACCTCACCAGACAAAGAGGACAAACAAGCTGCGAGTAGTGTTGCAGATGGCCAGAGGGACCAATGCCAGCTTTGCATAACTCACTTGGCTTTTTGGAAGCACTATTAAGAGGCTGTTGAGCTGGAAAGAAGCAGAAACCTTTCCTCCCACCTGAGCTGGGCTTTGGTCAAGGGTTTATCTTGAACTTGTCCCTTCTTGGAAACAATCAGAGGAGATGCTCAGGATGGGATCCCCACCAGCACTCTTGGTGTTAGATCCCATCCACTAAGACTAATAGGACAGGGAAACATGGCTTAGCAGCAAGTTTGAATAATGAAGAGAGGGTTTCCATGGCAAGGCAGAGAGCAATTTGGCACCAGCTTTCCAGAAGTGGGATTCTCCTCCAGTACCGGTCACACTAGTCAAGGAGGAACATGGCTGGGTATAGTTGGAGGTGCTGGGACCTTTCCCTGTCAGTAAAAGGGTGTGGGACCCAAGAACTCCAGAAAATTGTTGAGGAGGTTGGAGAAAGTTTGCCAAAGCAGCTGAGAGAATGGAATCTCATGGTCACTTCAGCAAGGTTTATGGGGATCCAGAGGTGGATGAGGGCAAGGAAGAAGAGGTCTGCCCAGACAGGAAAAGTGGCAGGCAACATCTGCTGGGAGAGGGCTGCACTCCTTTGGATGCCATCGCACCACACATAGACACCAATAAGCAAGGTTTAAAAGTACAAGAAGCACACCATCACCTTTTCCAAGTGAGGATGATGTCAGCTCTTCCTCATCCCAGTTTGTGGACTGAGCATTCAGAGTCTCCTTCAACTCAGCCCACAAACCATCTCATCCCTTTTATGTCTTCTCTTCACGCAGCTGGTATTTGTCATTATCACATTTTATTAGTCTTTGTTCCCCACCCCCAGTTAAAAAAAGTCTTAATAAAATGCCAGAACACATACTGAGCAGAAGAACAAATTGTTAATGCATTCATTAAACAAATACACTTCTCCTCCAGTCTTTGGGTAGAAATTAATTACCTTCCTGGAACTTCAACCTGGATGTGTGCTTTGATTGACAGCTGGAGGTTGTGTCTGAATCTTGGTTTTAGGGGCTGAAATGAGAACAGTTATGGAGGTTGGCTGTTAATTACAGCATTTTCAATCATGAGGACAAGCAATGGCAAGGCGCTGTGAGGGACTCTGAGAAGAGGTGACAACAGTTCACGGAAAGTGGATTCATTTGTAGGAGCAGGGCACAGGAACAAGTTGCTTCTAAACTCTACTGGCAGCTTGTGGGCTTTCTATTATGGGTTGAGACACCACCCCTGGAGAGATTTAAGAGACAGGTAGATGAGGTGCTCAAGGATGGTTTAGTAGTAGATAGGTATGGTTAGGTTTATGATCTCTGAGGTCTTTTCCAATCAATACAACTCTATGATTCTCATAGGCCCATCTAGAGGAACGATCCTAGTCTAGCTGAATCTTTTGGCATACTTCAGTTCATATCCTCTTCCTGCCTGCCACTGGCAGAGCCATAGGAGGGCAGGATTCCTCTTTATCCTAGAAATAAACTGCCCTTAGACTTGACCAGATGCACAGAGCACTGCAGCACCTCTCTACCACAGCAGCGAGTCCAGAGGAACTTGATGGTGCAACATCACCCAGTCCATCTCTCTCCTTGGTGCTCAAGAGTCCACTAAAAGGTGAATTTAAAAGCAATAGAAGCCCAGCTGTGAGGCTGGCAGAGTAGCAACTGTCTCTTCCTCTGGGTTCAGCTCAGGCCAGGGCAGGGGGTATGAGTTACGATACAGCATGAGGAATAATTAATAGCGGGAAGGAGACTCGAACCAGTTGTAGTGATAAGGCATCAAAATTACCATGCTATTAAGGGTTTTAAGAGAGGCTTGCTCTTAAATGATCATGAATTAATGGGGAGTGAATGAGGGCGGAGCGGATAGATGCGTAGATGAGTTGGAATTAATAGTTGTAAAGAAGAAATTTGGCTTTCAGTTGTGGTTAGGACTGGGATATGACAAGACTGCCACCAAAGTCTGGATGATTTCAGCCTTTGCTCTGCAGGACTGGCCAATATTCTAAATTCCCCTTTGTTTCAATGTTTGAGAAAAGATACATCTACGGATACACAGATTAAAATGGCTTTTTTTACTTGTCAGTTTGGGTGCTGATTTTAATCAGTGGGTTTTTTCCTTTTCACAGCTCCATTTCTAAAGAAAAGGAACAGCTCAGAGAGAAATTGGAGCTGCTCCCAGGACAAATGGGCCTGACTGGCAGTGCATAAAATTACCACTGTCTCTTCACCTTGCTTTCCGCAATCCCTTTATTAACTAACTGCATCCGCAGTCATTCTCTCTTTACTAGCTCATTCATTCTCTTTCTTTCTCCCTCTCTCTACTCCCAGCTAAACGGCTCATTATTGGATGTTCATGGACTAGTAATGCACTTGTATCATGGGGGAGTACAATTCCATGTCCTATAAACACCACAATTCCAACCTGGTGGCTGGAGGCCAGGCTGGCCCTGCAGGAAATGCTGGATTGGGACCTGGGAGCTGCTTTCTCTGGTGCTGCAGGCAGTGATCATAGGATGATGGAATGGGTTACAAGGGACCTCAAAGCCCATCCAATTCCAACACTCTGCCAGGGGCAGGGACACCTCCCACTGGATCAGGGGCTCCAAGCCCCATCCAGCCTGGCCTTGAACCCCTCCAGGGATGGGGCAACCCTGGGCCAGGGCCTCCCCACCCTCACAGAAAAACATTTCTTCCTAAGATCTCATCTTGGTCTCCCCTCATTCAGATTAAAAACTATTCCCTCTCATCCTATCCCTGCACTCCCTGATCCAGAGCTCCTCCTCAACTTTCCTGGAGCCCCTTTCAGTACTGGAAACTGCTCTAAGGTCTCCCTGCAGCTGCCTTTTCTTCAGGCTGAACAACTCAATCTCTCTCAGCCTGGCCTTGTACGGGAGGTGCTGCAATCCCCTAATCATCTCCATGGCCTCCTCTGGACTCTGTCCTACAGATTTACATCCCTCCCATACTGAGAAGTCCAGAACTGGCTGCAGGGCTCCAGGTGGTTTCTCCCCAGGGCGGAGCAGAGGGCCAGAATCCCCTCTCTCCACCTCTGGTCCCACTGCTTTGGATGCAGCCCAGGACACGGGTAGTTTCTGAGCTGTGAGCATACGTTGCCGGCTCATGTTGAGCTTCTCATCCCCCACCACCCCAAGTCCTTCTCTTCAGGGCTGCTTTCAGTCCCTTCATCCAGTTGCCTTGTTTTATTCGGCCCCACAACTTAGCCAAGGCAGGCGAAGGCCTGGTCAGAGCAGGCAGGGCAGTAACTATGAGCACTCAGCACTCTTAGAGAAGCTTTCGGGGCTTGTCTCCAAGGGAACACATAGAAAGCTTCAGGAGCAAAGCAAGTGCAGTTCTTAAAGAGGATTTAATCTGATGAGGTTGCCTCCAAGCACAGGACCTCATGCTGAAGGCTGAGAGCAGCCATTTGCCTGTTTAACCTCTTTTAGCTTCCCTGCCTTTCACCCCTTTGCCCGAGGGAGCACGATCCCCTCGTGCCCCTCTTGATGACTCAAGTGCAAACAGGTGTGTGGTTGTTTCACCTGAGGCAGTGGCAGGGCGTGCCCTTCGCTCAGGTGCGCAGAGGGTAGAAATAACTCCTGAGAGAGCCACGGAGCCCTCATTTCTGCGTTATTGCTCTTGGAGGTGAGATGGACAGAGCCTGGGAAAGGAAGGTAAGCAGCCCTGCTGAGTTTTGTTGTAAAGGAGGATGTTAATGTGTTGGGAATGAGGTGGTTTGTGTGATGCAGCTCAAGTTGGAGGGGAGTTTGAGTTCCCAGCTGTCCTGCTCTTTTACCAATAGTGATCATCTCGAGCTGGGGCTGTAGCTCAGCGCGGTTCAGTTCTGGCACAGAAGCCCCTGCTCCAGCAGATGTGATCGCATTGCAAGGAATTATCAGGTGGTTGCACCCAGCTTAGAGAGCTCCAAGAAGGCGCAGGGGTGCAAAAGGGAAAGCAAAGCGCTGGTGGCTTATGAAATTAAAAAATTCATGGGTGCCAAATCCATATGTTAGAGAGATAGAAGGAGTCTCGGCAACATTTTATCAGGAGGTAGGACAAGGAGATTGGAGTTGAAAGCGCTCTAGTGTCTGATTTGCTATCTCTTCTCTGCACCTTGGCTGCAATTTCTGCCTTTAGGGGTTTGTTAGGCACCTTGGGTGTGAAATATGTTATATCTATTCTATGGCTTCTGCTTGCAGGGGCCTTAGTATGCAGATGGCAGAAAGCCTGTCTGGAGAGATCGGATCAGGTGTCCATGGTGCCCTTCTACAACAACCCCACAAGAGTAAAAAGGACAGAAATTGTAACACGGGCTTCAGGCAAAGGAATGTTGAATCCTGAAGCTTAAACTGCTTATGGATGCTCTTAGAGAGAACTTGGACATATGTTGCCCAGAACAGGGGTGGCTGCCCCATCCCTGGAGGTGTTCAAGGCCAGGCTGGATGGGGCTTGGAGCCCCTGATCCAGTGGGAGGTGTCCCTGCCCATGGCAGGGGTGGAACTGGTTGAGATTTAAGATCCCTTGTGACCTAAGCCATTCTGTGATTCTGCCTCCGTGATCAGCATCTGGTTTGATGTGGTTCCCGTCACCTTTTGGAGATGGACTGTATGTTCTCTTGTGCGCTTCTCCTTAAGCCTGATACGCTTGCAAACAGAACTGGTGTTTGCAATGTAAATGTTATGGTGTTGAACAATTCCTATTTGAAAGTGACCTGGCTGGCACGCTGCTGCTGTGTTGATGTAAGAGAGGTTATGCAGGGGTACAGAGCATGGTTTTTCTTGTGTGAAATGCCTGCTGGACAGGAGGGTAGAAAAGGGGGAGATAAGTATCCCTCTGAAATACAAGACTGAAAGAAGGGGGGAAAATCCTTAGATCTCTTCTTGCAAAGCTGGTGCTTGGGAGACTCTTGGGTTTTTTTTTGGTGCTGAAAGGGGCAAGGGGGATTTGTGAGCAGCTCTGCAGTTGGCTGAGAAGAGAGTGGGCTGAATCCAACAGGTCCATGGAATGCAGTGAGAGCTTGTGGTTAGCGTGGGTCTACCAGCAGATCAGGAGAGCTGCTGGGCCTGAGCTCAGCTGGTATCAACATAGAAAAGTTTGGAGAGGTCAAAGGCCTTAAATGCCAGAAGGGCTGAGATTTTACTTTCTGTATTATAAAGATAGAACAGTTTGCTCATTTTTTCTTGAGAGCGTGCTGCCAGTTGAAAGCTGGATCTCAGGAGAGGGAATTGGCTTCTCCTTTAATTTCAGAGTCTACCATCTCATCTCCACTCTTTCCCCAAAGCAAAAATCTCCAGCCACCATTGAAGGCTGGAAACCTTGATACGATGGGGTGCTAGTGTATTGTCAGATGCTGGCTGGAAGCACAATGTAGGTTTGGACTTGGAGATGCTGGTGCTGATTGGAGATGCTTGGTAATAATATCATGACTTGCTGGCAATGGCACAACAGGAAATTGGAGTAGTAAAATGTTTCCCTCCTCACTGCATCCCATTTACATGTTTATAATGGAGGTTTTTAAGGCCCTAATGAGAAGGAATGCTCATTGCTGGGAGATGATGACTAAAGCAGTGACAGACGTGATCGCAGACAATAACAAAGGGATGTTAATTACATCAAAGGAACCAGGAGGGCAATGCAGCTGGAGTGGCTGCTGTTTGCCACCCTGCAATTTGGGCTGACCCTGTACCCTTGATCCCAGCACAGATGTGCTCACCCACACACTCCAGAACTCAGTGAAAAGCAGCTGAGATGCAGCTATGGGGAGAGAAGAACAAAACAAAGGAGAAAGTCCCAAGCGAAGTCTCCTTCCAGCTGCAGCCTACAATAGATGGAGGGAGATGAATTTATGCACAGAAAACTACTTTCTTGTGCTGGGGAGATGGGCAAAGCTGGGCTCTCTCTGTGGGGAAGCAAGCAGTATTCGGAGCAAGAACAAAGATTCTCAAGAAAGACAAAAAGAGGGTAAGGTCCCTGGAGAGCTTGCTGAGAGCTCAGCCTGTTAGCCAAGGTGAGACAGGTAGTGAATTGATGGGGTGCAGGTTAACGAGCTTCTGTTGGGTGAATATAAATCAAGGCCAGCCTTTGAAGCTATGTAGAAGATGTTGTGGTTGTTTCTACTTTACCAGGCAAGTTCTTTCCAAATTCTCTTCTACCTTGCAGAGGGAGCAATGCCCCAGGGAGGCATCCCCTTGGGTAGAAATCTCCATCTCCCTTCTTATGAGAGCACGGGGCACAGTGCTGTTCCAGAAAAGGTGTTTGAGGAGGTGTATGCTTTGTGACAGTGGAGACAGAAAGGGATAAAGGAAAGCACATGCATATAATTCAGCATAACCAAACCCAGCAGGGATAAGAATGAATTAATGGAAGGATGCATGAATGAGTGAAAGAACAAATGAAAAAAGAGGTCTTTAGCAATTGCATAGGGCCTAATTTAAGCAGAGTAATACAGTTATTTTCTCTTTAAATAAATAAATCAGCAGAGCCCAAAGTGTTTGAATTGGTCCCAGTCAAAGCCTTGGCATCAAACTTTCATCTATGCTTGACAGAGCAATTAAAGGGACAGATACATGCTCTGAAATGTAGTCCAAAGGAGCAGATGGAATATTTAATATGGTTCTAGGCTTTGAAAGTCCCAGCAAGCCAGTGGAATGGTGATGCTGATGACAGCTTTATCTTAATAAGGAAACGGAGGGAAAAACCTAGCTGGCACGTGTTCCGCAGAGAGGGAAGGCTTCGTTAGAAGGAAAGACAGCGTTGCTCCAAGCTGTGCCTGGGAGCATAAATGCCTGTAAGGGACAGGATGGATGTGCTGACAGCAACAGGGCCGTTCCTATGGGGCAAAAAGGAAGCAGGTAGCATTGGGGTGCTTTAAGTTTGTCTATACATTTCTTAATGGAGTGAAGACTCCCTCTAGTAACCGAAGTGGGAGAACTGAAGCATTAGACCTTGTATGTGGGCTTCCTGCTCACAAATGCTGTAGCTGTGTTATGACCAGGGGATGGGAAATTTAATAAGTGAGGCACAGTTCTCAGAATGTGTCTGATTTGGCCTAGTCCCAGTGAAAGCAATTAAAGCTGCCAATGTGGGGCATTTGAAGGCTCCTGGAGCAGTAATCCTCCCCTTGTTTATGCCTGATTTACACTGTTCCTTTGCATCAGTACAAAATATAGCACCAGCGCGAAATAATGAAGAACCAGTCTTAAAGGCTGGATGATGCCACTGCCATGCATTATCCATGCAGAGAAATTTTGCCTTGAGACTGAGGGAAGAACATATCCCCTTCCTCCTTGCTGGCAGGACAATGGAAGCTGGGTAAGAAATAGGCAGCACCTTGCCAGACTCTGTCCTTGGATGTTGTAATAGCATTTCCCAGTCTATTTGGACTCATGGAATGCTTTGGATTGGAAAAGACCTTTCCTGGTCACCCAGTCCAACACTCCTGCAGGAGCTGGGATGGCTTTAAGGTTTCCCCAGAGCTTTCTCTTCTGCAGACTGAACAACCCCAGCTCTCAGTCTGTCCTCATAAGGGCAGGAAAGGGAAGTGGATCTTCCCACCTCCCCTGTCCTATCTCAATATAGTGCTGGCAGTGAGCGGGCAGTTTTTCCTTCTGAGCAGAACTGAATGACTGAACAGTGACTAATAGCAGGCTAATGAGGACTCTGACCTGGACTCTGCTCCCCTGCAGTGAAAGCATCTCCTTTCAGAGACCTCCAGGCAGCAGAGGTGTGTTGGTGCCTCTCCAGGGAGTGCTGTTCCCAAGCTGTGGGCTGGGGTGCTCTGTGCTCTCTTACCCAGCCAAAAGCCCTTCCCAGCTCAGCAGGTGCCTGTTGGAGTGAAGGAAGTGTCATTAACTCCAGAGAGCCTTGGGAATGAATGACTGAGACAGAATCAATAAGAGGTTTTAGCCCTTGCACAAAGCCTAATTTAGAGCAGTTCAGTTCAGCCTCATGTGTATGAATAGCCCAGGGTCATTCCACCCCTATTTATGCTTGCTACAGGGAAGACACTGACTTGTGCTTGGTGAAGAAGTCACCCTGCCTGCAAATGCAGCCTGTCTTGTATGTGATCCCAGTCTGGGCTCCAAGACACCTGGAGGGGAGCCCAGCAGGGATTGTCACCAAGGAAAGCTTCAGGTCAATCTTATAATCCTGTGTTTTGATGCTTGTTTGGAGTTTTAACAGCATCTCCTCTGTTTTGGTGGAGGAATGCCCCTCTCCCATAATACACAAAACCTCCACGAGGCTGATGAGTGCCGGGCACTATTCAAGCCCCGGGTGCTAGAGAGATTGCCTGACATAGCGTGATTTCAGCTCTCTGAGACTGTTTCTGTAGCACTAAAGGAATAACCAAGTATTTTAAGGCTTATTCCCCACTGCCAAGGTCAATGTCTTGGTCTGTGACCTCTGATCTGTGCCTCTCTGGGAGGAGGTGAAGGCCAGAGCTTGTTAGGGAGGAGAGGAGAGCTGGGGTGTTAGCATGCTGCTAGAGCTGAAGCAACTCATTAAAGGGATTAAACGACCATCCCTGACTGATTTAGGATGGTGGCTGTTGCTATCAGTAAGTAATCCTGTCTCCAGTCCTCTCTAGTGGCTTGGGCAAGACAGAGGAGAGAGGAATCTTGGGAGGGAAGGAGGGACACTAAGGAATGAGAGGGATAAATTAAGGGAAGCGCTGGAGGCAAGGAAAAAGTCATCCCTGAGAGAGGGTGGATTGCTGAGGAGCAAACTCTGTTCCTGCTCCATAGGCTGGAGAGCGGGCTATGCCCTGGTGAGGAGCCAGGAGAGGACTGGTTTGCAAGGCACTGGATCCTGCAACTGTGCCACTAGTTTCTCCCTCCCCAGAGCTGGAGATGCTCAACTCCTACAGAGGATGGCATTGCAAAAGCAAGCTCTGGCATAGGACCATGTTTTGACACTGCACAGGGCTTGCAACCATCCAAGTCAGACTTACTGGAAGAGGATTGTGCTGTGCAGTGGCTGGGGGATTGAATTTTGATTAGCTCTGACACAGTCGCTTATAACCTTTTCATTAGAAAATTATGTTTAATAGAAATTGTTCTGACACCTCTCAGCAGCGTTTTCTCCTAATTCATTACAGACTCACATGGTGGGAAGGGAGGGGAGGTAAATGGAAAGGTATCTGTTCAGACAGTTTCTGTTTGGTGGCAACATTTACGCTAATCAGGCTGTGGCGTGAAGTGACTGGAGAACAGGAGGTGGTAGCGGGGGTGGAAGGAGCAGGAGCACAGAAGAGAAATGCTACTGAGAATGGTTTCCTGGAACCCTGAGGGAGAAGAGGCGAAATCAACCCGCTGCACACAGCGGGGAAATGTAAAACAGCCAGTGGATGCAAACACCAGACAGACAAGGAGTGGGAAGCTGCTACAGCAGCACAAAACCTTCTGGTTCCACAATGGTGGTTGATCCCAGTAGTGTCTGCTGCATTTGGACCTAAAGCCCCAGTGAGCATCCCCAAGAGACAGACTGGCTTGGGTTGGAAAGAACCTCAAAGTCCATCCAGTTCCAAGCCCTGCCATGGGCAGGGACATCTCCCACTGGAGCAGGTTGCTCCAGACCCCATCCAGCCTGGCCTTGAACACCTCCACTGCTCTGGGCCAGCTGAGCCAGCCTCTCTCTACCCTCACAAGAAAACATTTCTTGCTAGTAACTACTTGCTGAGCTTTCTGCTGTGTCCAGCCTTCCACACATGCTGGTATGTTCATATGAGTGTCCCTTCACACCAATTCATCCACCTACTTCTATTTCTCCCAGTTAGGAATTTATCTATTCATCCATTTACAAATGTCATCCATCTCTGTTTACCTGCTCACCTCTTTGTGAACTTCTCTGTCTATTCCTGTCTGCAACATCCATCCAAACAGGGAATGCAGATGTCTTTCTGTTCTGAATTGGCGTCCAATGTCACTCTTTTCTGTGAAATACAATTTTTTGAAAGAAACATTGTTTTGGGCCAACTGCAATATTTCTTCTCAGTTGTGCCTTGAAAAGATAATAGCATAAAAGCCATGTTCTGACATGGCAAGTTTTAAAGCGAAAAATGAAGGTGTCCCTTCTTAACAGTGTCAAAACTATGCTTCTGCTTTATCAAAATGTGTCTCTCCCTATTTTCAATCAAAATTTCTTCCCAACTGATGGATGTGCAGGTCTTGGAGGTGAAAAGCAGCAGAACAAGCATGGAAAATGTCTCCATGACCTCATGCATGGTGCAGCCTAGTGTCAAAAAACAAAGCCATGTGCACAGCTTTGACTTTGATAGGAAAGATGCATGTGGGGATGCTGGTGTGTCCAACCTAAAATACCACTACATGTAAGTGCCATGTGGGACAGTACATGGCACATCTGCATGTTTGAGGTTTCATAGTTAGCAAGAGAGGTAAGATTTGGCAGAGAGTTTGAGCTGGTGGCAGCAGTGACAGCACATTTGTCAAATTAGTGATACAAGGTTCTGCTGTGGGGTTATTTGCATTTCCTGACTTCAATCACAGCAGAGACCGAGTCCTTGCTATAGTCAGTGAGGGAAATGACTGAGTCCTTGCTATAGTCAGTGAGGGAAATGACTCCTCAGAGGGCAGCTGTGTCCTATTTTTCTGTTAATTCAGAAACAACTTGGTTAAACAAAGCTTCCTCTTCAGCCCTGTGATTTAATATCTATCCAGGTCCCCATGTTTCTTGTGGGCTGCCCTGAACATCTCAGCCAACAGCAGCTTCTTGGAGAGGCTGTGCAACCTGGTGAATAGTGGTGGCAGCTAATCCTCCTCTGTCATGTATGACACAGAGCAAACTGTGTCGTCTTAGCCTTAGCTTTCCATATCTGTGATGGAAGAAGGGAATACCACGTGTGGGAAGGTAAGGAGCAATAGTTATTTGCACAGATCTTTGAGATCCTTAAAGGCAAAACCCTGGAGACATGTAAAGTATTATTATAAGGGCTGTAAGTTCTTTTCAGGCAGTTAAAGGGATAATAAATTCATTGCCCAGGAGATCTGGTAGTATAAGTTCTGTGCAGAACTGGGTAAAAAGGTAAGGCTGCTGGAGACCAGGAGCTTTTAAAAATTGATACTGAGTGGAAGGGCAATATAGGCTGGGTTGTCACAACTGAGGGTTATCCTGGTTCTGAGTTGAAGTCAGTGGGATGGGAGGAGACTGGGAGTGTCAACGTGTGTGTGTCTTTGGGCTGTGCTGTGTGTTAGTCCTGGGATCTGACTCTCCATTCCCTCCATGAAGACGGGGTTGTGCAGCTTGGAAAGGGGACAGATAGGTGCATGGACAGCCTGGGGCAAATTTTTATCTTGCTTGATTACAGAGCAGTTTTTCCCTAGGAAGCATTAAAGGGAGCCCTTGAAGAAGCTTTTGGTTCCCTTCCTCGCTAAAAGGAATGAACATGAGCCCACCAACTTTGCATTGTTTAAAGCAGTCCTTTCATAAACTAAATGTGTCTGAAGCTTGAGAATGTTCTGTTCACCTAGCAGTTTGTTAGTATTTAGTCACATTTTAGTCCAATATTTCAGCCTAATTTCTCATTTGAATATCTTTGGCTTCATCTTGAAGTCATTGGGTTGCTCTCCTGTCTTTTTTGGTAGATTAACGAGACCTTTAGTACCTGCTATTGTCTCCCCAAGAAAGGTTTTTTTTTTCTATTCTAGTCAAGTCACTTCTCAATCTCCGTTTGATAAAGTAAACAGATTGAGCTGTTTGTCACCCTCCAGGGAGCAATGGATCACCGCTCTCTGTATCCGCCTTTGGCCTTCACCAGGGAAAGCTGTTGTCCAGATACCCGCCCTGCTTCAGTGAATTCCTGCTATATGGATGCTTGCTAGCCCGTGCACCTTCCTAGTCAGATAATTTGTGAGGCTCCAGGTTTGCAGCACCCTTTGGAGAGCAGGGTGGGAAGCAGGGTTTGATTGCTTTGATTGGAGCTATGCCCAGTGGAGACCTCCTGCTGGATCAGGGGCTCCAAGCCCCATCCAACCTGGACTTGAACACCCCCAAGGATGGGGCAGCCACGACAACTCTGTGCAGCCTGTGCCAGTGTCTCAGATCTTTGGGCCTTTGGCAGAT
This sequence comes from Phaenicophaeus curvirostris, assembly GCF_032191515.1. Taxonomy (NCBI): domain Eukaryota; kingdom Metazoa; phylum Chordata; class Aves; order Cuculiformes; family Cuculidae; genus Phaenicophaeus; species Phaenicophaeus curvirostris. The sequence continues at coordinate 709,101 of NC_091416.1, read as the reverse complement.
TTCATTAATATTAAATTAATTCTTCATGTCAAGATTATTGAGGAAAATTGAGTCCAAGTGTAGGAAAGTTAGAAGCGCCTCTTGTGCCTCTCCCTTGTTCAGTGATACCCCTCCACTGACAACCCCTTTCCAAGGAATTGCCAGAAAGCTGATTCTTAATCCATTTAACATGAGCTTTACTGATATTGTATCGCGCTAATTTTTTAATCAGAAGGTTGTGAGATACAAAGTCAAACATCTTACAACAGCTAAATATATTACATCTTTGCAGCTACCCTTATCAACCAAACTTGTAATCTCATCAAAGAATGAAATCAGATTTGTCTGACAAGATCCATTTTCCATAAAACCATGTTGACTGATGTTAATTATATTTCTCCCCTTTAATTCTTTATCAATTGAATCTTATATCAACTTTTCTGATTACTTTGCCAGGGACAGATGTTGTCTGGCCTAGATCCTCTGGTTCGCTCTTTTGGCAGTTGTGAAATACAGGCACTGTGTTTACATTTTCTTTCTGTATTTTCCTTCCTTTTTTTCAGAGAATGGGGTAGGTGTGAGCTCTAATTATAGGAAAGCATGGCTGGGGGAGAGGAGAGCAATCATTCTGTATGCATATAATCTGGGGGGTAAAAGCATCTCTCTTGGGCTGTTTGCTGTTGTCTTCCCTTTGCCTCTTTTACCCCATAGCTGGGATGTCCCCCAGGGCATGTTAGTGGTTTAGTGTGTCCGTAATGCTGACTTTACCAAGACTCATCCCTGAAAATGTGGTGAAAGTAAGTCCCAGGAAGCTTCCTGAAACTGGAACAGATTCAGGATCACATTTAGCTGTTTGACCCTATTTTCACTGGGAATCACCTCTTCTATGTGATGGAAGCACCCAAGAACCCACTGGAAACACCCCTGGCACGTGCATTGGGTACAGCCTTTGAAATCAGATTCTGTAATGACAAAGATTATTCTGACCCAAATGTACCTTAGTGCTACCTTATCTCTTTCACAATTACCACTGTCCCAAGAATGTACTTGCATCCAGTGTCCCTGCTGGCAGGTGGTAGAAAAAGGTTGTCCTTTGCCTTTTCTTGCTACCTGTGATGGCCAGAAATGGGTTGGAGTGAAGGTGGAACCCAGTATTAAATAAACATTCCTGTCACCTTGATGTTGCACCTGATTGGCTGATGTCTCATACTGACACCACTGGACTGGGCAGTGTGGAGCTAAGTGATGGGATTGCCTTCATGCTTCCCAGGAGAGACAACGTGAGGCTGCAGAACTGGGTAATCGCACAAGGAGCCCGGTGTTTGGGGACTTGCTTTTGACTCTGGAATAGAACAAAGGAGATTTCCCTTCTGGGCTGCACCTTTTCTTGTTTCTACTTAGATGAATGTCCCTGGGTCTCCCAAGAGATTACACCAGCCCCAAAGATGCTTGTTCGTGCTTTGAGACAGAATTTATCAACTGCTAGGCTAGTTCCCACTCAATGCACAGGAGAAAAATTCTTTAAGAAGGGTCTTTCTGCTTCAGGGCATGGCAAAGTGCTATTGAACTGGCATGAAGGAGCAGCTACAACCGCACTGCGTAGCACGGCATGTTTGTAGGTATCATCTATCCTTGGCCTCAAGATATGAAGTGTGGTGAAATACTGACAGCAACTTGTGCAAAGCTGCCTGGTTTTGGAGGTACTGAGTACTTACATGGGTGTGTTGGCTCTGTTGAGTGTCTCCATCCTAGTTTCAGGCTGCAAAGGTACAGACTATCACCTACCAGGATTTAAATGTGGGTTAGTGTAAAGTAGTGGTCCCTTTCCCAGCAAGGAGGCACGTTACCAAGCTGCTCTGATCCAGCATCAGTCCCTGCTGTAGCATTTCTCCTCTGCGTTTCCAGACATCAGAGGCGATCAGCTATCTCCCACTGCCTGACAGTGCTAGATTTTCTTGCCTCTCCTGATAAGAACTAACCTAGCATTTTACAACTGTGTATCTGAAATTAGTAGCAGCTTAATCTCCCTCTGCTGGATCACTCAGAGGTGTAATTGTGCAGAAAAAAAAGGGTATTAAAATGCAAAACACTCTCCTGTACTTTTTCATGTTAAATCCCTTCTTCCTCCTATTCTTTTAATTGTACAAGAGATTTTTTACTTTTTTCCTCCCCCCCATGTGTGTGTCTGTGTGTCTTTCATAAAGAGAACGAGTCGGGCACGCAGAGAGAATAATTTCAATTTCTACATAAATCTCAGAAATGAATACTTAAATTCAAGCAAAAAATACATTCTTACACCTTTAATTTCCTCTCTATGAAGTATAATGAAAAAGCCTGATTATTTTTAATTCTTGCCTTTAATAATTCAGCAGCAGAGTGATTTAAAGCTGGGGACGATAATTACCTTTTCACTTCCCTGGTAAATGGAGTTTTAATAGAAATGGAAGCTCAAATGCTGGAATTAATTCAAACAGGTCAGCATCAGGTCATCCATAGCATCTTCTGTATAAATCATTTATCTGAAAAATGGCCTGCCTCTCGGTTTCACAGGAATCCCTACCCAGAGGCTACGTTTAAAGAGAAGACGCAATGTTTATATCTTGTAAAGCATGGAGGAAGGGAAAGAAAGTGCAATCCACATAATCTTGGAAGGATTTTTTAATGCAAATTAAACTGCGAGTTGAAGGACAGGAGAGCAGGGGCTTGTCTAGATTAGGGAAATTCAGCTGTAGCTACGATGATCGTTTACTGTGCAAGCTTATACAGATCCCGTTATCTGAGCAGTTTGTGCTACTCAGTCTATTTATCTTCATACAACACCTGCTACACCTGTTTTATAGATGAGGGATAGGCGAGTGGTGTCCTCCAGGAGTAGAGCACCTGAGACCAGACCCCCAAACAAGCAGGTGCAAATTACAGCCCCATGTAGCTGCTGAGGAAGAGGAAAAATTGACTCCTTGGGGTCAGCCAGTTGTGGAAGTCTGCTCTGGAAAAAAGAAGGAAGAAAACAGGCCAGATTTAGCCTGATTCTGCCCTAGGGATGGTGAACCTGTGGTGCTGGTGCACCAAGTCTTCTCCTGGTACAGGGAGAAAAGGCAAAGGCCCTGATTCCAGAATCCCAGAATGGTTGAGGTTGGAAGGGACCTCTGGAGCTCATCCAGTCCAACTCCCTTGCTAAAGCAGATTCGCCTACAGCTTTTGGTGCATGAAGTCTTCTCCTAGCATGTGGAGAAGGGGAAAGGCTCTGATCCCAGAACAGTTTGGGTTGGATGGGATATACGGAGTTTATCCAGTCCAACCTCCCTCTACAGCATGTTGCACAGGAGGGTGTCCAGGCACAGCCTGAATATCTCCAGAGGGAGGAAATAATGAGAATCCTAGAGACTCCACACAAGTTTGAACTGCCAAACCATTCCTGCAGGGTCAGGAGCTCTGCTGAAATCCTTACCCTGAGCAGTCCCAAGGCTGCTTCCAGCTCAGATGGATGTCTCTGGGCAGGGGAGATGAAGTGGAAGGGGGTGGGCCAGAAGCAGGATTTGACTGGAAAGGAGCAAAGCATCCGGGGGTTAAATTTTTCTTTAGAGTTAAACATAAGCTGCCTGGTCTCTAATTAAGTGCTGGGATGGTGGAACTTTAAAGCACTCCAGCTCTGATTTGCCACAAGTGCGTGGTAATGATTTCTTTTCAAATGTCAAGCAGTTTTGTTTCTATTTCCTTTCATAAATAATTGGTGCTGAGCCGGTGGCAACACCGGCATCCAGCTGGCAGGAGGAGCCTGTGTGATCCACTTCCAGCATCCAGCCATGCTCTGGGGCTGGCACAGCATAGCCAGGGGGGCATGACTAAGGGTGCTGCTCCAATCCTATAGGAAAAAAGGTGTAAAGGAGGTGGAAGGGTTTTTTCCAGGTGGCAATATTTGCTTTCCTGCTATTGATGCAAGAAGCCATTGCAATTTCTTTTAGGTTTCCTATTAATTTTGCAAGGTCTCTTTTCACTAAGATTAATCCAGAGTGGGTTAAATGGCAGGGGACTGGGATGATGCACTGTGAGGATGGAGGATAACAGACAGGAATAAGGGGTAGACCTCCTGCCAGAGGCCCAGGTGAATTCTGGGCAACTTTTGCTCCAGTGCTGGATCACAGCCAGGGAGGAGAGAAGCATGGAAATGGGAGCTGGATGGATGAATTCTTTGCTATCCCATGTGCTGGGGAAGGAGATGGTTAGACAGGCTCTAAAGTGAGCGTGTGTTGGCAGAATGTTTTTATGGTTATGCTGCTGATTCACAAGCCTGTTTACCTTTCCATAAAGCAGGATGTGCTCCTGGTTGTGCCAATACTCACTGGTTAGCTGGCACAGCACTGGCAAACATGCTTGGTCTCTGCAGAGAGTGCTCCTCAACTTTGGTGGGGCTGTTGCCTGTCTCCCACCAAGCTGTCACAAGGCTAGCGGAGAGCCTGCACATCAACACGCACATGCCCAGATGTCTTGTTGCGGCAATATTTAGCCAAGGGTTCCAGGTGAATCCTTCCCTTCTTGCTCCTCTGCAAGCAGAACATCCTGCTGGGATGCACAGTCCTTGCCAGAGCTGCAGCAGTTGCTGTGTGTTTTCTCTGTCAGGCTCTACGCTAATACTTCTATATCCATTACCATTCACAGCCACGTATTATATGCCATTGCCTGGGGAACTCAAGCAAATGATTGCATTGCTGGAATCTCAAACTCTGTCGGTAAATACAAACACAGCTTCCAGACATAGGCGATGACCCAATCAGTCATCAAGTCAAGGAGTTCAAACTAACGTCTTTTTTTTGGGTGTCCTACTTGAAATGCTGTGGAAGAGCTGCATGTTATAAAAATATTCAATACAAGTTGCAGGTCCCTATTTAGACTGACAGACTCTCTAATCAGAAGGTAAATAACGCCTTCTTTCCTTTCCTTTTCTGCTGTCTTGAGGGTTGGCACTGGCAGTGCTACAGTTGAGAAGTACATGCAATTAATGAAGGGTTTCAGATATGTAAAAACTTTGGAAATTGGATCTTCTGGCAGAAAGGTGACCTGCTGAGGGACGTTCTGCTCTTGCTGCAGCGAGGAAGCTGTCTTTCAAAGGAGCGCCTGGAGTTTTTCAGACTCTCTGGCCCTACTCAGCCAAGAAAGGCAGATGCTTAAACCCAGATTGTGCTTGCCTCTTACTATAGTCCTTATTTAGCCCCAGAAATATCAGAAGTGGCTATGCTGCCTATCTTGAGAGGGAAGAAAATGAATCAGACAGAATAGAAGCCGGGTTGTTTGCTTAAGGCGTGTTAGAGAAGTGTGTGCATGGCCTCCTGCCTCAGCTGCAGGGCAGTGCCATGGCTGATAGCTGCTCTTTGCTCCTGTGTGTTAGATCCCAGCTTTCCTTGGCTGGGGCTGCTAAAGACAGAGACTTGCGTTTCACTCCAACCCACTGGCTGGGCAAAGCATAGGAGAAGGTTCTGCATGCCCTGGTGTACTCTGGTGTGCAGCATGTACACATATGCTACGCATATGTAGCTCTATCCCCATGCAGATGTGCCTGTCCCATATAATCCAACCCTCTATTATGGGGACGATGCAATGGGATGCTTCCAGCTACCTATCTCCTGATGCCTTTCTCCTGTGCTCCTTGGTGTCTCTGCTCCCTGAATCACTGCTGGTTGCTTTGCCAGGGCAGCTTGCATCCCCTTTTACAAACAGGCCTTTCCCCACTCCTGGTGCAGTAATGATGTTTATTGAGCGATGTGCACATCCACTCTCCTGCATTTTTCATGGCCCTGCTCTCTCAAGAGGCAGTGCTGCCTGCTAATCAAACAGCTCCAAGCCAGGCGATTGCTTCTGTTCCCCGCTACAGCTGATAATTACGCTCCTTCCCCTGCCACAAGCTCTGGCAACTGCCACCCTGTTGGTCACCAGGCACAGATTTAATTGACGGGTCGACTATCACCCCTGCTCATGCTGGCTCTCTGATTGAGTGTGAGAAGGTAGATGGTGATGGTCTATCTGATTTGGAGGAAAAGAGCTGTGGTGCATGGCTGGGACCCAACCACTGGTGGTGTTATTCAGCCTGTGATAATAGACTCTACCTTTTACACTCTGTCCTCTTACAGCAGTTCAGCAGGAGATGGTGGCAATGATAGTAAGGCAGAGCTCTCCTCTTACCAGCTCTGTGAGAGGACCACACAAGGTGGAGAAATGTAAGAGGGAGAAAGAGATGCTCTCTTAAAACAGCCTAGAAAGTCTCCTGTGGGAAACAGTCCCTTTCATTTGAAGGTCTCCACTTCAAAAGCGATCCTGCTTTCAGAGAGGGGAGTTTAAAAGTCAGTAGGAAGAGTGAGTTAGGGCAGTTTCTGGCTCTTGAGAAGCAGCACTCCAAGTGCTGTGATGCTCCTGGGCCAAAGATCTGCTAGAAGATACCCACAGAATCTTTAAGGTTGGAAAAAACCTTTAAGCTCATCCAGTCCAACCATCAGTCCAACCGCACTGTGCCTACTAAGCCATGTCGCAAAGCACCACAACAACATAGTTTTTGATAACTCTCTCCCACTGTGCCATGTTTTCCCACCCTTTGCTAGAGATTTGCCCTCACTTTTTACTTGTTTGTGGTGAATTGCATACTCCAGTTGAGAACAAATAAGCCTCATGCCATAGCAACGTGGTGAAATCTTGAAAAGTTGTGTTCTCTGTTCTCTCTCCCTGCCTGGTTCTCAGTCTTCTCCCTGAACAACATGTGCACTGTCAGGGCTCACTGTTTTATGACACTTCTTCATCTTCTAAAATGAAAACGCATCCTCCAGACAAAGAAACAACAAAGAATGGTAATTTATGAACACTGAATAATTCAAGGGATTTCCATGCCCTGTTTCTTTTTTGGTTTTGTCCCTTGGGAGAATCCACCCCCGTGAACAGTCACCACTATGCACACAGAGGGGATGGGAGAGGAGACCCTATGGGAGGCACAAATACTACATATGCTCCTTTCTCTTCTCTTCTCATCCATCCATCCCTCTAGCCATTTTTTTCTTCCTCTGTATAAACACAAGAGTCTTAACAGTCTTCTGTACTTCACTTTCTCTCTCTCTCTCACTCTTGCACGCACACCTCAGCCTTCCTGTGCTTTACCACAGCGTAATCCTTGAGTCTCCCTCAAGAGCACTTTATTTCAATAGGAGATGGGACCTGGGAATTTGGCTTTAATATTTCATAAGCTTCCTTCTAAAATGTAAAGCATATTTACGTTATTTGCATCAACTACCAGGAAAACTAATGCCTTCGATTTGCAAGCAGATCCTAACCCGCTGCCCATTTTTCCTGGGCTGAGCATAAATAACACAATTTATTCAAAGGAACCCTTTCTCCTATTTACATTTATATTGAATAATTTAAAACAACTTTCTCCACTTCCATAAATTCTTCCCTCTAGGATGAGGGGATGTGTCCATGTCTAAGGAATATGCTTCTGAGGGAAAACTTGACTTCACAAGCACTCATATGTGCTCACAAATCTGATTGTATTTGTGCCTGAGCTATCCTTCAGGATGCACTGAGCACACAGAGCAAGGAAAGAGGGAACACAGTGTTGGGGTCTAAGATGCAGAGGAGGCAACGATGAGCCCAGGGATGAAGGCTGCAAGTGGGATCATCCTGAAGAAGAGCTTTGATAGAAGGCATTAAAAAGCCAGGGTGAAGCAAACTGAGCATTCTAGCCTAGCACTGACAATGTCCCATGTCTGTTCATTCAGGAAGTGGGGAAAGGGTTTGTGTCTCTGCAGCCTCCAAGCTGGGAGAGCAGAGGACCAAAAATCATCTGGCCCTTCCCAAATTCTTTTCATGTCTCTTTCACCTGCATCTGAAGACGAGATGCAAAGGGGCTGCACTAGAGATCAGCACATGCTGGTACAAGACACAACAAACTCAGGCTCCATAATCTTAATGCTGGAAAAAGCTGCTAGGATTCAGCCTGCATAGTGTAAGGGCTGAGCTCCTCCCAGCAGCATCCAGGGAGACAGATCTTCAGCTGGTGTCAATCTGTGATAATCAGAGAGTTGATTTAAACTCACTGAATAACACTTTCCCACTTTCATTTCCTCTCTCCTTGGACAGGTTTAGTCTCTTTGTCTCTTATCTTTTTGTAATCATTTATGTTTTCATCACTTTCTCTTCCTCAGGGTTTCTTTGGCAGCCTTCTTTTAAGTTTAGTCTGTTTGCTTGAAACAGAGCTAATGTTATTATTCTACACTGGCTTCCAGACATGTTGTCCATCACTTAGGCATGACAGGGAAGTGAGCTGAAAATGAATCAAGCTATCACACCCCGATGGATGGGGGAATCTCCTTTGGAAACCTAAGCAGGGAGGAAATTCTACAGTGAATCTCAGCTAGGAGTGGGAGTCCAGATTAATTAGAGATAAAGAGGGTAGAAGTTAGAATAATGTTTAGTTGCCTAATCTAAAAACTCTTTGTCACTCTCAAAACTCCAAGTTCTCTCTCCAGCATGGTTAAAATGTTACTATGTGCCTTGGACAGTGAATAATGTGTTTTTCACCCTGTTTTTACAGGAGATGAGGTATGATTTTCGGGGGGTTCTTTAATCTATGCTGTTCTCAGCCTGTTGGACCTCTGTGTGGTAGCCACAGGCTTGATGGCAGTATGTAGTTTATTCTGGGGCTGGAAACCCTCCCGAGCTCACCTTTCCTAAATGGTCATCGTTTATTTGTTGAGGAGCGTCCTTGAAGGAGACAAAAGGGGTGGTAATCGGCCAAGCAAGATCCACAGCTCCTCAGTGGTAGGAACCTGCAAGCTTTATACTTGCAAATTGACTTACAGTGTATTTGGAGGTGGGATATTTGAGTGCTGGGAAGTGCTAGCTTGCAGTCCTTAGCACAAATGAGAGGAAGAAATGTTGTAGAGGGAAGAGAAATTGCAAGTAATTTGCTTGTCCTTTGGGAATAACTTGTGCAAGCTTTGACAAGAATCAAATGGAGCTTTAGAAGACCAGGAAAATCTGCCGGGAGGAAGGAAAAGCCTGATACAGCACTGGGAAGGTGTGAGCACAGTGGAACACCAGGCAGTGAAGCTACAGAGCCTCCTGCTTTTCACTGCAGCTTTGATTTGTTAGTGAGAGGGAATTCAGTCCCTTGTGTGCTCCGTCATACAATCACAGAATGGTTTGGGTTGGAAGGGACCTCAAAGCCCATCCAGTTCCATCCCTGCCACAGGCAGGGACACCTCCCACTGGATCAGGGAGCTCAAAGCCTCATCCAGCTTGGCCTTGAACACCTCCAGGGATGGGGCAGCCACAGCTTAGGTAAGAACTCCAGCAGCAAATCTAGGCTAAGGGAAAGAAAAAATAACTTCTACTCCCTGTCTTAGTGCCTCTTTTGCCTCTTGCAGTGTCCCTGCTTGTATAACTATCTTATTGCCATACGCTTGGCTGTAATTATCTCTATCTGAAGCCAGTCTCGTAACTATAAGGACAGATTTCCCCTGAGTAGCTGACATTTGAAACCAAGGTCTACAGGAAGATCAGCTGTGAGTCTTTCTGGGACTGCAGCTGTGCGATACAATGAACAAATCCCCCATGGCTGCAGAGCATGAATCTCCTGGCTTTATTAACTTCAACTTCTTCACTGATACTAGACTTATGATGCCCACAGAGCACATTGCCCATTGGCTAGGTAAATTGCAATAGGAAATCACAAGTTCCCTCCTCCTCTCTCAGTCCATCTCAAGTGGTTTGTCATGATCTTGGCTTTTCCCTTTTTTTGTGAACAGGCAGCTTGTGTTAGATATGAGGTTTTAGAATCTAGAGTCACGTCAGGAATGACAGAAATCACAGGTACTCCACCCTCTGTTGACCATGAGGTTGGGTCGCCGTCCTTTAAAACCAGTGGGAAACTTACGTCAATTCAACTCAACGTTGCATCAGGATTTAAAAAGTGTTGAAATGGAAAATAACAAGGAGGAGCAGGATGAGGATAACTTGGTCTACACTGCTCTCAGTGAGCAGTGTCTGAACCTAGAGCAAACCCAGCACAAGGTTTAAAGCTGAGGTCCACTGGTAGTTTTCATTGGATCTTCAATCTGCCTTCAGTTGTAAGAACATCGGAGAGCCATATGCTATTGATGGCACTTGCCACAGAGATTGATGTGCTGGAAATTCTGTTTAGGAACCCAAATAAAATCTTCTTTCTGGATACACTTCCCAAAGACCAAAATTGTGATATCCCTTCAAGCATCAAACAGGGGCCCATTAGAGTGCTTGTGTTTGAACATTTGAAGCGATTATTCATGTTCATCCAGCTCCGAAGAGCTACCAAACACCATGTGTTTTTCCTCAGTGTTAATAAAAACTTAAATGATTCTTCATTAAGAAGCCCATTAAGATGACTGCGGTTTCCTCGAAGCTCATTAGAGGATATTCTCACCACTAAATTATCGCACTGGAGTTTTATAGAAGTCTGCAGAAAGGTGGCCTATTGTGATTAATTCATGATAGATTTTTCTCTCCCTTGGTTGCAATCTGTTCCCCAGACTCAGCTTTGCTTCTTTTCCAACCTTTGGGCTGCATGGAGCATAATACTGATCCTTCAGCTCTGGGACATTCCAGAGCTATGAGGTGCCGGGCCTGCCATCTGTCTTTGCAGAGCCACCCCTCTTGAGTTTTCTGCCAGAACTACTTCTCCACAGATGTGGCTCCTGCCGTCGTGAGCTTCAGAGCCTTGAGGAGGCCTGGTAGTGAAAGGTCTGGAGAACAATTTTTATGAGGAGCATCTGGGGGAATGGGGATCATTTAGCCTGAAGAAGAGGAGGCTGTGGGGAGACTTTATTGCTCTTTACAACTACCTGCAAGAAGATTAGTGAGGTGGGTGCTGGTCTCTTCTCCCAAGTAACAAACGATAGGATGAGAGGAAACAGCCTCAAGTTGCACTAGGGGAAGTTTAGACTGGATATTAGAAAAAATTTCTTTATTGAAATAGTGGTGAATCATCAGAAGAGGTTGCCCAGGGCAGTGGTGGAATCTCCATCCCTGGAGGGGGTTCAAAAAATGTGTAGATGTGGCACTTCAGGACATGGTTTAGTAGGCATGGTGGTGTTGGGCTGACTGTTGGACTGGATGATCTTAGAGGTTTTTCCACCCTTAATGGTTCTATGGCCAGGAGAAGGCTGTCCTGTCCAGGGGCTCTGTTAGCATATGTCTGCTGGAGGCCACTGAACTACCTGTTGCCCAGGGGCAATGGCATGCAGGGCTAAAACAAAAGTCTTGAGTTCTGCCTTGCTTGCCAAGGATCAAAGTCCCTCACTACACCCATTAACCACACTCTCCTCTTCCATGGAGCTGGGATCTGACCTACTGGCTACTCCCAAACCCTCCCCTGTAGCTTCTCCATCTCCAAAGCATTCACATCAAAAACAGGCTTTGCAAGGCAAAAATCTGAAGGCAAAGTTCTAAAAACAATCGAAGAAGACGGAATCGTTTAAGCTAAGTCAATGCTGGGTTAACATGTCCTCCCCACACCAGGTTCTCCTGATCTCGGTGGCTGTAGGAGCTGGGGATTGCTCAAGTGTGGGAACACAGGCTGCTTTAACAAAACTGAGCTGTTCTAATCTCCCACTGAGTATTAAAATCTCATTTTATGGTACATTATACACTTGGCCTTTTGAACAATCGGTGACCATAAATGGTGTTTGCCTCCTGAAGCCAAATCCATGCAAAGAACAGGAGATAATCCGTCTGGCTGGAGAGGGTGGAGAGAGAAGGGTTAGCCCTGCACAATTATTTATGTCCATTCAGAGACACAGGGAAATTAAGTGCATTAACGCGGCTGCCAGGCCCTCCTCAGAATGGGGCCTTAAATGATATTGATGTGGTGCTAATAGGTGCACAGTTTGTCTTTTTTGTATTACAGCTCAGGGTTTGGAACAGGCATTTGGACAGTGAGTTGAGGCGTATTTTCTTCAGAAGGATTTGTTTCTAGGGATTTAGAGTTTCAAAAAGCTCTAGAACGTACCTGACCCAACAAGAGGATCAGGGAGGTGTCGGGGTACACAGCCACAGGGCCCACCCAACACAGGACTACAGTCAGCATCCCACTGACCGCCCAACATTCACTGTTTGCCCTTGTTGTTTTCATTCACCAGTCAAGGACAGGGGGTCCTTAAACCAGGATTTTGCGTGAAGAAGGATCTGAGTAATACCATCCCACTCCCACCCATCTGAGGATAAGCTTTGGCAAGGTTTAAGGCAGGCAGAAAATCTAATTTCTAAGGAGTAGTCCAGATTTAGAACCAGCCCTGAAATATTCATGATAATTTCTTGAGTTATTACAGCTAAGGATGTATTTCATATTTCAGGGATCCTGAATATGCCTGGATTATTCTCTCCTTTGGGTCAGTTCCCAGCACCACAGGGCACTGTCAGGACTCTTTTTTCCTGTTGAGATGTGCAGGTAGGCTGTCCCTGCCTGTAACCAGGGCTCTGCGCAGGATGTTCCCCTCTCTGGGGCCATTTCAGTGTTAGACAGCTTGGGGAGGGAGGAGGACATCCATCCCTAGACAGGTATGTGTTTTTCCTTTTCTGTTTGATGTTCTGCTGCCGATTGCCAACAGGAGTTGTTTGAATTCATCCCCAAGTATAACAGCAATAATAAAAGACTCTGCAAGGCATTTGGCTGGAGTCCACGGGCTGCATACCAATGAAGGTGGCACATTCCCCAGTTGGATGCTGGGGTTTGAAGGTTTTGCTGAAGAGTTTTTGAGGGAACTGTACAAGGAGTGGCTTGTGGTTCTTTCCCGACTGCTGGGATTGTATTAGTAACTCCATCTACTGAAAGATCCTGCCTGGTTTGCATCATGGCTTGCCAAAGGTTATCCCCAGATTCAGAATATCATGCAGATTCCTTCTTCAAAAATCCTGATTTAAGAAGTCCTGACCCTTGATGGGACAATGAAGCCTGAGTGAAAACAGGCTGCCACTGCTCTGCCAGAGGGACACTGAGTGGGGTTCTGTGTTGGGCTTGGGGTGATGCAGTCACTAATTCTATGATCTACCCAATGCAAGACTTCAATCACATTTATCCTTATGAAGGGCAAACTTTCTTATGCAAGTGTCACATTATCACCCTGCTTATTTTTAAGGGACTCTGCTATTGGTGTCCAAGTTGCAATTTATCTATTCTGCACCACATCCTGTTTTTGTACAGAATTCCTCCTTGTGCATTTGGGGAGGACCTCTTAGGTCATTGAACGGAACTGGGAAGCGACCAGGCACAATACTGCATAAGTGGGAACGTCTGTGGAATTCAGAGACAGAAAGGAGAGGAGAGAACCCATGTGCTGGGGGTTTGTGCTCCCTGGCACGGGGTGTATACCGCCTGCACGTTTCTGATCAGAAAGTTGATCTGCAAGTGCTTCTGAAGGAGGATGTGTTAAGGCAGGAGACTCACGTGTCCAGGAATTTGGGACAAGGCTTATGCTGAAGACTGTTGTGTTGTGTGGACTTAAAGGTCTCAGGAATTTCTTGTCCTTTTGCTTCCCTTGAGACATAACTCCTACAAGAAACCACTTTGCTCAGGTATCAGAGGAAACCTCTGTCCACTCTTTCAAACTGTGTGGCTGCCTAGGAAATCCCTCCCACCCATGGATACAAGTTCCCCATATGTGGTCTTTTCCTTTCAGCTTTAATCTTCCCCGGAATCAGCTATTAAATCAAGAGTGTGTGATTATCTGCTGTCATCTTCAGAGGAAAAGGTGCAGGGTTTGAAGTTAAACGCTGTTTATTCAGTCAGTTCCTTCTGCAGCTCAGGCAGGAACGCTGATCTTGGCACAGAATTAGCAGAGGAAGGGCAGTGCTGTGATTTGTTGCCTTGATTTGACAGGCAATTTTCAGATCTGGATCAGAAAGTTACCACAAAAGTTTTAGAAGTGCCTGCATTTGGGTTTAGCTTTGGGGGAGAAGGGTGTTATTTTTACTGAAGATTCAGAGAAAATATACGAGTTTTCAGTATGTCATGGCAGTTTTAATGACTCAGTTCTGTTACTGTAGCTTCAACTGAAGCTGGCTGAGTGCAGGGACTACTCGTGTGATGCACTGCACAGGCACGAACCAAACTCAACCTCTCCCTAAAGACCTCAGCTATGCTAATGAACAAAGAATAACCAAGGAAATTAACCAGTGAGTAATGAATCACAATGATGGATGGGTGTAATACCATTATTTTCGATTCACCTCCTGATCTGAGGGTGTAAATGCACCATTTAAGTGAGCTGAGTGAAGCGGGTCTGGTGGTAAAGAAGTTGTTGGGCCACAGTAGTGGTGGCTTCCCCATCCCTGGAGGGGTTCAAGGCCAGGTTGGATGGAGCTTAGAGCCCCTGATCCAGTGGGAGGTGTCCCTGCCCCTGGCAGGGGGTGGAACTGGATGGGCTTTGAGGTCCCTTCCAACCCAAACCATTCCATGATTCTATGAAGATGATTGGATGGCAACTCCAAAATCCAGGCAGAATCCAGCCAGACCATCTGGGCACATCCTGCATGTGGTTTTTCTCCCCCTCTCTCTTTTTCATGAGAGAGATGCATTTCTGTGCATCGTGGCTGTAAAGCGACCATCGCTGATCCTCGCTCTGCCTCTTACCATGAGGCAGCTGCAAAATTGCTTTCAAATTGTTTTACAATTGGGTTTTGTTTGTGAGCCTCTTGAATTGAGCAAGGCAAAACTGACAGGAGAAAAACATTTGGGAAGGAGGGAGCAGAAAGGAGGCCAAGAGACTGAGAGTGGGGAGACTGGAGAGACGAAAGGAAGGATGAAAGCTGTTGTTTTCAACGGAGTATCGTGGGTCACAGCAGAAGGGATGGGTTTCTTTAGCCTTTCAGAGTGAGAAGCAACTCCCGTGTTGTGCACACAAGCATTGCTTCTGCCCTGCGTCCGTGCAGAGGCTGCCCACGCAGGACCTGGCGTGTGGTACAACAGGAAGGCCAAGCTCTTTGTGCCTACAACACCTGCCCACACGTCATGGTTAAAATAAGTTGTTTGGGATGGACCCAGCATCTGTTTAGCCTGATGCCTTTTCTCCAGCAGTGATAGAAATGGGGGAATCATAGCCATTGTGCAAGCAAGCCTGGAACCCACTAAGAAATTAAACCTTCCAGGTGAAATTGTGTCCTCTGACAAGTGAAAAGCAATTTTTCCACTGACTGCATTTGGCCACAGTTCCACCCAACCCCATCAGATGTGGGGCCAAAGTTAGCTCTGCTGCCAAGGTATTTCCTTGCAGGGCAATAAAAATAAAATACTATCCGATCCAGCAATTCTGATAGCAGCGACTTTGTTTAAGCAACTTTATAATGAATCCTAGTTCTTCTCCCAATAGATGCCTTTGCTATAATATCCTGGAGTAGCAGTGGAATAAAATAAATCAACTTTTACAAACTCATAAACACATAGAAGGGATGTAAACCAATTTCTGATCTAGTTGAGGTGCACTGAGATTTCACAGAATGGCATGAAGCTTGAGTGGATTCTGAAATTGCTCTTGAGCCTGTGAATTCATCTCTCTTTTCTTTCCTCTGCTAACAGAGATGTTGCTCTTAACCCTTTGAAGGCTGTCCATGTGTTCACACTTTGCTTTGGTCTCTCCCCGTGTATGTGTGCATACACATGACCTGTGTAGGCACGTACAGGTAGACCCAAGCATGCACACAGACTCTCCTGGGGCATTTTAACAATGAAAGCTGAGACAGCCCAGATTTTCCTCCTCTAGCTCTGTTGCCCAGAGAAATCATGGGTGCCCCATCCCTGAGGTGCATAGCACCAGGTTGGATGGGGCTTGGAGCCCCCTGATCCAGTGGGAGGTGTCCCTGCCCATGGCAGGGGTGGGACTGGATGGGCTTTGAGGTGTCTTCCAACCCAAACCATCCTATGGTTCTATAATTCAGTGATACGTCTTCCCAAGCACAGAGGCATCTACTGGGAAACCAAAACATTTTCTCATCATCAGTCTGTCTTCACAGGAAACAAATGCCCATCCACTGTGTAATTAACCCAGTTAACAGAGACATTGATGCATGCTAACTCCATGAAACCAGCTTATTATCTGCACTGCTAATTAACCATGGGAAAACAGACACGGGTTTTATGAATATCCGCTTAAGAAGCGGGGAGGAGGAAATAGAAACCTGTTGAAACTGATCTTTTTCCCTGTTGTTCCTTTCCTTTTGAAAGAGAAATGAAAGCAGAAACAAACTAAAGGCATCTGCGTAAAGGAAAGATTGGTTTGACAGGCTCACCTGGCCATATCAGACCTCTGCAGTGGTGAAAGGGAAAGAATTCTCCTTGCCCAGGTCAGACTTTCTCCTAGGAGTGTTATAGCCTTGTGCTTGAGGTGTTGCAGTGCACGCACAGCTCTAGCAGCAAAGCTGGGCTTTCCTCTGTCTCCTTGTATCCTCCATTAACCTTCACCTCATGAAATGGTGCAGGTTTTTATGTCTGTCTTTTCTAGACCTTGCAGCATTCGTTCACCTGTCTGCCATGGTGAGCACAAGCAGGGAACAGAGGGACTCTGTTGTAGTGAAGTGGGTGCTGGTCTCTTCTCCCAAGGAAAAGATAGGAGGAAATGGCTTCAGGTTGTGCCAGGGGAAGTTTAGAATGCATATTAGGAAAAATTTCTTTACTGAAAGAGGGGTGAATCATCGGAAGAGGCTGCCCAAGGCAGTGGTGGAGTCTCCATCCCTGGAGGGGTTGAAAAACTGTGTAGAAGTGGCATTTCGTGACATGGTTTAGCAGGCACGATGGGGTTGGGCTGATAGTTGGACTGGATGATCTCAGAGGTCTTTTCCAACCTTAATGATTCTGTGATTCTCTGACTCTACGCAATTGAGGGTAACAAAAAAAAAAGGATGATTCTGTTGGGCCATGGCTGCTGCTGCTGCTGCCTGGGAAGGTGATGCTGACCCAAGGCTTGGAGGAGTCATGGAGGGGAGTGTGGTTTTGGGAGACTAAGGTGAAGAACTGTGGGGGAACGGGTTTTGCTATCAACTCCTGTACATCTTTGGGTCACTGCGGCCTTTCTGACTGCCTGGCTGTATTGATCAATGCTGCTATTGAGCATGTTGCCTGACCTGCCTGTAATGGGGTTGGAAACAGCCCTGAGTAGGGACTGAGGAACAGAGCAGCAGCACCACAACATCCCGAATGTGCATCCAGTCTTGGCTCACAAAGCAGAGCCCATTGCTGTCAAAAGAAGCTCATTCTGGAGTTTGCTGCTGTGTTTAGTATTCGGAGAAGAGTCCAATTCACTGATTGTGTTGATGGGATATGAAAGGCAGGATAGAGTTTTACTGCAGAGCGGTTGACCTTGCTCCAGAGATATTACCGACACACAGCTGCTATTCAACATTTCAAAACACCATAGTCATTATGTGAATCTGTCTGCTAAGAGAAGCAATTAGGCTTCAGAGCATTATGATCTGCCTTTAAAACAAAAGGCACGTCCAGGTGGAGGAGGGGGGCAGCTCCCTTTCTGTCTCAGGTGGTGGGAAAGCTCTGTGGGAACACTCGGGGTGCCTTGTGCTGCCAACGAGGGCCTGGACAATGCACCGAAACAATGACTCTTCCCCACTTTAAACCAGTAGAAGACAGGGTGACAACATTGTTCTATAGGTTGCTCAGAGTTTGCGGTGGTGATGTCCAGTGCTGAGACAAGTCATTGAGGGGTTCAACACTAGAACCAAATCCTATAGACTCTTCCAAGCTCTCCTCACTAACATCCTTGGTCGCCTCAACAGCCTGCAGCATCCAGCTCCATGCTGGCAGATGGCAAAGCCACGGCAGCATGGTTTCACTTATGGCCATCATCATTTCCTCCCGCGCACGGGCTCATCCTGTGTTAGATCTCACCTCCTCACTGTGAGGATACGTGAGGGACTGCTTGGCTCTGAGGTGGAGGTGGCTAGGAGTATGGATTCTTGAGGGCTTTCTACTGTGAATGCCTGTGTGAGTGACGTGTCCCCAGCACAATCCAGGGGCTACTGGAGGGTCTCTGGTGTGGCAGAAGCCATCCGTTTCCACTGGAGAAATGATAAATGTTTAATAATAAATGATAATGATCATGTTTAATGACAAAACCTCATTCATGCTGGGCTTTTGCCTGGCAGCAGTTTATCCCTTTAAACTCTTTAATACTAGCATTAAGTAAACACGGTGCTCAAACAAGAGGCTCAGACTGACAACTCCAGAGTCACCACCAGGGTCCTGCTCCCTCCTGCCTCGTTCCAAATGAGCTCAGTAGGACAAATTGAGTGTTTGAAGCTCAATACATGCTTAAGGGCTTTGCTCCACTGGGGACAAATGAAGAAAATGGAGAGGAAAGCCGGTAGCTGGAAAGTCCCATGCCTTTCCCAGGCCGTGCATCCTGGCTACTGGAACTGGAGATGGGCAACTTGTTCCATAGAATCATGCAATGGTTTGGGTTGGAAGGGACCTCAAAGCCCATCCCGTCCCACCCCTGCCATGGGCAGGGACACCTCCCACTGGATCAGGGGCTCCAAGCCCCATCCAGCCTGGCCTTGAACCCCTCCAGGGATGGGGCAGCCACCACTGCTCTGGGCAGCCTGGGCCAGGGCCTCTCCACCCTCACAGGGAAACATTTCTCCCTAAGATCTCATCTCAATCTCCCATCTCTCAGCTTCAAACCATTCCCCCTCATCCTATCCATGATCAAGAGCCCCTCCCCAGCTTTTGTTGAGACCTTTTCCGTACTGGAATCTGCTCTAAGGTCTCCCCGGAGCCTTTTCTTCTTCAGGCTGAGCAACCCCAACTCTCTTAGCCTGCCCTCACATGGGAAAATGGCAAAAAAGAGTCTCCACACACTACCAAATTCCTTTGTACCCTAGGAAAGAAGGGGAAAACCCCCAATACAAAAGGTTTCACATGGATTCTTCCATGGAAGTTAAAGCGTAGTGATGTGATTCGTGTCGCTGGCACACATCTGGAATGAGGGGACATCACAGGGGAACTCGTGAGCAACCCACATCTGTAGTTTAGCATGTGCTTCACTTGGACATGTGGTTGACTGAAGCAGAGAGGTGACAAAGGTGGACTCTAGCAAGAAGATGAGAGACTAATCTCAAGGGTTGCTGCAATGTTGTGTACTCAAGCTGAGGAAGGGAGGACAGGGGAGGTTCTTGAGCTTACTAGGGAGCTGTAATTATGCTGAAAGTCTGTATCACCGATCACACTTGTTCCCCTTGTACAGCACAGGGCTGGTGGCTTGTTTAACAATGCACAGCGCATTGTTCTCGCTCCAGCCCTTAACGCCACAAAATTGATATTGCTTTTCCATGGGCAGAGAGATAAGACATGCATTTAGTAGACTGTCAGAGCCATGATACCATCGCCACACAGGGAAATTAAAAATCTTGACATGGCAACAAAGCTTCTCTTCCCTCCACAGCGTGTTGCTGGGCAGCACAGAAGTTCCCAGCAGGAATAGTAAAGAGGACAGCAAGTGTGATGGGATGTGTCAGTGAGGGAAACCCTGAGGCTGTGGAAAAAGGAGGAACTCCTTTAGTATGGGAGGGGAGCGTAGAATTGTTTGGTTGGAAAAGACCTTTGAGATCATAGAGACCGACAGTACCTGTCCACCACTAAACCATCCCTGAACACTTCATCTACCCAGCTTTTAAACTTCATCACTGCTCTCAGCAGCCTCTTGAGTGCCTGAGAACCCTTTCAGTAAAGAAATTTTTCCTGATATCCAATCTGAACCTCTCCTGGCACAACTTCAGGCCATTACCTCTTATCATATCGCTTGTTGCTTGGCAGAAGAGATCAACACCCACCTCACCACAACCTCCTTTCAGGTTGTTGTAGACAGCAATGAGGTCTCCCCTCAGCCTCCTTTCCTCCAGGCTGAACAATACGAGGTCCCTCAGCTGCCTCTTAACAGACTTGTTTTCCAGCCCCTTCCCCAGATCTGTTCCCTTCTCTGGATGCGCTCCAGCTCCTCAATGCCTTTCTTGTAGTGAGGAGCCCAAAACTGAACCTAGGATTCCAGGTGCTGCCTTTCCAATGCTGAGTACAGAGGAAGGATGACCTCCCTGGTCCTGCTGGTCACTCCTTTTGATACAGGCCAGGATGCTGGTGGCCTTCTTGGGCCACCTATGCACACTGCTGGAAAACAACTGGATCTCCCAGCCACTGGAGAAGTTGAAGTTGCAGCTGAGATCGTCCCCATAACTTTAGGCTGAGCCTTTAAAGCAACCAATGCTTTTTTCTGCCCTTCCAATGTCAGCTTTCCAAAACCCACTGTCCCTTTAGCCAGGCACACAGCAAAGCGTGTGTTTATACAGAAGAAAGTGGGAAGCTGTCATGTGCTACGGTCAGGAATGAGGGGTGATTAAGAGGGAATGAGAGAACTGGAAGGAGAATGGTGAGCATGTGATTGGCTCCGACAGGCAGGCACAGTGGCAATTTTTTCACTGAGATGCATTTTTGTCCTTCACTGAAAAGTGCTGATTGGTTACAACAGAAGTGTTCAAGATTTGGAAGCGTTCAAGATTAATTTTCTGGGTTGGAAATACACAGTCAGAAAATTATCAAGGCACCTCAGTCTCATATAATCAAGGCACAAAGTCTGGGAGAGTCTTAGTTGAAATTTGCCATTTTGCTTGCAGTTTAAACTTGTACGCTTTACAATACCCCCAAAAGGTCAAAATCAAAATGGAACAATCTAAAGTTATTGGAGTAAAGTGTGGTGTGACCCAATCTAAACTATTTCTTTTGGTCATCTTGGGAAAATTGGCAGTACTTTGACTTCTTGCCTCTATTTGAGATGGATTTTTGTCATTTAAAGGAATTGTTTTCCACCCTGTACTTTTTTTCTCTCTCTATGGTGCAACATGGGCACACCAAGGGGGACATCTATAGCACGTGGCTATATGGACCCTGTGCCGGTGTACACCTCCTCGAGGAGTCTCTCTTGCTGTGTTGGCCGTGGCAGGCTGGGCATAGTCTCTGCTCCATGGGACAGGGCTGCCTTCCTCCTCCTGGTATGAAATCCATGTTTCACAGCTCTGCAGTGCTGGTTGGTGGTTGCAACAGGAGGAACATCGCATCACACACATGGTTTTGTCAGAGACGGATGGCTCCAGAAGGCCTATTGGCTCAATATGAGAAGAATTAATGCAGCTTTAATTAAACTTACTTTTCTGCCTATGTGGGCCTGGGGAAGAGAAAGTGCTCAGAATCAAAACCCGATTATTTTCAGAACCTGTGGGCTTTTTCCTTCGCCTTCTTTTTCCTCCCCCCTCTCCTTTGTGACCTTCCTTTCTTTCTTCTGCAGGAGTCACTTGTGCTTCTGAGTAGGAATTGCAGGAATTTATCAGGGAGTGCAGGAATAGGATGAAGGGGAATGGTTTGAAGCTGTAAGAGGGGAAATTGAGATGAGATCTTAGGGACAAATTTTTCCCCTGCGAGAGTGGGGAGGCCCTGGCCCAGGTTGCCCAGAGCAGTGGTGGCTGCCCCATCCCTGGAGGGGTTCAAGGCCAGGTTGGATGGGGCTTGGAGCCCCTGATCCAGTGGGAAATGTCCCTGATATGTCCGGGGGTTGGAACTGGATAGGCTTTAAGGTCCTTTCCAACCCAAACCAATCTATGATTCTGTGAATACCTTGGCAGAGCCTGAAAGAAGCTAACACAAGCTTTCTCCAAATATTTCCTTCAAAACAAATGAATTTTGTTGCCTGAGATGCCTGGCTTCCCTTCTTGAAGGCCTCCCCTCCCCACTGCTATCCTGCTAATGAAGCTGATAATAAGCAGAGCAAATCCTGCTGGATAAGTAATTAATCAGGAGGCTGAAGCAGTGGAACAGCATTCATTTTTGCAAAACCAGAAATCTCTTTGCTGAGAAACCCCATGGCACAGAGAGTTGGAAAGGGCTTGGGAGGGTGATGTGGACCCTGCTTAAGGGGAACGTGTGTTGGACAAGCCCCCTGACCACTGCTCTGAGACAAGAAGAGGGGAGGGTCGCGTACTGTGGCACTTTGGGGGGCCACATAAGGCAAAGAAAAGGAGGACATGCTGCAAAGAGAGATGAGTGAAGGTAATGGCAAAGAGATTATTGTACAGAGGCAACCAATTTCAGCTGCTGGGAGTTTTAGGGCATGTTGTCCTGCTGCTTTTCTGGGAAAGTGCCACCACACCAGGGCTGGGATGAGAGTTGCCATGAGCCTCTCTGGCTCAGCACCACAGTCAGAAGAGAGGTGGGACGGGAGCTGAACCCCATCCCTGGGCCAAGTCAAGAAAAGGGCAAGAAGGGGGCACTCAAAGATGAACAAGCTGGAAAAGAACTTTCAGGGGCATGTGAGCCCTCAGCAATTTTGTTCTGTTTGAAGTAAGACCTAAAATGAAGGTCTGAGGGATAACAAAACCGTGTGGCATGTCTATATTGAAGCAGTAAATAGTTTCTTTCGTAAAAGGCTGAACTGGCATTTACTTGTATCAGACAAAACTTCATTATCTCTCATTTTAGAACCACATTTTGTCATCTAATAATAGCCTTCACCCCAAAGAAAACAGCAAAGCAAAAGGGTGGACCATCCGCAGGGTAATCCCCAAGGCCAACTTAAATATTCTGACCTGACCATAAGGAACTTCCAAGTTGACCCAAAATGGAAATAATGTTTCTCTCTCTCATCAGCAGAAAATACGTTTTCTTCTGTTTTGCTTCTACAAGACAGTTGTTGAGGGGCTGGCGGGGGTACAGAGAAGGGCATTGAAGCTGGTGAAGGGGCTGGAGCACAAGCCTCATGAGAGGTGGCTGAGGTGCCTGGGATTGTTTAGCCTGGAGAAAAGGAGGCTGAGGGGAGACTTTATCACTGTCTACAATGACCTGAAAGGAGGTTGTGGTGAGGTGGGTGCTGGGCTCTTCTCCTGAGTAACAAGTGATAGGATGAGTGGAAACGGTCTCAGGTTGCACCAGAGAATGTTTAGATTGGATATTAGGAAAAATGTCATTACTGAAAGGGTTCTCCAGCACTGGCAGAGGCTGTGCAAGGAGATAGTGGAGTCACCAGCCCTGGAAGTGTTTAAAAACAGGTAAACGAGGTGCTCAGGAATGGTTTAGCAGTGGACAGGTACCGTTGTGCTCAATGATCTCGAAGGTCTATTCCAACTAAACAGTTCTATGATTCCATGAATTAAATTAACCCAGGTTTTACGCACCTCTGGCCAGCGAGGTGCTTTCCCCCAGCCTGCAGGAAGTCTGAGGGCACAGCAGAGAGGCTGGAGCTTCAGCACACAGGCTGCTGGAGAGGCAGGAATGCCGCAGTCCTGGTTGACTGTAGGGTCTGTGTCAGGGCCCAGGGGCATCTCTGCCCTTTTCCCCTCAACCCAAGCAACTTGGAGAAGAGGAGCAAGATTCCAGAGTCTATTCTTTACACCAGTAACAACACTCTGGAGTATTCCTATTTTTGTAGATTTACTGGCTTAGTGCTTTGTTAGGATGACAAAGGCAAGTTAATTATCCCTTATGAGAGCCTGCCTCCCCACCTGTTTTCTTCATCCCCCGCCCCCTGCCTCCCCATGGCTATATATTTATCTTTTGTTCATTCATTTGATTTGGAGCCGAATAAATTGGAAAAGCCGGAGTGATTCATGTACTGTGGATCGCATATTGATCTGGCACACTTTCCTCCTTAAAGTCCCCATTAGTCATGCCGATCAATGGTTCCTTCTGGCTGGGCATCTGTGTTTGCAGAGCCAAGAGAGGAGGCGCAGGCAGGGGGAAGGCCTGGACACTTCACAGCCCCTGCCCAGCCCCTTCTGTTCTGCACCCGGTCTTGCCAGAAATTTGGATGCTTAAAAGTTGGTGGAGGCAGAATAGCTCTGATAAATTGATGTCTTCCAGAATGGCCTGGCCCAAATTATCCAGGAAAGCTACACCAGAGGCATCATGCAGCTTCAGCCTCGAGAAGTCAAATATAGCACAAATACCGGCTGGGTGGAGAAATGGATTGAGAGAAGCCTTGACGAGAAGGATTTGGGGGTGCCGGGGGAGGAGAAGCTCAACAGGAGCTGGCAATATGGGCTCACAGCCCAGAAAGCCAGAAGGCTATAGCAGCTTCCAGTACTGAAAGGGCTCCACGAAAGCTGGGGAGGGGCTCTTGATCAGGGAGGGCAGGGATGGAATGAGGGGGAATGGTTTGAGGCTGCAAGTGAGGAGATTGAGATGAGATCTTAGGCAGAAATGTTTTGCTGTGAGGGTGGGGAGGCCCTGGCCCAGGCTGCCCAGAGCAGTGGTGGCTGCCCCATCCCTGGAGGGGTTCAAGGCCAGGTTGGATGGGGCTGGAGCCCATGATCCAGTGGGAGGTGTCCCTGCCCGTGGTACAGGGTGGAGCTGGATGGTCTTTGAGGTCCCTTCCAACCCAAACCATTGTATGATTCTGTAAGTCCTGGCTCCAAGCGTGGTGTGGACAGTGTTTCAGATACTCTAGGAGACAGCCTGCATGGGGCTTGTGCAATATGTAACCCCACTTTTGTAGCACTTCTAGGGATCCCCTGGCTGATAACAGAATATTCACAGCCTTAACCTTTAACTTCATCTCCTGGATTCTCTCCTGAGCTAGCAATGTCTGAAAACTCTCATCAGAGCAACTAAAAATTGTATTTCCATGTGCACCAGGTGAAATAAAGCACGGTTCCTCCTTGCCTGCTACAGAGATGGAAAGGCACGTTCACACAAGTTTGAGTAGGTGGTTCCAGGCTCACAAAGGGAATTAGTAGTTGAAGCAAAGATTTAGTCCCAGCCACCCCATGCACTGTTTAGAGTTTCCATTGTCAGACCATGCATCAAAAAGGCTGTTTTAGGAGTGAATTGGAGAGCTTGCTGGTCCAGGCGGAAAGATGAGGAGAGCTGGCATTGCCCAAAGGGGACCAGAGGGCAATGGATATTCGCATGCCAGAATGGGTCTGCTGAGCCTGCCAGACCCTGAACACTGCTGGAAAGCTTTTCCATGCCCAACAGAGCAGGGAGCTCATTTGCAGCTGTAAAATTTCTTCCACAAGGCAGAGTTCTTCAAGTATATGCTGCCTGGACACAACCAGCATTAGCTTCAAAGGTTTCAGGCTTTCCTGGCAGGAGGCAAAATGAGCACAGGAGGGTTTGCAAACTGAAAATAAGGACAATCAAAGGTAGCAGAGGTGAGGGAGGGACCAGGAGCTGGGGAAAGGGAAGGGGGCCTCTCCTGGCTGAACCTAATGGGGGCTGGTGGGGATAGCAAGGAGCTGGCCTGGAGTGGAGTCAAAAGAGCAGAGGTTAGGTACATGTCTACACCACTATTACGCCCCAATGTGCTCCAGCCGCCCTGACCTGCCATCCAGACACTGGCCTTCTCAGCTGCCTCCTTCCCTCTGCTCCATCTGGGGACAGAAGGTGGTAGGAGCCAAGTATTCTGAGGAGAAGGGGGACATCCCTGAGTACTGGCAGTGAGTCCTGAGAGCGCCTGCCTAATGCAGTAAACGCTTGCAGGAGCTGATGTTGATTGCATCTCTGCAGTGCACCTTTTTGATGGGCATCAAGTCAGGGGGTGAAGTAACATGTTATTTTGTGGGCTACTAGAGAAATATTCCCTCCTACATGGAAAAACACAAGGTTTTTTCCATCAAGACAGGCTGCTATCAAAATAATGTGACTCCACATTAGCCTAGCATCTTCCTGCAGAGCTCATGAAACACTTTACTAAGGTACAGCAGCATGACAGGCAAGTTACAACTTCCTCAGATACCAACACATCCAGCATCTCCACAGCTAAATGGGGACACTCAGACACTCATCAGGGAGCCACCAAATCCAGGTCTCATCCTCCTGAATCCCTGTTTGGTTTTTTTGTCTCCATCACTTTCACACATGGCTAGGTAGCACCATACAGGAATCGGGATCCATAGCACATTTTTCAGTCCTCTGGTGTTGGAAAGCAGTTTTAAGGAAGGTGCTGAGGTTTGCAGGCACCAAAATGCTATGGGTCATTGATTTTCCACCTGCACTTTGAAGATTGTAGGGGGTGAACAGATTATATCTAAGGAACTGCAAGAAGAAACGAAGAAAAGCCAACTTATTGTCAGCAGGCTTAGCTGAGGTCTTCAGGGGTCGGAAAAACTGTTCCTCTATGAGAAACTTAACAGGATCAGAAATCAAAAAAGGACTGAAAGCTCAGTTTGTGACTGTCAAACACAGAGCTATTGCAGGAGGGCTTTTTATTCTGTTTAATTTTAAGGTTTTAATTTTTTTTTCTGGGTTTTATGTCCCATGCCAGACCCTGATCTGAGCTGCTCCTGAAAACAGCAGGTCTTCTGGAAGCAGTTGATCGTTCATCATTGCAGCTCATGCTGCCCTGATTGTGCCCTGAGAAAGGGACCAAGTGCCCCTTCAGGCTCCTCCACTTGTCCCATGGCTTTTTGAGAAGCAGGAGCAGCTCAGGCTCAAAGACACAGTTTCTCCCACACTAACAAAGCAAATTAAATTCATTCGAATTGCAAAACCTTCCCCTGCCACTGTCTCGGTCTTGGGCTGTAAGCCCCCTGCTCTTCAGGACTGGCACCAGCCTTCCCCAGCCCCGTCTGGGTCTGCCCAAATGATCTTGCTGCATCTCATACTTTCCCTGCAAGCTCACTCCTCCCCTGAGGCTGCTGGAAGCTGAGGTGTCAAAGCTACAGGTGGGCTTGGTTGTGTCCATTCCATAGGGTCT
This sequence comes from Phaenicophaeus curvirostris, assembly GCF_032191515.1. Lineage (NCBI taxonomy): Eukaryota > Metazoa > Chordata > Aves > Cuculiformes > Cuculidae > Phaenicophaeus > Phaenicophaeus curvirostris. Next base: position 682,375 of record NC_091416.1, on the reverse strand, counting down.
CCTTCTTTATATCTATGCTAGATATGCAGCAGAAGAGGAGATGGGTATGTCTTGTCCTGTCAGGCTGGTAAAACCCTTCAGAAGCTTCTGATGTGCTAACATGTTCTGCCTGCCAAACGCAGGGCGATCGGAGCATCTGACAGACAGCAGCTTCCCTGTGTGTTAAACATTAATAGCTTTCCAGCTTTGCCTCTGGATTTTCTGTTGCTGAGACCTGAGCTGCCTCTCTGGAGATGCCAGTCTGCGACAGAGCAATTACTGCCCAAGATCCACACCAGAGAGATCAGTGCCCGCTCCTCCCCCTCCCCTAGAGGAGAAGCAATAAACTGCAGTAAAATTATGGAGAGGTGTTATCTCCAAATCTGGTTGCTGATGGTAGCTTCGACGAAGACTAGGGCCACGGTTGAATTCTGCCAGCATTTTCATCAGCCTCCTCTGCTCCCTCCTTTTGAATAGCTTCCCAAGTTCCCATCTGCAACCTCACCTGATGTATTTCTGCAGACTTTTGGCTCTCTGCTCCACTCCTCTCCAGTGACGGCTTCAGGGAAGCTGCTCAAGGGTGTAAATACAGCAGTGTTGTATGAAGTCTCAGCAGCCTTTTTCCCCTTCTTCTTCTTTTCTATATGATTCACAATTTTGTCTTTCAGGCAAGCTCATGCCAGTGAAATATGTCTTCTCTGTGAAACTTCGCCAAGCTGAGGGTTTTCCCTACTGAAAATATCTGAAACTGCAAGTGTTAGAGGTTTTGGTACAAATCTGCTTTCATGATATTCACCATTTGAAACTGATTCAAGATTTTCTTCATGGCCACATGATCTTTTACATAGGCTAGATTTGAAAACAAACTCTTCTTCCCTGCCAAGAAGGGAGGAATCCTTTTGTGAAAACAGAAGAAGTTCCAATTCAGCAACAATCCATGTAAACACAAAAATATAGGGTACTGTCTTGCATAAATACAGGCATTAAAAGATCAGCTAACAGAAAATGGCAAAATTGCTTTGAAACCAGCCTCATTTGCACTGCTGGATGGAAAAACACTGACACGTGAAATAAAACCAGCAGGACACAAGTGTTAATTGCTAGAGAAACAGTCTTTTCCTAAGTAGTGTGTGTCTCTGTGTGTAGGTGTCTCTCTCCTGGCTCATGAACCACAAAGGTGGGTTTTTGCTTGTGCTCGCTGTGGAGGACACCAGCTCAAGACCCGGCCCAGACCCACAGGAGCTGGGAAGAGGAGACACAATGGAGCCTCCTACTTCAGATCTTTTTGCTAGTCCCATACTCGTCAGCATCACAAGGCTTTGTGCAGCCTCAGTGTCACTGCTGGAGGGTTCAGATGTCTTCAGAGGCAACAGAAGGAGTCACTGAGCAAACGGCAAGGCAGGACAGGGACTGAAGAGCTTAGGAGAAGGGTTGCTGGAATCCCCCCCTCTGTGGTGTTTGCTTTCTGCTGGGAGAGGATCAGACCAGCAGGGGAGGACCTTGCCAGTATCTGGAGGTCTGACAGTGAGATCCTACGCACTCATGTTACAGATCTTTCTGTGCTGGTTTGCACGTGAGAGGAGGCAACTCAGGCTCCCTGGACAAGGGTTTGCCTTCTTCCATGAGCCCAGCTGCCAGCTCTCTGACTGCATCAACCCTGGGCTATCTGAGGAGTCAGGGAGCCTTGGAAAAGAGATTCCTCTGCTTGAGATATTGTGGGGTTTTTTGCTCCATGTTGCAGAGTGACACAAATGGGAATGAGCAGGGAGGTGTACGGCGCCAGGGGGAACTTCAAATAGCTTGCAGTTTGAGGCATGGCTTTAGCCTTGAGGACAGCACCGGCTCAGCTCAGGACAGCTGTGGCCCAGGGACAAGTGAGAACAAGCTTTCTGTCATGCTGATTTGCTTCTGACACCAGCAGCTGCCGAAGGGGCTCCCCACAGCAGCAGCACAGGCACTTCTCCCCCAAGGAGCTGCAGGAGGCTGTGAGGTGCTGCAGGATCCCCCTGGATTTGACTGGGACTGTGTGAGGACAATGTCCCCCCATGACCCAGAAGCTTAGTATGAAATGGAAACCCTGCAAGCTTCTCCAGCCTCAGCATCTATTTGAAGCAGAGGTTTGAAGTGACACAGGCGCGTTCTGCAGGGAGTGTGGCTAAGCAGAGGAGGCAGCTTGTTACACGGTGTTGTGTACAGCCGCTCACCCCTAAGGCCCTGCATTTCTTCTTGGAGAAGGAGGAACTCTACACACCCTTTCCTCACTGAGAACATCCCTTTTTGTTCCCTTGCTGCTCAGGAAGGAGCCCTGACCCTTCTGTGTCCCCATCTCCCCCGGTTCCACTCACGGCATCCATTGCCTGAGTTCATTTAGGAGCCCTGCCCGTAAATACTCACTTTTTATAGCTGCAGCCAGACTCTGAGGGATTGTACAGCCTAATGCTTCCATCCATTTGCTTTTCTAATAGTCATATGAGTAATATTGTGAGTGCTCGGAGTCACAGATAAATCCTAGTGCTATAAACTCACTTCTGCATTTCATGCCACAGAGCCCTTTTCACACAAGTCACCCTCCTGTCTCGTTCTTTTAGGAGACCAATAGTAGACGTCTCCAGGAAGTTTATTTATGAGATGCCTCAGGGTAGATCCAAACCATGCTGGCTGTGGCCCCAGGACCTGTCACCACCAGACTTGGGGCTGTGCTGCTTCACCCCCTGGTGCCTCAGTTTACCTGTAGAGCAGAACCACGCTCTGCAGCCACGCAGTGAAGAGCCCCATCATGGTGTAGAATCACAGTTTACGCAGGTAGCACTGCTTTGATCACAGCACTGCATGTACTGAGTTTGGATGAAAACCTTCATTTTTACCATGGTTTCATTTACCAACTCAACCACCCCAACTACTTAACCTTCCATGGTGAGAATAACTTGAAAGAGATGAGAGCAGAGGGAAAAAGAAATAAGGTTACGTATTTACCAGCTTGTTAATATTTATGAGGGCTATGAACCAGATTAATTTCCATGCACCATTTCACCTGCAATGCTTTCCTTCCATATTTATGTTAGGGGGAAATAAATAAACAAACAAAGAGAAATCCAAATATCTAGCTTCTTTTAGACAGTGCAGGAGCCATCCGTCCTTTAAATCAGGTTGCTTTGTGCAAGAGGAGTCTTCCTTTGAGTCTTTGTGGTCAGTAGGAATAATTTTCCAGGCGAAGGGATGGCTTCCCTTTTGATGTTCTGCAATCAGCTTAGGGATCACTAGCATCATACTTCTACCTGGCAGTAGGGCATGAATTCCTGGGTTTTGGGGTCCACAGCCTCGGGGAGATTTTGGGGTAAAGGAAGCAGCAGTCCCTGCAGGATGGGGCTCCTTACAACGGATGAGATCCCATTAAAGCAGAGGGAAAGACAATTTGCTGCTGTAGCTGCATCGAAGGGTTGAGGGTATTGATATAGGGTTGAGATGGCCTGAGCCTGGGATCTCCTGTTCCGTACAGACCTGGGGGCAGCAAAAATGGGTGGGAAAGGGCCATGCTCAGAGTCACAGAGGAAGGAAAAAGCAGGGACAGTGACAGACCCACTGTATCAACAGCCCATGCACTGCGGTACCCATTCGACTGTGCTTCTTCAACCCAGTCCCAGGTGGCTGCAGATTTATTATTCAGAACCAGAATTGTTGCTGTTTAGGTACTCCCAATCCCCCAAGGAAACATTTTCTTATTGTCTCTAGGAGAAACATAGTCAAGTCTGTTTATAAAACTAGTTATTGGTATAAATTAACATTTAAAACCCTTTACAGTTTACATTTCCATTTATAAAATCTCCTGTTAGGATTATTTGATAATGCAAATTCTCATCTACTGCCTTAATAGACCCTTCAGTGCTGGGGTGGGTTTTGATTTCAATTGCTTTTTTCTTTCTTCAAGTAATAGGATCTGCTATACATATGACAGATTTGTCAGTGGAATTTTAACAAATAATATTAAATGAACTTTAAATACCATTTGTATCATCAGTTTTTAATTTCAAAAGTGTCGCCCTACTGCATTTGGGGAATATGGAAATTAACAGTTCACCTACTAAATTTTATGGCAGCCCGACGTGTCTGGAATACTTTCTGCTGATGTTTCTGTTTATTTAATCCTTCCAATATAAGAAAAGATTAGCTGCTCATATTTTGTATATTTGTTTTATAATGACTTGGGTTTTTTTTCATTAATGAAATGATTTAGAGTTATGCAAAACAAAGTACAAACTGTATTGGATGTTGACTTTGAAAGACACAGCTTGAGGGGGGGAAACATGGGCTAAAGAAATAGAAGGGTGTTCCCGTGCAACAGCATGTGATAAGAGCCTTTAAAACCCTAATTTTGTTTGGCTTTACATGAGATACATTCCAAAGAGACACTGGCCATGCATGTTGCATCTGAAGTGTGAGAAGGGAGGATAGTTGGACATCGAGACTGTTCTACTGCAGAGCTTTGCAGCCTGGCAAACCTCTTTGGGACAGAGCAGTTCATACTTTACTTTTTATAAGTTTTTAAGGACCCCAAAAGATGCTGCAGAGATCGAAACTTCATTTTTATGGAAGCTTGCTTACAGTTGTTAGTAATGTTTGCAGGGAAAATGGAATGGGAAAGATGGTCTTTTCAAGTGACAGGAATGAAACAGGGCTTTAATAAAGCTCTGAAAGGAGGTGGAGAGAGAATGGAAGGCTTCATGTGATCTGAAAGGTCTGATAGGAAACAAGTTAGTGTGAAATTCTTGCAAGCTTTTGAGCTGCTATGTCCCTGGGCTTTAGGCTCTGTATTCATGGAATCAAGACCTCCCAGCTCTCATGCTCCAAAACTATACCCAGAGCACCATCTCTGGACTGCTCAGGTGCCCCCCTTGCCCCATCCTCCCGGCAGGACAGTGCAGGCACGCGAAGAGGAAGGGTAGGATCAGTCCCATTTCAGCCTCTTCCTACCAGTACCGTGTGTGCAGCTGGTCTGCTCAGCCCTCCGGACTTACTCTGGTGTAGCCTGCAGGGTGGGGTGTGCGCAGCCCCACGGAGAAGATTATTCTCACTCTGTGGAAGGGAAAGCTCTGTGCTGGAGCTGGTTATCCGCACAGCAATCATAAATCACTCTCATTTGTTACTGGTCGGCAATTCCAGTGGCAGCAGGAGACGCGGAGACAAAGGGAGTGGAGAGACTTTGATTTCCATCACAGGAAGATGACAGATCACCACACGCAGCCTGCTGCTTGGGTGTGCCTGGGCAGGCAGCTCTTTGCACTGATAATGACTGGAGCAAATGTTGATTTGTTCTGACACAGGCTTGAGAGGCTCACCTGGGATGCTCTGCCTCAGGAAATCAATAGTGGTTCTTGCAGAAAGAAGGGAGAGAAGGGTAATGCTGAGAGCGTGTTATGAATGTGGTTTGGTGGCCCAGGATATGGCATTTGGAGTTGGTCAGGAGTGGGACTGGCTCCTGCCGTAGCACAGCCAAGAGCCTAACGCATCATCTTCTCACTCACTTGGGCTTCTCGCCACTCTAACCTGAGACATTGAAACAGATCCATACCTTGAACTGAACCAGCAAGGCCGGACCTTTCTGCAGATGCAGAGCTCCTGACTTTTCCAAGCAGGGGACACGGGGCATGATAGCACTGGCAGGCTTCAGGGTGTGTTTGGAGCTGGGGAGACCATGTCTGCCCCGGGCACGGGGTTGCTATCACACCACAGCCAGTTGGCACGCGTCAGCAGGAGGTGTCCCCTTGGTGCCACCCGAGCAGAGGCAAGGAATGACTGAAATGTGAACATAAGGAGCTACCTTGCACTGGAGTTCTTGTTCCTGCAGGAACACAGTCCCTTTACAGCCAGATAAATAACTCCCTTTGGATCGCTTTGCTACACGGACTTCATGGCCCATGCAAACGTGCTCAAACACAAGAAAGAATCGTCGTGTTAATTGCGATCCTCTTGTTATGCAAATCCATCAGCAGACTAATGTTCCATGTTATTACCAGGAGCTGCAGACACCTCAATTCAAACAGGAGCCAGGATGTATGCAAAGACAGACCTGAGACCTACAGCTGGCGAGCTGGCTCGGCTCAGGGGTTACTTTGGACAGGTTGGCAGCTCTCATGCCATCGCTGGACTTGGTGATCGTGATGGCAAACAAGAGCCAGCGTTTATGACTGAAGGAGAACAAACCACTCTCCTGCAAAAGCCCCTGTTGCTCTGTCACATTCTTCCCCGAGTCTCAGTTTCCTCCTCTTCCACTGATGTCCATGAACCACTCATTATCTTCATTGCCCTTGGACAATGCCCAGACTCTGAAGTCTCCATCCTTGGAATTTTTCAGGATGAAAGTGGATCAAGTCCTGAGTGACCTGCTCTGAGCTCACAAGGGCAGGACATTGGGCTAGAGACCCTATGAGGTCACTTCCCACCTGAACTCTCCTATGGACATAGGTACTAAGCTGATGTTTGCTCATGAGCACCATGTCATAGTCGCTAAGGCTTCTGCAGATGAAGAGCTGTGATAATACACATTTTTGGGTCACTGGTTCTTTTCTGTTGTTTATTTCAAAAGAACTGGAGGATTTATGTGAGTAGAAACAGGCTGGTGAGATGAATTACACTTGTCTGTGGTGTTTTCCCACCCCAGCAGTGGTTTCTAATGGGGGTGGTATTCCCTGGAGGATCATTTGACTCCTGAAAGCAGCTTCTGATGTACTGCAACACACAGTTCTGGGAGAAGGAAGCTGGAGCCAAAACAGCAGCCTCTGACAGTGGGAAGCGCACGCTCTGCACTGCGCTGTTGATCACATTCATTCTGAGAGAATACAGGGCTTTTGAAGTGACACTGATATTAAGTAAGCAAAGTGTTCTGCTTAATCACAGACTGTGTGCTCCTCAGAGAGACAGAGCCAGCTTCTCTCTCACATCCAATATGAAACATTTGGAGGAAGATTAGTGTGCTCTGTGTCCCTCTTTGGGAACCACAGTGCAGCAAATGTTTGTCCAGAGGAGGGACCCCAGAGACGCTGAAGGGTGCTCTCTGCCTAAATAGGACAAAAGATCCACAGAAAACAGAATGGTCCCTTGAGATGCCACTGGGTGTCAGGAGTCTTGGGCAGACTCAGCCACAGCAGGTGGAGAAAGCTACCCATGGGTGCAGTGAGAGATGGCTGTACCGGGACCACTCTGCCTGGTAGCAGGGAAGTGATGAGCTGGGACCCACTGGTCACAGCATCTTCTCTGAAGAGGGTGGGGTGGGGGCTTTCTCTGAGCAGATATAAGTACCACAAGAAAAATCAGGTATTTTTTAAAGAGAAAATCTCTTCTTGACACAAAATACCCTCTTCCAACCCCTTGTCCTTAAGTGACTCAGCTGGGGGCTGAGCCCTCTATGGTACCTGCTGTCATCCATCATGAGAAATTGCTGCTCAAAGAATGCTCTGGGATGCAGTAATTCTGTTTATTTATATAGCGAGATCCCCCACCCTCGCCTCTGAGACAGAATGGTGCTCAGAAGAGTCCTTTGAGTATCACCCCAGAGCTCTACATAAAATACTGCTTGTGGTACAGTGTCAAGTGTGTCACAGCAGAATTGCTGGCACAGTGGAAGGGCCAGCTTAGCAAGGCCAATATTTCTCTCAGTGCTCTGTTTAGCTCACAGCTTCCAAAACTGGTGGCCTCCCACATAGTGGGAAAGAGACAATTGCCTTTTTTCTTGGACTCACCCTCTTCTCCCTGCCCTCCTGCTCACACAGCCTGCTGCTTCCCCATGTATTTGTCTCTCCTTTTCTCTGACCCCCCTTGGCTTTTCTCTTTAAGCTGCAGTGGCAGCATTTGGGTTTTGGGAGCCTACAATTTCTTATTCAGTTCATCATGGAGCAGTAATTTTCTGCACTCCCATAATTAGGAGAATTTTAAGCAAACTACCCCGTGGATGATTACAGCTGGATTCAATTTCTGTTGCTTTGATCACCAAAGGATGAAGATGCTGCTAGAATACTTGGTTATGTGCTCTGCCTGAAGAAGAACTTCATCACACCAGCTGCTGCCTGCCTGTCTTCTCTCTCCACCTCACTCCATTCAGCCCTATCACCTCTCCCTGATAACTCAGAGATTCTTTCTGCTGCTTCTTTAGCTCAAATGGAAGTAAATGCCCCTTTCCTGACGGATGAAGCCCTAACAAAATCAGGATGTTTTCCCAGCTAAGAGGCAGCATGATCCAATTGTTAGAACAAGGCATAAGGAAAGCATTGGCAGAGAATTTAACTTCCAGGAGCGTGCCTCAGTTTCCTCATCTATAAAGTGATTACGCTGAGGTACAGGGCATTAGTTTGTCGTTCTGCTTTGTGAAGGCTCCTGTATGTAAGTGTTCCAAGGGCAAAATGCAAACTTGATTTCTTAGGTCTGCAATATGGTTTGGGAAACCCTATGACATCAGGGTATCTTTGAAGTAATAATGGTTCTTCCTGGTTTTATCAGCTTTAACACCTCAGAATAAACACGAGACCTTTTGTCATCACCTTTTTGCTTTAGTTATGCTTTAGCTATCTGCCTGATCATCTATTTCTGCTCCAGGGCTGGCAGTTCAGCCACAAAAGAACCATCCATTGCATCATTTAATCATTTCTAGTTCCAGAGAGGTAAAAGATAGAGCACGGCTGAAGTGGCTGAGGACACCCCATGTGTTTCCTGAGCCTCCACAAATGTCTAGTGAGGGCTGCAGAGAGAGGAGGCTGAGGGGAGACCTCATCGTTCTCTACAGCTCCTTGAAAGGAGGCTGTGGTTATGTAGGTGTTGGTCTCTTCTCCCAATTAACAAGGGATAGGACAAGAGGAAATAGCCTTGAGTCGCACCAGGGGAGGTTTAGATTGGATATTAGGAACAATTTCTTTGCAGAAAGAGTGGTAAAGCACTGGAAGAGGCTGCTTAGATCAGTGGTGGAGTCTCCATTCCTGGAGGCATTAAAAAATCATGTAGACGTGGCACCTGGGGACATGGTTTAGTAGGCACAGTGGTGTTGGTCTGACAGTTGGACTGGATGAACTTAGAGGTCTTTTCCAACCTTAGTGATTCCATGATTCTATGATTCTAACTTCTCTCCAGCTCACACACACTGATTGCAGCAGGAGGTGCACCAGACCTGCGGCAATCCTTCCCAGCACAGGGGAAGGTTGGATCTTACCTTCACAGGTAGCTGTTCTCCGTGGGAGATCATGCTTGAGGAGGATCTGCCTTCCTGTTCCCAAGTGTGAGCATGATGGGCTGTCAGCTCCAGTATGTTAACAGACTATTAATGCTTCCAAGTTTCCTGAGCCGTGTGTATGGGTTTTCCATAGGTTAATTAGGCCATATTTCAGGATAATTACAGCTGTATATTTCTACACTAATTAAGTGGCTTTAAAACGTACCCACAATGTGGTTCAGTGAATCATAATTAAACTTCCTCTGCCTCCTGCTATACGCTATGGAACTAATACCCATAAAAGACCCAAACGCTGCTCCTTGCCAGCAGCAAATTAGAGCTCGCAAAAATAATCTTATGGAATGTATCTTTTTTATAGAATCATGTACAAATTAATTCAAAATGAATATTACATGAGTCATCAAAATGCTTTAGCTTCCTTCACTTTATTTATATTTATCCTCCCACGTGAACTGTCACCTGGTGGGGACGGCGGGGAACCAGGGTGAAGGGAGAGTGACTCATTCATGCAAAATTTGCCAGCAGCAACGTGCTTTGCTGTTCCCTCCCTTGGAGCTGGGGAAGGTTTAAGGTCCGGGGGGAATGTGATGGTGAAGCTTGCACTTATTTCTTCCACTTCCATGAAAGTCTGCATGTGGAAGCAAAGGCTGTGCTTCGGTGCTGATGGGGTAAAAGATTCATAGAATCATAAACTCATGGAGTGGCCTGAGTTGGAAGGGACTCACAAGGATCATCCAGTCCAACTCCTGTCCCACCCCAGGACACCCCAACATTCGCACCATGGGGCTAAGAGCGTTGGTCAAATGCTTCTGAAATATTGTCAGGCTTGGAGCTGCTTCCCCGGGAGCTGTTACAGTGCTCCACCACCCTCTGGGGGAAGAACCTTCTCCTAATGTCCAACCTAACCCTCCCCTGGCACCTTCCTGCCATTCTCTTGAGCCCAGAGAGAGGTCAGTGCCTGCTCCTCCTCCTCCCCACGTAAGGAAGCTGTAGAGCACAATGAGGTCTCCCCTCAGTCTCCTCCAGGCTGAACAGACCAAGAGACTTCAGCTGCTCCTCACACAGCTTCCCCTCTAAACCCCTTACCAACTCCATGCCCTCCTCTGGACACTCTTCAGTAGCTTTCGATCCTTTTTTATCCTGTGGCATGTCCAGGAAATCAGTGGCCAGGGCGGCAGGCAGACCCGGTGACATTGCCTTACAGCAGGTGGAACCGATTTTGTTTTCTCCATGGTCTGTGACCTTCTCTAGTGCGGAGAGGTGATGATGGAAGCTTGCGGCATATATTCCAGTGGGCATATTAATAATTAGATGATGCGGTGATGAAATAAAAATATACAGCTAGACAGACAGATAGATGGATAGATCAGTCTCACTGAGAGCAGGGAATTTTAAGCAATGTTATAGCACATTAATGGAAATCAAATGTGATATTCTTATTCACCCTGGAAACTTATTCCAGGGGTTGAGTTCAGCTACTCAGGAGACAGACACAGTGCCACGTGAGCAGCATAGCCAATCCCAAATAGCTCTCGTTCCGAGTCCTGAATGTTTGCAACTCATTCCTGCTGGAAAGCAAAGCAAATTCAGAACGCCACCAGGAGCAGGGTTTCACACCCTGAGTCCCTCTGCCATTTTTATGAGTAACCTCATCTAATGAATAGATTCCAGGAGAGACGTCTTCATGCAGTGAGCTCACAGACAGGAATGGAAGGCAAATTTGTCAGATTATTGATGAATTATTCAGCCATCTCTGCCTGTAACACTGACGTGTGAGTCAGGAGCTTAATGCCCCAAGGCACCAATGTTCATTGTGGTAGTATGAATCCTGGAGTGCTGGTTTATCATCAACATATTGCATAAATGCCTCTTACTTGTGCCCATGGCACGGGGGGTGGAACTGTATGATCTTGAAGCTCCCTTCCAACCCAAACCATTCTGTGATTCTATGATTCTAAATCAATTTTCTCTAGGTCTCATGCCTTGTTCTTAAGTGCTTCCTTCTTGGGAGCAAAACATGAAGTTCTAGGTGGGGCTTATCTTAAAATTTCTTACTGAGAAAAGGAGGCAGGAAAACTACTTGGCTCATGACTTATTTGTTTGTAATGAACGGGAGAGGAAAAAATGCAACGAGACAATTCAAGTGAGGTATAAGCAGAAGCTTTCTAATTATGAGAGGAGTGAGGCATGGGAACAAGTTATCTAGGAGAGTCATTGAATCTCTTCCCTCAGAGGTTTGGAAAGGTGGGCTTTGCCAGCACCTGGCAAGGATGTTTTGGATGTATTTGAATCTGCTTCAGTGAAAGAGGGAGGGATGTGATGCCCTCCTGAGGTCCCTCCCAGCTGCATGTGTCTAAAGGAAGAAAATTAAATTACGGGTCAGTTGAGACAGGCCTGAGTAGTGATGAAGACATTTCAAACTCATCACTGTGTGTGGGAGACATCAGCCTTGGCAACATGCAGATTCCCTAGGACGGATGAAACAAGCCTTAATTCAAGCTACAGACATCTTGTCCTGCAGCAATCATGAGCACCAAAGGCAGCTTTCTTTTCAGAAGGCCTGTAAGCAGCAAGGAGAGAGGAGGAGGGAGTTCGGCAGACCTTGGAAGGCTTCCACATCTCTTCAGTCCTGTCCCTTGGAGTCCAAATTGCAGGTCCAGCAATAGTGTAGGAAGCTACTTCCCCCCTCGGCCAAATGCAAACCTGCCCCAAACCTTACCCCAAAGCCTCCAAGAATGACAATAACGGTGTCTTCAGACAAACAATTATTGGGTTGGTGTTAGACATGCAAGCAAGGATTTTTAAGTCTGTTTGCAAGACCTGGGTGGCCTGTTCCAGTTCAGAAGGAAGGGGGTCACCCTTCTCACCCTTCCCCTCTGCTTGCCCATCCAGGTTCCTTGACAATCCTTGCCACATGCCATTATCCCACCTTCCATATTTCACTCCCCAGGGAGCTATTTTTCTGACTCTGAAGGAAACAAGGGGTTGTATTTTGATGCAACCTTCTAAGTGCCCTGCAACACTTAGACTGGAAGGCACTGTATAAAATGTCAACCATTATCATTAATCGCTTTCCTATGTTGCTGCTGACTTTTATGTGGCAGGCACTGCAGTCTCTTAACAAGCTACTGTCACTGTAAAAATATCCCTATACATTTGTGGCTGAGCTGGAGGGCAGATCAGGAGAAGGGGAATAAGCATTTGCAGAGGGATTGAGAGGGATGCAGGAGACTGATGCTTTGCAGGGGCTGGCAGAGGCGCTGGGAAGAGGCAAGGCTGGATGCAGCTTCAGCAGGGAGTTACAGTTTGCTGCAATAACTCCATCCCTGAGCGCAAACACAGGAGGGTTGGCTCTCGGAATACAAATGGACTTTGTTGCTGTGTAGACAGCCTGAGAAAAATCACATCTTTTCCTGCAGTTGGACAGCGATGCTGGTGGATTCCAACAAAATTCTGGATTAGGGAGGGCAACTGGGTATAGGGCAGTTGATTTTCAGGAGTGAAGGAATGCGTCCATAGGGCAGGAGGGAGCAGAATCCAGCACCCACCCCATCACAACTTAGAGTTTGTAAGAGATAAAAGCAAATGATTTGTTCTAGAGGAAATGCTATCACTTCAGGCAGTTTTAATAAACTAGCAATCAAATAAAGAACAGACTATGAAAAATTAACATCTTTTACCATGAGCCAGGCAAGACCATCCCTTCAAAGCTGTTGTCAGAGTTGTAACCGGTGAGAAGAAAAAGGGAGAGCAGGAGAAGGAGCAGGTGAGGGGAAAAGCAGGATGAGGAAAAAAAGGCATTTAACCCTGCTTGTTAGACATGCGAATGCAGTGTCTAATTTCCGACGGCCTTACAGCATGTGTGAGCACTGATAAGGCCTGTGTGAAATTGGCAGCTTGGGCCGCAGTGTCTATCTGCCACAAACCGTTTCTTTATTGCACAGATAAAGGAGCGAGGCTGGCTGAGCATGACTGCGTGATTAAACTTCCCAGCCGAGGAAGAAGAGGTGAAGAAAGACACACACGGCTATTAAGGCCGCTATTAGTTAATGAGCAAGCGTGCGTGCGTGCGATGATCCAGTATTTGCACACACGCAGACACACGTGGTGCCTGGTTGTGTGTTAGAGCAGAGCAGGATGGGGGTGGGAAGGGCAGTGGCTGGAGTAGTGGCGATGGGAGCATCGTGTAACAGAGATGGGCTTGGAGAGGTGTGCAAGAAAGTGGGCGTGAGAAGCAGGTAAATAGGGAGCAGTCCAGGTGCAAACCACTCTTTGGCAGGGTCAGATGGGTTGGTGAGGACGGGTGTGTGGCAGGGTCGAGAGGACCGTGCAGTGGCTGGGTAACAGCACGGTGTTACTGCTGCCTGACGGAGCGGCTGTCTGAGCGCAGCGGTGAGGGTTCTGTGCTTTTCATACCACAAACCTGACAGCTTTGGGTGGTGTTACGCTGCCTGGCACATTTCCTGAGGGTGTTATTCCTACACTTTTGGTGCTGCTCTACATGCATCTCTATCGCTGGTGATCAGTAGGGTGAGTGGAAAGGGAAGAGATGTACAGCCCTCAGACTCTTCCAGCTATGGATTCCTCTTCTCCTTTCCCCAGCCAGGGAAGATCCTCACCCTGTGATGTGTCCTCGCCCCGTCCTCACTTCTAATGGCATCTAGTGCACTGGGGAGGAGGGAATGTACGGCCAGGAGGTCTTCAAAACCCTTGGACAGGAGCGAGCCCATTAAATCAAAGCAGATGGCCACATTAACCCTGCAAAGGAGCAGCAGCTCTCCCTGTTCATCACTGACCCCGCATCCAGGCTCAGAATTCCAATTTTCTCTGCGAGCCTTTGACAGCTGCTCCCAAGGAAATTGCACTTGTGTGGTGAGCCGGGGTTAGAGAAACGTAGCCCTCACCTCCTTTTCATTGCCAATAAGCACACACTCCCTTTGTCTTCTAAAGCAATTTCATAGCCGGTGCACAAACACGGAGCCATCAAAGGAGCCTTTCACTGGGCTGGCATGAGAGACAATGGGAAGCAGATACACCTTCATCAACAAAGAGACGCATTTCCATTTTGATAACAAATGTCTCTGGCTCCCCGTCGAACACTCGCATCTTGTTCCCCCTCTGTTTTCTCTCTCGTTCCCCGAGCCAGCGAGAGGAGCTCGCCAAACAGGGTGGTGTACAATAGCGTTTCCCCCTGCCCTCCCGTTGCCAGTTGTCGTGCTGACAGATCTGATCAGCCTGCATGCCACGTTTTGCCTTTCGTTCTAAACAGGAGGGAGACAGAGGAAAGCAGGCCTTATTTTCCTCCCTTCAGCGTTATCTTCCTCTTTCATGTTCTCATTACAATGCCACCATGGTGATAGAAAAGGAGAGATTCAGGAGCTGCCAAAAGAGCCAGCAGGCTCTTTTCTGCATGGGACCTTCTCCTGGGTGTTCGCACGCTGGACAAAGTGTGGCCAAACTGCCCCATCCAACCTGGCCTTGAACCCCTCCAGGGATGGGGCAGCCACCACTGTTCTAGGCAGCCTGTTCCAGGGCCTCCCCACCCTCACAGCAAAACATTCCTTCCCAAGATCTCATCTCAATCTCCCCTCTTTCAGCTGAAAACCATTCCACTCATCCTATCCCTGCCCTCCCTGATCAAGAGCCTCTCCCCAGCTTTCCTATAGCCCCCCCTTTAAATACTGGAAGGCCACTATAAGGTCTCTACGTGGCCATACTCATACAAAGACAAGCAGACTGCTCTCATAGTTAGAGGACACCACCCATTTCTGAATTATTTACCTGTTTTACCTCCTCTATAAACTAATTATCTTGAGCAATTGCACAGCAGATCTCAGACCATGTTGCAGAAGATGAACAACGTTGATTCCTCTTGCTTTTGCTGAACTGACAAAGCAAGGCATGGAGTTTCTCTCCGTCTCCCCATCTTGGCCTGATGCTGTCCTCTGGTTAAGGTGTTTTTCACGCTACCTAAGCAAGACCAGCATCTTGTGACTTGTCTGCACCAGAGACAAGGAGCCTGATGTTGTTAAGCATTGTGTTACAAAGGGGAATTAGCATAGGCAACCCTCCTGCTTCAGCTGCCGTCTCCCAGACCTTGCAATATTCATGTTCCCCTGTGTGCAGCTCCCAGCTGGGGTCTGCCAGCAGAGGAATACATCAGAGAGCGAGTCAAAGCCAGTGGGGACAGGGGCAGGTGAACTGGGAGATATTCTGCTCCGAGCATTCAGAATCTAAAACAATGCTGCCCTGATGTTGTCACAGCTGTCGAACATCACAGTTGATCTCAGCCACTGGGGATCCTGGGAAAGGCAGGAGAGGAAATGAAGAGCTCCCATTCTTTGTCCTGAGGGACACTCCGTGACGGAGCACAGCAAGGCTGAGTTTGCTCCCTCCAGACTCTGTTGGGAGAGGATCCTGAAATGCAGTTGGAAAGATGTGATGTGCTGTACAGGTTCCCATTTTAATGCTGTCAAGTGGTGATCCAGAGGAGTGTCCAGTGCCAGGAGCTGGCTGGAATGCTGCTTAGTCCATCTCCTTTGTTTCAGTCTCCAGTAACAACATGCTAAAGAGCAGTAGCAACTCCCTCTTGTGATGGTGAAGACCACATGCATGCACTTGCTGTTGGTCCTCAGCAGGTGGATATGCTTTAGTCCCCAGAGCTTATTTTCATGGCCGTTATCTCATCTACCAATATTTGTTGCTCTGGCAAAATTTCCAGCCTCGGCAGAAGAGCAGTCTCCTTATCAGACTCATCCTGAGAGGATGAACAGGTGCCTTCTTTCATTGCAGTACATGCCGGTTTCATGGGACGGTGCAGGGATTGAGAGAGAAGCAGGGCTGGAAGGGGAAGCTGGTTCGGAAGAGAGAAAGAGAAAGAATGAGTGAAAGACAACCTAAAGAGAGGGAGAGGGGAGTGCGAGGAGTATAAGGAAACACATAGGAGACCTTTTTAAAGGTAGGAGGGAATAAAAGGGTGAGGAAGTGATGAAAACAGAAAGGGAAAGAAGCATTGTGTGTGATGGATTGTTCACCAGGAATCCAAGATCAAAATGCCAGCTAAATCAGGGTATTATAGGTCACTGAACAGAAACTAGACAATGGCTGAATCTCTAACAAAGGTTAAAGCACGGAACAAAGACAAATAACGACATAATCCAGAGGCAGTGACCATAAACTCCAAACAAAAAAGGAGAGCGTCACGGAGATGATGGGAAAGCAGAAGAAATCGTTGCTTGCAATCAGTGTTCAGTGGGTCAGATTGAAAATAAAATGTGCTTTTCAGAGCTGGAATCCTAGATGCTATCATGGATGCAGGTTTGACATCTTTCAAAAAAATAAATACACTTAAACCACTCGGTAGGAATGAGAAGCCAACATTAGATTAGAGACAGACAGAAACACGCTTCAAATGTACAGTATTGCAAATGAATGTTGGAACGAAGGAAGCGCTGGTTTCACTGTGCTGCTGAATGCAGCTGTCTGGGAATTCTTCAGTAAAGTCTTTGGTTGGAAAATAACAATTATGCTAAATTGAAGGCCTCTGCTTTGAAAAGCACAGTTTTGATAAACTTCTGGGTTTGAAAACATTGACAGAAAAGAGTTGGCCAAGACATACCGGTGTTAGTCTGGTTTTCGAAGGAAAAGGAGCCTGTGAGATCACACCACATATGGCGTGCATGAGAAAAGGTGTTTCTGTCCACTCCTCTTGAGCCCTTCAGCAGGCTTCAACAAAATTTGACAAAGGGATTGCGAGCATTGGTGTTATTAAACTCTGCACAGATTTGTGCAAGAGGGAGGTCGTGTAGAAAAGATATTGGGAGTGCAGCTGTGTTGTAACTTCGAACACCAGCACCCATTTTCAGGGCTGATTACTTGGTTCTGATGAGGAAAGAGCCTTGGGACCAGTGGCAAGGGTGGTCTGGGGAAACCCAACCTGTCCCTGCTGTGGTCCCTGGGGTTTCACCCCCTCCAGCCTGGGTCCAGAGTCCCAGATATCCTGAATCCTCCCTAATCTTACACATAAACCATCTCCGCTTTCCCAGACAGGCTGTCCTCTAGGTGACTTTTGGGGTTGCTATGGCAGCAAAATTGATAACTCCCATCTAAAAAAGCAATTCAGTGTTGCACAGGAAGATCAACAACATCCATCATGCCCGTACCCCATAGCGCTGGGGTGTATGACCACCAGATCTGCTTCAGCTGTGTTTTTCAGAAGTCCTTGTAGCTGCGTGCTGTTAGTTGGGCCATCTTAGGAAGAGAAAGCTGTTACCCAGCATGTGGAAAGCGAGGGAAAGACATTCTTGCTTTGCCATGGGTGTTTTATTTCACCTTAGGTAAGGCTGGGTGGAGGGTGACTATGACCACGGCTGCTTGTTGGATGTCCAGTGGTGCCTTGCTCTTCAGGGGGGTGCTGTGGGTCCTGCATGCCACGATAGGTGCACCTTCAGCTTCGTGTCTTTTTCAGCTGTGAGTCTGAGATACCAAAATCTTTGCTGGATTTCTTCAGGGCACTCTCTTTTTGCCTCTGATCTGCCTGGCAGCCAGCAAAGCTGTATAAATAGAAGGAATCTAGAGATGCAAAGGACCGAAAGGCAGGCCATGTGGTCTGTGACATGAAACCAGACTGTTATCTCTCACTCCAGACTGAAGGCAGTGCTGAGAGTAATTCATCCTGCAACTGTCTTCAGGCAGCTGGCTTCAGATCTGAACCTGACAACTCTCCCAGAGCCGGGGAGTTTGTCTTTAAGGCTGTTCATTTTTCTTGGCCCTTCCCACAGACACTGGGTTTGGCTCAGTGCATTCAGGAGGCAAAGGTGTGAACTCCTTGGTCCCTAGGCAGATTGGGAGTGGAGGCAGCCCCTGCACACAGGCTCTTGCAGGGTGCCTGCAGCTCGCAGCAGCTGGACTGGCTGGGAAGGGAAGAAAAGGAGTGAGGAGCAACACACAGCAAAGCTGAGAGCCCGGCTTCTGGATGTAAAACCTCCTGACTGCAGTAAATCCAGGTGAAAGCAGCATGTGGAAGATCCCTTTACTGGGCTAAGCATTTCTAGGGTCCCCGTATCTCACCTTTTCTTTGAGGCAATTGTGTCTGTGTGAAATAATGTCAAAAGCAAACACTGCTCCTCTCCCCTCCAAAATCCCAGGCAAAATGGCAATAATGAGATCCAGCTGCTCGTACCACAGCACTTAATAAATGTTGACATTTTTACAGAGAGAACTGCCGAAATATTTTATTGGTGTTAATAGGATCTACACAGAATTAAGAGGGTCCCAAAAAACTGTTCTCTCACTGCGCAAGTAAAGGCATATCTGCTCTTGCTTCTTGTTTTGGACTGAGTTATAACTCTCTTACCCTTTAAAGCTCAGAGGATGGAGCAGGGAGGGGATCAGACCTGAGGAAGCCACCTTCCACCTCCTAGCTCCCCTCCCCTGCTTCCCTGCTCTGCTGCTGAAGCAATCACTGTGCCCTCAGCTCTGCTCTCCCTTCTTTTCCCATTTGACCTGCCTTATTTTTAGCTGCTTCTCACAGCTTTCCAAGGTGCATATTTCTTCAGCTTTGATTGTGGTGGCTGAGATAGCAATAGCAAGCACAATTTTCAAGCTACGTTTCATGGACAGTTTAGAATAAAAACCACTGCATTAGCCTGAGCAAGCTCCACAGCATTTGCAAAGAGACTGCTTACCAAGTGCACATGCTGCACTCTGCCCTCTTTTCTCTCTCCCGCTTCTAGGACTGACAACATTAACTTGACTGGCCCAGAGCAACTGTTTTCCAGCCACACAGCCTGAATACAAACCTCTTCCTCAGTGACCCTCCAGACTGATAAAACTATCACTTTGAACTTCAGCATCCCTCACCAGTGATAGAGATGAAGCCGCCTCCTCCTCTCTTAGCCGAACCAGTAGATCATCCTCCATCGCATGTGGGTACCACATATCAAGACCCTGTCTGACAGGTCCTGGGCTACTGTGTTCCAGAAGCTTCCTTCCCCTGGAAGCCCGTGAGATGGTAGCAATTGGCTAAACCTAGCTCAGGCTGCCAGGTGCCATACCTCGAACCAAGGGCACGAGCTCTAAATCATCACTTCCAGCCTTCCTTCCTGCCTCTCTCCATGGCGGAAAAAGAAATAATCACAACAAGCTGTGGGATGTTAAAGTCAGGCTCTCATTCCCTCCCAGGACTCATCCATGCAGATGCAGTCACCTTCCTCTCCATTAATCCCATGGAAGCTCTGCAAACTGCTGCTCCACAGTCCCAGCACTGGTAAATCTCTCTCTCTCACTCACAGCTGTTTGTTCCCTGGTTGGAGCAGCTGGGATTTGCAGCTCTGTAGAAGTCTCAGAGGCCCGAGGGGGCCCCCAGGCACCCTCATGAATAACAGTGCTCAGTATGGAAATGATCTGTCTGAGACCAGCAGAGCCCCTGGGCTCTTGGCTTTGGCTGTGGGCACCTCATCTGTCTGGTGTCCCAGCCTAAAGCCTGTTTCCTTCACAACAGTTTTGTATATAAAAGCTTCACCCCATGCACCGGGATGAAGATCTTCCCCACAGCCTCTTGGCTTCTGTGTGAGCTCTATCCTTCCCTTCTTGCTGTTTGCAAAGACATGTACTCAGATATAGGAGGATGCATCCATTCGGCAACAATATCATTTAGAGGAGATGGCAACTCCACCTCAGTGCTTTAGGGTCAGCTGAGGCAACCTGGGGGAGAGGTTTGTGTGTGAGACCCAGGAAGAGCTGTTGATACCCCTGTTAATGATGTGCTGGGGCACACAGACATCTCGTAAGCGCGTGGACAGAGGAAACAATATAGATCGCAGTAAGAGGCTGCCCAGATGGTGGAGTCCCCATCCCTGGAGGTGCTTAAAAGACTGGCAGATGAGTTGCTCAGGGTTTAATAGTGGACAGGTATGGTTGGACTCGATGATCTCAAAGGGCTTTTCCAAACAAGCTATTCTATGTTTCTATGATTCTATACCTACCTATAGCCATGCACAGTCTTGCTGTCTTTCTTTGCCATCCACTTCCAGCCCTGCCTTTCTCTTCCCGCTGTTCAGCGCACATCCAATACAGCTCGTGCCACGCTGTTCTCAGTGACTCGGTAAGCAGATATCTGGTAACTACACAAAAAGCTCTTGTCTCCCCATGTTACCCAGAGCCTGGGGAATGGCTCTGGGACAGCAGGTTCCAGCCCACTCATTCCGACGCCTCCTCACGTGGCCAGCCAGCGTGCCTCCCTCCGCACCGAGCTGAGTTCAGCAACTGCATATTCTCAAGTGGGTGAGCAGGGAAGGATTTAGCCAAGACCCTATCAAAGCGAGAGTCAGAGAAATAGCGAGGTCTGCACCTCATTAAGTGGAGTTAGGAAGTGTGACGGTGAGCTACAGGCTGCTGGACATTCATGTTCTGCAGAAGGAAAAGTCTTGAAAGTCTTTAGAGCAGAAGGGGGTGGGGAAAGAGATGGGCTTTTTATTGACAAGGGGGAACAAAGCACAGATAAATAGCAAGGCCAGCTCTATCCATGCCCTCTAAATGATCTCAGTGTAATCCAGATAGCTGAAATATCTGCAGGCTTTGCTCTTCCTGCTCAGGATGGCACAAGCACAGACCTGCTCAGCTGGCCACATCTTGGTCCCAAAGCAGTGTAGCTGAACCAGAAGACTGATAGCCCTGCTGCTGTGTTGATGCAACTTTACTGCTCAGATCCCAGTGTTAAAATGCTTTCTGCTTGCTCAGGAATCTCTGTCCTCCCCAGAGACTTGCCTCGGGGTCAGGCTGATGATCCTGCAGAGCAGTTGGCCCCAGGGCTCCTGTAGCCTTTTGCAACACCTTTGCCACCGCATCTGCCTGCCTGGGCACCCGAAGCCACAGCTCCTGCCTCAGACACGCTGCTCAGTGCAGCTACAGTCCCTGCGACACCAAGACATCTTGGCACAGGGATTGCTGGGTGTGCAGAAGGGAACCTACCAGCTGGCGAGGGGTTTGGGCCAGATGGTGGGCAGGATTAGAGACATTTGATTTTTTCAGAATGCATCAGAAACCTAGATGGTCTAATATCACTCCAGATGTGAAATGCCTTAATCCACAGGAAGGAGGTCTTCTTTTCTGGGGGAAGGGGCAGTCCCTGCCAATTCCCTTCCTGGAAAGGAATTCTCTTGCTTTGTTGGGGGCAGTAGTATGGGAGTGCTCTAAAAAAAATACAGCGTAGAACTGGCTCACCACTCTTCACTGGCAAACCACACAGAGCGCCTTCCCGAACAGCAGCTCCCAGACCCCTCCACGCAGCCTTTTGGGCTACAGGGTTTTTAAAAATGCCTTTATTACAGGGATTGTTGTCTTAAGTAGGTTAAACCATCATTGACAATGCCAGCTACCCCAGGAGAAAAAAATAGTGACTTGGAGACCGATGGTTTCAAACAGCTGCCCTCCTCCCCTCCCAATGCCACTCTGACTAATTCAGACCTCAGGCAGATGCCTCTTGGCTATGATTTGCAATGCACAAGAAAAGCCTTATAAATAAGCACTATTGTTCCAAGATTGCCATCTCTGCCTTTCTCTCCTTCACCCTCTCCCTAAGGCAGATTGTGAGGCATCCATTTGTGCTAAGGAGAAGCAGAGGAAGGCTTTTGACATCTTCCCTTTCTGCTCCACACTCCCTTTGATTTCCCCCCAGTACACGTGGCTTTGCAGCAGGAGAGACACAAATCTGTGCTCCCGAAGTGAACCTTAGAAATTAAAAAGGTGAGGGGGTGCTCAGCTTTGTGTGCCTTTGCCCACTTCAATCCTTCATAAGAACAGCAACCCCTTTTTATTTTTGTATATTGGTTCCACGTCTGAATTTGATTCATCTCCATGTTCCTGAACATCCTTAAGTGAAAAAGTATTTTACCATTCAGGGAAGCACAGAATCATAGAATGGTTTGGGTTGGAATGGAGCTTAAAGCCCATCCAGTTCCAACCCCCTGCCATGGGCAGGGACACCTCCCACTGGATCAGGGGCTCCAAGGTGCACGCAGGGTCTGTAAATAAGGACCAACAGCCTCAGCTCTGCAGGCCTTCAGATGTGGCTGGAGCAGCTCAGCCCAGTGGCTCAGCTCAGCTGCCAGCACCCAGAGGTTTTGCGTGCCCTGTGCGCTGCCTGCGTGTGCCCTGCAGCCCTCAGGAGCTTTGTATCCCCCTGTTAGTGCGCGTATCCCCTCTGTGCGCGTGCATTTGTCTGGGTGTGTAGTGCAAAATCCAGAAGATGGATGTCGAGAGAGACTTAATGCAAACATCTGTACCTGAGTAGGGTGCTAGGCAAAAGTGTTCGGTATCGACGTGATGCCATCCAAAGCATGTCCTGAAATCCTTGCTGCCGTCAGTCCTGCTCGGGCTGCTGGAGGGCAGTGGATGTGACTCCACGGAGCCAGCAATGGGGTGGTTGCAGACTCCTGCCCAAAACAGCTTGCCTTCATCTCTAAGGGGATAACTTAGTTCATGGGATGCTTTGAAAACAGTTGACTTGAGAGCCATCTTGGGGAAGAATTTAGTGTATTGATCCTCAATGCCTCCTCCCAGATTCTTTGACTGCGACAGATTAGGCTGGAGAAACATCCCTGTTCGCAGATGGTTCCCTCTCCTAGATAACACACCCAGTCAGCCCCACTTCCAAATTAACTTCGTCCCTTCCGTCTTGAGAGGCTTAACACAGATGGAGACCCTGATTTCCTACTCCCCCTGAACATCAGGGGTGACGAGAAGGGGGCATGAAGCACAAAGGCACCCACCGTGTGAAGACAGACTGGATTCTTCAATGTGTGAGCAAGGCACTGGGAGGGCAAAGCAGTTTCTCCCAGCACTGTTTCTCTGATGGGGAAACTTCAGTGCCAGAGGGTATTTCCCCAGCAGGATTTCTAGAGAAGGGAAGCAGAGCATTCCCTGGAGCTGCTTTATGGTAGTTTTCACTGTTAGCAGCTGTTTGCACATGAAATTGTTTCACGCGATTAGGCAGGTAACAGCACCTTTAAGCCCTGTGTCAAATATTATTATGCAATAAAATAAAACCCTGAAGGAAATCGTCTTGACACACACCCTGATTTACACCCTGCACCGTGAAGATAATTGCATTTCAGTTTGATACATGAAAGGCAGCAGAGGAAACCTGTGAAAAAGGTGCAGCCTTTGCGGTACCTGCTAAGTCTGAAGTGCCTTGTTAATCATTGTTTTACAGAATCAAACCAACATGGGTACAAAGAGGGACTAACAGGGCTGTACTCTAGGGTGGCTGTGAGGAGGGATGGGAGCAGGGCTGATCAGGGAAGGCAGCTCTTGATGAATCGGTAACAGGGAGAACCTTGTCCTGCTTCTCCATTTCCTAAATAAGTGTCATGAATGCCCTGTGGGCAACGTTCCCATCCTCATTCCCAAGAAAGAGCACAAATGAAGCCAGTTCCAACTCCCTGCCATGGGCGGGGACACCTCCCACTGGATCAGGAGCCCCAAGCCCCATCCAACCTGGCCTTGAACCCCTCCAGGGATGGGGCAGCCACATCTCTGTGCAGCCTGGTCCAGGGCCTCCCTACCCTCAGAGCAAAACATTTCTTCCTCAGATCTCATCTAGATCTCCCCTTTTTCAGCTGAAAAAGTCATCCTCCCCCATCCCATCCCTGCATTCCCTGATCAAGACCCCCTTCCCAGCTTTCCTGGAGCCCCTTTCAGCACTGGAAGCTGCTCTAAGGTCTCCTCAGAGCCTCCTCTTCACCAGACTGAGCAACCCCAACTCTCAACCTGTCCTTGTATGGGAGATGCTCCAGCCCTCTCCAGCCTCTGGCTCCTTTCCTGATAGAGAAGGTGTGGCCTGGAAGTGCAGCTCTGTGGTCTCTAAGCAGAGCAAGAGTCAAAAGGGGAGTAGTATGTAATGTGGTCCATCACCAACTGAAGTGAGCTGTGCAGGATACGGAGCGCTTCATTTCTCACTGGTTCATAACCCTTCAGCCTTGGCAGACCCTGCAATTCATCACTTAACGCAAAGGAATATGTACTAGAAATGACAGGCAGATTACACTCTGGGTAAAGCCAAACCTTCTTCATTTGGGTCTAGAATTGGTTTTAGGCTGCAGGGGAACTTGACAGTGATAAATAGTTAGTGTGGCAGCCACTGCTGCCCACACTCACAGCTCGTGGAGTGGGTATTCCATTAACATTACTTTATTAACTTCCCAGTGATGAGAGACATCAGCCATCATGTTGCATTTTGACTGGAGAAAGCACAAGACAAGCCAAAGACACAGCTGAAGGTCCACAAGGTGACTCCTCTAAGCTGCCTTTGCTGGCACACACCCAGGACAGCAAGAGTGGGACTCAGAAGAGACACGTTGAAGGGGACATCAGTGCTGGGAACATGAGTATGGAAGATCAAAGCAAGAGAGTATTTGTTGGGAGGAGAAGCAGATCTGAAGCTGGACCTGCTGTGGGATTGTTGTAGTAGGAAGTGGTAGCGAGGTGGGTGCTGGTCTCTTCTCCCAGGTAACAAGTGATGGGACGAGAGGAAATGGCTTCAAGTTATGCCATGGAAGATTTTGATATTAGGAAAAATATTTTTACTGAAAGAGTGGCCAAACATTGGAAAAAGCTGCCCAGGGCAGCAGTGGAGTCTCCATCCCTGAAGGTGTTAAAAAAATGTGTAGAAGTGACACTTTGGGACGTGATTTAGTAGGCGCAGCAATGTTGTACTGACAATTGGACTTGATGATCTTGGAGGTCTTTGTCCCAGAGGCTGGGGGTGCACTAGCAGGTCTGGGGGCTTTGCGAGGAAAGCCTGGGATGGGGCCAGGCTCAGGCTGGGGACAGAGGAGCTGAGACAGATGCTGATAGTGGCTGATGGGAGCTGAGGAAAGCAGAGTGAGAACTGGGTTTAACTGGACAGCACTGAATTGAGTTCTGCCCCACACTCACATCTCTGCCTTGTGGCTTTTATGAAACATAGGCAAAGTGGTCACTGTGATTAGAAAAAGAAGAGAATGGAATTAATTACTCATAAGAAACTTCTAAGATCATGGGTTAGACACTGCCTTCTTAAAAGTCTCCAAATCCCCCTGAAAACCCAGGTCCGTGCAATGCACTTTACATACTAACAGAGTCTAATTCCCTGTCTGATAAAAGCAGAAGGAAAGATAAAAAAGCCCGAAGGCAAATAGGATTAATTGTGTGTCAGAGGTGCCTAATTAGAAAGAATGATGGACTGGAAGGCAGCACACAGGAGGTATGAGCCAGCCCAGGCTGCTCTCAATGGCCTCTTCTGTGTATCCAGGAGCATCATCCACACAGAGTGTAAATGCTCTGTCTTCAATGCATCCACTTTTCTGGTCTGTCCCTTCACCCAGGAGCTGGGCAGCCCTTCTCCAGTAACTCAGGTGACCGTAGGAAGGTTTTATCTGTCCACATGCTTATTTGCTCCACCTACCTTTCCCCTGAAAAATCAATACATTAAAGAACTCTCCTTCCTTCTTCCCTTTCCCTCTTCATCTCAGTGTCTGTCCTTGCCAGTCTTTTCTCTTGCAAGTATTCTCAGCGTCTAGAATTTCTAAGGCCAATATTTCTCCTCACACTGCACTTCAAGAGACCCCTGTGGCCCTATAAGAACACAGAGTTGGCTTCCTTAGACTTGTCCTGTGCTGGTAGGAAACCCAAACCCCTCAAGGGAGCTCATAGTCCATGGGCAGGCGGAACAGATGGAGAGGAGAGCCTTTTGCCCCCAGGATTCTTCTCCAAGTGTGGATCAGTGCTATTGAAATTCCTTGCTATCTCCAGAGCCCTACCTACACCAGTTCTGCTGGCCTGAGCTAAAAAACTGACAGAGTCAGCAGAGATATCAATAGCTGGCTGGACCAGAGGGACCTCCTGGCAGCGTCCCATGGCCCGTTAGGAGAGACGCTGCCCTGAGAGAGAGAGTATGAGTTGCCATAGCAAATGGAAATAACTGGCCAGCAGTGTCGAGCTGGAATTTTCCGTATAGGAGAGCAGCTGGAGGGGATCTGGTTATTACATGTGATGGGCAGGTTCCAGTTTCTTCTCCTGCTTAAGGGCTCAGGGAGCGTGAGTGGGACTAATTTCATTTCACCTAAAGCATTCAGTGAATCCTTTTCACCATGTAAAATCCATTGCAGTTTTCTCATTAATCCTCCAAAGTACAGACACTTACTCCAGGCCTAATCCCGCTCTGCTATTGTGTTTCTCCACTGCAGCCTTCCCTCATCAGCTTAACAAATTCCCTCTACTTCAATAGAATATCCAAAACTGAACATGCTGGGCATTAAACTGAAACCATCTCCCAAGGGCTGCTACACCTTCTTCATCAGCAGCCTCGTTTTCCAGCCTGGGCAGGGAGGAATCCTGCAAGCAGAGAGGAGAGGCAGAGGTCATGAGCTGTGACATTAAAAAATTGCTTCTCTGAGCCTATGTCAGGTGAGACAAAAAATGTATCATGTCCTGGGCAAATTAGAATTGATCGCAGCTTGGTTTGGGGTTGGGATTTTTGCTTTTCCCTTTGTCTCTTGTCTGGGGTGCCTTGTAACTCAGGTGGGGTGATGTATAGAGAGTCCATGCTGGTGATAAGGCACTGAATCTAATTAAAGGCTTTGTCAACGGGCTTTGTTTCAGAAGCCCAGCTCCGACTGCCAACAGACCCCCCATCCATCAGTGGTAAGCAGGCCCTTTCTCTGCATAGGTACTGCAGCGCAAAGTGAGCAACACACTGAGGGACTCTTAAACCCATGGCAACCAGCCACCAGCGCTTCTGCTCTCATTAGATGAGCAATGAACTCAACACAGAGCTGCTCTTGGGAAAGTTCCTCCAAGGATTTCTGTTTCTTCTAAACCGGGTGCCTGGTTTCTCTCCTCTGTGCTGGTTTCCCTTGCCTTTCCTCTTTCCACACAAAGCCAGAAGCCAGGTTCCTCCTTTACCTTGGCTATTGTTTCAGGGTCGGGCTATTTCTTTTCCTCTGTGCATCAGTTTGTCACCTCTAACAAGGAGAATACCTATGCTTCCATTTGCCTGGAGATCCTGAAGGAAGGGCTGAAAGACAGCTATATTAATATTTCCTTTTCCAACTGTTTACGCTTTGCTCACCCATGTAATTTGAACAGCTGTTTGCTTAATTTACACCATGAAATCAGGTTGTTTTCTTCTACTCCAGACCGTGGCTCCCCCTCTCTGGTGTGGCACCCATGAGCCATAGCAGAGAAGTGTTGCTTTTAAGCCAGGAAGAGCTAAAATCCTCCCTGACCCAGTATCTGTCAAGTTCTAGGCCATGGGGGGCCTTCTCATGACTATTCACCTACAGACCAACTGAAAAAATAGCTACGCACGCTGACTCAGTTGCAACCTGCCACTTCCATCCAGAAGGCCCTTGACAGGCTTGAGAGGTGGACCTATGTGAGCCTCATGAAGTCCAACAAGGCCAGGTTGGTCCTGGCCCTGCTTCAGCTCTCAGGATGCACGTAACACCTGAATAAGTTTCAGAGACAAATCTGCCCTTGGAGCACTTGTCCATAACACAGGCTAATACCGTTCGCTGAGTTTCCATTTATAAGGCATGATTTCCATGTAAATGTTTCATTTGCTTCTGAAATTACTTTGATCTCTTCTGAATTTTTTATCTCTTTTTAGTGCATTCTGGGATCATAATCCTGCTTTATGTCCTGGTATCTTCTGGGTAGGCCAAACGCTTGCCTGCATTTGTTTTTCAGCCTGGCATTTCCTCCGTGCAATTAGTACAGGAGCGTACTTCTGAGGGGAAGATTCACAGTGGAAATTAGGCACAAAAGACTAAACGCTCTTGTTGAGCTATGAGCTGCTATGTTGTTTTTGTTAATTTTTTAAGAGTATTTGGATGGAAATAGTCCTTTTTTGGGGTTTCTGTTTTACAAATCTCCTCTGAGGAACCATAGCAGCCTTCTGGAATATGCAAGAAAGACTTGTCTTTTTTAATAAATATGAGAAGGGGGAAACAAAATAAACCCAGAAACAACTACATTTTTTTTCAGCTGAAAGAGGGGATATTGAGATGAGATCTTAGGAAGAAATGTTTTCTTGTGAGGGTGGGGAGGCCCTGGACCCAGTTGCCCAGAGCAGTGGTGGCTGCCCCATCCCTGGAGGGGTTCAAGGCCAGGTTGGAAGCGTTTATTCTATGAGTACGGTGCAGAAAGGAGAATGCATATTTGGCATATTGTGCTGTGAAACAACACGATTTTATTTTCCATCTTTATCACATTCTGATTTATAAAACAAACTCACCCAGCCAAGAGGATTGCGCTGCTGCTGGCTTCTGAAAAATAACAGACCTATCCATAAAGGACCAGTTTGAAATTCCCAACATTAACTTGATAACTCCTCATATTGCGGTGCAGGATCTCTTGTGGTTTATTGTCTTGCATTAGTGAGCCGCTTCTGCTCCCTTAGATTCAGGAGGGGATTTAACCTGCACATGCATGATTACTTGGTGAAAGGCCAGCTGAGTTGTCTCATCTGCCCATTGCATATGCATATGATCTTGGTGTGTGCCGCGACTGGGAGCTGAATTTATACAATCAGCCTCTGATCAGACGGCCCCGAGGCATTACTAAAACATAAAGCACAGGACTGGCCTGGGGAATCCTAAAAGCACAGGCTCGGAAAGATCAAACCCGTCTGTCCCTGTTACACTTCAATCTTGTCTTTCTGCAGATCTTTCAAAACAAAGTAGAGCCAACAAGACAATCATGTCCTTAGACAGACAAGGCAGCCGCCGGTGCTATCGGCGAACAAGACATTTGATGCTGATTGCAACATTTAAAAAGAAATCACTCTTCCCCAGTCCCAGCTCCAGTCCACCTGCTCCCACCACCGGCAGAAGAGGTTTGTTGGCAGCCCCATCTTCCCCCTTTTCCTCCCTATCTTTGCAGCAAGTACAACGGTTCCACTGTGTATTCGTCTGAGTTACAGAGTTATGGTTGTTATTAAGTTTGGATATTTTTATAGACTTCTCCACTTACGATATACAGGCGTGCATATGCACACACCCTTTGCCTTAATTTAGTTCCCTCTTTCCCCGTGTCCCATCAAGTGACTCCTAATAAATGACTGAATAAATGCATTCAGATAGTGCTGTAATGGAGAAAAATTCAGTGTTTAATGAAGAGATTGTTTGTACCCTGAGACTGTAAAGATGAATGATGGTGGCTACAGTTTGAAAACTCCTTTTTGTTTAAAATATTGCTCCTCCATAAGAAAAAAAGAAAGCACAAAGAGAATAAAAAACACCCCAGTCTTGTACAGTTTTTACCAGGAAGGAGCTGCATGCACACAGAACAGAACTGTCGTAGCCAAAATTGCTTCATATATCATAGACCAACACCAGGCAGATAATGGCAAACAAGTCCTGATCAGGGAGTGATTATTGCTCCGTGCTCCAAGCACTGATGTGCAGAGAACTGACTACAGCTTGATTTTCTTTAACTGAACTGACATTTTGAGGTTGGAATTAAGAATGTGATCACAGTGGCTGGTAAGACGAGGTGCCAACCTGAAGGAAAATTCATAAAGAAGTCAGTCTTTCCTCCCTCACACTTCTGTTTTCTGCTTGAAATGGAATTGACTCTTTCCATGTTGTAGCAATATGTGCATGAGCTTCAAGAGAAAAAGAAAACCCAGGCTCTTGTTTTTCTGACCTGTTACTGGCAGATATCAAATTATCTCAGAATCATCTTGCACCTGACGGAAATCGGTGGTCAGATGAGTTATCAGATTTCAGACATTGGCAGAAATAGGAAGGAGAGTGGAAGGAATTATGATGAGATCATTTAGTTTAGTATCAGTCTGCTCTCCCCTGGCTTATCTGACGTGATGCTCAAGCACCCATCATCTCCTGTGCAGCTGCAGTTTGTGTGTGTTTATTTTGCCAATGTGGGAGAAGAATTGCTCGCACAGAACAAAAGGCAGGTGGCTATGGATGATCTGGGAGCAGAGGGACATGCCCCAGCAGTTACAGGCGAGGCAGGAGGCCCGTTAGCGCTATGTCCACTGGTCGGGAACGTGTAAGGAGCACTCGTCCTTCTGGCCAGCCTTGCTCAACCGCGTAGGTTCTTTAGAGAGGATATAAACCTCAGCAGACACCAATGGACATCTGCTCAATGCCATCTGCTCTGTTAGACCCCTCTGGTCGTTAGCTCCATTTCCCTGAGCACCTCTACATGTTCTTTGTTTTATTTTGCTCTGCCAGTGCTTATGAACACATGCATGCTTTTCAGCCTCACTAAAGACACCACGATCAAACGCTCTGGCACCGGAGGCTGGCACAGGGGAAATGCACAGGCAGGTCTTGTTCCACACTACTATGATGTGGTCAACAATTGGCTCATTTGGCCAGACTCAGAACTCTTCCCTTCCCCCAGCTTTCTGCCTAGTTAGGCAATGTAAGTCTCAGAACAGGGACGCTTCTTATGTGGTACAGCACCCAGTTGGACGGGACCTATAGAGATAAAAATAATCAAATGTGACAGCTAAATACTGTCCCCTAACAACAGACCTGTGGGCAAATCTCTCCTCCTCTCCTCCACTCCTGGAGCCCGACACAATGGGTCAATCTATGCAGTGTCAGGCTAGATTTTGCCGTTAAATATGAATTTTCAACTGCAACTTTTTACCTTGAAGACAGCTCTTTTATGGGTTTTGGCATGATAGAGTCTCAGGAAGGACAGTAAGTGGGGTGAACCCCAGGTGTGATCAAACTTGGTAATTCCTACGTGCCTATTATTAACATTTCACTACTGGAGAACAAGTTCCCAGCTGAGAAAGGCATCCAGTGGTTAAAGGAGTGCTGTGTGTTCACAGCTCGACAGCCACAAGCACATTACAAATACCAGGAGGTCTCCAGAGCAGGAGCAGTCAGTGAAGAGGGAAGGTCAGGTTTCATCCTTGTCTAGACGCTCACACGCTGTGCGGTATGTCATGTACATCAGCCTGCATCTTGTGGAGAAAGCTAAGCCTGACTGCATCTGCCTTTGGTGTAAATGTAAATCCAGAGTCATTTCCTAGAAGCCAATGAGCAGGAGCAAACAGAGTTAGACCCAATGTATTCAGTGCCAGCGGCTTTGAGATGGAGAGCTGGGCTGCAGCTTGGCTGTGTTCTCTGATTCGGTGCTTCTGCGAGGGCTGGATGGGAGGCAGTGTCTCGGTTGGTGTGGTGGTGAGGTCAAACCGAGCAGCTCTACCACCTGGTAGAGGTGAAGGTGGCTGTGAGCAGCAGGGCAGGCTGAGCTGTGAGCTGTGGGAGGAGGGAAGCTGTGTGAATCAGCCCCTTCCTCTGGCCATCCTAACACTGATAGTGCTTCAGCCCGTGGTGTCAGTCTGCTAATCAATGCTCCAAGGGAAGAAAGCAAGTTGACCAAGATGTTTCAAAGGTTCTGGGGTCTATTTTATGTCACTGCGCAGAGCGGTTACCCAGGATGGGTGCTGAGAGAGGAGTTCAAAGTAGCAAGCAAATAATACAACATGAAAAGCCATGCATAGATAAATCCCCTGGCACTGAGACAACGAGTCAAACTTTCACTTTTCATGACTAAGACAGCACATTAAAATTAATTGAATGAGCCCCAGCTTTCATGAAAAGGATGCTCTATGACTATTCACCTGAATCTTTGCTTCCCTCAAAGATGTTTTTGTGTCATTAAGCCAAACTTGACTTTTCCTTGTAAAGCACAATGAGACACACAAGAGCTGGGATCTGCCACAGTTTGTTATTGAGTTTGTAATATGCAATTGTGGGAATGATTATAATATCACCAACTGGATTTCATCTGTCCCCACACATTCAAACACGCAAGCTGAAATGAACGGTGACAGGAAAATGTTCTTGTTTGCACACAAATACTTTAATAACTAGCAATTTCAGAAAGAGGAAAGTAGGAGGAATAGAAGTTGAAGGACAAAGAAGTCACATATTAAACTCTGCAGTGATGTTAACTCTTTAAAATGTCATTAAGGCTTTCAATTCGCCCTAAGGAGTGGTAAAAGCCACCAAAAGGAGTCATTCTCCCCCTAAATCTCTCATTCAACAACCACTACTTCACACACCTCTAAAGGAAGGCAGGATATTATATTAATTTCACTAATGTGAGTGATGCCATAAGTTCTTTTTTTAATTATGATGATCAAAATATTGCTTAAAATTAAAGGCAGCTGCATTTGTTTCTGACGGATATCCTAATTGCAATTGTAAATTGGGAAATGTAACGTTTCCTGGTGCTGCTGTGAGTAATGGTTCTGAAACCATTATAGATAGGTAGATATAAATAAACCAAGAGAACTGCAAAAATAGAGCAAAAGCAAGCTAAAAGTGTAATTAGCGGAGCGAATAGGAACAGAATAATCCAGTGCTCAAAATATCTAGAAATTCTGTGGAGTTCTGTGTCAATATTCATAAAAGTAAAAAGGAAAATTGGTCTCCTGAAAGGGAGGACAAAAATCCAAACAGAAGAAATAATTTAGACTCTTGGATTTACTATGAAGTTTCTTTGCTGTCTTTTATAGCCTCCAGAAAAATAAATCCCTTCCCATGAGATGCTCAAAAGCAAATGCCACGGAGTCCTGTTGCTTTTGGTTTGTCTTCCCTTTGGGCTTGGCTCGGAGCAATGCTCACACATTATGCTGCCTGCCCTGCTCTTCCCTAGGGATCAGCAGGTGGGAAGTGAGCAGTCCTGGGGCTCTGTGATGGTGAAGAAAAGACAAGTCAGGGCTTTCCAGCTGGCACAAGGGAGAACCAGCTGCCTCTTCTCACCTATTGCTCCTGAAGAAGGAACAGAGCAGGGCTTGGGCTCCTTACCCAGGGGCTGCTCCCGGGGGCTGTTACTCTCCGAGACAGGGATGGAGTGGATTCTGCCCAGGAAGCATTTCTGTTCCCTACAGCTGCTGGAATTATTCAGGAAAGCCCTGAAACTCCCAGCAAGGTGCAGCTGAGTGCTTTTTGTATACCTGAATGCCCTCCCAAATCATAATGAGTCCTGAGGGAATGGCAGACGATGCACCAGGGGAGGGCTAGGTTGGACATTAGGAGAAAGTTCTTTCCCCAGAGGGTGGTGGAGCACTGGAACAGCTCCCGGGTAAGCAGACACGGCTCCATGCCTGACAATATTCCAGAAGCATTTGGCCAACACCCTCATCCCCACAGTGTGAATGTTGAGGTGTCCTGTGCAGGGACAGGAATTGGACTGGATGATCCTTGTGGATCCTTTCCGACTCAGGACATTCTGTGGCTGTGGCAAATCCAGAGAGATGCACTATACATCAGTTTAAGCCATGCAGAAAACAAACAGAACAACAGAAACAGTTGTAAAATGTGTGGCTGGTATTTGTCCTATCCAACACCCATCTATTTAGACTGCAAGGAAAAGAAAAATGAAGTTTTTTCTGGTACTGATGTCCCATCAACTAGAAAATGGCCAGCTTAACAGTGACATTTATCAGTAGGCTCTGGGATATAACAAGCAATCACACTCCAGCTGGTTTATCATCAATAAGAAGCGATGGAATATTAGTAACAATTTTGTACGTTTTAGAAGGTGAACACTGGAAAAAAAACCAGCAGTTGCAAATTGGACACCTCGGCCTGGATTTCCTGGGCTGCTAAATTCGCTTGTTCAACAGATCCAGGTGGTGTTGCTGTGTAACTCCATCGCAGGAGCCATACTGGAAACTGCGGAATGAACTGATGATTCACTGAGCAGATAAACTAATGGAAATGGGAAAGCAGTCAACAGCTGTACAAGCCCCTGGAACAGCCCCAGATGGAAAGAAGCTGTCACTGGACCAGCTGACTGCAGGGTTGGGATTGATTCCTAGCACATGCAGAATAAGCAGGACGCAGCCATCAAACACTGTTGAAGACACTTGCTAGAGATAAAATTAGAGGCATAGGAAACTGGAAGAAGCTGTGGAGCTCTGATGCTCTTGAACAGACCAAACTTGGCTCTCACTGTTGTGCCCACAAGATTTGCAAGCACAAGTAGAGCTGAAATCATTTAACATCTGCTGAAGGAGTACATGTTCTTGCATGTGTAAGAAGACACTTTGGCCTTAATTGGAGCAAATCCAAGCACCAGAATTTGACTTTGCAGGCAAGATTCCAAGAAAAGCCAGTCCATCTCATAAAGTTGATTACCAAGAAATACTTCCCCTCTGCTGGGGGCAGATGGAGAAGCCTTGAGACTTCTCAGGGTTCATTAGAGAAATGGGATCATTATTTTCCTTCTTCAGCTCATAGAATCACCTCCTGAAAGGATCTTTTGGCAGCCAGAAATGAACATAACAAGGACACTGACCGATTGAAGAGCCTTTGTGGGTTCTATAAACAGTATTGATTTTCACATTCACAAAGAAATGAATTAGATGCCAATTGTAGATGAACTGAGCTGTTGTCTCTTGTACACAGCGTGTCTCACCGCCTGTGTGAATAGAAGTAGGTCTGCAAAACCCCGTGTGTCCTCAAGGGAAAAAAAGAGTCAGGGAGGGAGGGAGGGAGTACAGCTGTGGGATTGAAAAGGTTGTTTCCAGTTTAGTCCTCGGCTATTGTCAGCAAGTACCTTAGGGAAGGCCATTTCTCTGCTGATCAAGCTGCTGTGTAAGACCATAGGGAAACAAATTTAAACCCCATGATCACTGTGGTGTTGACGTACATGGCTACAGACTAACCTCAGACCTCCTCCCTGGAGGGACCAGAAGAGAGGGAAAATGGTGGATACACGTGAATAATGTGAAACTGGACTCCCCCTCTGCTCCACGGGACTTTGTACTTGCACGAATCCAACCGCATTTTATTCTCACCCTTGACAAATGACAACATGGACACGTAGGCATCGAGCATCACCATCATCTCTGTACTAGTCACAATAATCTTTCCCTTCCAGAGGTTCAGAACGACCATTCAGGACAGTTGTCCACCTCAGGGAGTTGGAGGGATGCAGAGGTCGCTGGGAAGGGGCAGGACAGCAGTGCTGGGTCCCCTCCTGTGCTGGCCTTGTTTGACAAGGGCAGACCCGAGAGCCGTGACAAACGACACGACCCCATGTCATAAACCTCTACCTCCTACTCAAATCTTCATCATCACCATCACGACGAAGAGCTCAGGCACTGAAGCTGGGGCTGGTTTAATCTTCTGCAGGCCTGTAATGACTCTGAACCCTTTGTCTAACATCACTCAGAATGACTGCTTAATTACAGTAATTAGGAAACGCGGTAGAAACCTGCACAGTGTGAAGAAGGCAGAGCACTGGGGAAATGGATTCTCTGTCAGTTGGGTCCATTAGGAGGTCAGCCTGCCTGTCACTTGCATCTCCTGTGGCAGCTTGTGCTCAAGTCTGGGAGCCCAGGAGGCCTGTCTGGAACATGCTGGGCTGAACCCTGTGTCCAAGGCAGGGGATGTGCAGCCTCTCATCTTTCTTCCTTCCCATTCTCAGGGCTGCTTTTACACTCTCAGTGAAAGACCACTCCTGGCTGCTCTTTAGAAGAACGCAAGGAGCTTGTTAGTCAGAAAGACACAGTGCTTTTTGGTTAGACAGGAGATTGTGAGAGCAAAGACTCCTCTCTTACCTTCATCTCCCCTAAGAGTGGAAGTGTTCATCATAACTTTACCACTGAGTCACAGGTAGTCAAAGTTGGACTCCAGAGATGGCTTAGCTCTCCGCCCCAAGAAAGGGCATATGGAGACCTGACATGGAAGAGATCCCACCGGAATACTATTGCTCTCATCCCAAATGCATAAGCCAGGATGGTCTTTCCTGTTTATGGCACGTTAAGGGAGTGATTAGAGGCTGCCCTCAAAGTAGGTGTGATGCCTTTCTGGAGAAGAATGTCATTCCTGACTACACCCACCCACCTGACCAGGTTGCCTTAGGTCAGATGGTGTAAATCCTCTGTTCTGTGCTATGATCCTGTGGGAGGTGTCCCTGCCCATGGCAGGGGGTTGGAACTGGATGGGCTTTAAGACCCCTTCCAACCCAAACCATTCTCTGATTCTGTGAGTGGCTTCCACAGGCTCACAACAGCTCTGTACCAGACTTGAAGCCAGATCTCCTGAGCACTAGGACAAACCTTTCACCACATCACCAAACATGTTCTTTTCAGTCCTGATCCACCCTGGCACATCGCCTGCCTGCAGTATTCCCATGGCTGCTCTCACTCTGCTAGTCACACCTGATCTTCCCTGAACTGGAACAAAACATATTTCACAGCAGGCCTGCACAGAGGTTTTTGGCCTTTCCAGTTCTCCTGTGGTTCAGAAACACCTTCCCTGCCTGGTGTGATACTGCTGTACGAGGACACGCGACTTTATTCACACTTGGTTAGGCGATGCTGAGCGTGGCCAAGGGATGCAGATTAGAACCTGCCCCCAGCCAGGACAGAAATAATCCTGGCCCCACACCACCGCACCGAGGAAGAACTCTGGCTCTGAGTTAATGAACCACAAATTCCAGCTTAATGAGTTTTATACTGAGGAGAATAATTAATGTAATTAGTACTGATATGAAAATGATGGTACTCGAGCCAAGCCTGGATTAGAAGGGGGAGGGGAGGACCTGGGGGTGGGAGGAAGCTTGGAGGAAGCTCATTCCGTCTATGGTGCTGTTCACCCAGAGGAACAGGGCTGGATGCATTCTTGGCAGACTTTAAAACCTCACCTCCCATCCGCCATAAAGGGAAAGAAAATAGAGCATGACAGTACAGCAGAAAAGAGATCAGCCATCTCAGTTTGCAGCAGAGACGTGGAATCTTTAATGCAGCTCTTCCCTGAGCTGTCCTTTAATTTGCAGTTCCTCCACCCCACTCCATACTTGTGGTACATCATCTTCTCTCCCTGGTGCCTGGTTTTTACTTCTACATGAAAAGCTCTTTAGAAAGGTGACTGGCTCCAAGGATAGAACAATTCTTAAGCTATATAAGTATTTAGATATGTTTTATGTATTTAGAGCCGCCCAATGGGCAGTAACACTGATAGTTTATTTTTATACGTATAGATTGATACACAAATTTCTCTATCCAAATAAATTTCTCCATGCACATAAAGTGACCCAGAAGGAGGCACTGTGTTCTGAGTGAGGCACTGAGCATAGTACAGTCAGAAGAGCCCTCAAAACTCACCTTAATATCACATCTGATAGCAGCGGGGAAATAAAAAGAGGCAGGAAGGAATGTGTTTCACAGCGCCTCTGTTTGAGTGGGCATCTCTTCCACCTTATCTGTGCAAAGTGTCTCTGATACTGGCCTGGGTGTTTGTGCGCCTTTATCATTCAGATGAGCAAAGCTTTAGCTGGGTGTTGGTGGGAGCCACCAGGTAAATGGCGTTTGTTTTATAATCTGCCACACAGGACGTTAATCTAGATTCTTTTCCCCTGTTCTGAAAGTAAATGCGGTCCTAGGGGGAGATGCCAGGTTCCAGAAATACAGGATCAACTTGTCTGGTTTTGTGCAAAGCAAGGAGAGCGTTGCCAGCAGTCTGCTTTCACCATCCGGCTCTGGTGCTTGGATCTGCACGCTCTCCTGGGTCACATTGTCCCTGAGGAGAAGTTGTGCTTCTCCTTGAACTATTCTGAGAAACCACCAAGAGAAACTCAATTCCCAGCGATGTGTGCCGTCCTTTGTCTCGTGCTATCCAATAAAACCTTACCTGGTAAGGACCGTCTTGGGCTCCTGCTAATGCAGGTTATATTCAACCTATTAACTGTAAGACTGAGCATTTCACCCTCCCCTCTTGACCACCCATCCAGCCCCCTGCCATTTGCTAGCCCAGATCTGTGGCTGAATTGTTCCAAAAGGTCTTTATCTGGAGGCAGAGGCTCTATCCTTGTGCAGTGGAGTTTTTTATTATAAAATATCCTGGGGATTTTTCATTCTCAGAGTTAGCAGCTTGTGCTAAAAATTCTCTAATGGTGTATTGATCAGATCTGTCTGATAAGGCACCTCCTAAGTAAGTGCAAGCATTGTGTTCAGGTGGACTGAACAGATGCCCCGTTTTGCCATGAGTGCATGCCTGTGCACACGTGTATGCACTAATGTGTCTGTCTGTCTGTCTGTCTGCCTGTCCCATGCATAGCTAGCTCCTCTGCCCACTGCGGAATGGTGGCAGCTCACCAGGGCAGGCGGGCAGGATGGGGTCTGCTGGTTCAGCAAGGCAAACCCTGGCCACGGGAGCAGGATTGGCAAACCAGTACTATGCAGACTCCTCTGTGTGAGCAGTGTCTGGAGGGGGAAAGGAAGGAATCTGCCCTGGAAGTCCTGGTCCTGCTGCTTTCAGGGCTGCTGGGGTTGTGGGGGGACCTGGCCAAGCTGGGGCTGTGCCACCAGCACTGTGGTTTCCTGACCCTGGACATACAGAAGGAACGCCCCCCCCCCCCCCCCAAACAGGAGCTCTTCCTGCTCCTCACACCCCATCCTTTTGCTTCTCTCCTTTTTAACCATCAGACCCCCTTTAAAGATGGAGTTTTAGTCTGTGCTTGTTTCTCGTGTGAATCCAGCTATTATTAATCCCAGATTAACCAGGGAACACTTCCCACCAGCTGGTACAGAGCCCTGTCCTGCCCCTGACCAAGGTACGTTTGATCTCTATGTGCTCCTGGTGAGGAAACATCTGGGACACCAGTGTTTGCCTGCTCACTGAACCATGCTTCATGTGTGTTATCAGTGTGCTTAACTAAGGAGGGGCAGAGATGGAACAGTGTCCTTCCCCCTGCATCATGGATAGGGCAGAGGAGGGGTCTTTGGGCTCCACATCCCTCTCTGACTGTTCCCATTGCAGCATTCTAGAATGCAGCAGGGGCTGCAAAAGCAGCTGCAATGCATTTGTTGCCTTAAAACATTCAATGCATAACTGCACGTGGAACCAGGGAATGAGGACACTGGCACAAGAAGTGGGCTAGAGAGGAGGGGGGCCCCCAGGATGACTTCACCTATACCTTCCCAAAACAGCTGCTAGCCCAGAGATCTGGCTGTTTGTGGCTCTGATTCTCTTCAACCCTCTCTCACATGGAAGCAGAGAGGAAGCTTCCCCAAAAGGTGAAATAAATGATCTGAAAAAGAGATCTCTCACA
Source organism: Phaenicophaeus curvirostris (assembly GCF_032191515.1). NCBI lineage: Eukaryota > Metazoa > Chordata > Aves > Cuculiformes > Cuculidae > Phaenicophaeus > Phaenicophaeus curvirostris. The sequence goes on along the minus strand of NC_091416.1, from coordinate 643,089 downwards.
GAGCACTTGGGCATCATAATTACAGCTGTATTGCTCTGAGGGCAGAGCTCCAGTAGTTACGTGCACCAGGCATTGCCTTGCAGGTCACCTTGAAGTCCCATGTCCCCAGCAGTGCTGCAAACAGTGAAAGATGCAACATGAAAGGCAGGACAATCCAGCTCTGAGGACAGGCAGTTCTCAGCCAGTAACTCCTGGGGCTCAGCGCAAAGGCAGGAGTGTGTACGCACTTGTGTACATTTGAGGGTGTGAATGTGCAAGGGATGATGGATGTAGTGAACAACTCAGGGAGAAGTTGCTGCTAGGAGAAAGGAAGAGATCAAGCACCTCACACAAGTTTCACAGCGATGAGAGAAGTTGTTATAACTCTTCAGTTCACTTTTATTTAAGTTCTGTGATCAGGCTTTTCCATCTGCAAGAGCTCTTGTGTCAGTGCCACCAACATATGGAATAGAAATGATGACATTTTACCCCAGTAACAGGAAAAATGGCTTCATGTGTCACACCAGTAAGACACAGAAATCAGACACCAGTTCCTCCCATATGCTGTGAGCCCACTGGATGCACAAACACACTTCACCAGCTCCCTCTTCAGCTTGTTCAGCAATCTACCCCCAACAACGTTATTGGATGGCTCTGTTCCCAGAGAAGGGAGCTTTTAATACTGTTTTGCACCATTGCAAGCAGGGAACACCTCTCATCAGCATCGCTGCATAAGGTTTTCTGTGCCTGCGAGGTCACCACAGGCATGGGCAGCTTTATCATGGAGCGAAGCCAGTGGTGAGCCCGTGGCAAGAGGTTCAGCACAGTTTGGAAATACCCATTAGGTAAAGATTGTGCAGTTGTGTGGAAAGGGGGGAGGATAAGAGCCCTGAATCAGAACCACTGCTAAATGCAGCTCTGTTAAACTAAAATAATGGACTTGAACCTCATTATCTCTTTCTTCAAGGTTTTTCCTCTTTTTCTAAGGTACAAAGGAATTTGGTGGTGTGTGTGGAGACTCTCTTTGAGACTCTATTTTTTTTGAGACCAACCCAATTCATAAGGAGATGAGAGAATTAAGAGGCAAAGAGAACCAAGACATTCCTAAGCTTAATATACGTGCCGACATAAGTCAAACTACTGCTTTGAGTTTAGGCTGTTCTTGCTTTTTCCCTTTCTAAGGAGGAATGAAATCCTCTTGCTTTGCTGCAAAGCACGGTCTTTTGCAGGCAGCTCAAATTCAAAGCCACACAAGGCAACCAGAGTTTTTCTGTAGCATTCCAGTCTGTGTCTCTGCTTTCTCCTTCCTCAAGTGCTGCCCCTCCAGCCACAGAGAGCAGAAAACCCACCTGCAACATGTTCTCTGCCTCCTCTGGCAAAGAATCGCTTTGTCTAGCTTGATTCTTTAAAGATCTAAAGACCTGACCATATTCCACTTCTCATTTAAATTCTTTGATCCGTCTGAAACTGCATCAGGTGAAGGCTCCAATCAAATCTCCTTTAATTGCCACCGTGCAGGCAGCATCCTGCTCTTACATGCATGCAAACAGGCAAGTGTGTAAAGGGCTTTTACTTGCTTATTCTCCATGGTCAGTGTTGCTGGGTGGTTTCCAGGACGTCAGAGACCCCTGGGACTTCCAGCACCATCACCTTTCCAAACAGAGTGACCTAGGCAGATTTCGCAGACTCCAAAGCCTGGTTCCCTTGCTGGAGTGAATGTGTTGGCTGTGGTTTCAGTTCAGAGCACACCCAATTTCCAGCTCTGTGGTAACCAGAAAGTACCCCAAGGTATACTGAGAAGAAAACAAGAGAGAGAAATACATTATCTGAATCAAGACACGTAGCACTTGAGTCCGTTGGTGTAAGGAAATGACTACCTGAATTCTCTCACGACTGGCAGAGGAAACGTGAATCCAAGTGACTCCCAAAAGGGCTCCATAGGTCAAGACCAAAAGGATGGTATTGGAAATGTTGTGTTTAATGCTCTAAGGCTGTATAGTCCCCTCTTCCTCCGGGAATGAGAGAGCTCCGTGCACTAGCACACTTGAAAGCTGCTATGCCTGTTCAAGGTATTGGCCATTTCGGCTTGGCCAAGAGATGCATCAGTGCTTCTTCATCCACACCTCACCCAGCCAAGCAGAGCCAGGGATCCTAGCTATACAACAACCTGTCAGCAGGAAACTGCCTCCCCACATGGTGCAGCTGCCACAGAGACAAAATCTTGTCTTTGTGACCAGCTACCATGCTGTCCTCACAAAGCAAAGTGGCAACGTGCATCAGGGAAGAGGGGAAGAGGGGTGGGAAGAGTTGGTTCTCCAAGGGCATATTGTATGCCGTGCGAGGGCCCAGTGGGATCCTTGGATCCGTGTGGTGTCATCCTCACATACTGCTATATTGCTTAACTGAAGAATAAATTCTCTCTTATATACAGGTCTATTTACTAGCCTACCACGAGGTAGTGTGAACGAAGATGTGCTTCTCTGCAGAAGAAGAGGGACAAGCAGGGTGAGTTTTGGGGCTCCTCTAGGTAATGGGAACACAGAAAGTGCATAGAGCAATGATAGCTGTCTAGATTCAGATATACAAAAATAAAACAATGCCTCTGTCCATGTGGCATGGCAGGAGCTGGGCTGGTAGTGTACAACACCCTATTCATACCTCCTCTATGGGGAGGCTTTTGTCTTGATGGCAGCTTCACTTCTTATTTGTTCAAGCGGCACTGAAATATTTTTTGGTGTCTGGGCAGCAGGATAATGTTGTGGCCCCCATCCCTCCCTCCCTCATGCACTTTGCTCAAACATCCTCATGATTTCCAGAGAGATATTAAGTGTCTGCAGAATGCCAAGTACACAACCCACGACAAAGGGAAGTAAATGCCCATTTGCCAAGAAGGCATAGCCCCTCATTCAGAACTGTGCCAGCTGTCATCCCTTCTATGCCATAACTGGGTGAAACAGATGAAAATTATCCTTGGAACCAAGCTCTTATACAGGATGTCCATTCCTTTTTCCTCCTCTTCCTCTTCTTTGCTTTTATATACATTTTAAGTGTATAGCTATATTTATTTTTCTTCTAGTACAAGTGAACACAAACGTGATGTGGAGATAAATCCCCTTCTCTAAAACACGTTGTGGTTACAGGAATGCACACGTTCAGATTTACACACCCACACACGTTCCAATATCAAAAAAAATCTGTCATCCCAAAACTAAGATGCTTTTAAAAAAGTTAAGAGTCCAGATTCCTCCATTGGCTTTCATCCTTCATTAAGGGCAAGAAGATTTCCTGAAATCATTATTTATTCTTTATATTCTGCCTGAGTTCATTTTAAAATTCCAATCAACAGATGCAAGGAAGAGTGGGGGAAAAGCTAGTGGGGGGTCACATTAGGCTTTGAAGAGGAAAATTAGAGAGAATTTTTCCTTTCTAATTCTTTTCCCCTTTGGGTTTCAGGTTATAAGACGTTTTTTTAAAGGATGCTTACTCCAAATGTGTTGGCTTCAAAATACGTCCCCATGCTGTCTGGATTTAAAAGAGTCAATCCAAGAGATTAGGAGCAGGAGCAGGAGGGGAAAAGAACAGAAACAAACCCCTTAAACCAAGCCCTTTCCTCTATTATTGGGTTGGTTTTGAGCATCTTTCCTTATAAGCATCTCATCATTTGGTTCAGCAATCTTGGCTGTTTAACTCTTCACAACAGGGATTTCCTATCCCCACTGCCAAAGGGAAAACAAATTTCCCCAGGGATTTCCTATCCCCACTGCCAAGGGGAATTGCTACAGCCTCCAATTTGAGCACTATCTGTGCTGTAAAACTTCACACAGGCTGGAACAAGGGCTGTGAAGAATCCGTACCCGGCTACTCTGGTGCAAACAGCGTAGAGATCGACACAAGGGAACCTACAGACATTTAATCAGGTTGGGCACATCCCATCCAACACAGGGCAGCTCTCACCCACAGACACATGCACACACATAGCCAGCTTGATACAGGAGGGTCAGGATGAGAAAAGAAAGGTGCAAATACTGAATTAGACGTGGGCAAAGGTAGAGTGTTCCCTTGAGCATTAGCAAGCCAGGCAGATAATTAACCTAATGATGTCAGTTACAATTGCACCCAAATTGAAAAATCAATAAATAAAATAAGCGATGGCAAAGGGGAGGGGGTCTAAAAGGCCTTGGTTGTTGAGCGACAGGGTCAGGAGAAGTGAAAAACATGAGCTTCTTCATTTTGCCGTGTTGACACTTTAAACATACTGTTCCTTAGGACAGATGTAAGGAGCCCGGGAACCGGGAGGTGGGCAGCAGAAGGAGATGTCATAATGATGAGGATAAAGATCTTGTGGGAGGTCTGACAAGGGGGTATAGACATGAGGGGTCTTCTCCAGATATCGATCTTCATGTGAGTAACAGCGGGTCAGGTAATCACTCGCATTCGATATCTCTGAGTGACACTTTCCAAAGTTCTGTAAGTAGAGACAAAAGTCAACGGGTGAAAACTCTGGGAGCATTGGCCATAAAACATACACCTCTCCAGCTCCTTGCTGAGACACACACACAATAAGTAGGATGGAAAATTAAATAGTTCTGCTTCCTGCTTCCGAAAAGTACAAACTCAGGTGATAAATCCTCACATTTCAAATCTTTGTCTCACTTCCCAAAATATCCATTTTGCTGATGAATATGTATAGATTTTCCACTGTTTGCCCCTTGTCTGAACGTGCTCTGCCTCTCTAGATAAAATAAGCAGTTGGCCAAGAAAGGACAGTTTATTTTCAGTCTTTCTAACTCATCCACACCTAAGTTTTGAAAAATCAGTGCTTATATGCATGATTAATCTAACCCAGGCTCATGCTCTTTTATTTAAAGGGCACATGTGTCCTACCAGGGACTTTCGAGGCAAAATAGGTTCTTGTGGCTGATGTTTACCCACTAGGTAGGAGTGCGTGTGCTAAGCTTCACCCATGTGAAGCTTCACCCATGTGAAGCTCCACCGAAAGCCTTGGGGCCAGTTTTGTAAGTCAAATTGACTAGAGAGGATATAGAACACTCGGAAGACAGAAAGTGCTCTGGGATCCCACTGTCTTCCCTCTGAAGGAGCACATTCTTATGGATGCTTTGCAAAATCTTATTCTTCCTCTTGAAGTGCCAAATGAAAACCTCTCTGAGTCCAAGGATTCTTTGATTTCTATTGAGATAATTTTGCAAAGGTGTGGCAAGCAATGCAGCAAAACCACTGCTTGTTCCAGTGAAAAAATGTTTTATCCCAGAAAACTCGATGCAAAGAGCAACAACAGGAAGAGAGAGTCTTCCCTGCCCCTCCTGGTGTGCCTGCAGGGAATATCTGTAAGCTCAGGGTTGTGCAAAGTATTCCCACAGCCCAGGAATCTGTGTCCCAGAGGGCGGCAGTGGATGGGAAGGATTCCTCCCTGCTCACAAACTCTTTCCTCCGCTTTGAAGCCCTTCAGGATGACCCAAGCAGGAGGGACATGATTTGATCAGGGCAATGATTTGATCTTTAAAATCAACCCACATTGATGGGTTAATCTCTTCTCTAAGAGAGAGCACATGCACTGGCAATCACCCTTTATGCTTGTGGTTTGAGCTAGGGCTGGTTGACGCAAGTAACTTGCCCTTGAGTCCTTCCTTTTTCTCTTTCAAAACACCAGAAACAGTGAGTTTAGTGGAAAGGACAAGGACTTGACCCTCAGGAGAAAATGCCTGAAGGAACAGAACAATGTACTCTGCTTGTCTGCTGCCAGTTCCCGGATAAATATTTCACCAGGGTGCTTAAAAAAATCATATAGGAAACAAAGTGTCGACAATAATTTATTGATGGTTTGGACTGCTTGGAAGAGGCAACAAGCAAGTTGGAGGGCTGTGTGGTCTGAAGGCAATTTCAGGAACAGCCTCACTGAGAGCAATGAAGGCCACTAGAGGATGGAAAGTTTGTCTGAGCACCAGGAAAAGAGCAGCAGTGCTAAGGACAATCTGATTTTTATTGTTCTTTTCCTTGGCAAAACTGTATATTCTACTGCTTAAGGTTTTGAAAGGCAGTGACCTTGATCTGGCCATACAGGAAAGAATAATAGGCTCTAGGTGCCTTCTATTACAGTTAGAATTGCTGTGTTGGTATCTGAAATCCAGACGGGCCATTCCCAGTTACCTCATGAGGTTTTTGTCCACTTCTGGCTTTTAATTGCAAGGTGGAGAGGTGCTGTGCAGCCTTATAGCTGTTCAGCTGGAGGAACCCAAGCCAGGGGTCACAAGGAAGCTTCTCTAACTCTACTTTAACCCCTACAATCCCTTCCCAGCTGCTTCAGCCAGCCCTGACTTATGGCTGTACCATTTCCAGGTGGGAAGCTGAGGTCTCAGCAGAATTCCAGGCTCAGATTTACACTGTACCACACACAACCCTGTGGCTGGAAAACTGTGCAAGCTGTGGCAGTGGGAAGAGAGTAAATGGCCTGAAGTTGCACCAGGGGTGGTTCAGATTAGATATAAGGAAAAAATCCAATCCTTCCCTGAAAGGGTTTTCAGGCACTGGCAGAGGCTGCCCAGGGAGGTGGTTGAGTCCTCATGCCTGGAGGGATTTAAAAGACAAGTAGATGAGGTGCTCAAGGGATAAGGTTTAGTGAACAGGTACAGTTGGACTCAATGACCTCAAAGGTCTTTTCTAATCAAACAATCCTGTGATTCTGTGGTTCAACACAAGCCTGGAGACAGCTGTATTCATGCAGATTCTATAGCCTAAGCGGGGATCCATACTATAAGGGAAGCAGGGAACAAAGAACAGCTGATTGCTATTGTTCTGATTGCACCAGCTGATAAAAGGAGATGAAGAGGGGCTAACAGGGAGGGGGAGTGTTAGCCAACACAGGCTGTGCAAAGGTCCTCTTCCTGTGTAGTCCTCTCTCAAGAAATCTCAGCCAGAACTGAACTGCTTTCCATTCCTGTGAGGGGGAAACAGTATGAGCCGCGCTGCTTAATGGAGGTAAGTCATTAACTGACAGCTCAACTTTCTGGATAGAGCTAACCTGAAAGGGAGGTTGTCTCAATGATTGCAATTTAGTAAGCTATAGCAGGCAAGAGGGTCTTTTAGCAAGGCTGGCAGTCTATTAGCAGTTAAATGGGAAGGTAGGTTTATAGGCTTTTTGAGCATGCAATGGAAAAGCATAGGGCTTCATACGAGTACATGCACTCAAAGGGTCTAATAGAGAGAAAGGTCTAATAGGAAAGAGATTCTCAGTTAACATAAGTAGGCATCTTGTGTAAATGGAGGTGGTTTTTAGCATATAACACTAGAAGAAGCAGAAGGGGTCATAAGATATTATTTTACAGGCTGCCTATTGACAATATAGCGGGTCAGCCAAGCCTATTTCTTTCTGTTTATCTACCAGTTAGTGTGGGCATGAAACAAGCACCTGTGAAGGAGGGCTAGGGGAGATAGGAGCAATTTTGTCAGCACTTCTATTTGATCAGAGGAGTATGAACAAACTCTGCTTTTCTTTCTGGGCAGGGCTCTGTGCTCACTGCCCACAGGTGGGAGTGGGGCCAGGGCAGGGCAGCTAGCAAATGCAAGCGTTGGGCTCCAAGGAAGAGACTTCCCTGTCTCCTTTACTTTTCCGAGGCATGTGGAGCCGGGAGTCACCTTGCTCATGCTTTGTTCCCTGATTGCATTTCTAAGTAGTGAAAGAACAGAGGGGGAAAAAACCCAGCCTGATGTTTTTTAATGTATTTAGCAGCCAGTGCCCTTTGACTTCCTTCCCCAGTCCCACTGTGACTTTTCCCAGATCTAATTTACCCTTAACAAAGTTTGAAATTAAATTAGGGATAATGAACTAATTAAATTGAACTGACACACAATTCTGCCACCTTCCCCCACCTGACTTCTCCCACTTGCCTGGCTTTCCAGCCTGACTCCATGCAATTCTTCACTATCTGGGTTACATCCTCCCTTCTCAGTTTTATTTTCAAGAGCTTGATTAAAGGGGATGTCAGCAATCTATCCATTTCAGACAGCCTGGCAGATTACCTTTAAACAGTCTTTATTTGATTGAATTAGAGAGCTTTCATTTCTGCCATGACTTGATCTCAGCCCTTCTCCATCCCCTATACACCCATCTCCAGCTTTTCTTCTGTTTGTGATCACCACTTAGTAGAACTCCTGACAGCTCTCTTTGCAAACTGACCATATCCTGTACTTTTAATCATCCCTAACTAATGAGTTCTTAGTGGTCTAAAAGTGACAAGCTCCTCCTCGGGGTCCTGAGGGTTCCTCTGCTATATTTTAATCCAGGAAATCTGAAGGCTCTGCTACATATGAGAGCTGGACAGATGATGCTGCAGAGGACTGTGGCTTCTGCTCTTGCTCAAAAGCCTGAGAGCTGGTTAACAGCCTCTCATGCCATTTAAACTTGTCTTTAGTCTTGCAGTGTGGCTCACAAAGAGAAGCAGGCTGGTTTTCTCTGCTTGGCTAAACTCAAGGCAAACACAATGCGTGTTAATGCAGTAACTGGATGCGTTAGCTTGTTCCCTGGCTGGGGAAAAAAAAAAAATCCCTGCTGCTCAAAACTATTCAAACTTTGTACTGCTACTACTCCAAGCCTCTCTGAGACAGCTTTGAATTCTAGGATGCAGCATAGGCTGATGGTTAGAAAGAAGCAGCATTGTTGAGTGACTGTTGCCATAGTCTGGATCAGTCAGTGGAGAGGATGGAAGTGGCGGAAGATAGAAAATATAATGGGAACTGAATATAAGACTATTTCATCATGGTATTGGGAGCCTCGCATCCTCTCCTCTCTGTTTCTAAACTCTGTTCAGCACATTTGAACTGTATTTTCCAAGTACAGCTGCAACTTTAGGTATGTCCCAGGGTGCTCCTGCTCTCTGATACCTTGCCTATCAGGGAGCTCCTGGAATAATCACTGTCATAAGTAAATAACTGTCCTGAGTAGGGAACAAACACACCAGGGATGGGTGGGAACTGAATCCAGGAGGCCCTGAGTGCTCCTTTTTGTGAGGACAAAACTGATGGCAAGTGAGACAGAGGGGCTCACCCCTGGGTTCAGAAAAGAAAGGTTGAGCTTGGGGAAGGCTGAAATTCCCAGAACATAGGGTAAGTACCTGTGATGACGGATGTACCCACACACACATGCAAGAGTTATTTGTGCAGAAAACTTGCTCATAAAGTTACATTCCTTCTTACAGCATGTGTTTAACCCTTTCTGTCTATAGGTATGTACTCGTTCTCTGTTCCTATAGCATCTTAGAACACCATTAATCTTAAACACTTCCCTACATGCTGTTTGCCTCCTGGGTCTTTCTTTCTACCCTTTTGGAGTCAGGACAGTGCTGTTACCCTCATTTACCAATTGGAAATGAATAAGAAGCCACCTTAATTCTTAATAATCCTGAATATTAGAAATGGGGCTCTTGACTTGGGGGACATTCAGGCAATTGTGGTGTTGGTAGGAAGGGATTGTGGCAACTGGGACTTGAGTCGAGGCTGCTTGGTGGTTCTCCAATATCCCCAGCTCAATCTGCACCAGATCTGTAACTGTTGGAGGTTTAATAGTTTTACAGGGATATTCAGGAAGCAGAACTGGGAACCTGAACCCTGGTCATGAATTTGCTGGTATCTTGGTGCAAGCTTCATGGGCTTGAGCTATTCTTGCTGTAATATGGGCAAGAAATTCCTAAACAAAACCGTGACCAGGAATGCAGGGAGGTGAGGGGGGTATAATGAAGAAAAAAACACCAAAAAAATCTCATTCCCCCTGTCTGCAATGTGTCTTACCCAGGAGATTTTGTAGTGGTGAGATTACACCTTCAAAGCACCATATGACTGGCTTTATTTTTACTTCAGAGAAACTGGGAGGATTTCCAAATTTGGATTTGGAGGATTACTGTCCTTTTGCTGACAATAAAATCCCCCACCCCAGGGAGGACAAGGCAAGACCTCCCAGGATGGATTAGGGAGTGCTTGCTTTGTGTGTAACAGTGGGAGGGGTCCTCCAGAGCAACCCAAGAAACTGTTGGGAGCTGGAGGTGAAGGTGTAAGGGGAGGTGGCTGCTTTCAAGCACATCCTCCTCTGGGATGGTGTTTTCATCCTCTCTCTATGTGCAAGAGGCTCATGGTGCTGCTGCCACCTCTTGGAGCCAGGCAGGTGCCTGGGAGCTGGTCAGCCCCTGTCTCCAGTGACCAACAGCCAACCAAATGGAGAAAAGAAAAACCAATCCAAAACTTACTGTCCACTCTCGCTCGTTACGTCTACGAAGACCTTGATCCTCATTCTGGGAGCAGGGGTGGGTGAGACCGCAAGAGAGAGAGGTTACCGCTCTGGTCCGCGTCAGGTCTGCTGCAGACACTTACCTAGGAAGGCTTTTGCTACAGCAAGGGAACTACAGGGCTGCTTCCAACATGGGAAAACCAGGGACCACGGGGATAGAGGCAAACAGAACTAACCCATTGCAAAGCTTCCACCTTGGGGTTTCTGCTCCACCTTAACCCACCTGTTAGTAGGGATGTTCCTAGTCTGCAAGGAGGCACTGCATCAACAGGACTGTCCAGCGGGACTTGTCAAAGTATCATTTTTCCCCTGCTTATCCTCCGGCACAGAGCTATCCTCCTCATTCCCAAGGATCCAATTCCCTTGCCCTCTCTCTTCTCCAAAAAACCCCTCCTCACCCACAAGGTGCCACTGCTCTGTGTGCCTACTCTGATCTACCCTGCGTAACCTGGGAGGGATTCAGAGCTGCAAAGAGCCTCATCTCTCCTTTTGCTTCTTTCCTTGTCTCCCCACCTTTCTCTGCATCTCTTCATTGGGTAACCCTGTGGGGCTGTAGCTCCCTTAAACCCACAACTCCTTCCTCTGATTTAAAAGGCAACAAAATACATGGGAAGGAGGGAGGCAGAAGCTGCAGTCACCACGACTTGGGAATATACAGGAGAGAGGAAGAGTCGTAGCCAAGAAGCGAGCACCACTGGCATTTTCTTGGCCACAATTCTTGGCATCACCCAGCAGATCTCCCATGGAGTGGGAAAGGAGAGCTGCCTCCCTTTCAGATAGGGACCTTGTGGCTTTAAGACCTGCGAAAACAGTATGATTATAGGATAGGGGAATGGAAGAACTGAAGACACCACTGCAAACACCATTCTGTTTCAAAGGGTCACTGGTAATTGGAGATGGTTCAGAACAACCACTTGCAGGTTTAAATGCAAGCTGAGTTCTCATCAGTCCTGCCACAGGACCTGACCTTGAAGGATTTTGGTGATGCTTAAGCAAAGTGGTCAGAAAAACATGAGAAAAGGGAGAAAGGTTTAGTTTCAGTCTTTGAGAAGGCACGCATCAAGGAAAATATTAACCCCTCCCTCTGAAACATCCCAACGTGCTGCCTGCACCAACCTCACACAACACAACTCTTTATTTTTGGATATGCAGTCCTTCTCTGTCTGTCTCATTCACTGACTCTCTCGAATGCAGGAACCCTTATGTGTTCCCACAATCTCTCACATACTCTCCCACCTTGCTCCTTCACACATGCACATATGCTCCATCTTATCTATAGTTTCCTCATGTACGCAAGCTCTTTTCTCTTTTCCTTTTAGTCAGTGCCCTTTCCTTTCCCTCCTCTTCTTGTACTGACTGGCTTGGAAAGGCCCTCTCCACATCCCAATGAGGGTTTTTAGCTTCAGCTTCCACACATCCTAGTGTCACTGCTTTGCTTCATGCTGCTGAGCCTTACAAAGATTCCCCAAGCCAAGTCCCACACCAATAGCTGTGCCCTTCAAACCCACCTCGTTTCTCCCTGTGTCTCCAGCCAGACCCCTGTTCTGAAACAAAGCCATTAACCCTTTTCCCCCTCCCACGTGCCTCACCTCGCTGTAGAAAGCAAAGGAAAATGCTGCAAAGACCATGCAGAGAAGGCAAGGCGATGCATTCACCAAAAATAAGGGTAGCAGAGAGAGCAGCAGTCGTCATGGGTAGCGTGCGGGAGGTGGAGGGAGTGGGGAGGAGGACAGACTGGATGCATAGGAGCCACTTCCATAGGAAGGAGAGGAGATGCAGGGAGGGAGCACTGACTTGAGAGGGGTGCAGTGAGGAAGGCAGAGTGCAATCGTGTACCTTGAGGCCAGAATCTGAGGGGAAAGGGCCTAGAGTGACATGCGCTAGCGTAAGTTGGGCTGGATGGTTGCATACTCGACTAGGTCTCCGCCAGCATGGATGGAGGTCCGAGGACTGGGTGACGAGGCCAGAGCGGACGTGTCCAGCTCTGCATAGTGGACATCACAGTCCTTGTTGCCAGAGTTCTGGAGAGAAGAGATCAGCAAGGCGGTGGGGACACAGGAGGGAGGGATTGGGGTTGAAGTGGGAAGGCAAGGGACCGAGAACACAGGGACCGTGCAGAAGGTGGGGAGCGAGTGAATGAGACGGGAGAGGGAGTGTGTGAAGGATGGAGGGAGAAAGAAGAAAAGAGGGGAGGGAGGGAAGAAAAAACAGTTAAAAAGAAGGAGGTAGGGAGGTAATGAACAATCAGTTAGGTAAAATCCCAAATCAAAGCAAAGGTCCCAATAGCACTGCTCCCCAAATTCGCCTCTGAGCTGAGCGACTCGGCCCAGACTGGCAGCACTCCCATCTGCCCCTCTTGCTGCAGTTGCTCCCAGCAGCATCTCACTGCTCTGATCTTCCGTCTACCCTTCTGGGATCATCGTTTTCCTTAACTGGGGGCGATTCAGTGAATTCAAACCTTATCAGTTGCCTGAGCTGTCAGTTTTGACCTAGGAATTTGGGGTTCATTGCAGCACAATGAGCCACACTGGAGGGTTGAGGGCATGAGTGAAAATAATGGGGAAGGTTTGAATTTCGGATGCTGGGAAGGAGATACCCGGAGGGAGTGGCTACAAAGCCTTAGCTCCAAGGGCAGGTTTGCAGCAGACACATTGCTATTCGAACAAACTGCCCGGAGAAGTGGTGGAGTCTCCATCCCTGGAGGGGTTCAAAAAACAAGTAGATGTGGCAATTGAGGACGTGGTTTAGCAGGCACGGTTGGACTGGATGAGCTCAGAGGCCTTTTCCAACCTTAATGATTGCATGATTGTATGATAGGGAAATGACACTGCTTAGCCAATACTGTTGTTTTGACCTAGCATGGAGGCTGTAGTGTTCTTTCTTCCTACTCTTTAACATGAGGCTTGCCTGCACAGTATGCTACTGCAGATTAACCATGCAGCATGATTTTGTCACTGTAATAACATCTAATAGATGCTGAAAGCATCTTTCTCTGGCACAAAAATATTTATGGGTATTCCCTTACTAAGCGGGCTTATCAGTAAGAACTGCATGAATAGAATATTATCCAATTTGTCTGATCGTTCCTACCCAGATGTCTTTCATCCTTTGCAAATAACAATGGTCGGAGAAACCTGGAAGGCAGGATGGAATGGATGGAAACCTTGCTGCTCAGCAGGGAGAACGAATCATCAGGAGGAGCCCTGGTGTCAGGAGCCAAGGTGCGAAGGGGGTACCCTGGCTTCTGGCCCTGTGGAGGTTCTTCAATACTTGCTTTTGGGCCTGGTTTCTGCACTAGCATTAGCCAAGCATCTGCTAAGCCTCTCTGAGAGGAGAGAGTTTTCTCTTCCAAGTGAAATAGCTTTCCAATTTCTCTATCCAAAATGGCTGTATCGCACAGCAATTATGCAAAAGGTGTTTAATTTGAAAATGTTTCTCTTCTCTTTGTTTGGAAGCATCCTTAGCCACACACCAGCTGTGGCAGAGCCATTTGCAGAAGTTTATAGCCCTGTAATGGACTGGTTTAGTGCCTGTTGCTGGAAGGGGTTATTCAGTGAGTGATTATCTTCGACAGCCGTGCTGTTCTGTGCCAGGGTTTGGCTCCCTGCTGGCATCTCCTGCCACAGGGATGGGGGAAAGGGGGACGCAGCTGCAGTGGCATTTCCAGTGTTCGGTTCTGCTGTGGTGCTCAGTGAAGCTGGAGCACCAGAAGGTTTGAGGTTCCCCCTCTGTCCTGCCCTTGGGGAGGTGACCAGATGGCACTGACAAGGAATGAAAGGTGTGCATCCTATCCCTCTTTTGTCTGGACCCAGACTGACTGCCTATGGATATCCGAAAGAATTAGTAACGTCAACTTCAGTCTCAAACTTAAACCTATGCCCTGCAGAACTCCTTCCCCCTAAACTTCGTGTCTCGGTGCCTCCTCTAATCCCAGAGAAAGGCAGACCAAGTCTTTACCTCCTCATTCCTATCCTGTCTCCTTTGCTTCACTCCAAAATAGTGCTTCCTGCCCACCAAGGATGTTTTTTTCCACAGAATTCCCTTGCTTTCTGCCACTCTTGGGCCCGTTCCGGCTCCCTGCTGCTTGTTTGGAGCAGAATTTATTACAATATCAATAATGTGACTTGTATACAAGGTCTAGCACTGCCACATGCAAGCGCTCTGTAAATCATCAGCATCGGCACCCTGGTAATTGCCCTGTAAACTGAAAGGAATTATTTTGCTGTCTGCAGCAATGAAACTTTCCCTTCTACCTGTGCAAATGGGTGCTGCTGACACATACACTAATCATACTTTAGCTCCTACATGTGCTTGTACCTCCAGCTCTCTCGCTCATGCTCCTCCTCGCACACAAACACACAGCATCTATGTGACCCACAGGCGCTGCCGTGGGCGCACAGAGCTCACTGCTGCTTTTACCCAAGTAACAAGGGATAGGATGAAAGGAAATGGCCTCAAGTTGTGCCAGGGGATTGGATATTAGGAAAAATTGCTTTACTGACAGAGTGGTGAAGCACTGGCAGAGGCTGCTCAGGGCAGTGGTGGAGTCTCCATCCCTGGAGGGGTTCAGAAAGAGTGTAGATGTGGCATTTCAGGACATGGTTTAGTAGGCACGGTGATGTTAGGCTGGTGGTTTGTCTGGATGATCTTGGATGTCTTTGCCAGCTTTAGTAACTCCGTGATTCTGCCCACACATATTTGAATGCTGACACGTGTAGTCTTGTAGGTGCTACTGAAACAGGCACTCACCTTTCCAACCCATTCACTCCTGCTTAGATGCCATCAGATAACCCAAAGCTTTTACCCTATAATAGCTCAGAGACAAAACGTGCAGGCAAGCCCATCACGCCAATGTTGTCTTCTGTGCCCTTATTTTCCACTGCCACTCTCCTTGCATGTTTCTGTGCTGTCAGCTTCATAGTCTTTCCCATAGCTAGCAACACACAAATATTCATTTGTAGCTTCTGACACTGGGCCTATTCCTGTTTTCTGCAGGCATCCCGTCCCTGCAGACGTGCCCCAGCCTCTCCCTTCCACCTGGTCCTATGCCCACACGCCTGTGCCTGCACACCCTCTCTGTGGATTCCTCCCAGCACCTCTCCTGTTTCCCCCTCTCTTGCTCTTTGCCATCTCTAATCACTTTGTGACTCCCATTCTAGCGCTGTGAAATTGTCAACCCCAGGCAGTGGCTTTCATGCTGCCTTGTGATGAATCGAGTTTAGCCCAAATTACGAGGTTTTGCACAATTCATTTAAAGCTGAATGCACCCGCCCCATTTTCCTGCAGAAGCCTTTCCTTTCAACTCTCATCTTCTTCATTACACTCCCTACCCAAATCTCCAGATGAAAAGCCAGCAGAACAAGAATATCCTGCCTTCCTCTTGTGCCTTCTCCTCTAAAGGGTCTCAGAACCACACGTGCAACAAAGCAGCTCCCTATGGATGCATCTCAACACGGGGAGGGGGGCTGAATCAAACTGGGGTTGGCAGAGACCTAGTGGAGCAGAAGGGAAAGTGCTTCCCTCTGTATCCCCAACTGCCCATCTCTCAGGCAATGGGCCATGCAGGTCTAGTTTGCCTCGGTCATCCCTTAGCAAGCTCTTGGAGTGTGGTGAGCGGGTCTGAGTGGAGTGTACTGGTTTGGAGAACCACCACTATGCCTGTTGCATGGAAGTGCTGCCCCAGAGGGAAACTCCTCAGCATCTCCTTAGCAGGGAAGTGTGCGCACAATATGAACAGGAGGCTTTCACGATGCTTTAGGGGTGAAAAGGAGTGACCCCTGTGAGAAGTCCTGCAGGGAGGAAGGCAAAAGCTGGCTCCCTCCAAAGCAATGGGATGCATCCCCAGCCCTGGCTGCAGCAGCACACGCTGCCTGTGCTGTCTGGGAGGAATCCAGAAAAACCGGCACTTCTTGGCAGCTAACAGGCACCCTCCTTCCCCTCGCCAGTCAAGAACTTGAATATCCTGTTGCCTGCCCAAAGGAGACAGTGATTTATCAAGAAATGGGAGCAAGCCTCATCTCGTTCCTGGGGCCAAAAGCCAAAGCATGGCACACGTGTGCGATGGGGGATTGCTGACCAGAGGACAGGACCAGCTCACAGCTGTGCTAGACTTGTGCTAGGCAAGAGCTAGGGCAGCAGCAGTTGAGTCACCCAGACACCGCACCCCTACTGCACAGGGAGTTTCTTCATGGACCAAATGAAATGAGGGCTCCACAGTCCATCACCTCTTGGCTAAAACCACGGATAAGGAGCAGTGAGTGCCAAGCTTGGGACATAGAAATGCATCTTCCCAGACCAGGACTGAGAGCAGCTAACTCTGTTTCCATGGTTACAGAGCAGCTACCCATCAGGCCCCATCTCACATCACTAACTCTGCCACTTAATTAACTGACTGCTCGTTATTTCTCAAAATGAGCTCCTCCATCCTCCTGCTTGCCTGAAATTCATCTCTCGGATGCTCTCCACAGAGCAGCCCGTCTGGCTCTAGCATCCTGCATTTCATTTAAAACTCATCTACTGCTCAGCAAGGATTAGAAAGAGCTGGAGACCAGGACCAGGATGGAGGGAAGGCTCCAAAGGGAAGGGTTTTTTTTCTTTAGGGGTATCAGCCATGTTTCAACTAGGATGAAGCAAATGGGATCACATCAACGCAGTTCAGCACAGATCTTTTTCTTTTTATTTCCAATGCCCTCAGCATCTGTCTCGCTGCAGACTTCTGCTAGCTAAAGGTCACTGGGCCCTGTCCTCCTATTATATGCACCGGAATATGCATTAAAGGGTCATATCAGGATGAACTGGAGGGAGGGTTATAATTAGTTATATTCATAAAATGCTACTCTACTGTGGGCTGATATTTATGCTGCTTTCTCAAACAAATGGGTTCACATTGCTAAAAGCCATAAGCATCAGGTTTGGCATGTCATGCTCTGAACCACCCTGTGGTGAGGAAGAGTTTGAGAGAGACCTGCAGCATTGACATGGGGATCCTGCATCTCCATGGAGGATAGAGGGGAGCAGCCCCATGCCACTGGGTGAGGGAGGGAAAGGATATTGTCTGGGAGGAGGAAGGTTTCCTGTTTCCTCATCAAGGGAGGACTCTGATCCTACCTGTTTTCTATTTCCTATGCCTTTAGCCTTAACAAGCCTCATCCCTCGAAAACCAGCCTTTCCTGCATGGCTGCTAGCATCTCTCCCTGGACCTTAATCTCTGCTGCTGCTACATCACATTAGCATCTCCCTGTCTGAGGCTGAACAAATCCACACACAAAAAAAAAGGGGGGGGTTGGTTATAGAACTTGTTGTCAATTGAGAGTCAAACACTGCCACGCTCTGCCCTGCAGGTAATTGCTTTGTGGAGCTCTGGCTGCAGCACACACCACTCTGAGAGCGGCTTCGTTGGGCTGCGAACTCTATCAGGGGCTCAGTTGCAGGAGGTGAAGAGAGACTGGGGTGAGACAGGTGGCTGAAGGCTTAGCTGTGGGTAACGATGAAACCACCCCGGGCTGTGACAGTCCTGTGATGAGGATTTGGAATAAGCAGGGTGTTTTACTAAGGAACAACCCACAAAAAAACGGCTCTAGTAGCTGTGGAAAGGGGCAAATGCTGAATTAGTCAGTGGCGTTTGAGAAATTGGCTGAGATCAGGGTGGGGAGGTTGCCTCTTCCGGGACAGGATGGTCCTGGGCTATGAAGGCTGCTTGTTCACCCCCATGTGTGGTGAGGGGCTTTTGTTTCTTTAGGTGAGAGATACTGTGTGAAAGGTGGTGAGGCTGAGGCTGGGAAGCACTATCAGCACCCTGATCTCCTTACCAGTTTGTCAGTGTAGGGAGAGGGCTCGGTGGCTGCCATGTCATAGTACGGAGTATGCAAAGGGAGCTTCTGGATTTCCTCCTCATGTTTCACATTGTCTAGGTGAACAACCTGTAATAGAGGAGAGAGAAGAGGGGTGAGGAGAGGGAGTATCGAGGAAGCCATGGACTTCTTTGCTCTTTTAAACCCAATTTTCCTTAATTTAAGCACTGTGGACACTGCTTGGAGTGTTTTCCTAGCCAGAGGAAGGAACATGCGGCTGGGCAGGCATACCTGGATATCTTCTGCAGTCAGGTGGCTTTTCATCTCCTGTTTCCTCTTGGGTGGAGGGGCAGGTTTGTGGGATGGAGGCAAGTCAATTCTGCAGATAAAGAAGTGGTTGCTGATTGGAGAGCAAGTGACAGGGGGGCTGCTTGCTTTGATGTGCCGTAACAAGCGAGATCCTGCATTTGATGGTGTCTGTCGCTGAACTGCCGATATAATCATCTAGATCATCCTCAGTACCCCCTCCTCGTCCTCTTTCTCACCCCAATTAGAATTTTTAATAGAAATAAACTCCCTCCTGGCTGTCTGTTCCTACTTCCAAGTAAATCCCCATGTCAGATTGCAGCCCCCAAGGGTGCATCTGAGGTACCTGTCTCCAGGCACTGTTTTGGAATGGCTCAAATCATCCCTGGCTGGAGGCTTTTTTTCTGGCTGTAGGGTACCAGAAAGTGCCTGGCAGTGGCCATTGCAAATCAACAGGGTAATGTCATCCCTGGGTTGGGAGCTTACCCGGAATGGTAGCCCCTGCCACAGGGTTCCAAGTAGGATTTGACTCTTCCTCATAGACGTGCTATGCCACGTGGGGACATTTATCCCTGACCCCCAGTCAGAGGATCAACTTTTGCCCCCCAAGCGTAAGGATTGGCAGCCGTTATAATCCCAGCCTAGGGGCTGTTTCTGCACATTCTGTTCATGCACACAGATGTGTCTAATCCTTTTACAAAACTTATTAAAACTCTGATCCACTAATTAGCTGCCTCACCCTCCCTTCTCTCTGTACAAACTTCATGAGAGATGGGCGCCTTTCCTAGGGAACTCAGTTGTTTCCAGCATGTACTGGTGAGGAGGAACGTAAAATGGGTTCCCAAGTTCTGCAGAACATTGACATAATGGCTCTGAAGGAAAGAAATACTATTTACTATGGGAGGCTTTGGAGCAGACTCAACAATAAAGGCAGCATCTCCTCAGACTAGGGCACCTTTGTGTTGCTGTTCTCAGCGAAAGTGGCTCTTCCCTGTGCCTGGTGGAGGGCCATTGTGGGAAGTGGATTGTCTGAATGCATCTCTATTGCAGGGCCACTATTGATGCAGTTTCACCTCATGGTGCTATTTTTTGTTGTTGTTTGTGCGCCTGACTTTGTCTCCCCTCCTGCTTTCTCCCCAGTTCTCCTCTCTTGCTCTCCGCTATCCTCCAGTGCCCTCTCTCAAATGGGATTAAATGGAGCACAAAATGTGGCGCCAAGATGTTACAACAATGAGATGGGGGTTGTGGAAGATAAAAGCAAGTTCTAGCCTTTGGGCTTTCTGCGACTCCCTTATGAGGTGAGAAGGGAGAGCAGGGTGCTCTTGCGAAAAGGCAGTGATGAGACAGAGCTTTTTGGGAAGAGGCCAGGATAAGCATTTCTGACAAGGGCTCTGTTCATGCTGCATGAGCTGAACTCCACACCACAAATTCCCTGCCTGGGATCTGTGCTGCAGAGCGCAGGGCAGAGCAAAGCAAGTAGAACTATGGAATGGTTTGAGTTGGAAGGGACCCTAAAGTCCATCTAGATCCACGCCCCTGCCACAGGCAGGGACACCTCCCACTGGATCAGGGGCTCCAAGCCCCATCCAGCCTGGCCTTGAACCCCTCCAGGGGTGAGGAAGCACCACTTCTCTGGGCAACCTGGGCACTACTGTCATTGTGAAGAATTTCCTCCTAATGCCTAGTCTAAATCTTCCCGTCTCCAATTTAAAGCCATTCTTCCTAGCCCTATC